>NC_073302.1:340964167-342164167 GCF_027595985.1 Sorex araneus | reverse complement strand
CCGACTTCTCGACACGAAGGTCCAGCGAGACTCTCTCCCTGATACTAAGAAAGACCATTTCCAGCGCCCACAAATAATCAAAACAGGAACCATCCGCAATGAATTTTATCAAAAAGTTGGGGAATGCTGGTGGTCCCACAGACCGCAGGGCCAGAGAGTGGAGGGAAAGGGTCAAGATCCAGATTCCCCGCATCCCTCCGCGCACCCCTCGTTCGGAATCCCCCCGCATGCACGGACGCGTGATTGTTTAGCACGGCTGCAAGGAGCGGATTTCGGCGGGCACGACTCCGCCTCCCCCTCCCCTCCCCTGCCAAGTCTCCCGCAGTCGACTCGATTTTCTCTCCAAGTTTTCTGGGAAACACGTCGGATCTCAACAAAATGGAAGCGGGGGCCGGAGACTCGCGCTAGCACCCCAAGTTGCGGGTTCGGTGGAAGGGACCGACTCAGGCAGGCTGGACCACAGCATCCCGGCCGCGGCGTCGCCTCCGAGAGCTGGCCGGCGCGGGGCACCGAAGGAGGCGGCGG
Organism: Sorex araneus; assembly: GCF_027595985.1. Taxonomy (NCBI): domain Eukaryota; kingdom Metazoa; phylum Chordata; class Mammalia; order Eulipotyphla; family Soricidae; genus Sorex; species Sorex araneus. Next base: position 342,163,642 of record NC_073302.1, on the reverse strand, counting down.
TCCAGGCTGGGGCCGCGGGCTGCAGCCCGAGGGGCACCTGGGGGCGCGGGCGCGGGCGCCGCCGCCGCCGCCGCCGCCGCCCGGGGCTCACCTGCGCCCGCCCGCTGCGGCCCCGCGCGCCGCCCCGCCCCCGGCCCGCCCGGCGCCGCCCTCGCCCCCGCCCCCGCCCCGCCCCGGCGCGTTCATTGGCTGTCTCCGCGGGGGGCGGAGCCTGCGGGCGCGGGGCTCGGCGCGGTGCGGCCGGGCCGCTCCAGCCCTGGTCGGGAGCCCGGCGGCGGCGCGGGCACGGCGGCGGCTCTGGCGACTCCGGCGACTCCGGCGACTTCGGCGACTCCGGCGACTCGGGCCGCCCCGCCGCGGGGTGCCATGGGCGCGCGCACCTGCGCGGGCGCGCCGGGCCGGCTGCTGTAGGGGGCGGCGGCGAGCGGACCCGCGACCGGCCGGGGCGCTGGAGCATGGGGGGCGCGGCCGTCGGAGGGGCGCGCCCGCGGCTGGCGTGGCTCGGACTGTGCTTCTGCGCGGCGGCGGCGGCGGCGGCTCGAGGTAAGCGGGGCCGGGGGGGCCCGGGGCGACCCCCGCCTCCCACCCCAACTTTGCGACCGGCCGCGATGCTACAGGTGGCCGGGGCCGCGACCTACCCCTCCCGCCCGCCCCGACGACTGCGGGGCCGGGGTGGGCGCGCGTCCGGCCCGCAGGCCGGGCGGGGGTGGGCGCGCGTCCTGGTGCCCGGGCGAGGGAGGCGCGGGGATGCTCCCGGGGCAGTGCCCGCGCGCGGACACCCGGGGCAGCCCCGCGCGCGCCTCCCGACTCCTCCTGCCCGGCCCGGCTGTCGAGCGGCGCGGGGTCCCAGTCCCGCAGGACCGGGCCGGGAGCTGGCCCGGGGCTCCCCGCGTCTCCCCTTCCTGCCGGGCACCGACCCTGGCCGGGAAAGCGGCGCTTCTTTGCACTTGGAAGCCCGCAGCACGCTCCACGCAGCCCCGGGACCCCCGCAGAGTAGTGTCTGGCCACCGGCGTCCACCGTGAGCCAGGACCGGGAGCATCAACTTAATGATAAATCCCGCCGACTTGTTTTGGAGACGATCAGAGGCGTTTTCATGCGTAGCCGTAGGATTGGGGCTTTTACCTGTGCAATAATCCGGAGGCTTTTTCATCCCCTACCTCTTCTACCTTTCTGGCTCCCCGTTTGCCATCCATTAGGTTTAGAATATGAAAACTGCATTAAATGATTTTTCTCCCGCTGGCTTGGCGCGTGGAACTGAGCTGACCACCCCACCTTCTGCTCTGCTGCTAGCCAGAACGTATTCTGGAAGGGTGGGAACGATTGAGGACGATCAGGAAACCAACAGAATCTTATTTTTATGAAAGCTAACGGTGTGTTAAAAACAGTGGTGCTGTTTGGGATGAAGAATTAAAAAAAAATAAAGAAAAGAAATGGAAAAGAGGTGGCTAGAGGCTTTCCATTTTATGATGCTGTTCACTATTTGCATTTCATTTCCTGAAAACTTTTTTTTTTTCTTTAATGGTGTAGGCTTTTAAGAAATGCAGCAAAGGCTTGAAAATGAGCCTCAGTGGTTCCACATAGAGGGTTATGGGGAAGCACATTTCTTTCCTTTGCTGGAAGGAGCACAAGCTTCAGCCATTTAATTTACTACGGAGTCTGCCTCCTTGCAAAGTCAGCTCGGCGCTATTATTAATACACTGTTGGGGAAATGCGGGATTTTCTCAAAGGTTGATCTAGTTGTCTGAGTTCCTACATACTGTTCATGGCAGAATACCTAGCTGTAATTGACTTCATGTGTTGACCTCTTGGAATTTGGTTGGCAGAGCTCTCTTGATGCCTACTCAAAACAAGAGGTGGGGAAATGCTTGAAGACTCTTGGATGGAGTTTTGCTGGCTGTGAAACTAAGGCTAGCACCCCTTGTCTGCAAGCTGTTCTTTAAAGGTCTCCTAGAAAACATAATGTACACTCTGCAGGCTTATTTACAACAAATGCCTTGCACTGATCAGAGTAATGTTCAAGACACATGGAGTGGAGCTGTAAATCTGACTAATATTTCCCTTGTAATATTTTACTTTCTGGGGCATGAAGCCTATTACTCCTAGCATCTGTCAGAGATTCCTTAGGAGGTGAGCAGTCTGCAGGGTGGGAAGCCTGCAAACCCACCTGCACCTGACTTTGGCAGGTGGGCACAATTGGAATTTGAAAGGCAAGGGCGTGTTTCTGTTTCATAATTGCTCCCAACCAGGAAGGGGGCCCTTCCTTCACCGAAGGCAGAGGAAGTGCAGTCTTGTGGGATACTTGCTGTGCTGTCAGCGCACCAAAGTCCACTGTTGGTCTGAGGTGCTTCTTATTTCTCTCTGTATAGTTTTGGTTCTGTATGCCTTTTGATGTGATTTGAAGCCAGACATTGTGCCTTTCCTAAGCAGAAGGTGCAAAATTGTCCCATTTGCTTTAAGGATGGTAGTAGCCTTTTCAGCAGTTATTTTCTTCCCAATTAGTATTTATTTGCTTTCAAGATCAGAGGACTGTACCACCTCTTCCCCTTTTTCTCTTTTCTCTCCATGCTGGATACAACCCCCCGCACTCCCCCACTAGCCCCCTCACTGGAAGATTTCAGGGAGATTTCAGATGTTGACTTTGCATATATCCGAAGAGCAAGATACCCCAGGAAGGTGTCTGTCTGCCTGCCACTAGTAACATGACACAAGAAGCAGTGGTCTGGTTCCTCCTTCCGAGGCGACTTTTCTCTTCGAATTTATGTTCCTGACTGGTGGCATACTATAAGGAAGACACTTCAGTGCCATGATTACTGTATGCTTTAACACTTTCCAACTTAAAAGAAGGTTGTTTAAAAGTTACTTATGACCTGCCAAGTGCTAATTGAATCCACATCATGTTGTCATACTGATTGGTTTTTGTTCTTTGTGAAAAAAGAGAGTCCTACTGTTGACTTGGTTGTCATCCCTTTATTAGATACTGTATATCAGCTCGCCTAGTCTGAAGGCAGGAAGGAGATCATCTCAGATAGTCAAGGTTTCTTACAGTCCCTTCAAAAATGTTTCCTGGACACTGAAATCTCCCTTCTGATAATTATAAGATTGCATTTAGGGCTTGAGAGGTTCTATAGGCATAATGGGGTCAGATCCTTCAACCCACTCATCAGCCTACTTCACATCGTTTGAAATCTATAGTCATTTCCTCATTTAGAATATTATTTGCTGACCTTTATGAGTCCAGTTCATTTCCACGCCAAATTTGTCTCTATGACAAAAAATTCTTTTTCCCAATTCCTGCAAGTTTTTTTTCTCACTTTTGGGTTAGGTGGTTCAGTGGAGTTTTCATTTTTTCTGACTTTGTGTTCTCTCAAAGAATCTCGCAGGTTGGGTCCGGAGGGATAGTCGCTTGCCTTTCCGCGTTCTTAGCCTTGAGAATCACAGAACTAACCCAATCTCACCCCTACCTTCCTCTCTTCTGGGTCTCAGTGTTTCAGAAGAGATTTCCTTAGACGTGACCCTAAATGGCAGTACCTCTCATCCATTTTGTAGTTTAAACAAATTAATTTTGGGGGTGCAGCCAAGCAATGCTTAGGGAGCCAGGGATTCTCCTGGTGATTCTTAGCCATGCCGTCGGCCAGTGGTGCTGGGGATTATTTGGATGGGACTTCAGGGTGATGACAGCATTGCTTGGGGGTCTCCTGGGCCTTGGACAGTGGTCCTTGTGAGAAGGACACTTGGTGCTGGTAGCAAACGGGTCAGCCACATGCAAGGCGAGCACCTTAATCTTGAGATGCTCTCTTTGGCCATTCATAGCCTGACTATGAGATGTAGTAAAGTCCCACTTCATCCTTCCTCTCTCTTGGAATGAGGCAGGTGGGGTCTGTGGCTCTTTTAAGTGGTACCTTGTAGAGCAGGGAAGACTAGGGAAGGCAGAAGTCCTCCCTGTCTCTCTCAGATGAGCTACGTCCAGACTTTTTCTTGGGGATTCACTGTGCTCCCTGTCTCTTCATTGATTCCTAAACTTATCTTGTTTTATTGTTTGCCTCCAACCAGTTGTAGTACCTGGCTTCACTTATAGCCAATTTTAAAGGTTTATGAAGGAATTGGTTGTTCAGAAAATAGTAAATATTCAGTACCTTTTCCTCAGGGTTTTTTTTTTTTATGTGTAGCTTTGAGACTCAGACCACATGTATGAAATAATAACTCCAGAGACAGGTGTTTACGGATTGGTCTAGAATATCCCCTTAAGCAAAGCGGTGGTGCCCTGTTCTTGGGAGACTTGTACACAGAGAACCTTCCTTCTTTTTTTTTTTCTCAATCACTTTATTGCTTTTTTTTCTCATCAATGTTTTTAATTTTTTAATAGTTTATTTTTAATTAGTGAATCAACATGAGGGTACAGTTACAGATTTATACATTTTTGTGCTCATGTTTCCCCCATACAAAGTTCGATAGCCCATCCCTTCACCAGTGCCCATTCTCCACCACTAGTAAACCCAGGGTCCCTCCCACCCTCCCCAGTCCTGTTTCCCCCCACCCCAAACTGCCACTATGGCAGGGTATTCCCTTTCGTTCTCTCTCTCTGATTAGGTGTTGTGAGAACCTTCCTTCTTGATGGCACCTTTGCCATTAATTCTGATGCCCCATGCTCCAGGCTCGATCACTTGAGCTGGGTCATTATCTTCTTGTCTGAACTTCTTATTTGGATGCCTCCTGGAACCAAAGGCAAGAACTAACAACCCCTGAGAACTTTCCTCTGTCTTTTGCAGCCTGTAAAGACACTTCTCTCCTCGCACCCTCTTTTCCTAAATGGTCGGTCTTGCAAGAGACCCACCACTGCGTTGCCACCACTTCTTATCATGCTTTAAAAGAAAGCCTTTTTCTAGCTTTGTTTAAATATGAAATCATAATAGTAATTATTTTATTTTATATGTGGCACTCTTTATTATAGCTGCTTTATACAATCAGCTCATTTTATCCTTAAAATAACTCTATGAGGTAAGTATTAGTATTAATATTAATATTTCTGTTTTGATGAAAGGAAAGAAGGGCATAGAGAGGTTAAATAACTTGCTGAAGTCCACGGGTCTGGTATATGATGAACCCAAGTCTGAACCACACCTTTCAACTACAGAAAATTACAAGGATAATTTTGTCAACTATGCTGAAAATAAAAAGACTCTTTTAATTTGGTGACAAAAGTACTGAAATTACATCCCTATAACTATGAGAGTTATAGAGGAATTTAGAGTAGCTTATATAAATCTATAAATGCATTCAATAAATCTCAGAGATTTATGTTGTATGAAAACAACCACCCTCTCACCATTCAGCTTCATATACTTTGGAACTGGATTCACACTTAAAATTCTGAACGCCAGTTTCTGATCTGAAAGCTCTTTTTTTTTTTTCAATTTTGAATTTGAACAGAAAATATTACTCTGATTGAATACACCATCCATGGAATGGCAGATCCCAGGAGACTATTTGTTGCGTGGCTTGTATTTTTAGCCTTGTTTGCCAGGGAAATGTGGAGCATGAGATTTGAGAATAGATTGTTAACACCAGAGGCTGCTGTTTCTGCTGTTTCGGGGGCTCCTGCTGCTGCTCTTGCGAGGCAGATGGCTAGATTCATTTATAGAAAATAGATATTCGTTCTATTTTGCATTTCCACTTTGAAAAGAACTTTTAATTGTTTGTGCCACATTGCATCGTATGGCCTTATTGTGCGCATACACATGCTGTGCGTAGATGATTTTCAGAATTAGGCGGATGTTAATGTATTCAGTTTGGGCTGCCTTCGGAAGCCACTGCAAATTTTGCTGTGCTTTTGGAGGTGTTTTTTTTTTCCTTCCTTTTTTGAGAATGGGCCTGTGTGCAATATGGTGCATGCTACACGGTTTGTACTCAGCACCTCCCATCTCCCTTGACCTCAAGTTTACTGAATTGCAATGCAAGGGCAAAAATGTTAGGGGTCAAAATAGAAATGTATGACATTTCTCAGATTGCATCAGCCCACTCGAAGACAATATATGTCTTAATCTTGTTTCCAAGAGGACAGGAGTGAGGGAAGGCCTCTATTTTTCCTGTGACCAGCTCCTGACAGTTTCTCTAGAGGTGAAGATGCAGGAGTGCCAGGCTATCTTCCAAGCACCGTCAATGTCAACTGCATGCAGATGGTAACTTTCTCTTCTGCAAGTTTGGGATCATAGCGGGCAGAACCTCTTCCACCCCAGTAAGGGAGACGCCTTAGCCTGTGCATCAATACACTGTTAGAATAGGAGCACACACATAGGGAAATAGCCCACAGCAAAGTAAAACTTGAGTGATCAAGTTGACTTGACACTTGCTTTATTTTTGCCTCTCCTGAATTTTGTGATTTCTTAACCAGGTTAGTCCATGGAAGAATGGCATTGCAGATGTTCCAGAAGGTAGGTAACTGGCAGGCAAAGGAACTAGAAGATACGGGAAGATAAAGTGTAAATGCAGCCCAAATACAAAGGTTCTGCCTGCATTGTTTTGTGTGATATTCACAGATTTATGGATAACTTCCTGTAAAAGCAAAATGTATTTTCTATGCTGGACAAGGAGATATGTCTTCAGATCTGTGGCACATTGTTTAGAGTTGGCACAAGTGTTTGGTGACCTCAGCTAGCATCATACTTATGTGGTTGCTGTCTTTATTTGAATTAATTTAATAAAATTTCCTGGGATAGGTGGGAAACCAAGTGATCATGGGTTATGAAGTTAAGCTGATAATGTTTGAAACTCACAAATCAGTGCTTTTCAAATGCTAATCTGCAGTTGAATCACTGCAAATCTTGTTAAAATGAGCATAGTGACTTAGTGAATATGGGGGCAGGGGTGGGGGCAGAGGTCAATTCTGCTTTTTTGACTGACTCCCACGAAAGACTGACCACATCGTACACTTTGGGGAGTATCAGGACTATAGATGATCGCAATTCAAGTTTTGTATTTCAAGATTTTATTTTCACCTGCATGCCCACATGAAGTGAATGTCAATATGAGATTATTAAACAAATTTCAGCAGAAAACTAGGCAAACATGCATGTGAGTTTTCACACACACGGCCACTTGTAAAGGTAAAGGCACCCGGTTGCTCATAAGTCGTGTTGCAAGGATTTGTAAAGTTGGGTGCAGTATGGGTAAAGTCTGAAAATTTATATATTTTTGGAACAAGTGCCCACATTCAACTGTGATCAGGGTTTACTCCTGGCTCTGTGCTCAGGAGTCCTTCCTGGCAGTGTTCAAAAGACCGTATGTGTTCCCAGGTATCAAACTGGGTCGGCTGTGTGCGAGGTATGTGCCTAACCCCCTTGTACTATTTGCTCCAGCCCCTTTACTTTTATTTTGAAGTAATTGCAGTTCAAGTTTTCATTGGAATTAATTTCTTGTAGTAAATAGGAAATTGAGTCCCCTAGAAGTTGATTAATTTGCCTGAAGTTAGACTTTTGTTAAAGAGGCCTTACTATCATCCCTCTTCAGTGTCCTGTCATTTTCTCGTATCTCTTGGCCACAGAACTACACCGAAGAAGGGTCTGTAGTTGAGGATAATGAGAGAAGCAAGAGTATACTTAATTAAGAAGTCGAACAAAGCAGTTGGTTAAAAGAATCCAGAGCGGTGTTCACTGGGGATTCTGAGACTCCCACAGCAGCTGGATTGCTGATGTTACAATGTGGTGTGAGATCTGGCACTGGCTTCTGTCTGTCTGGACCGCAAAACAACAGTCTCTGTATGACAGGGCCTTTCATGCAAAGTTGCACACCGTTCTCTGGCTGGTTGTCCACTGGCTTCTGCTAAGTAATTGTCTTGATTCTGTAGGTTTCCAATCGTACTTGACTTGCTGCCTCCTTTTCAGAAAAAAACAAAACAAATCACTCAATGCCTCTTGGATTCCTTCCTTCCTGACTGCCTTCCTGCCTTCCACACCCAGAAGTGCTCAAAAGTAAATCACTTTTGGCTCTGTGTTCAAGATCAGATGTGGCTGGGCACTGGGATTCATCTGGCATGCTAGGGATTGAGCCCAGGTTTACCACATGCAAGGCAAGCGCCTTACTTGCTGTACTATTGCTCCGGCCCCAATAGCCAATCCCCTTAATCTTGAACATAAACCTATTCCCAACCGACCCAGTAATTCCAGTGCCTCCCACGGGCAGCAGTGTCCACTACCAGTTTTGGAAGAAATTTCTAAAACTTTAGAAAAATTGAAACATAAATAATATGAGGTTACATTTTGTAAAAGTATACAATATTGTTAAAAGTGTCTAGAAAATGTTTCTATGAAGAGAGGACAGCCCTATCAATAGATGTTACATTTTTTCAACAGATTGTAAAGTCATTATTCTTTAGAAGAACTATTTAAGATGCTTAATTATAAGATGCTTAGTTATAAGGTGGACTGGAGCGATAGCACAGAGGGTAGGGCGTTGCCTTGCATTCTGTCCACCCGGGTTGATTCCTTTGTCCCTCTTGGGGAACCTGGCAAGCTACCGAGAGTATCCCGCCCACACAGCAGAGCCTGGCAAGCTCCCCATGGTGTATTCGATATGCCAACAACAGTAACAACAGGTCTCACAATGGAGACACTGGTGCCCGCTTGAGCAAATCAATGAACAGCGGAAGACAGTGTTATAGTGCTACAATTATAAGGTACAACAGTGTCATGGTTGACTTTATTAAAGAGTAACTCGTTTGTCATTGTTATTATTCAAATTATACAGAACTTGAAAATTTTGACCTCTGCACACAATTGTGATCACTTCGTCTTTCCATTCACCTTGATTTGAACCAATTAGAAAATGGAGGTTCAGAGCCTTTCCAATCAAATGAACAGTGGTAAACAGTACCAGGACTAGATGCATCTCAATTGTTTCCCGGGTTTTTGGGGATGCCATACCCTGTGGTGCAGTTCTACTTTATTGCCAAGTAGAAAAATTGTATCTTCAGGTGGACAACATAACATTTTTCACATATAACAGGACTTAGGGCTATGGAGGTATGAATATGAGTGCCAGAGAAGAGAAAAATAATGAATACAGTTGTGAGTGATACTATGTCACCTTTTTGGACTATCCAATAAAGTTATGATTCTTGGGATAATAAACTGAAATCATTCCTCCTGGAAAAGGGGCAGATGGGAAGGTGCCGGAGATGGATGCAGTAATGTCAGATTGGGGCTGTATTAAAGATGGTACGTATGCTGTAATATCTAACTATATTGACACATTGCTATGCAATATTATAGTCTCAGAGGGATCACAAATAATTTCTGTTGTGGGCTTTTAGTTTCTGTATTTGTGTGTTGGGGGTGGGGCTGTGCCCGAGAGGGGACCCGAAGCCTCAGTGCTAGGCATGTTCTCCACTGCTGCACCATGTCCAGGCCCTTGTTCAGAAATGGTCTAGCTCTTTATCTGTACAAAGACACTAATGCTTTCTCTGTTAATTTGAGTGCATGTGCTTCATTTCTTTTTTCCACATATGCTTATAAAATCAGGTTCGACTCTTTTAATTTACATTTGAAAGTGATGTTGTGGCACATGGCAGCTGAAGTCCAATAACAGTTTTCACCAATGTGTCCTCAAGACCTATTTTCAAAGAGAGGTAGGGAAGATATCCTGACTAAAAAATGAAATTGTCTGTCAGAGAAATGTGTTAAAAGCCTTTTGAAAGGAGCTAGGAAAAGGATAACTGTGCCCCATCTAAGTAAATAACCCTTGTATCTCCTTCAGCCTTGGGATCAAAAGGTACAGCAAGGCCAGGCAGCTTACATCAGGAAATTTCCAAAGTTGTTTTCCTTAAAAAAAATGCAATCAGGAGGTTCACAGGTTTTGTTAGTGTGAGGTGTGTGGGTGGGATGTAAGTATTTGGGGTTTTGCTTTAAAGAAATAAAGTTGAATAAAAGATTTGTCTTTAGTTTTTTTTTTTAAAAACCTTGGAGCCCCCCAAAAATCCACTGGATTTTTTTCCTCCCCTCAAAGTCTTGCTGGTGGAGATGTCCCCTCCCTTGTGGGTGGGCATTATGAACACAGCTCTGCCCGCCACTCCTGCAGCTGGGAAGACCGTTGCTGGAGCAGCCAATTATCAATCATTGTCAGGGCGATCAGTGCTGTATTGTAATGTGTGGATACCTATGCATCTGTATTATATAGTAGGAGAAAGTCATATATCATCATTATAGCAAACCTGTATCATTACAGTTCTAAGCTCTTAATTTAAATTGCATTAATGGCACTTACACTTGCGATGTGGACACAGTTTTGACTTGAAGATCAACTTCATAAGGCTCCTGTGCCCATTCCTGGCCTCTGTCCCAGGTGCCTCTATCTGATCCCTACCTCCCCACCAACTCCTGCTGGCCTGCTCTTCCTCAGGATACAGGCATGTTCCTTTGAAGTAGCACTGTTCTCTGAAGGCTGAAAGGTTCAAGGTCCTGTCTTCTTCATGTCACTTCCCCGCCTTGGATTTTCTTAAAGCAAAACGGCTAAAATGAAATATATATATGTGTGTATGTATATATATGTATATATGTATACATATATATATCTATATATCGTTCGTTTGTGTTTGGAATTGGGAGTGCACCTGGCAGTGCCCAGGACCACCATATGTTGTGCTGTTTAATAAGCAGTTTACCCTTGTACGCAGCAAGTACCCCAACTACCATGTATCTCCCTGGCCCCTCAAATGGCTCTTAAAGATCCTCTTGCTTTTGCATTTTAAGATGCTGATGGTTTCCAGTACCATTTATTTACCACTATTTTTAATTTCTGGAAGCTTCCCCCCCTGCATTTTATTTAATTATGGGCGTATGCCACCCTGCATAGGAGCTAGGGCTTACTGGGGATCACTCTGGCAGTGCTCGGGAATTACCAGATGAGGTGCAGCGATCAAACCCTGGATAGCTGCAGGCTGCAGGTGTCTTCTATTAGTTTGCTTTTGGAGTCACATCTGGCGATGCTCAGGGGTTATCCGTGCACTCAGGAATTACTCCAGGCAGTGCTCAGGAGAACCATATGGGATACTGGGGATTGAACCCAGGTGGGCTCATGCAGTTGTACACCCTGTCAGCTGCACAATTAGCATTGTACTGTTTCTCTAGTGAAGCATGTTAATATGTATCAGGAGTTGTTCATATGTATGAAATGTTCAGGAAGTAAAATTTTCATGGCAAGTGGTGGGACTTTACCAACACTGATGGTAAGACTAGGCTTAAGCGTTTTCAAGAACGTACTGGCAGTAGAAGATTTTAATGTTATGCATCAATTTCTCTTAAACCGGTGGTTGTTAGTGAATACACGTGCAAGTCTGATAATAGTAGGTTGTGTAGGGACCAGAGGGATAGTTCAGCGGGCAGGACATTTGCTTGCCTTGCATCCAGCAGAACTGGATTCAGTCCCTGGCACCTACATGGTCGCCTGAGCCCCACCAGGAGTGATCTCTTAGTGCAGAGCCAGGAGTGAGCCCTGAGCACTTCTGGGTGTGGCTCAAAAGCAAACAAGCAAAAAGAAATGGGTTATGTGAATAGTGGGGTCAGTAGGGACCCTCCACGTCTGCTTCTTGTTTGGATATGTAAGCGCGCCTTTACTTAACTGAGTTGGTCTTTCTTTATTCTCTGTTTTTGTGCCACACCCGGCGGTGATTGTAGCTGCTCTGGCCCTCCTCCAGCTGTGTTCCTGGCTGTGCTCCGAGGACCGTGCAGTGCAGGGAAGTTGAACTTAGCCTTCCAGCATGCAAAACATGCACTCAGCTACTGAGCTCGCATGAACTGAGATTTTCTGTTTAAGTAAAAACGAGATAAATGAGATTTCCCGTTAAATATCAGCATTTATAGTCTTCTCAACTATTTTAACAAAATGCCTTTGACTCAAAGCAGGATAGAGCACTCAGTCTTTTCGTTCACCTCTTAATCAATTACTTTTCCTTTTGTTAAGAGATTTAAAGGGCCAGGTAGCCATTTGAGCCTCGTTCTTAGTAATTGTCTTTGAACTATGTATGCATAGAAAGCTTTTTTTTTCCCTCTCCCCTAGGTAGGTGGAGAAGTATTGCTAAAAACCAAAGATACAAAGCAATAATCGCTTTTTATTTAATATCAGATAAATCCTGAGTTGATCAGAATCTGTACTTCTGTTTTTGATTTGTAAAGAAAGTCATATACCGTATCGTAGAAATAGTGATTAAGTATTATTATGCTGAAAAGAACTGGAACGTGTCTAGATAAAGTGTTATGTCTGTCTGTAGGTGAACAACCAGGTTGAGCAGCCAGGATCTTGCCTGGTGGTCAGTGGCCAGACCCCTCCATGCTGGCCAGGAAGTTGTTTTTCACTCCCTCAGTGTTCATCTTGCAGTTTCTTTTCAGCCCTATAAAATCAAAAGTAATCAATAGAGGCACAGAGGAATTGGAAAGAATGATACCAGAAGGCCAAAGATTAGTAATCATTTTTACTCTTCTGTTTAAGGTTGCTTTCCTTTTATTTAACATGTTTCTATATTTTAAATACTTTGAAGAAGGATAGATTTTTCTCCTTGGGCTCTTTTCCTCTTAGCATGGCAGGGCTATGATTTGAGGGACTTGAGCTATTTCACTGTAGCAGAGCAAATTCATAATGTAAAAGAGATATGCATTATAGGCTTTTTGTGTTTGGATGAAATTTGTTTCAATTACTTAACTTGTGCAACCTGGGTAATAAATATGTTCAGTATGATTCCACTAGTACATCCTAAATCCTTTGTAAATATAATTATTTTAAAAATCTATACAGATGAAAGAATGTATTCCCCTTATTTCCTCTAACACTGCGTGATTTTAGAAATGTGTATTGGAATGGAGAACCTTATGCTTTACCCAGAGGAAATAGGTTTAGAATATTTGACTCACAGCTGCTAATGCCTACAGTCTTATTAAATTGCTTGAAATTTCCATTATTTTTGTCTGTGTATGTCTGAATATTCACTTGTGAAAAGAAGATAACACTTTCCAAATTGAATGGTTCTCTGATAACTTGTCAGTAAGGTGGTGTTGTCAGTAAGGTGGTGTTCCTCACCTCCGAATTGAACACTCAGCGGACACTAGGTGGAGCCGATTTTAAGCGTGTACAAGCTTTTGACTTGAGTTGCTTTGAAAAAGCTTTTGATGTTGGCAGCAGCAGACCAAGGACACCCTCAGAAAAGGCCATGCATTTACATCCAAAGTGAGTGAGTGCAAATAATTTAAAAACTTCACTTAAAAAAATACAAAAAAATAAAAACTTCACTTGCTTCTCCTCATGCATTTCCTGTTGTTCTTTATTTTAAAGTGTGTCTCCGATGGATGGCCATGAAAACTTGCAAAATAACAATGCTAGGAGTTGAGCTACTGCTTACAAACTATGGTGGCTGCATCATGATGTCTGATGTGATTATTTATTATTCATGTCAGAGCCACCTTGCTGGGAAGGTGTTAGACACCTTGGGTGTTGAAAACTTCTGATTCTTAGAGATTAGGTGTCAAAATATTCAGGTTTGCTTATTTTTAGCAGTATCAGTGAAGGCTTTTATTTATTAATTTGGCTGGAAATGGTGGTCAGATTTAAAAACCTGCAGATTCCTGGTCTTTACCCAAAGCTATTTCCCCCCCAGAATCACAAGAAGACAAACGCTGTAGTATTATCACTGATGAATGCTTTGAATGTGTGTGAGCACCAGATTTTCTTTCTTTTAAACCTAAACACTGCAGTTTAATACTTTAAAAAGTTTGTTTAAATAGTTCTCAAATACAGTAGGTTGAATGATGAGCTTTAGATGCTTAGCAGAACCATTGTTTAAAGAAATACATGTGTGTGTAACTTAAGTTCTGGGGAGAAACAGTAGGTGTGATGTTTTATTCAGCTGTTCCAGGGTCTTTATTTCAGAACAATTAATTTAAAATCTTGGGACAGGAATAGGACACACACACTTTTTAAAGTTCCTCAGGTGATTATTAGTTTAAGAACTCAGAATTGAGACTCACTGATTAAATAGTCACGCTGTGTGTAAGAATTTTCCTTTAGAGAAGATTTTTAAAAATCCCCATCATAGTAAAAAATAAAAATTAATGAAGGTCACACTCATGATTTGACCCTCACCCCTCACCCCCTTCCATTATGCCTCATCTTCTCATTTTGGATCTCAAATGACAGCGCTCAGTGAAATTGGATGCTGGCACAGAACATTTCAGCTCTTGGGAGTGAGATTTTTCTGATTAGGATGAAAGCATCGAGGCATTCATCAAAGGGATCATATTCTACTCTATGGGCGAAGACTTGGAAGAGCACAGGTAGGGGAGGGCGCTGTGTTTCTCTGCTGGACGGAGCACAGGAGTCCAGCGGAGATTTTCCTTTAGTTCTCATCTGATGTCTGCTAGGTCCAGGTTGCAAGTGATCGCATTCACGAGAGGATTCTTGCTTGATACTGGCTTTGGTTGCCAAGTCCGGCTGACCAGGCGGGCAGGGTCCTAGCACGCACTCTGGCGGCCGGCACAGCCGGGGCAGCTTTGCTTCCCTTGGAAATGGGGCGGTGAAATTCTGCAAGTGCATGTTGCTACCCTGATAGGTGCCAGTGTTTCCTTATTTGCATGTGAAATCAAATACAGACCCTGTAACAAACACTTTTATGGCTTATTGTTCTCTATGAATCTCTAGTTAAATAAGGGAATGGAAATACTTTTGAGTGAACCCTCATGTTTCAGCTGGAGAGTGCTCTCGCCACGACTCATCTGTGGTAACCCCCCTGTCTGGCTCTTCTTTGGAAGGAGCTGTCCTCCAATTTCTGTACTTCTTTTGGGTTTTAAAATAGCAAAATGTGTGTGTGCTCCTGGACATAATTTACTCTTGCTTTCTTAAAAATGATAATTTAAGTAATAGTAGGCACTTCCTTCAATTGTTTTTCATATCCAGCATTATATTTTACGTATGTTATTATAAGTACTATGTTGATTCACTTCCATCCACGATGATATTCAATTGTGTGAGTAAACTATATTTGGCTGATTAGTGGTCTGTGAAATTCGGGTTGTTTTCAGTCTCTCTATTGTGAAAAATGCTGCTAGAAACTCATGTATTATGTCTAATTTACTCATGTTCACGTGTTGTCTATATATCTGAAAGCAGGTCAGTAGGACCTAGGGCATGGTAAGTATGTTATGTTTTCCAGATAATGCCAAATCATTTGTCAGCAGTACCAGTTCGCAATACTTCACTTTGGTCAACATCTGACATTTCAAGGCCTTGGAATTTTCTGCTAATTTAGAGGGTATAACATGATTTTTTTTCTGTGTGGAATTAATTCCCTGATTACTACTGAGGTTATATGTTTCATTCCTTTTTACATTTTTTCTCTTCAAAACCTATTTAAGAGTTTTCATTTAAAAAAATTTTTGAATAACAAAATTGCGTGTATAATAATTTTTAATGTGGTATTGATTTTTATTTTAATGTGATTTGAATTTCTTCCTGATTTTTGTTTTTAGTTATTTGAACTTTGTTAAAAATTTTGTTTTGATGTGAAAGTTTTTAATGTTCTCGAGAATTGACTTGTTTAATTTTAATGTAATCAATGTTATCAATCGTTTTCTACTTAACTCTTTTGT
Source organism: Sorex araneus (assembly GCF_027595985.1). Lineage (NCBI taxonomy): Eukaryota > Metazoa > Chordata > Mammalia > Eulipotyphla > Soricidae > Sorex > Sorex araneus. The sequence continues at coordinate 342,148,021 of NC_073302.1, read as the reverse complement.
ATGGTGCTTAGATAATTCTTCCTAAATCTTATTAAAGGTATTGTATATACTAAATTTTTTAATATCGGGTCTTTCATATTTATGCTTTTAATCCACCTAGAATGGATTTTTTTCTGCAGAGTTGAGTTAGAGATTTAATTTCACTCTTTGGTGTGAATAACCAATTATCCCAGAATCATATATTGATGAGTTCCCTCCTTCCTGTAATGATCTATAACATCACATTTGTCATGTGTGACATGTATAAAAATCTTATGTTTGCAAGTTTATTTTTCATCTGGGATGAAATGATCTTTTAAACAGTTTTAGGAAAACTTTCTGGTTTTCTTCTTTTTGCTCTTTCCTCTGACCTCTGTCCAACTGGACTTCGATGTCTCAAACTGCCCCACAATTTCTTCATTTCTCTCTTTCTCTCTCTTCCCCCCCCCTTTTCTTCTTTCCTTTTTTAGCACTGTGATAATTTTATGACCCTAAATTTAAATATTTTTACTTAAGTCTCTGACTTACAAAGTTGTTCATAGTTCAGTACTGTGTTCCAATATCAGTCCCACCACCAGTGCCAATTAGCTTCCATGATTTCCTTTTCTTACGGACTCTCTGCCTCTCACTTGCTTCCCTGTGTGTTGTAGTTAATCTTTTGTTCCCTACATACTCTTGAAAACAAGCACTCTATTTTGTTCCCATAGTATCCTTGGACAGAATATGGTCTTTCAGTAGATATTTGATAAATTGTTAAACTGAATTGGAATTTGGATAGGAAGGGATCTGAGAAATTATTTAACCAGGTTTTTCTGAGCTTACTATTGTGTACATTTGTGGAGATCTGTGGAGATTAAATGAATGAATGGACAGGGTTGCAGAGTTCCATGCAACTCCGACTCATCATTTGAACTTCTTCCAGTACATGTTTTCATGACTCATGCTATGGGTAAAAGACTCCATTATCAAAGACTGCCTGAAAGTATAAAGAAATACGACCATGCTGGAAAACAGGTGACGAGATTCATATGAGGTAGGTTCAAGAATTTTAAACTGGTCCTGTCCATCGCCAACAGTGATGTCATAGCCTTCCTTACGCTGTCTCATATCTCTGTGTCTGTCCATTTCTTGTTCAGAAAAATTGTGTCTGTGGACAAGTGCCCATGAATCTTTCTCCTATTCCTAGAGCAGAATTCTGCTTGTGGAAGATACCTTCTTCCCGTATCTTAACATTACCTCTGTTACTATGCCAGTCAGGCCATGTTTTAGGTACTTGGTATAAGTGTTCCAGAATTTAACGTCAGGGAAATTGTGCTAGAATGCTTTCTTCTTGGTAGATTTCCAAACATATGTTATATATTTTTAGTGCTTAAGATAATGTGAAATATTTTTTATTTTTTAGCAACTGGCTGGAGCTTGTGGGACACTCAATATGGTGCTCCTAGACCTGCAGCAGGAGACTCTTCAGAAATGATAGTGTAGCATTTGCTGTTCACTGAAGTAACCAAATCAAGGACACTAAAATCATTTAATAGATATCTTGGTTTGTTCATTATTTATATTCAGCAGGTTTTTCTGTGGGAGGAGCGTAAGTGGGCCCAACTGGCTGTACTCAGGGGTTACTCCTGGCTCAGTGCTCAGGGGTCACTCCTGGCATTGCTAAGAAGACCATATGTGATGCTGGGATCAAACTAGGGGTGATTCCATGCAAGACAAGAATTACTCTCTGTGCTAGAGTTCCATACCCAGAAGGGTTTACTTTGTTTTAAATTGGAAAAATAAAAAAATGTATTTCCCCAGATGATTTTATAGGTTGTATATTTTCTTCTCCTGAAATGTTATCAGGTACAGATCTCTGTATCAGAATGAATCCTATTTTGGCCAATTATGTTCTTTTCTACTAGAAACTTGGATAAATAGGGATGCATTTATTTGTTTAATCCTCGTGTTTGAAGTCTGGCTTGGGTAGTAGCTGAATCTTCACCTGTAGCAAGCCAAGAACAATGACATCATCACATTTACTCAAATTATGTTTTATGCTTTTTTTTCTTTAAGTTGGATGAAAATAAACAATTGCTGGGAATTTTCATAAGCAAAATTAATTAGGATTAGAGCAATTAGTCTTTGCCAAGTTTCCTTCCCACCTTCTTATTCTTAATTTATGGATGAAATGTATCTTCAGTAATTAAGTTGTAAAAAATACAAATCTAAAGGCCATATCTTTTGCTAAGTTGTGACATAATAGGAATCCTGTTTTCACTTTGACCATCCTTCTACCACCATCCATGTTAACCAGAGTAGTTAAGAAGTGAAGGACTGTTTTAGTTCCTTATCTACAAAAGTGTTGGCACCTGCTGTGTACATACATAATGCTCTTCAGAGGGTTTTGTACTTGGTAGTTATCTGTGTAGCAAGTTGAATATGCTTTTGTTTCTGCAGAAGACATTTCAATCATGCACTTGTTTTCTGAATGTTTATGATCTTATTATATGGTACATTTTGGAAATTCAAAGAATAAATGAATCAAATGGGCAAATAGTTGCCAAACATAACAGATAGTTATAAGTTACCCAAACTCTGTTTTCGAAATATAAGTATTTTCTGTGAGCCGCTAATGCAAAGTGAGGGGTCAGGGTTGTCTTGCCTGTCTGCTATATTAGGCTGATGAAACGCTGGGATTCAGCTCTGGCACAGGATGGGACAGAACCAGGTGTCCCTTGTTTGCCATCTATGCCCTGTATTTGTGTTGTAGCCCTGTGAATGATATCATCAATATCTGACTGGTACACAAGAAAGTTTTCCCACTGTTGTGACAGATGCTTAACACACAAGTATCTACACACACAAACACACACACACACACACTTTAATTCCTCTAACAATATAATAAGGTGTGCCTTGTTGTCTGTTTTACAAATAAACTAATTCCAGCTCAGCTATAGTTTCCAAGCTCAGACTTCCAGTCACAGTAGGGTAGGGACTTAAGCACAAAAGAGCACAAAAGACAAGGGTCTCTTCTCCTAAGCATTTGAAAGCGCCTCTCAACTTTACTAGGAGGAAGATTCACATGTGTGTCTAGAGTTTGTTTTGATTTTGCTAGAGCTGGTTTTCCAAAGTGCCTTGCCTAGCTATCTGTTGGTCACAGTATGCTACCTATTCTGTGATCTGTCTTTGATTGTTGTTTCGGGGAGCAAGGGTTATTTGCTTACCGTATTTCCTCATGTGTTCTGTTCCCCATTGGTTGCCTGGACAGAGTCCAGGACAAGGAGCCAGGTTTGCTGGCAGGCCCACTGTACTGGTCTTCCATGGGCTCATGCCTGCACCATTGCTTGCATGGTCCTTGCTATTTTAGGATCTGACCAATTCCTCTCCTTTCAGAAGAAGTATCCCATGTGAGAGAATCATGTGAAGTTTGACTGACCTTGCTTCAGGCAGAGGTTGTGCATATATTAATTGTAGGAACTAATAATAGTTGTTAATACTTAGGCTAAATAGTCTCCTCAAATGAAAAATTATTGACTCAATTTTCTAATGACCTTTGCTGAGACATAGTATGAGAATTGACACAATTGGTGTTTTGATGGGAGAATCAACATGCATATAATACATCCATACACAGAGCTAGCCAGATTATTGTCCCTTAGATTGCAGAGAAGGAAATAGAATTGAAAGGCATTAAATGACTTTTCCTGGGTCATGTAGATTGTACATAATAGATGTGGATTTTAAAGGATCCATTCCAGAAAGCATTTAGCTAGTGTTTTTACTAGATAATATGTATGTTATTCAAAGTGTGAAGAATCCTGGCAGTGTAGGCAGTCTCTGGAATGGGAATATTTAAGTTGAATTTTTTTTAGCACTTCTCTGTGTGGCCATGGGAAAATTTGTGTTCTTCATCTGTAAAATGGGATAAATAATAGTGCCTAACACATAGAGTTTTTGTGAGTATTAAGTAAGTTAATTTTGGCAAAATGCCTAAAGCAAGCCCGGTTCAGCCCGCTTTATATTTGTCAACATTTCCAGTGTGGAGGAATTGGAATCTAGATGGCAAACCTACTCTGACTTCATCAGGACCTCCCAGTCTAATGAGGAAGGTGCTCAAATAGCCCCGCCACTCTGGGAAACACAGGTGTGAGACTTCTTGGGTGCTTCGTTGGCATCACCAAGAGCCTGTCCCCCTCCCTCCCAGCTGCAGTGCACATTCTTAGAAACCAAACGTGCGTCAAGGAAATGATTGAATTATGAACCTTGAATGGGAAGACTTACTCATTCAGGGCAGCACAAATAAAGGCAAGGCTCCTTCCTCTCTGAGTGCTCTTGGTTGCCTCCGTCTGGGTGTGTGCCCTTCACAGAGGACAGGCCAGTTAGTACACGCAAATGTCGGTGACGGTTGCTTTGTTCAGAAGTGTTAAATTGTGAAATACAGTTGTTTTCTAGAAAGTAATTTCTAGTGAGGATGATGAGAATATAGAGAAAAACCGGGGATGTGCTTAAAATGAAGGCTGGGAGAGCATGTGCGGCTCCAGGTTTGATCCCTAGCACCACTTAGTCCCTCCATCATCCCCCAGGCACTGCCAGCTGTCACTCCAGAAAAGGCTGTGGGCTACTGGAAGAAAGGAAAACTCATACCTGAAACAGACTCTCAGAGAAGGGAGAGCATCGGATGCTGGGAATCAGCCACTGGTGAAGGGGACTCAGGATTTAGCCACATCTCACTCTTGTCTCTGGACTAGAAGGCAGTGCTGACTGTCCTTCAGCATATGGGGAGCGGTTTGGAACAATCCGTTTCCAGTAGCAGCAAACACCATGATCGTTTGACTGGGCGGGGGGGGGGGGGGCGGTGCTGCCTTGGTTCTGTTGGCGTGCCGGCCTCACGAGTGCTTCGTCTCTACTCGAGGCCCCTAATGGTCCCTTCACGTTGGTGTTTCTTTCTACCTGTTCTAGGTGAACACTCGAGGCTGACTGATTTACTTTTTCTCCCTCCTCTCTGAAATAGAGAAGTGCTCTTTAGCACTTTTACCCTTTGAAAATATAAAATCACTCAAGGGCTTTCATATTTTCAAAGGGCAGAAGCAACTTTAGCAAGTGAGAAGAGTGCAAAAAGCTGACTGATCTTTTTTTTTTTTTAAAGTGCTATAATGAAAACATGTATAAGACATATCCTCCGGGCCTGAGCCTGTGGACGCTGGCAGTGAAGGTGGCCAAGGTAAGAAGGGTGAGAGGCAGATCTAAAAAGTGAAAGTATCTCTGGCTGGCATTTTGTTTTGTCTCCTTTTTTCTTTTCCTGGAGAAGAAATCCTAGTTTGCATAAGTGTATGCTCAGATACAAATAAGTAGTATCCCTCAAGGTTTTAATGGAGAAATGATGGCTTCCTTCTACAGCCTTGCTTGGCCACATCTCTGATCCCTGTGAATGAAGTCATACCCGTTGGGAATGTGGCAGTATCCTTCCTGAGCTCGTTTTGCCACTAGAGTGACAGGTAGAGTTATGCTTCCTCAACAATGCAGAGAGAATGGCTCACCTGTCAGGTGGGAAACAAATGGAGCCAGCAGCCGGACCCATTATCCTGGCCCCTCCCTGTACCTGCTCACAACAGCCACCTTCAGAGCGGCCCATCATTCCAAAGGACCATATTTTACCCTACGAGGTGCTTACTCTGAGCAGCTATAGGAAATCATCTACTAACAGACTGCATCGGCAGCCCTCGCTGATGGTTTTCTCTGCTCCACCCGATGTTTGCCCCCTCCTCCAGCAAATGTGACAAAGCATCATCTGTAGTCAGGATTTTCCTTATGTCTGTGTTTGAATGTACACCTGAACAATGACGTGGACTGTTGCAATTGTGATAAGTGCCTTTTGCTAGGAATGACAATGATGCTGTGGAGGTGGGATAACCTGGCTTACAGCATTAATGACAGGTGGAAGAATCATCCGTGACCACCTTCTTAGAAGATGCCCAAAGACACAAGGCACTGCTGGCTGTTTCTAGAAGGAGGTGGTTGGGGTTGTAGGTTGCAGGAAACGAAAGCTGATAGGAAACTTCCTGTGCATCTCAGTAAGGCAGGGGATCATAGCAACTTGCTTCCATCTTTCCTTCCTTTTCTCCCTGTATGTCTACATCTTCTCTTTTGTTATCTTAAATTTTATTTTACTGATCACCTTGAGATACAGTTACAGACTTAGAAAATTTCATGACTACATTTCAGTCATATAGTGTTTGACTGGGGCTGGAGTGATAGCACAGTGGTAGGACAGTCGCCTTTCATGCAGCCAACCTGTGTTCGATTCCTCCGTCCCTCTCGGAGAGCCCGGCAAGCTACCGAGTGTATCCCGCCCCACAGGGCAGAGCCTGGCAAGCTACCCATGGCTTATTCAATATGCCAAAAACAGTAACAACAAGTCTCACAATGGAGATGTTACTGGTTCCCGCTGGAGCAAATCGATGAGCAAATGGGATGACAGTGACAGTGACAGTATTCGAGTACTCATCCCTCCACCAGTGCCCATTCTCTGCCACCAGTGTTCCCAGTATCCTTCCCACCCCTGTCTTGGTGGCAGGCACATTCCCTCTTGCTCTCTCTCTCTGTCCTTTTGGTTTACAATACAGGTGCTAAGGGGTCATCATGTTTGGTCTGTAGTCTACTTTCAGCATGCATCTTTCCTTTTCTCCCTCTCTCTCTTTTCTTTATTTTTTTTAAAACCACAGACCCTGTTCTGCTCAAGAGTCCAGGAGAATCTTCTGAGTGGGAGAATTACCCTCTTCCTCAAGTTTACTGCAGAGAAGCGATTAATTGTGAAACCTTGTAAGGGTTTATGATGCTGCTTCAGATGGACTTGCCTTGCCCATCAAAGGGCCACTTAAAATTCATGCATAGTAGCAACTGTGTAGGAATACCTAAGACTCATAAATAAAGCAAACCTATCTTAATTTATTGTTCATCCCTTCTATACCCATTGAGCTATTCAGAACCCTGCACAATTGATGTTTCTTTCCTCCAGTTATTTCAGTAAAAAATGAACTCTATTTTATGCCACACAAGCATACTAATAAACCACTGTTTTGCTGCTTATAAAGGCAAACTGTCACCTGTTAAAATATGTAACTGTCATAGAAAGATAAAAAAGGATCATTTAATAATGATGAACAATGTGCATGTGGCATAAATAGAATCCAAAAGGTAAACAGCAGTTTATTATGCCAAAGCCAGCCTGAGCTATTCCTCAATGGAGGCTGCTCTCTGAACCTTTCCTTTTAAGGAAAATACAATGTGACTTAACAGTGATGTGTGTGTGTGTGTGTGTGTGTGTGTGTGTGTGTGTGTGTGTGTGTGTGTACGTGTGCTTTACGGTGGACTCTTACTGGTTCAGGATATGGTCTGTTACCATTCTCATGAAAGAAAAAATGGGTTCCAGACATATTTATCTCAATTGATGGGCACCACTTTCAGAGCTCTATTGCTGTTTTCTAGAGCTTTGTAATTGGAGTATTTAGAAGTTTGATTCTGCTGGTTCATTGGAAGCTTTATTTATTTTTTAATTGTTCTCTTCCGCTGCTTTCTCTTCAGTGTCAAAGTCAAATATATCTCTAGGAAGAGTATGTCAGATGCTACTAAAAAAAGCCTGTGCTATCAAAAAATTAAAGTCTTTATGACTTGGTGTCTTGATTTCTTTTTATTGACCTTTATGAATAATGCTTCCAGGGTACAGTATTATTTTCCTGAAGCTAATGGTGGGGACAGTGGTGGGGACAGTCCTAATTCACATGCCTGACTGCTAGTTGAACCATCACTGGGAGGGTTTCCTGATACTGGTGCAACTCAGAGGCAGTTATAAGAAAACACTTTTTTTCTTTTATTAAGGAAGAATTAAGTTCTCATTTTATTAAACTGCAGGGAATTAAAAGTTGCCACAATAAAAGCTTCTTCTAAAATCATTTCTTCCCTATGTTTCCAGTTAGCATGTGTTTACATTGATTAATGTCTTGGAAACAACAATTATGGTTGGCTGAATAAATATTGAATGTTTTAATGTTTGTGTAAATATTTGCCCAATAGGCAACCTTGGCTTCTTAAATATTTGGCCTTTTATATTAGGTTCAATTTGGAATGATTTACAAAAAACTTACTTAACTATTGAACACAGGCATACCAGCTTCAAAAAAGAAAACAGCCTGGGCAAGCGTAGTTGAATTTCAAGTATTATATTAAGTAGAACACAGATTTTTACCCAGCGCAGAAGAGCTCAGATTGTATCTGGCCTCAAGGATTGGAAATTAGAGTTTGTGTCCTAGCTAGTGCATGCCAAAATGGCCCCTCATAGTGAGGTGTTTTCATCTGAAATCTCTTTTCTCAGCGAGGTGCTTGAAATAATTGCATTGTTTGTCAAAGTGATTTATAGACAAATTCGAGATAGAGTCCTGTAATACTAGGTACTAGGCTGAGATTTGGCTCCCTTCAAATACCTTAAAGTCCAATTCATATTCAGTACCTAAAATCTGTTTCTAAAATGCTCATTTTTATTCTCCATTCCCTCCTCCCATCAATGGCAGTTTTCTAGGGCTTTTAGAAAAAAGTACAAACTCCTTATAATGTAATTTGGTCTCAGATCTCCTCTTCCAGATTATCCCTCACCATCTTTCACTATGTTCTTCGCCACTCCAGTCACAAAGAAAACTTCTCTTAGACCCAACTGGCTGGATTTTTGTAGTACCAGGTTGATCAACTCCTGCTTGGTCTTCTAAGCTCATTTCAAGGGAGCATCACTGGTGATTCTGGTAACCCCACCTATGTAGAATGAATCATTTCATTTTGTGTAAGATACGGCATTTATTGTCTTCACTGCCATCCCGTTGCTCGTTGATTTGCTCGAGCAGGCACCAGTGACGTTTCCATTGTGAAACTTGTTACTGTTTTTGGCATATCGAATATGCCACGGGTAGCTTGCCAGGCTCTGCCATGCGGACGAGATGCTCTCCAAGAGGGACAGACGAGGAATCAAACCTGGGTCGGCCGTGTGCAAGGCAAATGTCCTACCCGCTGTGCTATTGCTCCAGCCCATTGTCTTAATCTGATTTAAAAAGTAAAACTACTTTTCTAAATTTATACACTTTCGGGGGTTGTGTTTTACTCACCAATATGGAGTATATCATAGATACTTGATGAAATATTAGTTTTCTTCTTAATTAAGGATAGACTTTCTCATTCAACCTAGTAATGATGAAACACATCTGGAGGTTATAGCCAAACATATACTTTAGGCTCTAAAAGAGCCTCTGGCTATTAAGCACTGATAATGGTAGAGCAGATGTAACACTACAAATCCAGTAAGTGAACTGACTTCGAAATGAGAATTAGATGGTTGAAGTTTTAGTTCTTCACATCTTCACAGATGATCCTCATTTGACCACTGATTTGTTTTATACAAATTTATTAGCATTTCCCAACCTGTATAATTTCTCATTTGGCAAATGAGAATAAACAATGTATTTTCCTATTAGACTGGGTGTAAATTCCAGTGAAAATAATGTTTGTGTGTGTGTGTGTATGTGTGTGTGTGTGTGTTGCTATAACCAAGACCTGTATTTATTTTACTGTATATTTCTCAGGAAAAAAGTCATTTTTTTTTTCAGACTAATGCTGCATTGATCATTTTTTTTATGGGCCAGTATTTGGTCCAGTAAATTCATAATCAAACAGATCATGTGATTTATAAGATATAGTTTAGGGAGTGAAAACATGAGCTCATTTGTATCTATCTACAAAATATATTGTCCAGATTTACAGCGAAAGCTCTAGTTTATCAATTCATTGATCTATTTATTCAGGCGCTGCAGATGTTGTAAATGCAAATGGATAGAGTTATAAAATTCCTCCACAAGCCGGGGCTTAAATATGTTCTCTTAGGGGGAATGCATGAACATTTCCTCTTTTATGAAGTGTTTTACATGTATTAAAAGATACTGGGAACTGTAAGCCAAGTATCTTCTGCACCAAGTTTCACCAAATATCTACTCTGTGTCTAAAATATTAACTAAATAGCTGCTAGCTAGTTTTAAATAATACGTAATTCACAAATCATGTCTCTTTGCCATGCAGGTGAGAGGGAGAGTCACGTGTAGTCTGGAAGAAATGGGGTTGACCCCCTCCAGGGATCAACTTGTGTTAGCTCAGTGATGTTCAGTCTTAACTAAGCCTCTTCTTGTGGGCATATCACTGTATCACTGTCTTCCTGTTGCTCATTGATTTGCTTGAGTGGGCACCAGTAACATCTCCATTGTGAGACTTGTTACTTTTTTTGGCATATTGAATAGGCCATGGGTAGCTTGCCAGGCCCTGCCATGCGGACGGGATACTCTTGGTAGCTTGCCGGGCTCTCCAAGATGAATAGAGGAATCGAACTGGGGTTGGCCTTGTGTAAGGCAAACGCCCTGCTGCCGTGCTATCACTCCATCTAGTGGATATTATGGTTCACATAGGTTCCTATAAAGAAACAGAGCATTGGAAGCTGTCCTGATGAAACAAGTATAGTTGAAAATAGAAAAAGAAGGCAGAGTTGTGTTTCTCCAAGTCTCTGCATTCCTTTGCATCCATATTTTGAGGAAAAGCAGCCATCCCTAAATAAATAGGTCGTCCGGATGATTTCTAAAGTGAGTTTGTTTTCTTTCTAGTTAACAACAAATATGGCCCTTAGTTTATGTTAAGAGGTTTAAGTCATCTTAGCATACCAGCAGGCCTGGCCCAGAGACACAGCAGAGAGTCCTGGAAGACATCACAGTGTCAGAGATCTTTCTGGGCCCCATACTGAGCCAATTTCACCGGGGCACCCCAGATGGAGCAGGTGCAGCCTCCCACCTACTCCAGATGGAATCCCGGTGACCAAGAGCTTCCATCAGCAAGGCCCAGGTATGTGGGCTCCAGGACTGAATCTCCAGGCCACAAGGTGGCAGAGGACCCAGCTGTCCCTCCCTGGGTCCCCTCCTGCCCAGCTGATTGGCTGTCATGCCCACAATGTGCCTCCGGGTGCCATTTTAGCGCACCAACAGCCCTGGCCCATCGACTCCAAATTGAATCCCAAAATGGATTAGTACCATACACAGATGTCTCTGGAACCCAACAATTTACAATCTAGAAATTTATATTTACAATCGTGGCCATGCCAGCATTCATGATATTCAGAATGAGTAATGGAAAGTCAATTATCTAGCGTCTGCCTCTGGAGGGTAGGCTTGGATAGTGGTGGGAAATTTTGAGCAAAACATAATGCCCAAGATTAGAGAGACAGTATTGGGGAAATTGTCTGTCATGGAGGCAGGGTGAGGACTGGGATATGTGGGGGGTTGGGGGGATGCTTAGGACGTTGGTGGTGGACAATGTGCACTGGTGGAGAGATGAGTGTTCCATCGTTGTATGGCTGAATCTCAAATGTGTAAGTTTTGTGACCCTATCACACGGTGATACAATTAAAAAAAGGTAATGTGGAGTTCATGCCCAATTCAGTCAGCTTAATCAGTGGCTGAACAAATAACAGTACTCCTATGTCATTTTTTTAAAAAGAAGCTTTAAGTCACCATTATGTGTAGTTATTTTATTTTTAAGGTTCCTCTTTAGAGGCTTGCAAATATTTTTCTGAAACAGACATTGCCATAGCATTATGCCACAGGCACCCTCATAACCATACAAAATCTATTATAAATATCAGTTATGGATAATATGTTGATAAGTGAATATGGTTATGCTCCAATAAAACTTTATTTATGAAAGTATACAGCACACTGTTTGACCTGAAGGTTGTAATTTGCTGACCTATGCATTAGAGGTACTTACAGAAATGCTTTGGGAAATGACATGGTATTGAAAAATGGGATTGCCATCAAGTATTACTATGGGCAAAATACTATTGTATGTAGAGAAAGAGGGGACGGAAGATTGTCCATGTGTTGGAAATTGCTGAAGGTGAGTAATAGATATATTAGTGTTACTTATGTATTTCTGACTATAACTAAGATACAGAGTCAAATCTAAAACAGTAAGACACACTTGTATTTGATTTTTTTCCATGCCATTTAGAATAAACATTCATTTCAAGTAGTTTACAAAATTTTACCATTTTTGTTGATTAATATTTAGAAGCTTATTTAAGGAGTCTTTAGACCAGAACATCTAGTCATATACCATGAGATTGGAATTTTATTTCTCTTTCTGTGGCAAAAGTGACTGAAATAACATTTCCAAATATTATAGCATTCTATTTAAATGCATTTCTCTATTGACCAATATTGATTGAAAACAGGAAGTGATTATTGAAGCTTTGAGGGAACAGTTATAATAACAAACTATGCCACCTGCGGTTTAACAGATATTAGATTTGTTGCTTTCAGAGCTTATGTTCTTTTTTAGAATATGTATCATTAGTGAGATGTATAAATTTCCACTCCAGTTATTGTTATAGTATCTGAATCAATTTAGTGGTATAAGAGAACCATTTAATTTTGGTATCAGATTTTGTAGGTTCGAAATTCATTAGAGTGCAGTGGGGATTACTTGTCTCTGCTGCATGTTGTTGGGGTCTCAGCGGGGAAGGGCTGAGTGCTTAGAGGGGATGAGAACGGCTGGGGCTGGAATCACTGGGATGTACTTCCTCCACACGCCAAGTCTTATCAGCAGTGCTTCCGTGTGGCCTCTTTGTGTGGGTTAGCGCCTCACATTGTGTTGGCTCGTTTCTGAGAGAACGGAGTCTAAAGTGGAGCCTCTGGAGAACAAGTGAGCCTGAGTACCAGCCAGCAAATAGAATTGGGTAGGAAGATGATCAAAGGTCAGGAGCACATACTTTGCATACAGGGGGCCAGGGCTTTGATTTCAGGTATCTCAGGGGGCTCCCCTTAAACACTATTAGATATGATGCCAAAGAAAATAAAACAGCCCAAAGCATCTGGTTGCCAATATCACACTGTGTAGATTGAAGCCACCCCAAATCCCCTGGATTGGAAGTGGGGAGAGATCACCCTTACCTCTTAATAGGAAGGATGCCAAAGTAAAGTGCCTATACATAAAACTGCCGCAGGGACTAAATCATCCCTTTAAATGAGCATTCAAGCAGAGAAGACTATTCCAATGAACATTACATCTCTACTGTAAACAATAAATAAATCTATGGGAGTGTAAGCAAGAGTGGAGCTTCCATTTTGATAGAAATAAAACATTTTTAAGGGCAAGGTTAATGAGAAAACACCCTTCATGAATTTATTTCTCCATCATTCATTCCCAGGGTCTTTTAAGATGAAGAGCCTTGAATCAGACCAAGACTCACTTGTGGCTCTAGTCCAATGAGTTATAAAAAACAAGTTTGTTAAATTACTGTAGTATCTTGACAGTATTTAAGATAATTTGGGAAACAGTTATGAATGTATTTTGAACTAAATAGATCCAGTGGTTATCTTTGACAAGATAGTGCAGTGAGTACGGTACTTGTCTTGAGTATCACAAAATGAGTATCACATATTTTTTTCCCAAAAAGATTGTCCTAATTTGCTGGCCTCTGTGATGACAAATGAGAACCACTAGATTTCCAGCAAAGCTATGAAAAATCATATTTTAAATTCTGCATCATTATAAACATGAGAGAAAGCAGAAGTCAGTTTAAAACCCCAACTTTTGTGACTCAAAATTCATGTTACTCAAAAGCTGAGCAACATGATTCACATTTGTGAAGTCCTATGTTCCATCTTCAGGACTATCAACAAAGTAAGACAAAATCACCAATTAGAGCTGTGGATTTTAACTGTGGGTCTTCAGGCCTCGTTGAAAAAGGTTGAAAATCACCGATGTAGGGATCACTTAAAAACAAGAGTTTGTGGCTTCGGGCAGGCTCAGTGCTAGGGTGTCTGCTTCATAGCCTTCAGCTGCAGGTTGGCCCTGTGCTGCTGATTTTGGTCCTGGTGGCACTGTTCCTTGCTATCCCTGGTGCCTCAACCAACTGTGCCATCTCCGGGCCACTGTGGCCAGTTTGTCAGCACCAGGACGGAAGTGCAAAATACCTGCTGATCCCTGAAACAAACTGCAGTTACCACAGCCAAGTGTGTGTCACCTCCTCACCTCAGCACCAACAACAAAAGGAAGTGAGCAAGCTTTTATTTAAGGTTTTGAAAAATTGGGGGAGTGGAGAGATAGTGCAGTGAGTACGGTACTTGTCTTGCATGTGACCAACCCATAGTCGATGCCTACACCCTAGATGGCCCCCAGAGCCCCACCAGAAAGTAAAACAGGTGACTCCACAGCAAAAATAAAAAGCTTGGAAAGGTTTGTATTACGTTATGGTTTAATTTCCAAGTATGTTTTCACAACTCCCTGTGCGTATACATATTTATTTGGAAAGGGTAGAGGCACAATTTTATAAACCTACTTTAAAGTCTTTTATGTCATTAGATTATCAGTGACTTACAACCTATTTGTTCAAAATACATAGTTATTGTGGGGTTCCCAAGCATTGTTCAGGGATACCCAAGGGTTGATGCTTGCATTGTGGTGTGGTGCTGGAGGCCACTTGGACCACATCTGGGGCTCGGGTTTCCAGTGCTCCATGCTCTGCTTCTTGGGTTGGTGGTGTGGGGTGTATGGGGCACATTGTACCCTAACAAACTGAGGTAGCTCCCAAGGTCCTAGCTTATCATTTTTATTTATTTATGGGGACCACACCTGAGGGCTCAGGGATCCCTCCTGGTGAGGTCAAGGTACCATATGGGGTACCACGAATCAAACCCAGGTTGGTCACATGCAGAGCAAGCACCTTATCCACTCTGGTATCTCTCCTGTCCCTAGAATATATGAATTTACATGCTGGTACTCACAAAAATGCATTTCTGCTCTTTGATATCTTTATTTTCCTTGGGAATCTATTGTAACTCTAGGATAGTGGGAACAGAATTTATAAATACACCATGAATTCTTTCATCATCAAGTAAACCACGATAATCAAATATATGCAAACGTATTCAACAATTCCTTTGATAAAGTTATTAGTGACAGTTATTTTGTGACATCAAAATACAGCTCTGTTTTCTTCTCTGTTTCATGGGCAAGGAAATGAGGTAGCACTGTCTTCTGCAACTTCCTACAGCTCAGTGATGTAGCTAGTATCTAGTGAAATATTGCTACATATAAATTGTAAATAAATGGGTGGACATTAGTGAGGCTCAGATAAAACAGGTAACTAAGAAGAAGACTGCAGTGATGGCAGTTTGACTGCTGACTTAAGATGGATTTGACCTATGGGATGCAGCACAGATTCATGAACAATCTCTGGTGCTGTCCGCAGCCTGACTTCAGTTCGAGGTGCCCCTAGATTACATGGCCTGCTGAGGGACTGATGACCCCTGACCACTGTCCATCTCCCTTTGGGCATCTGCAAAGCCTGGGTGTGCTCTCAGTTCATGTCAAATTGATCTTTCTGGTCTCACCTGTGTGTAAGTGTTCACTATTCCTTGAGAACCAACCCAAGTGACTACCTCTCTATGATGGCTTCTTGGACTTTTCTACAGAATTCATGGTTTCCAGCATAACGTGACTTCACATTGTATTGGTTAGTTCCCCTCTGTATTCAATTTTTGCATTTCCTCATTTATTTTTCCCAGTAGAGTGTACATGTTCAATGCCCAAGAATTTTTGCTTATGTCATTTTTTAGATCCCCGTTGGCACAATGGCAGTCCATTCTAACCCTTCTGTGCCTCTGCTGCTACTCCTGTGGCCAGTTTGTGTCGGAAGCTACATTGAATAGATTGCAGTCAGACCCTTTACTCATGGCTTTGCTCTTGAGTTTTTTACCTACCATCAATAACAATGGGAAAATTAGAGGCAAGAGAGAGAGTCCAGTGGGTAGGGCAGTTAGCTTGTAGGTGGCCAGCCTGGGGCCACTGAGTATAGTTTCCTGAGCACCGTCAGAGGGTCACTCCTAAGCACAACAGAAAAGTTAAATTTAATGAGATAGTTCATGTAAGAGAAAGATCACAAGTTTTTTTAGTTTACTATACCATTTTGTTTTATAACTAGCTATTACTCAACTCTTCCTATGCATAGTTTATAGCTTTGGTTTCACCAGTGGGTATGCATATCTGTATAGGAAAATTCTTACCTATATTGAGTTTTAATGCATCCACAGTTTTAGTTTTCAGTAGATGGGGAGTTATGTGACTGTAGGCCCCATGAACACATTAGAGGTCATTTACTATTAATAACCAAGTGAGACATTTCTTGTGATAAACTGAGTCACAGAGGCAGAAGAGAAGGTGGCTCAAAAACAGATTGGTAACTTCGAAATGTGGGTCTTGGCCAACTGTGATTAATAAAATCCCATAGTCAGTACAGCTTTGAAGACCCCTGTCAACTACTATTTGAGAATCTTTCATGGTACAGAGTAGGATTTTGGAGTAGAAGGATAAAATATATTCCTAGTGTCTTAAGCTGTAGATTATGAACTCATTCACATAACTGAATATGCGGGTCAGGAAAATTTTTCTAAGTACTTTTCTGATTTATTATTACTAAATATTTTATTTTTTTACCTGTTTTATATACCAGAAATCGTCAGAAATTCTCAGAAGAAAAGGGGTTGCAAATGGAAAAAGTTTAAAGAACTTCTTTTTCATTAATCCCTCTAATATAGCTTTTATGGACGCAATAAGAGAATTGATGGGTTGGGTGTGGGCGTGAAGTTCAATGCAGGCAATCTAAAAGATAGAAACTTCACTCTACCCTTTCCATTCTGCCAGTCCTGGGATGGCGTGACTCTGGAATACTCAGTGTTCTTGGCCGAAGTTTCCTGCCTAAGTTGGAGCAGTCAATGACTGGGTGCTAGAGAGTGGCTGGGGAAGCCTCCTTCTGTGGTGTGAGCCCATTTCACAGGCTGGGGACATTCACAAATGACTTCAGCTCTCAGTGGAGTGTGATGCTGGACACTCTGCGGATTTCATTTTGCCAGTGTCCCTGCATCTTCCAGGGAATCATCTTTGCTCCTTTCCTCTAGAGACATGCATAATGAGCAGTTATTTTTTTCTGGTTCTGGATCTATTGAATTAATTTTAAGCAACCCTGCTTTTGCCTTTTTTTTTCTTATGGTAAGTTTTAATAATAACAGTAATATATAGGCTGTCTTAATTATTATGACAAACTGATAGATGCATGTGATTTATCATTGTGGTAGGAGTGCTGCTGTGCTGTTTAGTCTTAAGTGTAAAATCCTGTCAGATCTCAAATGACAAGGGCCACGTCAGGCTCTGCTTCTCATTTATATTTTTGTGGATCCCTTAGCTTTGTGCCTGTCTCTAAAGATGCCTGCATTATAAACATTTAAACAGTATCTCATAACATACACTGAATTTATAGGACAGTTTTTTTTTTCTTGCAGTTGCCAACCTCTGATACTGTTCAGGTGACTACCATAAAAAAAAATCACTTTGACCTTTAACATTGTGATGTGCCCCAGAGGTCCATCATGAATCTCTGACCGTATTGCTGGGGGTCATTAGCAGGACACATCTGTATGGGCAGACTTCGCTGTTGCATTACACGTGTGTGGTAGTTCTCAAAACTGAACTTTCAGGAGTTCAATGAACTCTGTCCTGTACTTACGAAGTAGGAAAGGAACCATCTTTAACAAAAGCATGGGCATTCGATTTCAGATTCTTTCAATTAAGGTACGTATCAAGGACAAATATTTCTAGGCAGTAGGGGAAAAAATGAGCAGGTGTCTTCTCACGAAGCTTCCTTTTGAATAGATGTGTGAACTAGTAGATCAGTGGAACAGACTGGTGATTACTGGATAGGAAAAATAAAGGCGATCATGAAGTATAAATTTCCAGTTACGAAGGAAATAAGTCATGGGAATATAATTCGTATGCAGTATGGGATCCACAGGCAAAAGTCTTGCATTACAAATTGGAAAAATTTTGAACAGTAGAGGGGAAATAGGTTTGTTGTGCTTATTTGGCAGTCTATGCAAATATTGAACATTTTTGTTGCACACCTGAGTTGGACATCTATTAGACTTCAACGGAAAAGAATAAAATATGACTTAATTGTAAGGATACATTTTAAAGAAGCATTCGTAGCATAGCTGTTGAAGACTGTCAAGGCAAACTCAAAACGAGCAGAGCGGGAAGCTCCTTTTAGCTGTCTGTGCAGCAGGGCTTGGGTTAGGTAGAACATATGGTCAATCTCCCCGGCGCTGAAATAAAACTCCAGAAGAACCCAGCAGCTGTGGAATGGATTTATGTTGTGCTTTTCTTGAAATAGTTGGATTTTTAGGTTGGAAAAAAAAGTGAGGTTGGATTGTTGAATATTTATGTAGCCCCAAACAAAACTGAGAACTGTTTTAAAAAATAAATATTGCTTAGAATATCATTTCAGTTGTCTTGTGGGAAATGGCTTATTTTCTTCTGTTTATAAATTTATTGTATAAGTGACCACCATCGGTTAGTTTGGGTTTCCTGGAAACTGTCCTGGGCGCAGATCACCCAAGGGACCTTTACTATATTTGTAGCACTGTAGCACTGTCGTCCCATTGTTCATCGATTTGCTTGAGCGAGCACCAGTAATGTCTCCATTGTGAAACTTATTGTTACTGTTTTTGGCATATCGAGTATGCCACGAGTACCTTGCCAGGCTCTGCTGTGCGGCAGGATACTCTCAGTAACTTGCTGGCCTCTCCGAGAGGGACAGAGGAATTGAACCCGGGTCAGCCGAGTGCAAGGTAAAAGGCCCTACCCGCTGTGCTATCGCTCCAGTCCTTTCACTATGTCACACCCCAGAAATCAGTTGGCGTAGGTGTGGGGGTGGAACAGTGCAGGAGCAGGACTGCCCAGGAAGCAGTGGAAAAGCAGGGCCTTAGACAGTACAGGGTTAATATCCCTGTTGTGTTGCCGACTTGGTTTGATCCCCAGCCTACCTACGGTCTCTGAGCACCACCATGAGTAGTCCCGGGACAGAGCTGGGCATAAGCTCTGAGCACTGCCAAGCATGCTCCATCCTCTGAGGGAAAAAACACACAACCCGAAAAAAGTGAGCAGTTGAGCAAACAAAAACACATAAAGGCCTCTACTGAAAGGTTGTCATGCATATCCTTTTACCAACTTTCACAGAGAGAAGGGAGACGGGGAGGGGGGAAAGGTGGGGGGTGGGAGGAGAGAAGATAAGAGTCTGCCATAGAAGCAGGGAGGGGGTGGGAAGGGAGACTGGGGATGGTGGTGGTGGGAAATGTACATTGCTGATGGGTTGTGGAACATGATGGGACTGGAATGAACAACTCTAATTGTAGCTCACTATGATTCAATAAAAATTATATATAAAAAAATGTCAATCTATCCATGTATGTGTGTGCATATATGAATACAGCTGCTGTCAGGCTTCTGCTGAGACCCTAGGACACTTGAAACCACGATGGTCCTTTCCAGGAGCTCTTCACGGAGGCGAGTCCCCTTGACTTTCAGTGCCACACCTTCTGTCTCATTCTGTCCTTCAGTCTCTGGCCCTGCTTGCTGGAGGGGTGGCAGGCTGGGGGTGCTACTTTGAGTGAGACCCTATGATTGCCTGGAACTGGTTTTCAAACTTTGGACCTATGTAGCACCTGTATTGTAAGGCTCTTTTGATGGGGTCAGAGGGAATTTGCTGACTCAGAAAACTTCCGTTTCCACATTGAATGGCTGTTCTTTCAAGGTCAGATCTTCAGCGGTTAATATGTGTAAAAGCAAATAGCATGTGAAATCAGTGTGTAACAGAAAACAAGGGCAGTAGTGGAAAGCCAAGGGACGGTTGAAAAGTGCCATGTCTAGGGGGTGCTCATCACTCTTGCTCCTTTTTTTTTTTTTAATTTATTTTATTGAATCACCAAGTGGAAAGTTACAAAGTTCTCAGGCTTATATCTCAGTTACACAATGCTCAAACACCCATCCCTTAACCAGTGCCCATATTCCACTACCAATAAAAACAAAAACAAAAGCAAAAACAAAACAGACAAACAAACAAAAGAAAAAAACAGATTACATCCCACCCCTCACCCCCCAACCCACCCCGTAGGTGAGTGATAATTTCACTTCCTTTTCTCTTTACCTTGATTACATTCCAGATTTCAACACATAACTCACTATTGCTCCTTAAGTGGGAGGTTTGGCATCTTGAAAGTTACCAAGAGTCATGAAAGGTTCCCAAAAGTTTGAGAAACTCTGGCCTAAAACATTGGTTGTGGGAAATGGGGTCAGCTGAGAGCTGCCAGCCAGCAGCACTCCAGCAGCTGTGGGAAGCTGTTGGCGTCTGGGAGATGGACTGTGGAGCAAACCTGGGGTGCCCGAGTCCATGTCTCAGACTTCTCTGGCCAGTTCCAGACACTGCTTCTTCAGTGAGTCCAGGCCGATCGCACCCATTGTGAAAGTGAGCCCATTCCTGCACCTTGGGATTTTCTCTGTCATGTTAACACATGCACAGGCATATATGTGGAGAAGCCTGTGGTCACTTCCAGATGGATCCAGAAGTTGAGTCCTGCCATTCTGCCCCCAGTTTTGCACATGATCTTCGAACTGGGTGTTAGCTGGATAGAGAAACCTGCCAGACTGCCTCTTGGGGTCTCTAGCAATCCGGTCCCTTTTGTGGGGTGTCTCTGAATTCTGCTGACACGAAGATAGAGCTTTTGAGATGGTGGGAAACTCCCCAGAAGGTTGGTTTCAGAAACAGTTTTTTCCTTGGGACTGAGAGAGTACAGCAGGAAGGGCGCTTGCCTTGCACGCAGCAAACCCAGGTTCCATCTCTGGCAGCCAGTATGGTTCTCAGAGCAGCCAGGAGGAACCCCTGAGCATTGCTGGGTGCGACCCCAAACCAGAGCCAAACTTTTTATTCCCCAGAGAATGTGGAGAAGAAAACACAAAAAGACATACTCAACTTAATTTTGATCTTATTTTTATATCACAACTTTTCTAAGTTGGTAACATTTGAAAATTTGCCACATAACTGATGGGTGTTAATTGCTTTGTGCAAATCCTGTTACTTCTTCATTATGTCCTTGGTCAGAAAACTATTCATCTCCACAAAGTCTGGGGGAAATTTTGTTAAATATAAATTTAACATCCTCCCAGTATATTTTATTTATAATTTGGGGAGAAGTAGAGTTTAACAATCTTATCACTCCTTTGCATTTAACTTTTTTTCTTTCCTTAATTTATTTTGTTTTGGGCTGTGTACAGGGCTTACTCCTGGCTCTGCACTCAGTCTGGGATTACTCTTGAAGGTCGGCAGAGGATCATATAGGCATTGATCTCGGCATATAGGTAGGCACAGGATCTAGGGCAGTGAACTCAGCCCTAGAACCTACCAGCTATACTATTTTTCCAACTTTATGCCCTTATCATATTTTATTTTATTTTGGGACCATACTTGGGGATGCTCAGTGTTTACTCCTGGATATGCACTCCAGAATTACTCCTGTTGGTGCTTCAGGGACCATATGGGATGCCAGAAATCAAACCTGGGTCTGCTATGCGCAAGGCAAGCTCCTTGCCTGCTGTACTATCGCTCTGGCCTCCAACACCTATCAATTGTATACCTCTTAGGAACTTCACTGAATTCATGGCGTTTTTTAAAAAACTTTTTTTAAGAAT
Organism: Sorex araneus; assembly: GCF_027595985.1. Taxonomy (NCBI): domain Eukaryota; kingdom Metazoa; phylum Chordata; class Mammalia; order Eulipotyphla; family Soricidae; genus Sorex; species Sorex araneus. Next base: position 342,126,409 of record NC_073302.1, on the reverse strand, counting down.
GGAAACTCATTTGTCTCCTTCACTTGACTGGGCTAATGCTTTTTTTATGCTTTGAATGGAGCTCATTTGAGAAGCTACAGTCTCGTGCAGAAAGGTTGAAAGATCTTGCCGGTTACGGCTAACATTTCAAGAGTAGAATCTTAGTCATCACAATATATAGACTTTCTCAGATTATGATGTTGAGAAATTGAATGAAGTGGGCTGAAGATTGAAAAATCCAGAATAAAATCCTTTCTTCAGATTTAACCAATCTCGAGAAAAGGATTTGTCCTAAGATCCCATTGAGTAAATCCAGCCTAGTGGCAGTCACATCCTACCATACCCAACTGCCTCAGAGTGGAAAAAGAATGATCCTCTGGCTGAACCGAAATTTTAACTTGTTTATGTAGTAAATATTGGACAAGACTCAACACCTCTGGTTACCCATGTGCTTGTGTTTGTGTGTGTCGCTTCGGTGCTAATAACAGGTGGATAACGACAACCTGAAGTAAACCTCCTTGCCCTGCCCTGCGCCCCACTTCATCCTTTGAGTGCAGTTTGTTAGCTACTTGGGCAGAACTGCTGAACAGCAACTAAACCATTTTCAAGTTTCTTAAAAAAGTTAATTGAATTTTTAATTGAATCACTGTGAGATAAAGCTGTTTATGATTGGGCTTCAGTCATCAATGTTCCAACACCCATCCTTCTACCGGTGTATGTTTCCCAGCACCAGTGTCCCGGGGTTCCCATCACCCCCCAGCCCCGCACCTGCTGCCTGCCTCTGTGACAGGCACTTTTCTTAAGGTTTTAGTTTCCTTTTGCTGTCTTGTTTTCATATCACACCCCGTGGTGCCCAGGGATTACTCCTGTTTCTCTGCACAGGAGTCACTCCCCTCAGTGCTCAGGGGAACCCTGTGGTATTGGGGCTCAAGCCCAGCCTTCTCCTTGCAAAGCCTATATTCCAGAAATGTTGGTTCTAAAAGTTTGTTTTTTCGGAACCAGTGAGCATGTATTTTTATTTTTATTTTTTTATTAATTTATTTTTTTGAGGGTACAGTTACAGATTTATACATATTTGTGCTCATGTTTCCTTCATACAAAGTTTGAGAACCCATCCCTTCACCAGTGCCCATTCTCCACCACAAATAAACCCAGCATCCCTCCCACCGTCCCCAATCCCATCTCCCCCCACCCCACCCTGCCACTGTGGCAGGGTATTCCCTTTTGTTCTCTCTCTCTAATTAGGTGTTGTGGTTTGCAGTAAAGGTGTTGAGTGGTCATTGTGTTCAGTCTCTAGTCTACATTCAGCAAGCATCACCCTTCCCCCGCATGGCCTCCAACCACATTTTACTTTGTGTTCCCTTCTCTGAGTTGCCCTCTCCCCAGAATGTGAGGCCAGCTTCCAAGCCATGGAGTCAACCTCCTGGTACTTATTTCTACTATTCTTGGGGAACACGTATTTTTAAATATAGGCAACACTAGCTAGAGAAATCACTATATTGTTAAAGTCATTTCATGTTTAGCAGTTCTAAACTTCCTTTTGATTAAAACATAATGACATGGCAAAGTAAATTTGCCACTCCTTTATTTCTCTTCCTTTCTTTCTTTCTGCACTTTGACCAGATTTTCCTTTGTTCTTTCCTCTTTTTATTTTCCGTATGGCCTCTTTATCCCAATGACCCAGTATTGAAAAAATTTATTTTGGTTTGAAAATTTTTAACATATATCACCATCTCTTATAAATTAATAAATCACTGTGCCCTAATTTTAAGTAGGTGTGTTGGAAAAAGTTTCATAAATTCAAATCAATAACATTATGACAAATCAATATGTAAAATACATACAGAGCCCAGTGATTTATTTTCCTTTGGGGTGGTAAGATTGAAAACCAATGCCCTTGCTTAAGTATGCATTTTCTTCTATACATGTGTGCACATACATCAGAAATAGTACAGAGCAATAGTGCAGTGGGGAAGGCTGATGGATCGTAAGTAAGATAATCACAGCACATGCCTGACCTGGGTTATATCACCAGCACCCTGTATGGTCCCCTGAGCAAGCCAGGAGTTAAACCCTGAGCACTGGCAAGTGTGGCCCCACCCAATATATATATAAAGTCATTTCATGTTTAGCAGTTCTAAACTTCCTTTTGATTAAAATGAAATATATATATATATATATATATATATATATATCGTTAGGGCCGTATGAGGGCCATACAAGGGGCCCTGGGTGCAGGCTGGGGGAATGGAACTCAGCCCTCCCATGCACAAGGCATGTGCTCAACTGCTTAAACTTTCTTCCTAATCCAGATATGTATTTTTCCTTTGTTCACATCTGAGCTCTGTGATTTTATGCTTATTTAATTAATTTTGGTTATTTTTGGAGGTAGGTAATATTTTGACCTAAAGTACAAGCTTTTTTAGTTTAATATTGTTTGGGTTTTAGTTTTGGATCTACTCCCCATGATGTGCTCAGGGCTTGTTCCCAGCTTTGCACTCAGTAATCTCTCCTGGTGAACTCAAGGGACTTTATCTGGTGCCAGGTATCAACCCAGGTTGGCTGTGTGCAAGGCAAACACCCTACCTGCTGTACTGTCACTCAGGCCTCTAATGTATGGGCTTTTGAGTCTGTAATATGTTAGTCTCTCATCTGCTCCCCCTCATTTATTCTGTGTGAAAGTGCCTGGCCTCAGTTATCTCTAAAATGGGTGTTCATATGTTTATGTCCTAGGGCTTGAGATAGCAAGTAAAGTGTAATTGATTTGTCTCTTACTGTAGTTTTGTGCGTGTATATATATATATATATATATATATATATATATATATATAAACTTGTTCATATCTATGTACATACTCACAGCATTCTATATATTAAAATAGTTTTTATTTGTGTTTTTGAATTGTTTTCCTCATAGTGTTAGACCCTTTCAAATTTATAAGGAACTAAAGCTGTATGGACAGAGATAGCATATTTTGCAAGTCATGCTCGTATTTTTTAGGAAGAGGGTAGAGAAAATTTAATAAGATTTCTTCTAGTATATTTAATTGGGGCTGGAGTGATAGCACAGCAGGTAGGGCATTCGCCTTGTACTTGGCCGACCCGGGTTCGATTTCTCCGTCCCTCTCAGAGAGCCCATCAAGCTACCGAGAGTATCCTGCCCGCACGGCAGAGCCTGGCAAGCTTCCCGTGGCGTATTCGATATGCCAAAAACAGTAACAAGTCTCACAATGAAGACGCTACTGGTGCCGCTCAAGCAAATCTGTGAGCAACGGGATAACAGTGACAGTGATAATTAATTGACTTTGGTTAATGCTTTACACAAATTGCCTCTAAGATTCATATTTGGGGAGATTTTAAAGGTTTCAGGGTATATCCAGCTAGTCACATTGGCCTTTGATAGATTTTAAGAATTCTTGAGTAAGGAATCAGTATAGCGCTCACACTGATTTGTTTCATAGCAGCTTAGTTGTAAGGGTAATTTTTGGTAATTTTTTCTAGTGTGAAATTAAAAATTGACATATAATGGGTGAAAGGTTAGATATGTGGATTTTTTTTTGGGGGGGTAGGGTTGGGGTGGCAGAGGTTCGAGATTGCTATGGTCCAACAAAATTTGACTTGGTTGCTGATTGATTTAATTCCTATTGCTTATAAATAACCTTTCAGTTTATCTGTCACACCAACACAGGGGCGCCCATGTGAACTGTGGCTGTTCAAGGACTGTGGAGGAAGGTGAGCTTTTTCCAGTGAATTCAAGAATTTGTGTTATTTATATAATTCCTTGTCTTTTGAAAACTACTGCTCCCATCTATTAGTACATGCTATACAATTTTTTAAAATTTTATCCATCTCCTTTCACTTGTTTTAGATATACAGTCCCACCTTGTACATGGAATCGCCAGGTGAATTTCACCTGATAATTTCTGACTTTGCTTTTAATAAATGAATTAGCAGTGAGACAGGTTGTCTGTTGGCAGTAATATACCCTTTGAACACTTTTTTTTTAAAGACTGGTAAGTGGATTGTTTCTTTTCAGAGCTCTCCCAGTTAAGAGTTTTCAATTATTTTGTCCTTTGATAATTCTTTGGCAATGTTCTCTGTCACTAGATACACACTATAATGTGTATTGACCATCCTCTACCTGCCGGCCATCATTGTCACTTAGCTTTTCTTTCTTAATCTTCATCTCTTTATCCTTCCCCTTGAGCCTTGGAGACTTTTCTCAAGCTTTTACTTGACTGGTTTGATTTTTTCCCTCAATGCTGACTGCTACTTGCTTCCTTCATTGTGGTCTCTAAATTATGTAGGCTGAGCTACATAATTCCCCCCTCACCCATTCCTAACTACTTCTTTTCATGACCATCTACTCTGTCATTTTAGAGATGTAGTATCCTTTTGATTTCTACTAAAAGGATAAATTTAAAATAAGTTCCCCCATTTTTAGTTGTAACTGGTTTTCTTCAGAAAACAATAGCTTTGCTGCTGAGATTTTTGCGTATCTAGCTGAAGAATACCTGTCCCTTTCAAAGATTGGCAGTGGTAATTTGTTCATTTAGAGATGCTTTTGAATGCTCTTCAGATTTCTCAGTATTCAGAGGAAGACAAAAGAAAAATGAAAGAGACTCAGCAGTTTGGACAAGGGTAACCAGAACCAGAGGAAGTGCCCAGGCTTGTTGACCTGTTGGCCGGTTTCTGTCTGAATACAGTAAGGTGTGCAGGAATCGTGGAAGAACTGTCTCTTTCCGGAGCTGGTCGTCTGCTTCAAACCTAGCAGCCTGCCGAGACAGTGCCCGTCTTCATGCACAGTGGAATGCAGGTTTTAATCTAGCAGTGACTTCTCTGATCAGGTTTGTGCTCAGAGTCCATTTCAGCCCCTCGTGTGTCTCAAGTGCACTGGACACAGCCCTTCTGCACCTCACATCCCGGCCACACTCTCAGCCCCTGTCACTAATAGGCATTAGAAAGGTCAGTTTTCTGGAATCGTTTCTCTATGTACTTATTTAATGTCCAAGATAGTTCTATCCAGTTCTTCATTTCTTTTTTTGGGGGAAGGGCAGTGGGGTCAGTTGGCACATTCTCATCTGTACTCAGGGCATATTCTTGGCTCTGTGCTTAGGCATCACTCCTAACAGTGTCTTGTGCATGTGTTTACGGGGTGTGTGTGACAGGGGGCAGCATAGGTCATGGATCAGGGTTAGCTGTCTGCATGTCTGCTTTACCCCTTTACTATCTGTTTGACCCTAGGTTGGGTATTTCTTAATTTTTTTCATGTTCATTATATCATTTTATCTTTACTATATCTAATAGAGTTATATTTTAGGTGTGAAAAATAAGCAGATTGTTCCTTAGAAAAATATAGTCATTGGACATTGTAGGTAGTATCTAAATTAGTTGATGGGGTTTGTATATTCAAGACTGTGTATTAGCCAGACAACCAAATTTCTTTCAAAAACAATCCACTAGTTAGTTTTTTGATCTGAGTCCCAGTTATTGCAAGGAGTGAGTGATGATCCATTCAAAGAAAGATGCAGCATTTATAGCTTTGACAAAATCCAGTGTCTGTCCCATCTTTGGCTTCCTGCTATCAGGTATCCCTCAGGTCCTGGAAGAATCCATGCAGCATCTCACTCCTGAGATGTGCTAAGGAAGGCATGACATGCTTTGGAATTCTCAACATGCCATATGCCTTCATGTCGCTTTTAAATAGTGACTGATGGGGCCTGTGTGGTGGTTCAGTAGGTAAGGTGCTTGCCTTGCATGTAGCCTAGCTGGGTTCAATTCCAGGCACCCCAGACAGTTCCCTGAACCCCATCAGTGGTCCCTGAGCACAGAGCCAGGAGTAAGCCTGAGCACTACTGGGTTTGATCCCCCAAACAAAGATAAAATTGCGATGATGCTTACTGGGCATTTCCAAAATGAGGAGTGTAAATAAACATAAAAGAAATATTTGGGACATTACACAATTTCGCACTCAATGTGTGTGTGTGTGTGTGTGTGTGTGTGTGTGTGTGTGTGTGTGTGTGTGGATAGTAGGGCAAACTGATGTGGGGAATAAGAACAAGTTGTGCCTGAGATATTGGGATGAACTTGTAAACTCTTCTGAGAGCATAAATACAGTATAAATTTTATGTGGATGGCAAATTGCCTCTGTGACTGACCCTTTGCTATGAAGAAAAAGCTTGTCAGCATTGTATTTTTGTTGTAGGTCACAGGAATGATTAGTGAACACAGATCCTGAATGTAAAACACTGTCTTCCTTGGCCAGTTAATGAGGAGGCCTGCTACCCCAGTAAATCTCATAGGACAGTTCCTTCCCACCTACATCCCTACTCCTTCCACACACACTCATAAATGCTCAATGATGAGTATTTCTGAAATAACCTTGCTCTCCTTCAGAATGACATTGTGTAGGGATAGGCTCTGGCTATAGTTGCTTTTGGCTTTCCCATAACAAAAATGTCCCCAGTTTCCAATTAGCCAGAGGAACCTGAGCCAAAACAGTAACAGAAGATAGAATCTATAGCTTGGCCTTGTTTCATGAAAAAATATTCAGGAGTCTGAGGACTATTACAGTGGAACTTGAACATAATCTTTCTGATCATGCTGTTAAGTATTCAATCATAGTGATATGATGATGAAATGCTGCCTTTTCTTTGTAGATGTTGATCTGTCATTACTCAACAAAATTCCTTTAGAAAGTGTTCGAAGGCTCTTTTGGAGAAGACAGCAGTGAAGTCATGCTATTTAATCACTTAGGGTTTAGCAAGCATCCATTGTGGCCTGTGTTGTGTGTTAAATTTATAGTGTGACCTCCCTAATAATATTTTTTTCCACTATCTCAGCACCTGCCTGTGAAATTGTGTGTGTGTGTGTGTGTGTGTGTGTGTGTGTGTGTGTGTGTGTGTGTGTATGCTCTGGGTTGAGGGAGGGATATACGCTGACTAAAAGGGAGTCTGTCTGTCCACCATTCAATAACATATTTTATTTATTTTCAGCCCAGTTTTGGTGATGAGACATTATTTGTGTGTGTGTGTGTATACACATACATATATTATTTTTTGCACGGAGGGTTGGGACACATCTTATTGTGCTCCTGGCCTACTCCAGGCCCTGGACTCAGGGATTACCAGAGAGATCAAACCTAGGTTGACCCAGAGGAAAACCAAATGTCTTATCTATTGTTCTGTCTAACTTAAAGTGTTAGTTCTTATAACCAGCATTGTCTTGGGTACTTTGCAGATTCTAGTGCTCTCCCTCTTCTTTCTCTTCTGCCCCCTTGCCTTAGGGCACTGCATTTCAGGAGACTTGGTTGTTGGTGCTTTCCACATTGATTCCATTTTGCCCTTGGTTTCCAGGTTCATCTGCCTAATAATAATCCACCCAGCTATTTTCCCCAATTTCCTTTGTTTCTGCATTGCCTCACCAATAAAGTTCTAAAGTGGTATCTATTGAGAGCATGTGTGTGTGTCTGTCTCTTGGCTCATTATATCTCTCAGCTTGATTCTTTTCATCTACCACTCCAGGCAGAAGCCTCCTTCCCGGCCCTCAAGCTGGAGCACTCGCTCTCACCAGCTCGGCCTGCCTCAGATCTTTGAGCTGTGATCCCCTTTCTGTGAATCTTCTCCCTTAGACAAACTTCCCTCTGTTCAAAGTCCTTCTTCTTTTCCTTCTGACTCCTTGCCCTGGTGAAAATTTATCTCTCCTGCCCGTCTTTCCTCATTTTCTTTTTGCTCAGTGAAGAGACCTTTGTCGGGGCATTTCTGTAGCTGTGTGGGAGCACAGAGGGGCACGTTTCTCCAAGATCCATCTCTAGCTTGTGAGCAAGTTTCTTGCCCTAAATGAGTAATTGGAATTATTCCCCTCTGATATTTGCCTCCAAACCCTTCATGTTTGGCAAACTCTGACATTACCATTCAACCTTCTCTGAAGAGACTCCTTGGAGCTACGTAAAGGATTCTTGTGGATTGTTCTCTGCAAGAAAACGCCTTGTGCCTGAGACCTCTGCTTCGCTAATCCCTGTCGCCTGCATCTTTTTACTCTGGGAGCAAAATCTGGGGTAGTAAAGATTTGTTCCATCTTTACTCTGGGCACAAAGCCAGACTGTCAACACTCGAGTGGAGAGTGGATTCTCCTCTTCCTTTCTGCTGCGGAAGGTTCGAGAATGGTGTCATGGCAGCATCCTAAATTTTGAATCCTTTTGTCACTTTTAATTTTCAGATAAATTATTTTTATATCAGCTCTTGAACAACCACATTAAATGAAGTATCCCTCCAAGGTATTCTTTTTGGTCTTAAGTACAGTATTCTTATTCATAGCTTAATATGTAAAGACCAATTCCAAATCACCAAGGACTCAGAAATATGCAGATAGAAATTTGGCATTTTTTTTTTTTTGGCAAGTAGAAATGAAACAGTCAAGTTGGTCACTGGACAGCATCTTCTATGCTCTCTTGACCAGCTCTGTTACATACTTTTCACTTCTTTGTATCGGTATGTTGTTAATAATACAATTGTTATGTATTGGAAATTACATAAATGTAATTTGGAGAGATAGCAGATAGCACAGTGGCACAGTGGCAGGGTGTTTGCCTTGCATGCAGCTGACCCGGGTTCGATTCCTCTGCTCCTCTCTGAGAGCCCGGCAAGCTACCAAGAGTATCTTGCCCGCACGGCAGAGCCTGCCAAGCTACCCCTGGCATATTCATCATGCCAAAAACAGTAACAAGTCTCACAGTGGAGACGTTACTGGTGCCTGCTCGAGCAAATAGGTGAGCAACGGGACGACAGTGACAGTGACACTACAGTAGCTTCCTTTCCTCTTAGAGAAAATAAATCAAACTTATACTGCTTACTCTGAACCATCTTAGTGCCATTGTAATCACACCAATAAATAGGTTTTCAGAAACTTTTGTCACATTTGAGGTCTCTTTGGCAGGAATTGTAAGGAAGAGGTGGGTATTATGTGTCCTATGTGGCCTTGCATAACCACATCTTTATTGTTTGCAGAACACCTCCCTACTTTCCCGTATAGCTCCGGGGGTCCAGGAGATGGTTTAACAGGTAAATTGCCTGCGTTGCAAGTGTGAGGTCACTAGTTGCATCCCTGATGCTACCAGCATGTGCTTATTTTTAGAGTAGCTGGTTGATTAGTACAATGATGATTTCAGATTTCCATATTTGCTTTCAACTTCTGCATGATAATTGAGAGCAACTCAATTTTTCTTATGGTTCTGGGTAAAAGTCTGTGACAGGTTATCAAATGTGGATTAGAATCACTTGGAGATGTTTAAAAGTATTGATGAAAGGGACTCAGCTTATCAATTATTGGTTATACAAGTATGGACCCTAGATAGGAGGATTTTATTTTAGAATTCCTCAGTTCCCCAGATTATTCTAGAAAATTTGAGGTTAAGAACTATTCAAGAAGCATTCAAAAAATTTTTTTGGGTGGCAACTTTTTAACCTAGTAATTTCTATAGCAGTAGAACCAAAGTACATGGGATACATTCATTTTAAGTTAAGAAGCGATTTGGTGAGAATAGCACTGTAGCACTTTCTTCCCATTGCTCATTGATTTGCTCAAGCAGGCACCAGTAATGTTTCCATTGTGAGACTGGTTGTTACTGTTTTTGGCATATCAAATAGGCCACGGGTAGCTTGCCAGGCTCTGCTGTGCGGGCAGGATACTCTCAGTAGCTTTCTGGGCTCTCTGAGAGGGACTGAGGAATCGAACCTGGGTTGGCTGTATGCAAGGCAAACACCTTACCCATTGTGCTATTGCTTCAGTACCAACAGAAAATATTGGCTAGTTTTATGAGACAGCATGAAGGTATATCAAACTAAATCATCCTTGTGCTTACTTTTGGCTGAAATATATCAATTTAGAATTTATATGTATAAAAATTATAGGCTCAGAGGATAAGTGGCTTTATTAAATGAAAATATATTTATTTCTTGAAAACATAAAGATGGGAAAGCCTTTTAATCTAATTAAGTTGTTAATTTTTTTTTTTTTTGTGATTCAGATTTTCTTTGTGTGAAAATGGTAGGAACATAACCTTCCCTTACTAACACTAGCTTCATCCATCTAAACCCCAGGTTTAGTGCAGTGAGTTGGAGATGTATGTTTTCCTGAGAATTTCACTTATCTCTATCAGTTATTACTGGCAAGTAAAGCACATCTACTTTCAATCTGGAAAATAATTTCAAAATATAATGTATTTTCTATAAAATGTTTTTTACTGAATTTGTCTTTCTCTCTCTATATATATCACTTTGCCTTCCTAATTTTTTTAATTGGCTTAGAGTGCACTTAAAAAAATTGACCTATACTACAATATTTTTTTTATAACACCCTAACCAGTGAATTTAAAATAGATTTTTTATTCGAGTTGGTTTTGAGAGAGCTTCTGGAAGTTTTGAGAGTTGATATTACCATGCAGTAGCACTCCTTGTATTATCATAATGCTTTCACCTCTGTGGCCTACAAACTCCAAACTGTAGCTAGATGGGCATGGAATTGTTTGCCACTCCTCCTCATTGCCAGGTAAAGAGAACCTTGCAGAATTTTCTCAGCTCATTCTCTGGATGAGACTAGTTCAATAATGCCCACTTTGCCTGGATCTCCTGAGAAGAATTAGAGCATCCATGCTAGCATCTTCTGTAGCACAGGGAAGATAACCATTATCCCAGACATTTGGCTGTAGTTTTATTTAGAAGTAAAAACTGGTTCAAGATGAAGTTTTGAGTACACTTGATTTCTTGGGCTCTAAGAATCTATAAAAGGAATAAAATTTTCTCCATAGGAAATGATAGGTAAATTTGAACATGCCTTTGGATCACATTCTGTTGCATTTGTATAAGATAAAGGTTCACCTATATTTATTTAGGGGTCTGGAGTAAGCAATTTGTTGTATCAATCTAGAGCCAAAATAGTAATGGAAATTACTGCTTTGTGTCAAGTTAGGCTTCCTAGATGTGGCGGATATTTTTCCTGGTAAGACTGGGTAAGAGTTATCTGCATGAGGAGAGGGAGAATCCATAGATGTATTCCCTGACCATGAGCATGACAGTGCGACTCTCTGCATTGCCCACCAGATTTGTGGTTTGAGAGCTTGGGGTTTGTATTCCTCTGAGAGAACATCCGCAATTGTGATGTGGATTACTGTGGATGTCAGTAACTTTTATATGACATAAACTTAAGAAAGAGCATCAGAAACAGAAACATTAGAAATATAAGTCACAATTTCGTGAGCGTGTCATTTTGGAGGAAAATATTCAAAATGATGACTATTCTGTACTTGGTTTGGCAACACATATACCAGAAAGATGACTATTCATGGGGCCCCAAAGTTTTATATAAAGATGAAAAAGCTGTTTGGGAGTTATGAATTACTGTAGCCTTCTGTTAAATCTGTCTTGACAACTGTTAAAAGGCATTATCATCAGAAATAGGGCTGCATTTCACTCTGTCTGTCAAATATAACCAACATATAGGATCTTAAGGAAGTGTGACTAGAAGGCGTGTCAAAGCAATTGGACAAAATAACCAAAGATCAGCTACTTCTGGCTTCTCTGGGGAAGAAACTTTAAAATAAAGCCCATAAACCAAGACCCAATGCCTAAAACTGAGCTACTCAGGATGATCATGTGTAATCTGAGAACAAATAGAATATAGGAATTTGAAATCATTATTGTGGTACTAGTCATCCAATCAATTCTTAGAAAATTAATATAGGGGCTGAAGTGATCGTGCAGTCGGTGTGGCATTTGACTTGCACCTGGCTGACCTGGGCTTGATCTCTGGCACCCGTATGGTCTCCTAGGGCCTGCCAGCTGTGGTGACTAAGTATCGAGCCAGGAGCAAGTCCTGAGCACCTGTGGGTGCCGCCTTGAGACCTTGCTGCCCCCAACCCCCCACCTGCAAAAGAAAAAGAAAAAACCCAAAAACCAGTGCTATGAATGGAGTTACTCCTTGAGTACACAAGATGTCTTTGATTGTTTGAACTCTGTTTGTGACTATAAGCATGCATATCCTGAGACATTTTCGAATCTAGCTAAGCCTTGATTCTGAATTCTGTTTCTTCCACTCCATTCTTTCATTTTATGTCTTGCACTGTTGGACTTCAGTTAACCAGATAGAGATGTTGCTCAGTGATATGTTTGCTAGAAGACGAGGTTCAATTCAGAGTATAACTGGCAACTCATGTGTACATATATAAACATATATGCATGCAAGTGTAATAGTAATGTTGTTATAAATAAAATTTATAATAGTTATTTTTGCATATTTATATGACACATTTAATTGTATTGTTGAATACAATATTTAAAATCTGTTATATATGGATTATATACTATATATATAAGTTTGGAGTGGGAACCTAATCAGACTTTGAACCTCATCTTTCTAGCAAATGCATAAATATGAGCTGCATCTTTATCTGGTTTGATGAAAGTCAACACAAGTGGTGTAGATTTAATAGGAAAGTAGGACTGGGTGATAATACAAGGGGTGGGATACTACTTGCACACGGTCAACTAGCTTAAATTCCTGCCCACCCACATGGTTCCCTGAGCTCGCCAGGGGTGGTCACTGTGCAGAGTCAGGAAGTAAGTCCTGAGCATGGCTGATGTTGCTCCAAAACAAACAAAAAACTGTATAAAAAATTTTTTTTTCTTCTTGAGTCACACCCAGTGATGCTCAAGGGTTACTCCTGGCTCTGCACTCAGGAATTAATCCTGGCAGTGCTTTAGGGACCATACGGGATGCTGGGGATTGAGCCAAGGTCGGCCATGTGCAAGGCAAACACCCTACCCACTGTACTATCACTCTAGCCCCATGTACAAATATTTTTTATATTACACAAAAATTGCCTCATTTCATAATATATTTATGTATTAAATATTTTATAATTATGCAATTGAATATGTGAGCATAAGTGTATAATACTATATAAATAAATCACTTAATATATATTAATACATGTAATAAACACTTATTTTTCATATTCCCCCAAAAAATGGGAGCTTGCTTGAAATTGTTACTGTTGGTTATGAAGATTTGTCTAGCCATGTCAAAAAGGTTACATTTTCTTGAATCATTCATTCACTGGTTTCTTTTAGTTCCTGAGACCATCAGTTCTTTTCCATGGTTTTGGCAACCTAACTGTAGTTAGGGTATTTCTAAGTGGAGCTATTCTAGCTTGACCAGTTTCTTGGGAGATTTTGGAGACAAAATAGCTAGGGGGAATTTGAACAACTTTCTGGTCCCACAATCTTTTGTGATTGGTACCGTTCGATTTCCGCTCACTCATTTTCTGTTGTGTTGCATTTCCTCTCTTCATTGGTTTCCCATTTCTGAAGAAGGAACTAAAGTGTCCGAATTGCATGCAGCACATTTAGAAAGAATTTGTTCTGCATCTCTAATTATCTTTATCTATTATGTTAGCATTTTACTCACTTTGCCAAATTGCATCTCTAACAAAGCCCATTAGGGGTTTTGAAAACCAGGATTAGTGCATGCTGTATGTTCAGAACTTCAGTTATTAATTCATTTCTAGCAGAACATTTTTGTTCTAATTATTATAGCATTGCAATATTGGACATTGGTCCAAGCTTTCAGGAATGATTATCAGGCAACTTGAGTTTATTTTCAAGTAAATTAGCTGACTATATTCTCGTGTATATTCTAGTGACTGTAGCCTAGTTTCTCAGAAGTAATTGAACCATACTGCATTCTCCTGCAAAAGTAAATGTTTTCAATCTGTCACTTTCATTTTCTGCTAAGGAAAAATAATCTCACAGATAATCATTAAAACACTGAAATACTTACTATGAAGGTATCCTACATTGTGACTTAACTAACTTTCCATTTACCAATTAACCATAGGCATCTCAGTATCATAACATAGCTCAGTAGTAAGGTGTAGATGCGCCTAAAATCATGGGTCTAATTTCATCGACCTTCATTGCCAGAGACTTGGGTAGCAGACTGATTGAAATAAGGGAATCACATCCTTTTAAAGACTGTTCTCTCAGTAGATTGGCTTGGGCTTCACTGGGCAGTTGCCAAGCTAGCAGGACCTATTCTCACTCCAGTGGGTCTCCTGTCTCCCTTAAGGACAGACAGCCATTCAGCCGCTTCACCCTGTCAATGTCCTCCTTAGCTCCTGGAGAGGACTTAGGGTGAAGGAAAACTGAGACATCCCATGCTTTATTGCTTTCATCTTTAATAGCTATGACATATGTGAGTCGTGTTCCCTAAGATTTCTGTTGTGAGGCTGGAGCGGTAGTATCGCTTGCATGCGACTGACCCGGTTTTAATCCCTGGCATCCCATATGGTACCCAAGCACTGCCAGGAGTAATTCCTGAGTGCAGAACCAGGAGTAGCCCCTGAGCCCGGCTGGGTGTGACCCAAAAAGCAAAAAATAAATAAGTAAATAAATAAAGAAATAAATAAAAAGATTTCTAATGGATGCTACTCCCATTAAAAAAAAATAGCCAAAAAGCTGGGTATGTGGCTTAGCATCATAGAGCCTCACATGTCATCCAGGTCTGGGGTTCTGTCGCTGGTTCTGGAATTAAAAAAATAAAAATAAAAAGCCAGGCCCCAGGATACTAAAACCACTAAAGTACCAAACTTAAGTTTGGCAGGCTCCCATGATTTCTATGGGCTGGTTATAAAACCATCGGGGGCATTTGTCACATTGAGAAGTGAGGGGGTAACACGGGCTTTGAGTCCGTGGGGCTCCCCCAGCTTGCCACTGCTGCTGCTCTTCCTTCCCGCTAGGCTCCCAGCTCTTGCCCATGGAGCTTAGGTTACGGGTCTGCAAGGTGCAGCTCTCGGGAGAGTGCTTCACTGGTCAGAGCCCTTTCCTGCCAGCCTGTGCTCGAGGTTGCCCTGTTCAGGAAGCCCACCCCATCTCCAGCGTAGCCGCAGCCCCCTGCCACTGCATTTGGACCTTCCCGGCTCCCCGACACCCGGCATGTAGGCTCCACAGCATCTGTGTAGTGTCGCCAGAACAAAGCTTTGTATCTGTTTTCAGTTGAGAAGGGAAAGGTTCCTTGCTGTCCGTTTCATGGGCTTCAGTGTTCTGTGGAAACTGCAAATGGGGGCTGGCAGGGTGCAGGAGGCAGAGGGTCCCGTGAACAGAGCAACACAAATTGAAATCTCTGACGTTATACTGTTTCCTAGATCTTTATCAGAATGCAGATTGATTGCTCAGGTTTTTAATGATGTTTCTTGTCCTAATTCCTTTATCTGTAGCTGGTACGTGAGCTGAGAGAGGCAGTCCAAGGAGAGGGAGAGAAATCCCTGCAGCGGCAGCAAGGATTGCCGAATATCCGAAGGAAATAACGAGAATCAGATCTAGGGGATGACTCTGGCTAAAGGCACTTGCTCTGCACACTTGAGGTCAGTAGATCCAGAAAGTAAGAGGGCACCACAGGTAATGGAGTGAGGCCCTCGGCGAGCACCACAGCCAAGTGTGTGGGACTCTTCAGCGCAGCAAAAATAGTATCAGGGAAAAGGGAAGGGAAGCAGAGTGGTTGGAGCAGAGGAAATAGGACTTGTTCCACTGCTGTCTGGAGGAAGGCATGCTTGGCAGTACTGGCTCCTTCGAGTGTATTTACAGCACAAGTGATACTTGATTTCCTAAAACCCCAAGACTAGAGCATGACAAGAAGGAAAGCATGCTTTTGACTAAAGAATGTCATTTGCATGTCTTCTTTATTTGTTGTTGTTTTTGAAAATGTGCATCTGCCATGCCAGTGGAGACAGTCAGTGTTGAGTGTGGTAGTGCCTTCACCGACAACTTGGGCAAAGAAGGCAGGTCTGCATGGGGTCAGCTCTCACACAGTGGGGTGGATGCGGTGAAGCTGGTGTGAGCGAGTGGTTTCTAGAATAAGGAGGAATATGTGAACCACTCTAAGAATTGGCATTTTAGTCTGAAGGGGAGTTGAGGGGTGTACTAGATAAGTGGGGGCTTGCAGCCGTGTGGAATGGCTTGGAGGAGGAAGAGTGTTAGCAAATGTGTACAACTAGGGACTAACTGGGCAATGTTTGAGGAGCAGCAAGTCCCTGAGAGAATGGTTGTCAGGAGAAGCTGCTGAAGATGAGGACGGATCACAGAGCTTTGTAGGAATTTCCAGGGGCAAGGGGATCCATTTCACAGTAATTTCTTTGCTAATGAGTCATCTTTGAGACTTCTGGCTCAGTATTTCTTGAGCTTCTTTTGTTCTTCTTGGTGACTTTTGTGCTTGCTGAGGATGTGGTACAACAAAATTATATATATATATATATGTATATACACATATATTTAATATCACTATCACAGTCATCCCGTTGATCGTTGATTTGCTCGACCGGGCACCGGTAATGTCTTCATTTGTCCTAGCCCTGAGATTTTACCAGCCTCTCTTTACTCATTCTTCTCAGCGGTGCTGCATTGGAGGCTCTTTCAGGGTAAGGGATGAGACCCATCATTGTTACTGTATTTGGCATATCGAATACTCCATGGAGAGCTTGCCAGGCTCTGCTGTGTGGGCAGGATGCTCTCTGTACCTTGTCAGGTTCTCTAAGAGGGAGAACTAGGCTATAAAAGGTCATGTGGCCAGGATATATATATATATATATAATATAATATTTTTTATTATATAATATATTTCCCTGATAGGATTGAAGACTGGAGTTCAGCCCTTCTAGAGCAAATTGTTTATTCAAGTGGAATCATGTACATATTTGCCTTTCAATTTGGGACCTACTTCTGTGTTCATTCAGAAGATATTTCTCCAAGAATATGAGCCATGTGAATGAAATTATTTCTGACAATAATATTTATAAGTGGAAAAAAAATCCTGATAACCACCTAAGTTTCCACACAGTGCAGAGAGCTCGAATAATTGTTACTCTGTTCCCAGGAAGGGCCATCATCAAAAAGTGTCTGGAAGATTTCTGGGCACTAAATTCTGTCAAGTAATGTCCAGAGCAAGCTGTTAGGCAGAAAAGCAAAGTCTTTGAATATATGTGTGTACCTGCTGCTTTAGCTTATACAAAAGAAGTATGGGATGGATCAAGTGAAAAACTGAAGAAATTAATGACCTATTAGAGGACATGAGGAAAGTGGAAAAAAGAAGGGAACAGGGATGATTAGATTATTTGTAGTAGTTTGGCATTATCTTTTAGAATCAGAATAATGTTATATATCTAAATAATTAAAATTAACCAGGATTGGATGGAACCCAGTGGAGTTGAAGCAGTGGTAATTGAAATGGTCATAAATAGATGAGCCTGTAAAGGAAGAACTAACTGAAGAATAGGATTTCGACTAGATTCTTCTGAAGATTAAAGACAAAAAGAATTGCACCTCAATGTTGTACTTTATTTAATTTATTTGTCATAGAGGGATGAGTTAACAATTATAAAACTGCTTGGATATTCAAGATAAATATTCTGTATATATTGAGATTTTGGACTGGAGCCATAACACAGCCAGTAGGGCATTTGCCTTGCATGCAGCCGACCCAGATTCTATTCCTCCATCCCTCTCCGAGATCCTGGCAAGCTACCAAGAGTTCGCATGGCAGAGCCTGGCCAGCTACCCGTGGTGTATATGACATGCCAAAAATAGTAACAAGTCTCACAATGGAGACTTACTGGTGTCAGCTCGAGCAAATTGATGAACAGTGAGATGACAGTGCTACAGTGCTACTGAGATCTATTTTTTTTTATGCCAGAAAAAAAATATAGCAAATACGAGAAGGGAAGTACAGAGTCAACCCTTTGGTGCTGGACTGGAATTGGAAGTATTGGTGACAGCCTTAGTGCTATGAAGACACTGTTTCCTGAGTCTTCAGTGAGACACTGTATTGCCTCAGAGAAATAACTAATTCCAGAACTTGTGGAGAGAAAACATAAGGTCAGTCTGAAACATGTTTTAAAGCCAAAATTGAAGTTTTTACAACAAATTAGGGATATGTTCAAAATACAGAACCAATGAGAGAACTTCCCATGGCAAAGACTAGAGTGAAGTGAACAAATAATGGCTCTGTTGCCGTATGCAGTTTATATAGCAAACATCTTGGTTTTTCAGCTAGTTCTCATTTAGGTATCATTGGCTTACATTGGAGTGAATGTTTGTTTTTTTTTAATTTTTTAAATTTATTTTTATTTTTAATTAGTGAATCACCATGAGGGTACAGTTACAGATTTATACATTTTTGTGCTCATGTTTCCCCCGTACAAAGTTTGAGAATCCATCCCTTCACCAGTGCCCATTCTCCACCACCAGTAAACCCAGCATCCCTCCCACCCTCTCCAGTCCTGTCTCCCCCCACCCCACACTGCCACTATGGCAGGCTATTCCCTTTTGTTCTCTCTCTCTGATTAGGTGTTGTGGTTTGCAATAAAGGTGTTGAGTGGCCATTGTGTTCAGTCTCTAGTCTACATTCAGCATGCCTCACCCTTCCCCCGCATGACCTCCGACCACATTTTACTTGGTGTTCCCTTCTCTGAGTTGCCCAGAATGAGAGACCAGACTCCAAGCCATGGAGTCAACCTCCTGGTACTTATTTCTACTATTCTTGGGTGTTAGACTCCTAATCTATTATTCTATATTCCACAGATGAGTGCAATCTTTCTATGTCTGTCTCTCTCTTTCTGACTCATTTCACTTAGCATGATACTTTCCATGCTGATCCACTTATATGCAAACTTCATGACCTCATTTTTTCTAACAGCTGCATAGTATTCCATTGTATAGACGTACCAAAGTTTCTTCAACCAATCATCTGTTCTAGGACTGGAGTGAATGTTTGTATGCTTCAGGGATTCAGGGTTTTTACACTAGGCCCTTCCCCACAGTGCATTGTATCTGGTTATAGCCCGCTTAATGTATTTTTGGTATCTTCAGTTCTGTGATCAGAATCTTAGTACTTATTTTCATTGGACAGTATTTTCTTATTTTGTTTCTTTGAATACTACATATGAGTGAGATCATATAGTGTCCATCTTTATCCATCTTACTATTTCGCATATCAAAACCCCCTCAAGATCCATTATTCTCATAAGAAAGGAGAAACGTTCATCATTTTTAATAGTTAAGTGGTATTCCATTGTGTATGTAGTAGTATAAAAGCCACTCAAGTTATTAGGTTATTTGGTTGATCTTGGCTACTATACATGAACTAACGTGCAATGGATGTTGGTGAGCATATTTCAGTTAGTGTTTTTGTGTTCTTGGAATGGAATTGTTAGATCATATGATAGTCTGATACATGATTTTTGGAAAATCTCCATCTTTTCCATATAGGTAAAACTAGTTTTTATTCCTATGAAGAGTGAATGGAATTCCTTTTCTTCCACCTGCACTTGTTTCTTGCTTTTGTGATATATAGTACGTTCGTCCACAATGGTGTGAGGCAGTATTTCATAGTTGTTTTGATTTTCAGATCCCTGGTAATCAGTTATGTTGAACAATTTTTCATATGCCTATTAGTTATCTATAAATACTTTAACGAATTGGGGGGGTGGACGGGCTTGTCATTAATGATTTCTGTTTAATAAATGTAGAATGAATAAGAGAAATAAAAAATCACCTTGGACAACAATACGATAATTATTGATACAGGCAATATTGGTGAAGGATAAGATTTGTGGGTCAACTTTTGAGGGAAAAAGTTTTCAAGTGTATTTAATAAGTTACTATTTTTTTTCTTTTTGGGTCACACCCAGTGATGCTCAGGGGTTACTCCTGGCTTTGCACTCAGGAATTACTCCTGGCAGTGCTTGGGGGACCATATGGGATGCAGGGGATTGAACTCGGGTCAGTTGCGTGCAAGGCAAACGCCCTACATGCTGTGCTATCGCTCCGGCCCCAGTTACTAAATTTTTGATGGAAAAAAATAGGAAACTTACAGTAAAAAAAATCCTGCTGATTCTAGTTCCACAAAGTTACTAAAGTTATTATTAGCAATAATATGGCATCAGTATGGTGTTGGCCCTTATTGGTCTTTATTTCCATACCAATGAAACTAAGTGGTATTTATTTAGAAGGGCCCACCATAATTCTTTTTTTGGTTTTTGGCAGAAATATACAGCTTAAAATTTAATACTGAGAAAAGACGAAAGCAGATTGAATGAAGTAACATTTACAAACATGCTGATTTTTTTGTTTGTTTTGGCAAAAAGTGGCAAGGCTATGCACTATAAGGAAAGATTGAAAGCTGTCATATGAAAAGGAGTCTTAAATACTCCATGCATTGTGGTTCCTGGATTGGCTTCTAGAACAATAAAGCATAAATGGGGAAGGCTGTTGAAATTCTAATAATATCTGCAGTTTTGTAAATGGCTTTGTAGAACTATTCCTTGGTCTTTATAATTATATAGGGATTTAGAGACATTTTAGGATTGGAATAAAATGGAGAGTAGTAGAACTCTTGGTATAATGTTTGCCTAAAATTATATATCTGCACATATATCCATGTATATAAATGTGTATAAACGTGTATATATACAAATCATATAACTATATATAAGCATATATATGTATTTTGTATATGTGCATATATGTACATGATGTATCTATATGTGAGTGAATGTGTATGTTTAAATGTGTGTAAAGAGAAAGCTGAGGGGCACGGGGTGGGTCTGAAGCAAGTGCTTGCACGTGGAACATAAATTGAGAAATTCAGCAGCTTTGCAAAAGTCATGGGTTAGTGACATAAAATTCTGTCCCTGCATGAATGGAGTCATGTTAGTTGCAATTATAAGAAGGGAGAAAGGGTGAAAGATTAGAATTTGACTCTTATTAGATCACTTTGGGTAAGTGCAACAACTGGTGCTTCTGTTTGCAGTAGTTAGCATTGAGCAGTGCGGTGCTGCCACTGGGTTTCAAGGGAAGAGAGAAGCTCCAAATCTCCAAATGAAGATGGGCCCAGAGCCAAATTGGGAAAATCCTTTCGTGGAAGAAATTCAATCTCCATACTATTTCCTTTTCTAGGGAATCTAGATGTTTCCTGCATTATAGGAGTGGGGAGCTAACCTAATGCAACTGAAATGTGATACAGCAAAATGACCTTATTATAAAATGGAAGAATTTCAGGACTTGCTACGTATTTTCTTTTCCTTGGATACTGTACGACAGCAGGGCTTTTATAAGATGTTCAAAGAGTGTTTTAAAGATCATTCTTTCCATGACTGGCTAGAATTGCTGGTGTGCATATATTGACACATGTGGTACAATGCAGAGAAAGGAATGTTAAAGAGATGCCATCTGAAGGCAGGGTGGAAAATTAGATAATTAACTAAAAAAATACTTCTTTGGAGGATATACCTGAAACATTCATAAATATCTTAAGGTGCAGCATATTAAAATGGAAAAAAAAATTGAGAAATTCAGATTATCTAAATTTTAAGGTTGTTAATGTATTAGATAAGTAAGCCATCCTCTGTATTGGGTAATAGAATGAATAGAAATTGCTATTTGTTACTGCCTATGCCAGACACAAGAGATTGTGCTTGGCATGTGTACATTTTAATTTTTCACAAAGCCTTTATATATATATATGTAGATAGATACACATGTGTATATATGTATGTATATATACACATATACTCATATATACACACATATATACATACACACATATATGTGTGTATATATATATATATGCTCCTATTGGATAGAGAATCTATTTGCCCCCTATAAATAAAACATAGGCAACATATATAAATCACAAATGTAATTACAGTTTTCAGTAAACTTCATGAAGTGGTAAAAGAGATGAAATTATTAACTTTAGAAATAGTTACTATTTAACATTCAAAAATATTGTCCTCTCACATGTAGGGAGGGGCTGGATAGTACAGGGCTTAGGCACCTGTTTTGTGTGAGGAGACCTGGGTTTAGTCACTGGCACCATCTGGAGGGCCCTCGCCAAGAGCTACCCCTGAGCTCAGTGTCAGGAGTAGCCCCTGAGTACGGCTGGGTGTGGCACAAAAATCTCAAAATAACAAAAACAAAAAACAGAACAGAACAAGCCGCTAGCAGTAGAGTGATATTTTAATTTTAAAATAAATCTTTGCCATTAGAAGCTTTTTTTGTTTCTTTTGTTTGGGGCCACACAAACAAAAGTGGTGCTCTGCTGCTCTGGTGCTCTGGGCTTCCATCAGGCTTAGGGATCACTGCTGGCAGCTCAGGGATGGAACATGCGTCAGTGTCACATGCAGCAAGTGCCCTACCCACTGTGTTATCTCTCTGGCCAGTGAGGAGCTTCTTCCATGCAGAACACATCTCAATTCGGATGCTGTATTTTCAGTGGCAAAACACTGGGTCTGTCTGTATTTTAATTTGCTAAAATGCACCATTGAAACCGTAGGTTTACATACCCACTCTGTTCGAACATACTTAAAAGGTTTTCCACTAATTGAATAGAGTATCTGCTTTTAAATTTTAATCTACGGAAATGAAATAAAATTAAAAATTTGCCTCCTCCATCATAATTGCCACATTTCAAGTGCTCAGGAGCAATATGTGGCTGATGACTATTTTATGGGGCTGTGCAAGTTTAGAGAATTAAAATTAATAACTCCAGGCCTGAGCGCCCTGAGAGCTCAGCTCTTTAAGCCCCAGTTAACATGACTCAGAATTTCATGATCTTCACACTGACTTCTAGCACCACTCTCATTGCTTCAGATCCTGCGTGCTAATAGGGGTTTACTTAGCGGAATGCATTTCCTCCTCTGCTTTTTCAGATAATTGTGCTTAAGCTTTTGGGCCTGAATGCCTACAATCAATTGTCCATAGAGAGGCTTCTTGTTTATAAGCAAAGGGAGGCGGTCCTTAGAGAACAGCAGCAAGCACCCTTCACTGGCAGAAATTTGGATGTATTTCTCAGTTGACCTCAGTCATTGCCTCGGTGAAACAGCAGTGCTCATGCAGCCAGTGAGCCGCAATGGCTGGCTTCTGGAATCAAGCTCTGTTTGACCACGACTTCCTCCGTGTACTTCCTCATCATAGCTGTTTGTCCTTGGCATAATGCTGAGAATTTTGTTTTCCGCATTTTGTTGCTCTTCAAGTGTTTAGAAACAGAGACTTCTCCAGGGATTCACATTGATCTTCCCAACAAGGTATTTTGGCTTTTCAAACAAAGGACATTTCGACAAAATGCCTTGATTGGCAAGAACAGTTGCCATGCTCTTGTTTTTTCTGCCATCAACACCATGCAGAATATTTGTGATGTTGCATATTTTTTATTAACATTAAAGACTGTGTTCTTTTAAGCACACTTCCTTCAATTCTTCATGCTGGACTATTACAAACATGCTTGTCAGAGAAGACCCTTCCTTGCTGGTGATTTGTGTTTCAGAGAACAGTTTTTCTTTTCCTTGAGAGTGGGAGGGGTGTTGGGTGGTATTTGTCAGTCTACGCCTGAAAAGCTCTTTCTTGATGTGGACCATTCTTTAGGTTGTAGATAATTGTTTTGTACAGAAGGAAAAAAAAGAGTAGAAGAGGAGAAATTGAATGACATGCTGGCAATTTTAGTTAATTTCATAATAAGTTAATTTATGTCAGACAAAGTAAAATGAATCACAACCTAAAAGGAAATGACTTTTTAATGAAAATTGTTCAGGCATGTCATTTACACTGTGTGTGTGTGTGTGTGTGTGTATGTGTGTGCATGCGCACATCTATTTCAGTCATAAAATTCTACTCAACAGAAAAATAAGAAGAATGAGTTTTAAAAGGCTGTAGTAATTTTCTATGTCAGTGTTTTGTTTTTCTCTTTAGTGTTCTATATGAAATGTTGGATACAAATTATATGGAATAAAATAATTGTTCTTTCCCTAAACTATAGTCACAGTGTGACCTATTGGGTTTGCTCTATTTACTATGTCTGCAGCATAATTATGAAGACTTAGCTGCTCTCCCAAATAGTTACAGATGTGGGAGAGAAATAAATTACTTTTGCATGCTAGCCCTGGAAGTCGTGCTGTTGTAATATAATGTAATCGGCCATGAACAAAAGGAAGTTATTATATTTGTTTATATTAGTTTGAAAGCCACAGAAATGTATCATTTTAGGCTGAAGAACTGAAGCCGTGCCATTGATTATTTTTTTCTTCTCTGATCTTCCAGCTTTACTCTGAAGGTCATCTTCATGAAATGTGACCATTTAAGCCTTTTCCTTTAGCTTAAGATATAAGCAAATCCTGAGTGCGGTCATCAAATACTTTGAGACATATGGTAAAAGGGTTAGGTTTGTTCATTATGGCTCCAGGTGGGGAGACATGGGATCAAAGAATGGGAATGATAGAACAATTTTAATTGAATATAAGGAGCTGGAGTGATAGCACAGTGGGTAGGGCATTTGCCTTGCATGCGGCCGACCCAAGTTTGATTCTTCCGCCCCTCTCAGAGAGCCTATAAAGCTACTTAGAGTATCTCGCCCGCACAGCAGAGGCTGACAAGCTACCTGTGGCATATTTTATATGCCAAAAACAGTAACAAGTCTCACAATGGAGATGTTACTGATGCCCGCTAGAGCAAATCCATGAGCAACAGGATGACAGTGACAGTGATAAGGAAGAAGTGATCATTGTAAGAACTATTTTGAAGTAAAATGGAATGCCCTGAGAGCTGGTGTGTTCCCAGTGTCTGTCTTTATGCCTATAAGCCCATAGCACCTCCCACATCAGCCATATACACTGAAGGCCAGGGCTCAGGAATTCAGAATTCAGCCCACTGGGTTTTTGAGCACTGTAGAGGGAATCAGGGCTTACCTCAAGCTACTGCAGTGTGGTGAACAAGCTATTTGCAAAGTATGGTGATGCTAACAGGAGATTTTCTGTCTTTATTTCTCAATTACTTATGGCTTTTGAAAAGAGGATGAGTAATAATACCTATTTCTCTTTTTTGTGTAGAAATGGAATTTAGTTAATATTATTTTCTGTATTGTGTATTGATCTGTTTGCTAAACTTTAAATAAGTAAACTTCTTCAACATAAAGGTAGCTAAATGTTTTGCGTTTTACCTGAAAAGCAAGAAGATTAGCAGTAAGTTGCTGTAAAATCCACAGAAGAGTGAATGCACATAGGTGACAGGAAAAAGAATTTTAGAACAGGTGACAGATTTCTTGTCCCCCCCCCCCCCCCGTTTAGGAGTTGGTCTCAATCTGTTCTTATTCCTGGTCCCCCTATGGCTTGTTTAAAAATAATCACTCAGTTTTCGCTTAGTTTCTCAAGGTTACCAAGCTACATTTTCAGGTTTGAAATACAATATGATAAGCATCACTTTAGTCATTTTTGAAGATGTGAGATGCTATGGCTATTTCCTAATATGTTAAATTTTCCTGTGATCTCACCTGAATACTATGAAAAAATATTTATAATGATGCCTACTCAGAGTGTGGTGAGAGTATTTTCTTTTAAAAGTATTAGAATAAGCACCTTTAACTATTTAGGTTTTTACTTGGGGTGGAAGAATGGGGTTAGGCTGCACCCAACGGTGCACAGGGCTTACTCTTGGCTCTGTGCTCAGGGATTACACATGGTGGTGCTTGGGGGACCAAATGTGGTGCCAGGAATAAGGGTTAGATCACCCAAATACAACCAACACCTTGAACCCCTATACTGTGACTCTGATGTCCTATTTAGGTGATTTAAAAAAAAATTATTAGTGAATCACCATGAGGTACAGTTACAAACTTATGAACTTCTGTTTTTGTATTTTGTTTACATCCCTTCACCAGTGCCCATTCTCCTCCACCAATGTTCCCAGTATCCCTCCCATCCCATCCCCCGCCCCCCGCCCCACCCCACCTCTGTGGCAAGGCATTCCCTTTTGTTCTCTCTCTCCTTATGGGTGTTGTAGTTTGAAATAGATGCAATGAGTGGCCATCGTGCTTGGTCTATAGTCTGTTTTCAGCGCGCATCTCCTATCCTGTGTGGGTAGTCAAACCACACTTGGTGTTCCATTCTCTGTCAGAGCTTCCCCTTCCTCCAGCGTGTGAGGCCAGCTTCCAAGCCTTGGAGCCAATCTCCTGGTAGAGCCAACCTCTACTATTCTTGGGTGTTAGTCACCTATTCTGCTATTTAGGTTTTTAAATCTTTAATGAATTATTGGTAATTACTGGTAAATAACTGCCTTGATAAATCTAATAAAATCCCTGGAAGGGCATTGCTTATTTCTTGTAGGTTAGTTAAAGGTAGAAGAACATCTATGTAAATCATCACCATAACAGGTCATCTATGAAATTTGACATCAGGGCTCTCTACATAGAACAAGTGCTTCAATTGGATTATGCTCCCAGCATATACATTTTTCAAATCTAGCCTTCTCTTATGTTTGGAATAGTTCAGAAATGTTGAGCTGGGAATTTGGAATGTTATTGATCAGATTCATTCTGTTGAGCTGTTGTTGTTTTTAGTTTGTCTTTGGAGATTTTAAGTTGAAAGACAATTTGGCAACTCTCAAATTTTTGTTTGCAAAATGTATGCACGGATGGAAAAATAAAAAATAATGCTAAATCTCCCAGTTGAGGATTCCAGCAGGAGACTTATTTATTTATTTATTTATTTTGTGGTAAATTGTGTCATTTGCCTTGACTCATTAGTACCAATTGATTACAGGTTATCTGGACAAGATTCTTTGTCTGGTTTCCTGTAATCTAGATTCTGTTCTTTCCCAAGAGATTCAGGTGAGCCAGCATCGTTAATCTATGCTCTGGTCTTATCCAGTATCCTCTGAGACAGTATTGCCCCTACCATTTGCCTAGTGCCACTTATTGATGAGACACTGGGAAGACCTAAACCATTTTCTTTTGTTAAATGAAGAAAAGATTCAAGAGACAGAGTATGGATGAGTTTCGGGAAGTGACTACCAGAATTTGGGGAAATCTTTAGATTTAAACAATGGAGTTGGGAGAGAGAATGGAAAGGGAAAAGGCATCCTTTGCAGTGAACCTGATTTAATTAACCTTGCATTTCCGTTTGTTCAGTCTTCTGGGTAGGTGAGGAAAAATGCTCTGGGATAGAATTGACCTTGCTTTCCTCCACATGCATATGGAAATGCCATGCAGGGGCTTTACAATTAATATTGATTCAATGTCAGAAGCACGACATTGATTGCAGTCAGAAAGAGTGTTGGTAGGGGGGACCTCCTGAAATTTTCATTTGGTATATATGAAAGTACAAGCCTTAATTATTGACTTGAGTGGAGATATTAGAGGTATGGGCTGAGGTCTGATAAGTCAGTTCTTGTTTTCTGTAGAGGTAGCTTTTCTTACCACTTTGATTAGGCCTTATATATTTCTTACTGAAAGAACTTGATTGTGATAGAAGCAATAATTATCTATTTTAAGTCTTCAGGGGAATCATACATATATGCATAAAAGTGTAAGGCAGCTTTTATTTTCTCACATAGAATATCATGTGTTTCTGTACAAAGGACAGTCTTGAAGCCTGTAATTGACAAAGTCATACATGGTATAGACAGAACCAAACTCTTACTGCTATATAACAATATAGTATATGTATACTGTATATATGCTATTTTGTTACCTGGGACACCACCTGGAGCCATGAATCCAGGGACATGCTTACAATGAAAGTATAGACATGCGAACATGTTTTATGACCAAGCAGTTCTGGGTTAACATCTACCCCAGGGAAGTCCAATTAACAAATTTATTCATTTGGGCCCTATTTACACTTCTGCTGTCAACTCTAATTACTTATTTTTGAAATAAAAACTTTGGCTTCACTGTGGTCTCCAGTGCCTGTCACTGAATGATAATCTGTTTGAATCTCCTTCACTTTATTAGAATTTCCCAGGTCTGCCATCTGGTAGTAGGAACTCGAGTTCAATCAATATTTATACATATGAAATGACAGTTCCTAAGAAGAGACAGTTTTGACTTGACGGCGCAGTTAGTGTTTATTCGGCAATTGCAAACATACTCCTAATTAGTGAATCAAGGGTGATTATTTCATGAGTGGATGTTTCAGTCTTCCACAGGACAGAGCCATTGTGCTATAAAATCCACAAGATGTGAGACCTGGGCACCATTGCTTGCAGGAAGGGAGAGATGGAGGGAGAGAGAGGCAGCAGGTATCGACTATAGCTTTGAACAATACTTGTGGAACCGCACGGAGACAGTCCTGTCTCCATTTGCTGTCTGTGATAGGTGCAGGCATTGCTTTCCCGCTAGACACCGGCTGGGATCCGCTTCTCTGACTTTTCTCTGGTTCCTCAACAGGGAACGATTCTAAGACCTCTAAATGCTTGTGAAATCCCTCCACAATTTTCAGATCGACTAGTGGTCAAGTCAACAAATTTGTTGATAAATGGAACTGTGTTTCAACCTCAGCATTTGGAAATGGAAATGTGACTCAAATGAATGATGTTACCTTTTCCCCAGGTGGGAGGTTCTGAAGTGAAACGCATCCTCTCTGATGTGCTGTGCAGCCTAGCTGAGCTGTCATCAATGCTTCTTTTGCTGTTAGACAGTGCCCATATCACTGTATGTCCAGTTTTGCTCAGGTATTCAGACAACATCCTGGTTCTCCGGGGATCTTTGGCTCTATCTTCTGGGGAACTTTGTGTCTGGAAAACATCACTTCCAAACAATCCTTGAAAGAGATTTAGAATACAAAGAAAGCAAATAACAGAATCCAGAGCATTATTTATAGATACTTACTACAAGTGGCCTTTAAAGAATATTTTGTTTTGGACACAGGAGAATAGTGGACTTGTGAGCCTATGGCCATGAGTGTGAATTCATGGTATTCTGCATTTCTTGAATGTGAATCCTGGCAACTCTGCTCTCTGTGGTCTTTAGAACCAGGAATTTTTCCTGGCTGCACCAGAGCCGGATGTGTATAAGCATCACAAAAGGGGGTGCAGGCCCCAGCAGACACTGCAGCTGAAAAGATGTGTGAGTGACATGACCAGGATGTACAACTCCTGATAACCCCACCTGTGAGCACTGCCATGACCCCTAGTCAGCTCCCCCTTAGAATGCACTTCTTTGGGAGACCTCATGCAAACACCTCAGGGCTCAAACCTCAGTGAGTATTGTGGCCATGGAGAGAGCACTTTAGCCTGAGGTGACTTGGTGAGCACCAGAGTTCAAATGTGTGGGCACCACAGCTGGGCCCATGCATGACCCCTGGTCATCACATTAACAACAGTGAAGGGGGGGAAAAGAATTGAAAAAATGTTTTTATTCTATTCTCAAATACCAGAATCTTTCTCTCTCTCTCCTCTCTCTCTCTCTCTCTCTCTTTGCTTTTGGGATCACACCTGGTGGTGCACTGGGGTTACCTCTGGCTCTGCAGTCAGGAATTACTCCTGGCAGTGCTCAGGGGACCATATGAG
This sequence comes from Sorex araneus, assembly GCF_027595985.1. Taxonomy (NCBI): domain Eukaryota; kingdom Metazoa; phylum Chordata; class Mammalia; order Eulipotyphla; family Soricidae; genus Sorex; species Sorex araneus. The sequence goes on along the minus strand of NC_073302.1, from coordinate 342,097,052 downwards.
ATACTGGGAATTGAACCCGGGTTGACTGCATGCAAGGGAAACACCCTACCCGCTGTGCTATTGCTCCAGCCTCTCACATACCAGAATCTTAAGAATAGTCCCTGTCATGTTTTTCCATCAGTTTTACTTAAAAGTTTTTGACTGTCTTCAAACTTGAAACTCACAAATCTCTCCTAGAGTTTTAAGATTGAAATCAAAGATATAGTTCCCTGGAAATTGCCACAGATCTGATGGGGTGTCAAGAAAATGCATCTGTAATGAACATTTGGATGATTCTGGGGAATCGGCAAACTTTAGAACACATTTTATGTTCTGGTTAATTATAATTTTAGTCTTTTTAGAAACTGAATTCCTTTTTTTTTTGATAAGTGGAATTATTGCATTGGTTTGTGTATAACATTGTTGCTATTCTAGTTTCTTCATGTCTCAGCCCCTATTCTGACAACTTGACTTTTATAATTTATCAAGGATGATCATAATACCATAGCCATTTACTTAAATTGCTATGTTTCAGTATATAATCTGGTGTGAAAGTACAATTGTTATCATATACTAAAAAATGTAATAAATAAAATTAATGAAAGTTGAGGAGTAGCAGGGGAGTTTTATATAAATTACCTGAAATTATTAGATCTTCAAGAATTTATTACTGATTTATAAATCTCTATAGAGTAAAAAGTTTTATTCAGTACAGCTCTCATCACAGAGTCATAATAATTAGGAAAAGAGGGAATATAGAACAAAGGAATAGATGAGAAAAGGAAGAAAAGGTTGAAAAAAAACAATAAATACTATTAGGGCAGTTGCATTAGTGCTCGATTCTTATTCGGTGTATGCTTTTGTTGTTGTTTTGGGCACACACAGCAGTATTTAGGGCTTAGTACTGGCTCTGGACTCTGGGATCGCTCCTGGTGGGCTCCGGCTGCCAGAAATCAAGCCCCAGTCACCTGTGTGCACGGCATTGCCCTACATGCTATTCTGTTTCTCTGACCCCTATGTCAAGGACCTTCTATGCATGGGACAGGCTACTATGGATATTTTAGTTTGTGCATATTAGTAAGATGCCATATATAACCAGAGACTAGGTCACCTAAACAGGAGAAATATGTCTTAGGATTTTATGGTATATAATGTGGTAAGTGTAGGTGAAACCAATAGAAGTTTAGCGGGGACAAAAGCTGCCACGGGATTCATTTGGGAAAGTTTTGTGGAAGAGATCCTATTTAAAATGGGTCTATGGAGCTGCGTGCAGGTTGATGACAGGAGGATGAAGTGGGGAAAAGAGGCAGGTTGCATGCACATGAGTTTCTTATCCGGGTGTCTGTGAGTAGAAAAGGCAAAAGCATGAAGGTATATAGGAACATAGTAAATCGCAAGCCTAAATATCTATTGAAGAGGATATTAGAGAAATAGAATGAATGGTCTCTTTTGTGGTATAAAACAAATAAAGTGAGACTAATACACAAAGACAGTGATTGGTCCCTTCTCAAGTGTTGGGGGGGAGGGGGAGGACAACTGGAATATAGAAGGGATCACTATGACAAAGATAGTTTGTAACAATTACTCTGGATAGGAACTGCGTGCTGAAGATAGGTAAAGGAACACAGGATAAACTCTCAGTATCTGTGTCTCAAACCATGATGCCCCAAAGGGAGGGGAGGGCACGGAGAGAAAGGGGGAGGGAGGGATGGAAAGAGAGAGGGGGAGGGGGAGGGGGGATGGAGAGGAAGAACCTGAGCCTGCCTGTCTGCTCTCAAAACAGGCTGGGGGAGGGTGGTGTGAGGGAAGCTGGGGACACTGATGGTGGAAAATGTACACCGTGGAGGGATGGTTATGGGGACACTTTATGACTGAAACCCGACCATGAACAGCTTTCTAACTCTGTGTCTCATAGTAATTCAATTAAAAGAGAGAGAAACTATCAGAAAATAATCTGTACTGTGCCAGTGAATTTGGACTTTTATGTTGTGCTAAGAAAATAGTGATAATACAGAGTTCAGATTCAGATGCTGCCCTTGTGTGATCTTAGTTGAACTAGTAGTTTGACTTAAGAAACTTCTGATACCTCCTCCCTGGAACACGGAGGGCAATTTCCCTATTTCCAGAGATTCTTGGGGGTCTTTGGGAATGAAATGACATCATGAAGGTAAGGTCTGCTTTCCCAAAAACATGTAATACACAGTAGCAGGGAGACCAGTCACTTCACTCAGCAAAGACTCTACAAATGCACAGGACGGGCACCATGGTCGCTGTGCCTTAATAATACTAAAATGGTTTGCACAGTATAGAATTTAAAGTACAGTGTCATATCAAGCATCCAAGCATCAGGAGGCAAGACAGGTGTGTGTGCAGCTGCAGGTGGAGGGCACAGGAGAGAGGTCTGGGCCTGAGAGACAGGGAAGAGATCAAGGTTATTGTCAGAGTATAAGAAATTGGTGGGTCCTCAAAAATTATTGAGTATGCTTTAATGTGTCCTATCTACATTTTTTTCTCAAAAATCTGGCTGCACATTGGCATAATATATTTCCATCTGTTTCCAGAGTAATGGGGGAAAATCCTTAAAAATCCTTGTTCATTTCAAAATTCTGGGTCTTAACTAGTGCTACGCTCCAATCAATCAGTGTTTCATCCTCAGAGGTAAAGTCATGTTTCCCAAACTAACATTGCTTTTCAATTAATTAAAATCAGTTAAGAACAATTTAATTGAATGCTGTCACCAGCACCATAAATCATCGTGATGTCTTGCTGTCATCACCCAGATACTGAAAACACCTCTTGTGGCAAGATTCAACACAGCTTATAGTCATATCCAAAATGTTTAACAGGATGACATAATTGTCAAATATGAAATTGTGCTTTTACTGCCTGTAGTATTCACTACCATTTGAAAATGTAGAAAATTTACTACTGGAGGCAAGTTGAACATTTAAATTTATGTCCAGAATACATACTCTGCTGAGATGGGGTGGGGGAATCACTTCTTGGTGTCTTTAATGCCTGGGTATCAATAAGTGTCTGTGTTTGTGATCACTGTACATTTTAAGCTAGAATACATGGTAGCCGAATTTGGTCTGTGCAACCAAAAATTATTATGTAGAGTTTGGATACAAGGGGCTTTTGAAAGGAATGAGGATGGACTTGTCATTTGGGGTAATATTTTTAAAATGAATTTTGACATGTTCAATAGGCTTCGTAAAAATGATTAGCATCTCAGAATACTTATGGAGTCCAGTGCCAACACATGTCTTCAGAGGGATGTCAGATCAGAGGAAAGTCACCATTGTTGAAGGAATTGTTGAATTTGTGTTGAATTTCCCTGTTTTAGAACTTCCTATGTTTCTACTTCGGTTGGTATTCCATAACACACATGGCACTGTCACTGAGGCTAATGTTTCTTTACTCTTTTGCTAGAGAGTTTACTATTTCTTCTTTGTTTACTCTTCACCTAAATTGTTAAATTATTATTTTCCTCCCTACTATCTCCCTACCAGTATAGGTCTAGCTTCACCGAAATGCACTGGCATGGCAATTGTAGATGAGAAGACGGTTATGTTAAATGGCTCGGTGAGCACGTTGAAATGATGGCTTAGGTCATTTAAAAGAAACAGTCAACTGAAATTCAATGGGAATTTTGTTTTAAAGGGGGTTGAAGAGTCTCCCCAAGAATTGGATTTTACTAGAGCTCTCACACCGTTTATACAAAGCATGCGGGAGGCCTGGGTTCAATTCCCGGCACCACATCTCACACATTCCAAAGCACCACCAGGTATGACACTTGAGCACTGAGCCAGGAGTAGCCCCTGAGCACTGTCTGGTGTACCACCACCAAAATTAGAGTGCATATTCATGTAAATCATAATAATGAGGCATCTCCTCAAATATTTATCTTATTTCCTTGTCATAGTGTGCTATACTGGTTTTTCATTTCATGATTCCTTGTTCTGTGGTCCTGCATTTGACTATTCTGAACTGCACTACAAAAAACATTTGAGTGCATTGTAGACTGCTCAAATTCTCTACCTCCCATGAAATGAAATAGACCATGTACCAAGTGATAGAAAATTACTATAATTATCTGATTCCACGTGGAAGTTTTGTGATTATTTGCAGAATGAAAACCCAACAACCTCTCAAGACAGATATGGGCAGAATTTCTTGATGGTTTTTCCCTGACATTTTCTTCTAAGTGGGATAAACGGGTGGGAGGCCTGGCTGATTTTACAGTAATTTATTCTGGTTGTCTATTTCACTTGTACCCACCAGACTTAACAGGATAACTGCCCCGGTCAAAATCCTGGCTCTACCATTTAGGATTTACGTAATTTGGGCAAAGTGCAGTCTTATATTCCAGTTCTTTTATGTGGTTACATGGAATAATAGTAGTATAACCCTCATGAGATTGTTTCAAACATTGAATTATTTTTTATGCTTTGTAAGCTTAAACAGTGCCTGAGACATAGAGTGCTGTAAATTTAACCATTGTTGTTATTATAATTTTTGTTAATATGGATTGATGTTTTGAACTTAAGTACTGTAAATTTTTTTGATGCTTCAGTGAACATGAGAAGGATGTCAGGAAAGTGGAAATGTTCTAATTTTCTAAATTGATGGGACATTTAGATTCTGAAAATAGATAATTTCTCCTTTGAAACATTCTAGTCAAAATTACTACACAGATGGCTTTTGAACACTCAGGAAAAAAATTGTGGTGGCCACTAACCATCATAATGTGTTAATTAAAAGCAAGTCATTACAAACTAGCCTAATCTCATTTTTGGAATGATTTACTGGATTTTGGAATAAGATATCCTTCATTTGGATTTGAGCAAGATTTATGAATTTTTTTCATTATTACATGACTTGATCAAAATGAAGAAATAAAGGGGCTGGAGCGATAGCACAGCGGGTAGGGCATTTTCCTTGCACGCAGCCGACCCGGTTTCGATTCCCAGCATCCCATATAGTCCCCCGAGCACCACCAGGAGTAATTCCTGAATGCAGAGCTAGGAGTAACCCCTGAGGATCACTGGATGTGACCCCAAAAAGCAAAAAAAAAAAATAAAGAAATAAATTACTCAAGTAGTTACTGTTTTCTAGGTAGAAAGACGTAAGTAACTGTTATGTTGGTGATCTCCCATAGCTTAAAGTGTTTCAATTATTTTTTCTGATTTAATTAATATTTGCATTTATGATCCCCATAAGAAAGCATGCACATATGTGGCTAAGAGTTTATTGGTAACAAATATGCATTTAGAAAAATTGTCAGAATAGTTTAACATATCAACTAACAAAAGAATTATATGTATGTAGAGCTATTAATTTAAAAAACACAATTGTAATGTAGGGTTAATAAAAAAACAGTTTGACTTTTTAAACAACAAATATTTTTTTTGTTAGTCAACTCTGATTCATGTTAACTTAAATGCCACAATAAAATGAATTTAGAACAAAATGAATTTAAAATAGTAATACTTAAAGAGTCATAAGCTCTGCTTTTTAAGAAGCATGGGTGATGCGAGTGTCGAATTTGTAAGAAGTAGCAGTACAACTTCCCCAATACCCATCTCATCATAAGGATTAATATCAATGATGTACAAGGCACTGTAGAACTTTACAAGAAAAAACACCCAACCCCATTAAAAAATTGGGAGAAGAAATGAACAGAAACTTCCTCAAAGAAGAAATTTGAAGGCCAAAAGACACATGAAAAAATGTTCTACACCACTAATCATCAGGAGATGCGAATCAAAACGACAATGAGATATCTCATACCATAGAGACTGGCCCGTACCCAAGTGAACAAGAACAGACAGTGCTGACGCAGATGCGGGGATAAAGGGACCCTCATTCATGCTTCTGGGACTGTTGACTGGTCCAGCCTTTTTGGAAAATAATATGGATAGTCCTCAAAAAACTAGAAATTGAGTTCCCATTTGACCCAGCAATATCACTTCTGGGAATAGTGAATTCACTTATTCATGTTGAGTGAAATGAGTAGAAGGTGAGGTACAGATATAGAATTACTGCATTTGTTTGTTATACACACACACACACACACACACACACACAGAAACTAATATCCAGGTCAGGGAAAATGGGCCAGGAGGACTGGTCAGTGGTTGGGATTTGCCACAAGGGTGTGGGGGAATGGAGGGTAGTTAAGATAGAGGAGGATAGATTATGACAACATTAGTTGGAAATGATCACTCTGGACAAGAACTGAGTGTTGAAAGCAGGTAAATGAATACACATAACCTTTCAACATCTATATTGTGAACCATAATGTCTAAATGAATAATACTTAAAATGAGAGAGAGAAAGAGAAAAGAGGTGCCTACCATAGAGGTAGGCTGGGATGGGGGGTGGCTTGAAGGGGTAGGACAGAAACTGGGGACACTGGTGCTGGAAAACTACATTGGTGGAGGGATGGGTATTGGAGCTTTGTACGACTGAAACACAATCATGACCAGTTTTGTAATTCTCTAAATCACCATGATTCAATAAAAAATTAAAGATTAAAAATGTTTATAAAAAAGTAGCAGTACAAAAGGTGACTACTACAATGAGGATAAGCAGAGAGTTGTAGAGAAATAACATAACATTGTCAGGAGGTGATATCATCATCATCATCATCATCATCATCATCATCATCATCACCCATTGATTGTCAAATTTCTTGAATGGTCTCAATAACGTCTCCATTCGTCCTAGCCCTGAGATTTAAGAAGCCTCTCATTACTCGTTCTTCCCAACAATGCCATATTGGAGGCTCTTTCAGGGCCAGGGGAATGAGACCCAGCATTATTACTATTTTTGGCATATGAATACACCATGGGGAGTTTGCGAGGCTCTTCCATGTGGGCAGAAAACTCTCAGTAGCTTGCCAGGTTATCCCAGAGGGAGAACGAGGCTATAAGATGTCGGGAGTTTGGTTTTAAGTCTTTAGATGTTGGCCATTGGTGGGATTACATGGCGCCGGGGGCAATCCCTGGGTGTGACCGCCTAGCTACTGAACATGGGGAATCTGGGCGGAAGAGGCCTAGTCCTGATCTGAGCAGGCTTGAAGGTCTCAGCCCCGGGTCCCACACACCTGGGTTCCTCTTCCGGTACCTTCATGTGTGAGGCTCATCCGAAAGTGTGGAGAGGGGCCTTGAGCATGGCTGTGGCTAGGCTCTGGAGGTCTTCGGCCATGAGAGCGCTGCTCAGGGCAGGGAGGGAAACTGGAGCCCACCCCCTTTGAGGGGCCCTGGAGAAGACAGCCAGGTACTGGGGCAAGAGACTCTCTCAAGGAGATGATATCAGAAGTGAATATTGCTAAACTAATATGATTAATTTGCCACTTAAATGCAAAGACAAAGGTGCCTTCTGTGGAAGAACTGTCTAGAAGATAAGGACATTTCCACTAGATCTTAAGTTCTTGTGCTTCAGATAAGAGTAGAAACAGCGCTTGAGACTATAGAGTCAAAATAGCTCATCTTCATATATTCTGGATACCCTTTTTATTAATTTTGTTTGGGAGGTTTTTTTAGCCACGCCTGGCTGTGTCCTGCTCTCTTCTCACAAATCACTCCTGGAGGAGCTCGGGGTACCATTCGTTTTGCTGGCAATGGTATGGGGTTGATTCTATGAAACTCAGGTCTTATTCATGCCTCTGTGTTCATGGGGTCACTCCTAGAGGTGCCCAGTATGGTCAATTCAGCCCCAGTCCGGAACTTGGTAAATGAAAAAGTACAACACTGCTTAAGACAAAAAATAAGACAAAACTCAAGCAGTTTGCAGCTATGTGGATGGCTCTGGAGATTATCAGGCTGAATTTAGAAGGAAATCGACGTAAAGAATGATCTTCCTCATATCTGGGATATAAAGAAGCATAGTAAGAAAACAACAAATACCCAAAGGCAACGGACTTGGAGAACTGGTCTTTCATAGGAAGCATATCACTGCAGGGGGGTGGGGGTGGGGAATAAGAATGTACAGGGGTACAGGGGTACTAGGGCATTGGTGGTGAGAAGCTGACGCTTGGGTGGAGGCTACTCTAATGTTGGAGCGTCTTATGAATGAAATCCTGCCGTTATCAATATTGTAAATAACGGTGGCTAAAATATTTTTCAAGATGCATTCTATGCAGTTGCTTTATGAATTGTGTCATATCCCTTAGCTTTTGCTGCATAAGGAACAAAAGTAATAGTTTAACATGACTTAAAATTCTTAATAGTAATGAGTTAAGATATGAGAAGGGTAATTCTGTTAGTATGAGCCAGGTTTGGATCATCTTGGTCCAGTTTGTTTACTCGTGGGCTCAGCTGACTGGTCATCTAGTATGCATCATCTAGAATTCTCTTCCACATATCTGACAGTTGTTTTGTTTTGGGTTTGGGCAGTGGAGATGGCTTGACTCTGTACCTCTCATTATTTATTAAATCTGTTTCCCTGACAAAGTTGAATCTCAGTGCGCAGATATGTCACCAGGCTCTGCTAATACCCGAAGCAAGTCAGGTGGTGAATTCAAATGGAAAGGTGTAAGACAGTGCGCTATCTTGAGAAGTGTGAAAGTTTCTCTTGGCAATTTTGTAAACTATTATACCTGATTACAAAGTCCAGTGGGTCTGATGTTATTATCATCAGCTCCATTATCTCTGATGTGCAGCGAGATTTGGTCAAGGTCTCGTAAGCTAGTACATAGCAAGTGTCTGATTTTACGATGAGAAAGTCTGATTCTTCCACAATGTGTTCTGCTGCCTAGTAAAGAAAGAAGATAGGGCTGAAGCATGAACATTTGTGTCAGAAATCGGGGTTGTAATATCCAAACACTGGTGACTCATTGAAGAAGGATCAGGAAATGATCAGCTCTTCAGTTTGGTTGAGCTTCATGAGGTATGTGAGTTATAGGAGGTCGATATTGGAAATTAAGTAGGTAAGTCGATAAACTTAATTGGTGTTTAAAAGAATGCAGATGAAAACCTGACTTAAGTAGTGCTACTTGAATGGTTGTATAGTTTTTTCCCCTCCTAACTTAAGAAGCTATTGTGATGGGGTCAGGGAGATAGTATAGCAGGTAAAGCACATACTTTGCACACTTTACCCAGGTTTGATCCCGAGCACCCCATATGGTCCTCTGAGCTCAACCGGAAATGAGGCTCGAAGCATAGTCAGGAGTATGCCTTTAGCATTGCCAGATGTGGCCCCCTAATCTCCAAAATCAATAAATAAGAAAGAAACTATTATAGACTTAACTGAGTTAGTAGCTTGGAAAATCTAGGATTATATGTTTGTAACACATTTCATCAGATGCACTTATTATTAGCAAATAATGAGTAATTAAGGCAGATGATTTTAGTTGATATAAATAACTGATTGGTGTTGATAATGGAGGTGTGAAAGGAACTTTTAACAAATACATTTGCTAATTGGTCTTGTAAAAAATGCCAGTCTCCATTCTGTCTCTATGAGTGAAATACATAAATAGTACTGATTCAGTGAACACAAAATTCTTCTGTGATAGTTTATCTGCCAAACTAACTAACAAGTGTGTACATATATTTTTATCTAATAGTGATTTACTCAGTGTTGTAGTTAGGTTAGATATATTGCCCTCACTCTTCAAGAATGAAATGGGATATTTTGCTATTGAGATTTAGCAATTCCCTCTTTCTTGATTTCTGGAATTGTTCATGTGAGCCTGAATGAAAATTATTACAGATTTAATGGAGAGTATAATTATTTAGGTTAAATTTTATTGCGTTTCAGTATGATGAGTAAGTAACGTCACAGATAATGCAGAGACTGGGATTAGTTTTTGCCATTGCTTATATTGCTTTGAATTTTCAGAAAATATACTGTTAGATGGGTTGGCAATATTAGGGGCTACTAGAGGACATTTATTTAATCACCTTGAGCAGCCACAACAGCCAAAGAGCCAATATTTGAAAGAAAATGAAGTCATTTCAGCACAAAATAAATGTTCTGACTTATAAAAGATAAGCTAACATCTCAGTTTATAGTGACAGAATGTTAGTGCCTTGGAAAGCCAGACTATGTTTCAATTTTTCCATTTTATAGATGGAGATATTAAGATTCAGAATAGTTGCATAACATTTTCAATCCTTTAACCTTGGAATTATCAGCAGAGTTAGGAAAATAATCTAGCTTTCTGGTTTTTTGTCCATCACATTTTCCATCATCATTTGCCGTTTTAGTGACCCATAGTAGCTATGATTAATTTATCCCTAGATATTATGAGTCAGAAGAGGATTTGTGTAACTGTTAGTAGTAAATAACTATATTTGTTGATGGGGGCAGATTTCTTCTTGAATAGTTCAGTGGGTTATGAAGATTTTCGAAAGAAGGGAGTGTAGGTTATTCTGCCCATCAGCCAAGAGTCAGATGATTTCATTGGCCACAAAGGATGTTACAATATGGTAAATTTCTCATCACCAAAGGTCCTCTTTCATCTTAAGAGTCCAAAAATTAAATAATGAACTGTCAGGTTCTGTGTAACCAAGGATGCTGAATCACATCCACAGTAATTGAATGAGAACTAAGGAATAGAAGGCATGGCATCTGCTCATTACATTATGATGAGAAATGCCACTATCAGCATCAGACTATGTATTGTCAAACTGTCCTGCTTCTACCAACCTTAGAAGCCAGGTTGCTTGATGATTCAGTTTGATAGAGTTCTGTTTTCCCTTCAGTTTATACTCTTGCTTTCCCCAATCATTTGTGTTAATCATTTTTAAATTCTTATTAAAATAGTAAGACACAGTCACTCTGAAACAGGGTGTTGCATGTGTGTCTTCCACCTTATGTTGCCACATCATCCTCAAAAGAAAATATAATCCCTGTGTTTGCCAATTCTTGGAAGATTCTTCATCCCTTTACTGACATTTTCTTGTATAACCTTCAGCACTGCCTAGGTTGGAGTTTGAATAATGCATAAATGTCAAAATACTTTGACAGGTGTTTAGATAGTCAGATATGTCAAGAGCAGTTGTCTTTGTTGCTCGGTGAAGCTCTATAAGTCCTCAACTCATTCACCTACTTTTAATAGTAACACAACGTTATATCTCTTGTAGGTAATATATAAAGTAATATATGACAAATATAGAAATGCATGTACATTTAGTATATCTCCCATATAGTGTTGTTTTTATGTGTAGCAATTGAATTTTCTTTGTCCTTTTGTCTTGTTTTTGTAGATATTGGGCCACGCTTGACTTGAAATGCTTCCCTTTAATGCTCAGGGAAAACTCCTAATAAAAACCGCAGGAATATATCTGCTGATGGAATGGCAGTAATTTAACCAACTGGTCAGCATATGCAAGAGGAGCATGTTAACACCTCTAGAATTTCTTTGCCTTGTAATTGCATTTTCTTTTTTCTGAGAACTATATATTGTTGATACTTAAGGAAGGAGAATATGATTTTTTAGTCATGTGTTTTATGGTTACAAGCTGATACTGCACTATTGGATGAAGAATGCCAGGGGAATTAATAAATTATAGGAAAAATGTAAGTCATTATCCTGCATAAAGTCAAAACAGAGCACATTTTCAGTAAAAATAATAAATTTTCACTGAAAGCTTTGGATACTTCTGTGGCTAATGTACATTTCAGAAGTAGGTCTAACTTCTCCATTCAGAGAATATCTGAGTGTATAGCCTTATATAAGAAATAATTCTCATTAGTTTCACAGAAATTCAACCCGACCCCCTCCAAGGGGCCCTGGTGAAGACAGCCAGGTGCAGGGTCAAGAGACTATTCCCATCCTGTGCAGAGCCCTGGCAGCTGAAGACTTCCAGAACCCAGCCACAGCCATGCTCAAGGCCACTCTCCCATGTTCAGAGGAGCCTCACACATGAAGAAACCAGCAGAGGAACCCAGGTGTGCAGGACCCGGGGCTGAGATCTCTAAGCCTGCTCAGATTGGGACTGGGTCCCCTCCACCAAGATCCCCCATTTTCCAGTAGCTTGGTGGTCACACCCACAAACAGCCCCCAGTGCCATGTAATCCCATCTACAGCCAACATCCAGAGACTATAAAACAAAGTTCCCGGAAGCCCAGGGCCACATTCAAGGCTGTGTGACCTCTTCTAGTCTAGTTCTCCCTCTCAGAGAACCTGGCAAGGATACTGAGAGTATCCTTCCCGCACGGCAGAGCCTGGCAAGCTCCCCATAGCGTATTCAATATGCCAAATACAGTAACAATGATGGGTCTCATTCCTCTGACCCTGAAAGAGCCTCCAGTGTAGCACCGTTGGGAAGGACGAGTTAAGAGAGGCTACTAAAATTTTAGGGCTAGGACGAATGGAGATGTTACTGGCGCCCACTCAAGCAAATAGATGAACAATGGGATAACAGTGACAGAGACAGTTTCACAGAGCCAGAAAATCTGCCCAAGTGCCTCAAATTTTAGAGAAGGATCTTATCCATAACATACCACAAAACAGCCATTTAATTTTCTTTCAGTGCTTAGAAACAGGCGTCTTTGGTGCCTCCTGTGGCATTTATACATATGCAGTATTTCAAGTTGACAGGGCATCTTTGAGTTGAGTTACATCAGTTTGATGAAAAAGTCTAGATTTTTCCCTCCCTCCCCCTGCCTTCCACTCCACATCAGATGTCCAACCATTAACTCTCTATTAAAGTATGCCCATCAGCCCAACTTAACATCTCATTTGTATAAACATTTCTCATGTAGGGATGAATGGGGGGGTGAAATCTATACTTAATCACCATACTACCACTCACAACTGCCCTGTTGATTTGCTGGGATTTGCTGGCTATATTTTTAATTTTCTCCTCTTATTAATGATAGAGAATGTTTTGTTTTTTGTTGCATATAGAGCAACCATGAACCTTTAAGTGAGGCTGAGTCTTTTGTACAATGAATAAAGATCAATTTAATCTGTATTCCTTGATAGGATTATTTATTTTCCTATGATAGAATACGTTCTTGTCTCTCTGGAACATGTGTTTTCCTTTAGACAATAGTTCTATAGCTTGCTTTTCACAAGTTCTGTGTGTATGTCTTTTAAAATGGTGGTTAGCAAAGAGAGTCAGTGGAATGAGATAAATTGATCTCAGTTTACCTAGAAGGAAAACCAGAATAGAACATGACTGTTTTGGTCAAAACTTCTGATTTGATGGAGTGGTCAGGGAGATAGTTCAGTGGGTAGGGTGCTTACCTTGCAAATGATTCCAACCAAAACTTAGATGGAAACTTTGTCAAGTAACCAAATATGTTTAATTATAAGTGTCACATGTGTCTGTTTATATGCAGTGTCATGGATCACAGACCCTTATTTATGCAAAGCCAGTGCTCTATCACTATATTATTGTCATTCTGGAAATTACCATTTGATGTTGAGTGGAAAGAATAATGGGAGCTGTCTGCTTTTGGGAGGAGAGTTCTAATGGTAGCAGATCTTTTAAATCTTATTTAGTACTCAAATGTTTGTTGAAATCAGTTCAAACTTGAAAAGGCCATTTTGTAAACTCATTAAACACAGTTTTCTGCGTAGGACTGCAGTAAACACTGGAGTGGGCAGTTAACTACATCAGATTTAGCATCATCAACATCATCATCAGCATCATCCCCTTGATCGTCGATTTTCTCAGGCGGTCTCAGTAACGTCTCCATTTGTACTAGCCCTGAGATTTTAGAAATCTCTCTTTACTCATCCTTCCCAACAGTGCAGCATTGGAGGCTCTTTCAGGGTCAGGGTAATGAGACCCATCATTGGTACTGGTTTCGGCATATGAATATGCCATGGAGAGCTTGCCAGGCTCTCCCCAGATTAAGCCATACCGTTTACATAGAAACAGTCAAATATATGGACAGAGTGGATCACAGAGGTTGCAGATTTTTGTCAAGAGGACTCCCTTATTACAAGGGAAGGCTATGAGGCATTAAGAGGCATTCTCATTTCACTACTCATATGCTAATTAACAAACACTGTGGTGAGATTTTTACGAAACCCTTTGGAGTTGCTAATAGGATATTTTTATACCATCTGTAGACAGGATACTAAAACTCAAACACTTATTTCACAGATTTTTTTTAATGAAGAATGTTATGAACATATAAGTGAAAAACTATTGCCTTAAACATAGTATATGCTAGCTTTTATTGCCTATTTAATCAAGAATTGGTTACAGGAGGAAAGTATTTTTAATGAGTACCATGAATAAAGTACATAATATCATTATGGGAGCAAATTCTGGTGTTAAGAGTTTAGCCTTATTGAAGTGAATATTTACTAACTTGCTCTGAGATTCTGTGTAAAGATAGCAATATTAATATTTATTAATATCTGCTCACTTCTTAGACTTGCTCAACTTCAAATATTTTGCAGTTTTGTTTTTTGCGTAAGGAATAAATAACAGGTTGGGGTTATCTTTCTTTTGGAAGAAGTTGATCTTTTCAATTAGAAAGCAGAGCTTCTTCTGCAGTAGGGTCTCATAGAACGAAGACAAACCAGGGGTGAATCTTCACATACTCACCTTCTCAGTGTCTTGGGATTAATTTCTGGGTCTGGTTCTTCCCTCTACCTATGGGCGCAGACTTCCTCTATCAATCTGCTGCACTCACAGAGTGGCTTTTTGGAATTCCTTTGGGAGCTGAGTGAACCCATGTGCTTTAATCTCTCCTCAGACCCTGTCTTCTCAAGAGGGCATAATCATGATGTGGATAGAGGACACGCATGGCAGTGCCCCTCATTTGCAATCATGCTGTGTCTGCCTCTTTAAATAAAGTAAAGGTTAATATGTTGATTTCCTATTTATAGGTAACTTAATGCTTCTAATTTTTCCTAATCATGGCACACAGTTTTGGCTCAGTACTCAGATTTCTTTAAATGATCTTTCTAAATCGTTATAATGATTTGATGAGTTTACTACTCTCCAAAGAGGGCGGATTGACAGGTTTAAAGAGACAAATCATGCAGTACTTTTTTTGCCACATAATATCTAATTAAAGCAGCGAGTCCTTCTATTAAGCAAGCTGTATTCCTGGATGATATATCATTAAGCTTTTTTCCTTTTAACTCAGGTATCTCTGCATTGGCAATACAATTTTAAGACTGGGGTAATATGACCTTCATATATTTCAGAAATAGTCAAAAAGTATTTAATCTAAAAGTTGAACTAATCCTATCCATTGAAAAACTAGATATTACTCCATAACATAATTTCCATTTATGATATTGGGAAAAAACACTTTGACTTCTTTTTTTTTTTTGCTTCCTTCTTTTATGGACAAATTAAACTTCGGGAAAAGCCTTTTCTCAGCCAGTACGTGACCAAGAATCATCTCGAGGAAGTTGTCAGTATTATGCTTTCCCTCAACAGACTAGTACATGTTCTCACGAGAGGAATGTGTTACTTAGTTGGTGCCTTTATATGTTGAGTCCGCTTGACCCAACCTTTCCTTGGAGCCACTTGGATTTTAAGGAAATCTCATCTTTAATGAGTTGCAAAATTACTTCTCTGCCTACTTTCCGTCTAGTGTGCTTTTTGCTGTGGTTGGGAGCATATCTATTTCTAAGTAGAATTAGGCCTAAATTTATTCAGCAAATATATTAATAGCTATTGGTGGTAAGTATTAGATTAGATATTGGAAGTATTATTACTGCAGCTCCCTTGGTATGGACAGCCTCATTCTTTTTGCTAAACAAACTTAGTTTGGTTTTTTATTTTTAGACTTTCAAATGAAGCAGGCATTTTATTATGCATATTTTTAAAAAGACAAGTTAATTGAAGTAAAGACCAATTAATTGAAGTAAAGGAAATTTAAGTTACTCAAGATGCTCCAAAGTTGAGTCTATACTCCCAGAATCTATTCTATTGAGCTCAGTGTATGTTTGAGTACTTGTTCAAAGGTAAATAGTATATTCAGAAGCTTCTAGTTTGGTGAGCTGTTCATTTTTTGTTAGGGAAAGTTCTCTTTCATTGCTGTCAAGAGCATGCCATGTGCATATGGGTTCTGGCAAAACATAAGAATAGCACTGTTAGTCCCTCAGTTAATCATAAAATGAATGTTAATTCCTTACTATATATGAAATATAAGCTTGGAGACCGAATGAGGAATAATAGAAACCTGCTTTCCGAATTTTGCATGTAATCTAAGCGATTCATTTCATTATTGTCTCTTTCTATTTTCCTACTGTTTCAGTGTATTTAAAATAGGTAACATAGATAACAAAATTTCATCATAAATTCTAAACTGCTATGCCAGTGTTCAGCTTCCTTTTTTTTTTTTCTTTTTGGGTCACACCTGGCGATGCACAGGGGTTACTCCTGGCTCTGCACTCAGGAATCACCCCTGACCATGCTCAGGGGACCATATGAGATGCTGGGATTTGAACCCGGGTCGGCCACATGCAAGGCAAACGCCCTACCCGCTGTGCTATCGCTCCAGCCCCTCAGCTTTCTTTTTACTGTGTTTGGTTTTGAACAAGTTTCTGTGTACTGTGCTCATAGGTGACTTCAGTTGTTTGTAATTTTACTTACACCCCACATTAGTGGTTCTGCTAGTTCTTGTGGTTATTGAATAAAGGACATATAGTTAAGCAAAATTTTGAAACTCATATTCAGGGGCTGGAGCCATGGTACAACAGGTAGAGAGTTTTCCTTGCATGCAGTCAACCGAGGTTCAATCCCTGGCATCCTGTGGTCTCCTGAGCCTGAATGAAGCTTGTATTCAGCATGAGATGGTCATATAGGTAAATGAAAATAACTATTATATGATGAAGTAAATCATCAATTTACTAGCTTTTAATAAAATGAAATTAGCATCTTATTTTGGTTTGGTTTTGGACTACAACTGGCAATGCGCAGGGGTAACTCCTGACTGTGCACTCAGTAATTACTCATGGTGCTGTATGGGATACTGGGGATCAAACCTCACTCAGCTTCATTCAAGGCAAGCAGCCTCCCCATTGTCCTAATGATGTTGGTGGGCCCCACGGGTGACTTATGTGAAGTGGGGAGGAGAAAGACGGTCACTTTCTCTCCAACCGCCTCAAACACCTGGGACCCAGGGGTACTGGGTTCTTGTCTTGCTCGCGGAAAAGAATTTCAGGAGTAGACAAGCACTGAAGTAACATATTTTATTTAGAGGTTTCTGAGGGAAGGAGGAAGGGATAAGTGGAAAAGAAAAACCAGTAGGAGTAACGCGCTCAAGAAAGAACGCGGGCTCCTCCGAAGATGGAGGAAGCTCTACACACATCCTAGCACTGGACACGAAAACATGAAAGTACACATCTCAAGGGGGGAGATGCGGGCAACACATGTGCTTGGGCAGCACATGTGCTCGGTCACGTGGGCACAAGCAGCACATGGGCTCAGGCAGCGTATGCACGCACTTCCTTTGTTCAAGGTGGCCTTTATAGGGTTTCTTCAACCTACCCACGTGGGGGCTTCTTCCCAGGTAAAAGTCCGTTGCTAAGGAGGTTACCAGGGAGCCTGGATCACATTTTAATCAGATTAAGGGAGAGGTAGATAGAATTGAGGAACTTCATGGGGAGGGGTCCAACCTCCTCAGGGTCTGCTGAAGGTCTGTTTTCTGTATCCACAGGGTGGGTCAGTCTCAGGATTCTCTTTCCAGGAGACTTTGTTAATCTAAGTTTCATTGTCAAGGGCCTTTCCCTATCTACCTGCCTACATCACTAACACTCTCGCCCCTGAGTTAGCCCCTTTCATGTTACAGAGGATGGATGCTAACACATTCTCCATGCTGCAGAAGACCTCTCATACCTGTCCTCAGTATTGTGCATAAGGAAGGCTTAGCCCCTTTTCCCCCCTAGCACTGGCTTGAGAAAATGGCAGGGAAAGATAATTGGCATGTGAGTTGGAGACATTGAATTCAATGATCTCACTCATTCTACCAGTTCATTATAAAACTAAATCTGAAATAGTCATGTTTCCTCCCAAAGTAGTAACAAAATTAGGTAAAAATCAGATTCCCAGTGACATCAGTTTTTCCTAGTATGTGGAAACTGATAATGGCTGTGATACAGGAAGCCTTTGGAATATGGGCTACCGCAAGTGTGTTGTAATGAAGAGGAGGGCAAGTTAAGAGTCAAGAACTGAAGGGCAGGTTAAGGGTTAACCGCTGAAGTTGCCCTTTGTAACTACTTGACTGCTTTGAAAGATGTCTTCAGGACCTTCTGCTGGGCAGGATTCTGTCACCAAATGGGCCAACAAACTGCCCCGAGGAACTGTAAACAAACATCTGCTCGGAATGGTCAACAAATGTTGAAATTAGCATATTAAGTGAAATAGGTGTGGTTTTCCCTTTTGTATGGTTTTCCTATGGTTTCCTATGGTTTTCCTATTGATCCAATACCTGTGATTTTCTTTGATATGTATGATTCTCCTTTGATTCAATACATGTAATTTTCCCCCAATACATGTAATTTTCCCCCAAAAATCCCCTTTGATATATAGATGTGATTCCCTTTGATATGTGAGATTTTCATTTGTCAACAAATGTTTAGATATGCAAATTAAGTGACCTATGTGATTCCCTTTGATATGTGAGATTTTCATTTCTCCCCCAAAAGGGTATAAATACAGCCTGCTTTTTGGAGGTCGGGGCCTTCAGTTATGCCACGCTATTGAGGCACAATTGAAGGTCCCAATATAGCTATATTGGCTTAAATAAACCCCATGCATTTGCAGAAAGAGTTGTCTTGGTTTTGTTCTTTTGTCTCTGAGCCTCCCCTGGGCAGAGATCTGCTGACCCTAACAGTAAATGGCAGTCATGCAGTCCTTCTAAGTGGATAAAGACATCTGGGCTTTGGGGCTAATGTTGAACCAACTGGCTTTCAAAATAGAGATTTAAGGCATGTCTATAAAGAGTCCAAGAATTGGGGATACACAAACACATTTTCTGGTGATTATTTTAAAAGGGGCTTAACTTGAAAAACATTTCTTAAGTGCTCCTAGATTGAAAATCCTGAAAAATCCATGAAAATTTTAAGAGGCTCATTACAGGGTTTTGTCACAAAAGGCAGATAAATACAAGTTCTAGGATTGAGAATGTTTAGAGACAGTCAGAGAAGAAAGGGCTGGAGAATGGGTGTCCATCTTAAATGATCATTGTTGCATGAACTTTCCTGTGGTTGGAGGCACTGAGACAAGGAACGCAGAAGAAATGTATTTCATGGAGGGTCTAGGTTCTTTCTGACTCTTAGACAAAGGTAGAGAGCCCTGTAGTCTCCTTTTATTGATCATGGTACCTCTAAAGGGTGCATTACAGTGACATCATCAAAGGCATCAAAAGAAGTTAGAGAAAGACCATTGAGGCAGCAAAACATGCCTTGTTTCCTTGCATCTGCAGGCCAGTAATTTTGGCCTCAGGAAAGATACAAAACCAAAATATTTCTTGGGCTGCAAGCATTTGGATTTGCATCCCAAAGACAAGGCTGGGCTGCCACCTGAAATCTACACTTCAAATACAAACTGTGCCCCCCCCACCCTGAAATCTACATCCCAAAGACTAGGCTGGGCCAGAACCTACAATTTATACAATATCAAAGGTCAGGCCTGGCTAGCACCTGAGAGCTACATGTCAAAGACCAGCCAGGCTTCTGTTAGAGAAGGGAAACTGCTCTTTTCAATATACAGAAATTATTTTCTGAAGGCAGCTTGAAGGGGAAAATGTTCCTGTCTGTAGTACAGTCTGAGTGGGCTCACCCTGATAGCTCAGTCCATTCCCCTCAGATCATATAGAGATAATCTGAATCACCAGAAGGAAAGAGGAGTGTCTTATTAGAAATACAGCATCAGATTTTACTACCTCACCCCAAACATATTAGAGGTCCTGTATTCCATGCTGGATGCCACGTTCAAGATATAATCATCTCCATTATGTTCAAGTGAGAGTCACCAGTTACTATAAGAAATTTGCTATCAAGAGACTGTTTAAGAAAGGAATGATGGCCCTTTGCACAGCTGAAAAATTGGCTGTCATGTAGAAAGGAAATAGAAAAGCAAGGAACATTTATTTAATACCCCTATGTGCTGTAGGCCCTGTTTTATATACTAAAATAAAACAATCTTCACCAAAAAAACAAAGAAACAAAGTCTTCAGAATATGGTTGAGTCCATGTACCTTGTAGAGGTTGTGTATCGTATATGAAGATTTAAGCAAATACTGTGCTGTTACCATGAGAGCCTTGATAGGATCATGTGACTTTAATAATATTTATTCTCTATTTTGTCCCATCCACAAGCATTACTAATGAATTCAGTGGGCAGAAACAGTGATTTAGATTTGAGGAAATGAATGTTTTTCTACCATTCTCTTACTGTGGAGTAGAGTTGAGTATGGGGAAGGAGGTATTCGGTCTTGAAAGGGGTGTTATAGGTGCACCTGTGGAATCATCAAAGGTCTCTTCCAACATTGAAAATGTTTTCTGATTTTAAGAATCAACATAAATTGAGCCTCCTAGTGTAATAGCACCTCAGAAGCTGAGAGTGCTGAAGGCTGTCAGGGAAGGGTGAGTTTAAGCAGATGGTCAGAAACCCAAAGATACTTGAACAATAAGGTGTGGGAGGCCCAGGGTTTCCTTTGGAGAAGGAGTCCAAGGAGCAGGACTAACGGTGAAAGAGAGAAATCAAAGAGAAGGCATAAGTCCCACAGAACATTGGCCCTGACAGTTCTGCCAAGCCAACAATCCATAGTGGGCTAGGTGGGAGTGTGGGGGTTGGGGGTTGAGATACAGCATCCCTGGAAAATAAAAAGTGTGCAGATGTGTTTGATTTCTAAGGGTTGCATTATCTTTATCTGTTTTAAGGTACAGCTCTAGTGGAATCATAATGAGCATTGCCTCGGACTGGATTGACTTGTTGGAGGCCCAATTTGTCTGAATTAGTGGGAATGGTTGCATATGTATTTCTGAGAAGGCAAAGCACCAAGGGTGCATTACCCAAGTGCCTTGGCAGGAAGATGAACAGGAAGAATTGCCTGTTGAAATTAGATGCCTACTGAGCTCTGAAACATATAGCCTTAATGATATTTTCTAAGCTGTGTTTCCCAAAGGATATTTCAGTGATGAGCATTCAGCTCATTCACTTGAAACTATGTAAATCCTATCAGATCACTTTTACATGGACCAAATGGCCTTTACAAACATTATGGTGATGCTCTTTGCTCGGGAATGTTTTTTTTTTTTTCTCTTTCTGCTTATGCTGCCCATGCAGTGTGCTTGGGACCATTTCCTGTCAACAACCTGCGCATGCCAAATCCCAAGGTCTAAGAGAATAGTCCTAACATAGTAAAAACACTCCAGAATAGTACTGACATAGGGAATAGTCCAGTATCTGTAGCAATAAGATCATTCCCTTTAATCCAAGACTTCCATGACTTCGAGGGAAGCTTGGCAGGACTCTTTTATCAGCATTGAATGTTTGAACTCTCTCTTCTGCATTTACTGTACCCATGTCGCCTTTGAACAAGAGACTTGACTGTTGTAGGGAGAACTTGGGAAGTTGACCCTTAAACTGCTTAATTGAGTGCAGCTGCTCTTTCTTGGCTTGGCAGGGACCGTGGTTGTAGAACTATGGACCCCTTTCAATTCATGATGATGGATTGAAGGTGACAGCCTGTGTTACAAGTTCTAAGCCACAAACTGGTTAGTTGGTTTCACAAGTAGAATGCTGCAGGAGTCATTTGTCAGAAGTGTGAACTCGGGAATTTGGGAATTTGGTTGCTTAAAGTGACAGGCACTCTGTAGACATACACTTAGAGAAATAACTTCTAGAATATTAGGATAACTATGTTTTTGATAGGTGATAGTGGTTAATTTTTGGTTTGTGAGCTTGGGAAATTTGAACTAAATGAAAAAATGCCATGAATATTCCTACCATTGAAATGTAGACCGATTTCTTCCTTTTGACAGGATTACCAAGAAAGATTTGGTGTGCATGTATTTTTCAAGATAGGAAATCCTAAAGAAAAGATAGTACTAGAGATACCTGTTAATGAAGATTTGCTTCTTTTATTTTTTGGTGATTAAGTCACTGTCACTGTCATCCTGTTGCTTATCAATTTGTTCGAGTGGGCACCAGTAACGTCTCTCATTGTGAGACTTATTGTTACTGTTATTGTTACTGGTTTTGGCATATCCAATACTCCACAAGTAGCTTGCTGTGCGGGAAGCGATTCTCTCAGTAGCTTGCTGGGCTCTCAGAGAGGGGCAGAGGAATGAAACAGGAATCATCTACGTGAAAGACAAATATCCTACTGCTGTGCTATCACCATACTAATGCTATATTTCCTCTGGCAAGCTACCGAGAGTATCCTGCCCGGGAGTATCCTGCCCGCATGGCAGAGCCTGGCAAGCTACCTGTGACATATTCGATATACCAAAAACAGTAACAAGTCTCAATAGAGAAGTTACTGGTGTCTGCTCTAGCAAATTGATGAACAAGGGAGGACAGTGCTACAGTACTACCTATTAGACATTTGTATGTCATTTTTGAGGAATTTTCTGTCTTTTATGTTAGTTGTTTATTCCAAGATACTGCTGAATAATTTTGTAGAGTCCCTTTAATCATAAAACATCTTTTTCTTAAGGTTATTTTCTTTTTACTTTGTGGAGTCTAGTCTTTTTCCCCTCCTTTTTGGTCTGGCTAATCTATGTGTATTACATCTTTGAATCATCACTGGCATCCATTAAGTAGATATGGTTTCTCTCATACAGGAAATTGTACTCAGTGAAGTAAAGTGACTCAACAAATTGTTCAAAGTTGAAGCCAAAGTCTGATTTTAAGTTATTTTACTGTACAAGTCATATATATTTTTAATCTTTTTCTGCAGACATTAATTCTGCCCTTTTTTTGCCATCCAGTCATATTAAAGAATTCTGTTTTTTTAAACAATGTAAAAATCTTCTGGCATATGAGAATAAATATTGGTAGGTAAGGAGATAGGATGAGTGAAAGCATTTACCCTGTATTTGGTTGAGCCCTGCTTGATGCCAGGTACCCTGTGGTCATTTGAACAACATCAGCCAAAGGCCTAGATGCTCCTGAGCACTGCAGGGGCAAAGTAGTATCACAGCCTTGGACCAGTGCCTCAACTGGAACCTAGTTGGCCTAGAATTAACCTGAGGGTCCCCTGAGGTTCCTGAACATGAATTTGGAGGCCTGCACCCCCTAAAACTTATAGGTAATGCTGGGGATGTGATTCAAATCATAGGGCACATGACTACCATATGCAAGTCTTTGAGTTTGATGCCCAGCTTTGATCCTTCCACTCTTTCATCCAACATTGCTGCGTGTAGCCTGTTATTCCTATGTAACCCAGGGCTGGAATGGTAGCACTGTGGGTAGGGTGTTTGCCTTGCATGCGGCTGACCCAGGTTCGATTCTTCTCTCCCTCTCAGAGAACCTGGCAAGCTACTGAGAATATTGTGCCCACATGGCAGAGCCTGGCAAGCTACCTGTGGAGTATTCGATATGCCAAAAACAGTAGCAACAAGTCTCACAATGGAGATGTTACTGGTGCCCAGTTGAGCAAATCAATGAACAACGGTGCAACAGTGCGGCAACAGTGCTACAGTGCTATCCTAGGGCTGAGAACCAAACTGGCAGCCTCACAATACTGGGTTGCACATGACAAGCACTGTCCTGAGCACTCCCCAGTACCCCTGAGCATGGCCTCTCATGTAGGTCGAAGCCTCATTATTTTTGTTTCTATGTTTCATTCTCCTGAATACTCCTTTTTATTTATTAGACCAGGACCAGGGTGAGTCTACAGTGAGTGAACTGGCAAAAAATGAGATAATGGAAAATTAAAGAAATTAAAAAATTGTTTCCGATTGTGCCCATCCCAGATGGCGCAAGGGTCTCTTCAGTTGCACCAGAATGATGACTTCTGTCCCCTTTTCCACAAGCCTGCAGGGTTATATCGAATGCCTCTTTGTTACTGGTCATTGTTTTCACTAGATTTGGGTTCTTGAGCAGGTGTGGTTATTGATTGTTTTCAATTTGCAGTAATAGTAATAGGTAATATTGATTGAATTCTTAATAAATTCCAGGCACTGTACCGGACACCTCAGCTGCATTTTTTCATTTTATTTGTTTTCTTAAGGAAAGAATTAATAACATTTGGAAATTGGAAACTTGTGAGAGGCTCAGTCATTTGTTAAAGTCAGATAAGTAGTTGTGAAGTCAAATTCTAATTCTTCTGACCCATTGACAAAATCCTTACCCCTTGTGCAATGCTGTTTTTCATGGACTAATGCTGTGGTAAAACATATTAATTGCCCAATAAATGCTTCCTGAATTTAAACATTGGAATAAGGATATATTCTCTTGAAACAAAGACCAGACTTAGAATGTAAAGGTTTGAATTGCATTTATGCTACTTTTAGCTTTGAGACTACAATAATTCCTATCAGATCCTCAGACTCCATTTTCTTTATCTGCTAAAATGAGGGGGAAGGGGTTAAATGAAGCCTTAGGTTCTCTTCTGAACTCTGAATAAACCATAAGTGGTAACTAAAAAAAAATAATTCAGAATAGCTAGCTGATGCGCCAGTTATTGGGCAAATAGCTATTGCATTATTCCTGTTGATCTCCAGTTCAGCCATAGTGGTATAATTCCATTTAGATCCAATCTAGATACGTTTTTGCAGGGCCTCTATCATTTTTCAGAATGTTTGAAAAACAAAATACATTTAGGCTTCTAACCCTGGGTTTGGAAATCTGAAATATACATATGATGATATGAATGAGGCCGACTTTGATTACCATATAGTGGCATAGCCGGGGGCTGCAATAAAAAATAAAAAAAAAAACACCCTATAAAATTGAACTCGATATGAACCATGACAGGCTTCCTTAATGCACGGATGCTTTAGCTTTCAAGTATATTCTTTCACTATATTATACAAAATGTGGATAAAGTGATAAGTGACTTTAAAAATGATTGTATAAGTGAAGTGCACTGTGGCACTGTAAAGTGTTTTGCCCCAGGGAGACCAAAACTGTGAGGCTGTCTTACTTCCTTTCTCTTAAGTGCTTTCTGGGTTATGTAGGGTTGCCATTGATGGACTTGTTTATTTGTTGTTGGCCAAATTAAGATAACCATTAATTGTTTTAAATACAGTTGATGTTATCCAAAGGAGAGTTTTTAAGAAGGCAAAACAGAGGTGGAGAAAAAGAAGAGCTAGAAAAAGGAAGAACCAGGGGAAAAGGAAGGAGAGAGAGAAGCTTATTAGAGGTAATGATTATTTGATATAGATTAATGGCATAGAGCAGTTATCGATTATATTGTCAAGGGAGAAAAATTCAAGCAAACCCCAAATTCAGGTACAAAAGTTGATGACTGGCAACTGTCTTCCTTAGCATTTTTATAGACCCCTAAGTAGGCATTGCCTCTCTCCCAGCCTCCGTGGTAAGGACGTCAGGTTCCCTTGTTTGCTGAGGATGGTGGATTGAATAAGCCATGTGTATAACAGTGAATCCAGACACTGGCAGTGGAGACACAAACTGTCCACTTGTCTTATTTCTTAGATCATTTGTACTGTTTGCTGTTGCTTCTGTCATTAGCCAGGAAGCCACTTGAGTTCACAGTACCAGTCATTTTCACCGTGCTTAAAATGGAGACCAACCTTTGCAATCTTATTGAATGTATGGCCAGTTTTTAAAACAATTTCTTTCGTGTTGTAGAACTAGTTGTTATCATGAAGATGGATAATGAAAGTAAAGTGAGCAGTCATTTAAATGACAGAATTAAGAATGGCTTTTACCTTTCAAGTTTTGCTTTTGTTTGGGGGCCACACAGAGTGGTGTTCAGGGCTTTTTTCTGGCTCTGCATTTGGCATCACTCTTGGTAGGCTTGGGGGGTCTGAATAGGTTCTGGGCGTCTGATCAGTGGCAGCTGCAAGCAAGATGAGTCCCTTGCATGCTGTGAGATCTCTCTGGCCCCTACACTGTCACTCTTCACTCTGGGACATGCTCAGTGCTCTTAAAAAGCGAGACTTTTCCCCTGGGCTCAAGTTTAGGAGAAGTGGCCTCAGTACACACAAAGGACAGCTCCAGCATATAATATGAGTTCAGTATTTTATGCTCTGTGATCACTATTTTCATCTTGACTATACATTTTTTTAATTAAAATTTATTTTTTTTCTTTTCTTTTTTTTATTAGTTTATTTTTAATTAGAGAGTCATCGTGAGGGTACAGTTACAGATCCATACATCTTTGTGCTCATGCTTCCCCCATACAAAGTTCAATAACCCATCCCTTCACCAGTGCCCATTCTCCACCACCCATAAACCCAACATCCCTCCCCCCTCCCCAGTCCTGTCTCCCCCCACCCCACCCTGCCACTATGGCAGGGAATTCCCTTTTGTTCTCTCTCTCTGATTAGGTGTTGTGGTTTGCAATAAAGGTGTTGAGTGGCCATTGTGTTCAGTCTCTAGTCTGTATTCTGCCCACCTCACCTTTCCCCCACATGACCTCCAACCACATTTTATTTGGTGGTCCCTTCCCCGAGTTACCCAGAATGAGAGATCAGCCTCCAAGCCATGGAAACAATCTCCTGGTACTTATTTCTAATATTCTTGGGCGTTTGACTATACATTTTCTTCCTTGAAGGTAGGAAGCTATATTTCTAATGTAATTACAATTAAAAAATGAACATATGTGGATGAGCAGACTTCAAAATGACTTGATGAGACTTCTCATTTGAGGGATAAAGTCATAGGTTTTCTGATTCAGCCTCACTGCTAAAATTCGGGGTCATGGATATGGCTTGGGTGGTAAAGCTCATGCCTTCGGTTTGATTCTCAGCACTTCATGTTGCTACCACCTTCCCCACTGAACAACTTTGCCGGTCATTTCCACTACAAACAAATAATTAAAATAAAAAATAGGTTAGATATAATGCTAGTCAGACAGTTCAAAAGATAATATCATTAGTATGAATTAATATTTCTCTCCACATCCATTAGGGACCATTGGGTTTTATAATTGAGCAGGTTTACTCAGAGCTCATTTTGAAAGTTCTTGCTCTGAAATTCCTCCAATGCATATTTTCCACGTTCTACTGAAGACAGTGGCAATAACAACCACAATAACAAGAGGAAGCAAGTGTGTTTTTCTCTTTTTGTTTTTAGTAATATCTTAGGAAGCATTATTTGGAATGAAAAAGCTTCATCTTTTATTGGCTTTAGAAAACTACTTTATTTCAGCTGATACAGTAGAAACTGTGAAAATCTCATGGTTAGAACATTGATATCCTCTGCATTTAAAACAAAAATATTGGTGATTAGCAATATATTTATTCACAAACAGCCATCAAATATATAGGAGTAGCTTATAAGAACAGTGATGGTTAAAATCCAAAAAAAGTTCTAGACACTTCTTCCTTTCTAGACAGTTTTTCCAGAAATTTAACAGTTGGTCCAAAGTGATTAGTGCTAAATCCCTGCCCTCATGCCTTAATGGAGGGACTTGATTTCAGATTTGCACAGCTGAAGTGTGGGGACTAAGAAGAAAGGTTCTGGTCCTCACTCTAGCAGTAACTGAGCTGACATAGGTACTTCTCAAGCCACAGATTTTCAGTCCTCTTTTTTATGGGATTATCTGGTATTTCCAAAAAAGTACTTATTGAGGAGCAGTGCCCCAGGTCTCTGATGCTCTGAGATCAGAAGTGATCTCAGACTTCAGATTTAACTTGTGTGGGCTCTTATAAATCCTGATTTAATTGGGCCCAATTTTTTTTTCTCTTAGAAGCTGAGGCAGTAGTATTTGTTTTGTCAGCCTCAAACAAAAGTAGTCACTATTCCAGCAAGAAAATGGGTTTAGTTTGAAACAAACAACAAAAAAAGGTGGGAGGTTGGAAATGTCACTTATTGTGGCAAGGCTTGATAACCACTGTAAGAACCTGTGTTTGACATTTTAACTAATATATCCATTACGATGGAGAAGCAGCGTCACTTCTGTCCGGAGATATGATAGATGTAGGCCCCTAGGATTTGCTGATTGTACATATCTGGAAAGTTTCTTATTGCCTCCCAGCCTCATTTAAAGCAGGTTTTTTTGTTTTGTTTTGTTTATAGTTTTCATTATGATTTGGGGTGTTATCTTTGAATATAGGGCACTTGGCTACAGTATTTAAAATTGCTGAAATAGTACTGTGATTTGTATCAGTCAATTACCAATTACTTAGTGTCAGGATCTTTGGAAGAGTCTCAGATTTAAGCTTTGAGTACTCTACGTAAGATAACATTGTGAGAAATCCATGAACAGGACATTTGACTCTAGGGATGGTGTGGCCAACGGCATTCTTCAGCAGAGAACCTTTTTTGATCATTTTAACTGAATTTCATGTGTGGTGCATTATCATCATTTTTATGCAACTTTATAACCCAAGGGTAGGCATAGTGGACAGTTGAGAAAATAGATCAAAAGGAATATGTAAAAAAAATCCTACCTAGACAAGCAAAAAGTAATGTGAAGATCAGAGGCATCTGTGAGAAGATGGATGCTCCAAAGAGAACAGTATAGCAGTTGGCGGCCGTTTAGGGGGCGAATGGATCAAAATTAATATCGTCCTTATGGATTTCAGCAACAGTGGGGTAACAAAATCACTCATTTGAACATCAGGCAGCAATTAGCTCTTTATATCTGACAGAGTAAAAAGAAAAATTACAGTATAGTGAAATTGAAGTCAATGGATTTCTTTTTCTAAGTAGAAGTCTCTGTATCTGTGACCTTTTACTCTGGTGGTTAAGGATACAAGTCTTTGGTGTTGGATTGCCTACATTTAAATTTTTATGTAAAACATGTATATATATACATACACACACATATATATACATATATATACATATACATATATATATATATATATATATATATATATGAACAGAGCCATAGCACAGCGGGTAGGGCATTTGCCTTGCACGCAGCCAACCTGGGTTCGATTCCTCTGCCCCTCTTGGAGAGCCCGGCAAGCTACCCAGAGCATCTCACCTGCAAGGCAGAGCCTGACAAGCTATCCGTCGCATATTCGATATGCCAAAAATAGTAACAACAAGTCTCACAATTGAGTTGTTACTGGTGCCCTTTTGAGCAAATCGATGAACAATAGGAAGACAGTGCTACAGTCATATATATGCAGTTTGTGTGCATATATATACATATATACACATGTATGTGTGTATATATATATAAAACCCTGCATCTTTAAAGTGCTCAGTTTGATGATGTCCTATTTAGTCATGTGGAAATAAATACAGTACCACAATATGATAATAAATATATCTCTCACTCCAAATCTTCCCCATACCTCTGAACCCCCCTTCTCTTGTTTGTTTTGAGGTTCGTCCATTTGTCTCAGCAGTTTTCTGCTTCTCATTGCTGATTAGTGTTCCATTGTCTGAGTATGTGACACTGTTGGTCTGTTCACTGACAACAGTGAACAGATAGTTAGAATGTCTCCACTGTTTGGCCATTGCAAATCTAATTGTTATGATCTTGTCCATGGCAATCTTTGCATGGAACTGCTTTCAATCTCCTGGGTTAATGTCTAGGAGTATAGTGGCTAGGTGCATCTGTACTAGATGTATATTTGCCACTGGGACTTCAGTGCCTGTTGTATTCAAAACTAGCTTATGGCATTGTGTTAGTCATTCAGGTCCTTAGTGCCTAATATACAACTTTGTTAGAAGGATTAAATGAGAGATCATTAATGTAAACTGCTTAGCCTGAGTACAGAGTCTGTAATAAGCATTTATAATTTTTAATTGAAGTGACATTGCATTGTAATATATAGTTCAAGTATACATCATTGAAAGGCAACCTATGTTCATCACCGATGGTCTAGTTCTGTCCATATTGTACTTGTCCATTTAATCTAGATTTACCCACCCTCTCATTCCTTTCCTTCTTAAAAGTAAATTGGTTGTGTAGTACAAAAGACTAGTTTTGTTTCATTTAGTTTATTTAGTTTTAAACTACATGTGAGCAAAATCATCGTTTATGGCTTTCATCTCCTCACTTCCCTTAGCTTAGTAACACAATCTAGGTCTTTATATGTTATTGCAAACGGAAAGATTTCACCTTACAATGCTGGACCCAGAGTGGTAGCACAGTGAGCAGGGCCAGGGCACTTACCTTGCACTTGGCTGACCTGAGTTTGAGCCCCAGCATCCTATAAGTCTCATGCGTATTGCCAGGAGTAATTCCTGAGTAGAGACTGGAGTACGCTCTGAGCATTGCTGACTGTGGCCCCCCAAAAAAACAGAAAATAGCAACAACAATAAGGCTGAGGGCAAGAAAAAACGAAGAGGTAAATGGCAGAGTACATGGTTTATATAAAGGAGATCCTAGTTTGATCCCTGATACCATTGGGTTCCCTGACTGCCTTTGGAAGTGATCACCAAGCACAAAACCAACAAAAACCAAACCATTAACATCTTGGCCCCAAGCTAACAAAAAAACATATCTAAGTTGTATTCTTTGTGTCATATACCATATCTTCTTTATCAGTAAATGGGTAGTAGTTTTTTTTCCCCCTCCTAGTTTTTTTTTTTTTAATTTTTAAATTTTATTGAATCACCGTGAGATAGTTACAAGCTTTCATGTTTGGGTTACAGTCCCCATCCCTCCACCAGTGCACATTCCCACCACCAATATCCTGAGTATACCCCATACCCTCCCTAGTTTTTAACCCTTATTAAATATGCTTAAAATAGCAGTATTCATAGAAATGTATATAGCTGCAAAATCATATTTGTTCTGCTTTTTCCATTAATAGAAATAGGATAACAGCATCATAAGACTTAATCTTAAGTTTCTGAGATCTTTCTCTACTGTTGTTCATAAAGGCGGACCCAGTTTTCATTCCCACCAATAGTTTATAAGTGTTTCCTCTCTCTCGATTTACTCTAACACTTGTTTCCTATCCTTTGGACAAACACTCTTCCCCCAGGCATAAGGTGATTTCTCATTATTGGTTTGATTTTCATTTTCTAAATAATAAAAGACAGTGGACATATTTAAAAAAATAGTTTTTAGACCACATCCGGCTGTGCTTAGGGCTTCTCCTGGCTCTGCTCTCAGGAGTCACTCCTGGCAGGCGCAAAGGACCATACGTGGTACTGGGAACCGAACTGTGGTTGCCCATATGGAAGAGCAGCAGTTTGCTTGATTGACCATCTCTGCAGTCCCCGGACATCTTTTTGTGTACATGGTGATTAGCTTTATGCCTTTGTGGAGACATTACTATCTATGATCCCTTTGATTTTTACTTTGGTTGTATTTTACAAAAATTGCTCTTTTATTATTTTTTACTTCATTTTCTTACTACTTAATCATTTTCAGTCTTAATGTATATGTGTTATTTAATTTTAATAATTCTAAAACTAGAAAATACTGTTGAAAATTTTTAGCTTTACTATAGGAAAATGTATTTATCTAAAAAGTGGTCATTCTGTTGTACTACATAATAGTGGCTCTAACTAAACACTCTGAGTAAGGCATACATTTATTTTAATATGAAGTATGAGCATACTTATTAGCAATCACCATTTGAAATGAGATATTTCAATTTTTAAAATACTTCATATTTTAAAAGGCATGGAATATGCAATAAGCTTAATAATAATTAGTAATGAATATTTATGTATGGAGAGTCTGTGGTAAAAGAAGTTAATAAAAATGTAACTCTGAAGCCTCGCCTTAGTAGTGGAAATTAAGAAGTGATCTCTGATACCACAGAGCCAAAGATACTTTCCTCATTATGATTCCTTGACACATATGACAAGATGTGGTTTTAGCCATACAGGCCATCCCTAATGTCAAAACATGGAGTTGCAATCATTGTTAATTATGCCCACAGAGAGTTTTGCGATTGCTTGCTGAAAAGAATGCTATTTAATACATTTGCACAAGAGGCGACCCCGGTGTTTGGATTCAGGGCTGTCATCTCTTTGGTTTGAATGTTGAACATGGAGGAGGTGCTGAGCCATGCGCCTGGGCTCTGACACCATCCCTATACACAGGGTGGGAACAGAGCAGGTGCCCTCCCTGGACCTGCTTGAAAATGAACTGGATACTGGGCTGGAGCGATAGCACAGCGGGTAGGGCATTTGCCTTGCACGCGGCTGACCTGGGTTGGATTCCTCGATCTCTCTTGGAGAGTCTGGCAAGCTACCGAGAGTATCCAGCACACAGAGCAGAGCCTCGCAAGCTACCCATGGCGTATCCGATATGCCAAAAACAGTAATAATGAGTCTGAAAATGGAGACGTTACTGGTGCTTGCTCGAGCAAATCGATGAACAACGGAACAGCCATGCTACAGTGCTACTGGTTAATGCAGAGACATTGTCCTTTCCTTCCAACTGTGCAATAGAGCTTGAAGAACAGACTTCTCAGGAGTGTGGTTTAGCAAACAGCAAGCCCAGTGAGACTCACAAGGATATGTTGGTTTCTGTTTAGTTTTTCCTTTCAGTGTTACTGTCTTGAATATTCTTTTCTTTCCAGCACTGCCTTGTAGGGAATGAACTAGAATGGGGTGTTTAAATTGACACCTGCATTCTGTCTTTGCAACCAACAGCTGGACCAGCAGATGCCACTGAGCAATTGCTCACCAATGACCCCCCAAACTGTTTTGTCAGGATGACTATTTGCATTTTTCATATGTATTTATTTATATGTAGAGCTGCTTTTTTTTCTGAGCAATATTCAGAATGCTGACCCCATCACAGGAGAGTAATGATTTAGAAATACTGCAGTGGTTATAAATTCTGATATAATACATCAAAGACTTCAACTGCTGAGGGATCTTAATGCTGTCTTTTTTCTGAGGTACACTTGAAAAGGTTTCAGTGTGTTTTATACATTGAAATCCCCTCTGCCTACCTACATACTCCTCACCCCATCTCATTATTCCTACCTTGCTGAGTTCAGGACCTTTGATCGGTGTTTGCAAAGGCGTTGCTATTATCTCTTGAATTAACGGGGTTATTTTCCTGCAGGAATGCTCAGAGGTAGGGAAGACTTCTTTGATCATGCCATATTCAGATCTTGATTTCAAACATAATATTTTGTATCTCCGCTTAAGAAGGTAAGGTTGTGGCCATTACTGGTCTTGTGTGTATGCCAGAAATGAGCATTTACATTAGCTTTAGCATCCAGTCAAGAATTCAGTCAGCCTTCCCTACAGGGTTAAGAGATTATGCTCACGCTATAAGCACTCACTCTTAGCATTCTATGTGGTATATGACATACATTGAAATTTTCTTCCTTAGTAGATGCTGGAGTGTTTCCTCTTAAACAGATTCAATTTCTGATCATCTTTGTTAGAAATATTACAAAAGTCTCATTCTGTGACAATTTGGAAAAACTATTAATCTGTTCACATTTAAGTGGGAGACAAAGAACATCAGATAGTCAAGAAGCCAAGTGTTACTTTAATTTCAACATTTTCTAAGTGTTCATTTTTAGTTATTACTATTAAAATTGTAAATGATTTAAAGTTATGCTTATGACTTTTTTACTTCTGCATTATCAAAATTGAGTGTCACATGGTAAATATTTAACTTTGCCTTTTTCTCATTGCTGTAAGATAATTTCAGAGTGCAAATTATTAGATTAAATTTTTTGTGTAGTATTTATAATCAGTGCTGAAGTAAATTCAAGATAAAATCTTAGTGTTCATTACTTTGTCTTCTTTTCTGATATAATTCTGGGAGAGTTAAATGATTATTTAACACAAAGACAGTGTACTTTTTAAAATTTTATTATTATTATTTTTTGCTTTATGGGTCACACCTGGCAATGCACAGGGGTTGCTCCTGGCTCTGTACTCAGGAATCACCCCTGGCAGTGCTCAGAGGACCATATGGGATGCTGGGAATTGAACCTGGGTTGGCCACGTGCAAGGCAAATGCCCTACCCACTGTGCTATTGCTCCAGCCCCCGACAGTGTACTTTTTAATAACGTAAATTTTACTAGGAATATTTTCACAGGATGGACTATCATAGGTCAGCACTCTTACCCCCCAAAATTATAAAGAACTTAGAATGCCCTCTTATTTAGGTTTGCCCTCTTATTCTTACGTTCAAGTATTTAGAGTTGGGAAGTGGGACTTTGTTTAAGCTTCAGTGATACCTTCAGCAGTGTTTATTTTGATCAAGTTTGACTTCTTTGGGGTGTTTTGTGTAAAGGAGGAAAGGGGGAGATCAGAAGTAAGAGAAATAAAAGAAGTAGAAAAGCTTGGGGAGGGAAAATGGAGTGGAGAGAGAAAATAGTAACAGCAAGGAGGGGGCAGGTTAGGTGATTTTAAAAGGATTCTCAAGGATGAGTTTGACAGTTAAGTTCACCTAAAAAAAGTGCACTAGTCATAGAAATCCTTGAATGTCCAGAGACAACGTAGGTCTTCTATTATGGTAGTTCATGGGGACTAGTGGGGTAGACAGAGTTCTTTTCCCATCTCTAACTTCAGTGTGCTTCTTGTCGTTCATTTTTATGTCATGCTGCAGTAGTTTCTTCGCTGCTGCCAACCCTGCTGTTTCTCCACCGTTGCCTCTGTCCTGCCCTGCATTTTCAGGACACTGGCCTGGCCCTGCTCTCCAGACACACTCCCCACATCCAAAAAGCCAGGCTGAGAGTGATTCTCCTCTCTGGTCCCTCTGATCTAGGCCTATTTGTACCTCGGGGCTGCCGCTTTTACAACTCTAAGGCACTTTACTGAATATCATTTTGCAGGGGTTAATTCATTCTATTCAATGCTTTTCTGTCTGATAAACTATATAGCTATCTGATAAACTAGGTAGAACAGAAAGAGAGCTGAGAAATGAGTCAGGAACCATCTAGTACTATAAGAGAGAGAAAGTGGATGCCTTCAGACCCCATGTCTTACTTTGAACTAGAGAGTGCTGTGCTGTGCAGAGAAATGAAGGGACACATCCACTTCTTCCTGCCCATGTCACTTCATTTTCCTCCCTGTTTTTCTTCTTTCCCTCTTCAACAGTTAATGAGAATCAACCATGGGCTTATAGATGGATTGGTAGATTAAGATGAGGACAAAAATAAAACCTTTGTTTTCTCAACCACTTGCCACCAACAAAATAGTTGAAAAAGAAAAAGTAGTAAACAAATCATTGCTCTCTGATGTGGTGAGTTTTAATCTTCAGAGCAGAGCATGGGATGGTTCTTTCAGTAATAGGAACTCTGCAGGCAACACTTTTTTCCCTCCTGTGTTTGTTCCCTGAATTAAGTGCAGTCTTCACAGAGATGATGGGAGTTGATTTGGGACTAAGGGATGATTTGATATCCTCCAGGTAATGATGGAATATATTGAAAAAATCTGGGGAGAAGGACTAGAAAATCCATAGACATGCTAAGCATGGATATAGGGGGCTTAGGAAATGGGGTAGTTGTGTAGGGTAGGTGTCAGGGGAGACTAGCGTGTTTAGATTCACAGGGTTCAGATGATGGGTAGGGAAATTTCAAATGAAACTTGCTTCTCATCTATTCCCAGACGAGCACAGAGCATCACTTTATCACAGTCAAACAGACTGCTCCCCTGTCTGATAACAGGAATAGTAGTTCTAAATGCAAATATCCTTGCATGGGCCCTAGGATGGCATGCTCTTGGTGGGATCCTGGGAAGACCCAGGAACTGTTGAATCATAGCAGTAGCTACATGTCACATAGCCTGTGTGAGGACCGAGTAGGGCTTTTATTTAGCGACTAATTATTATACTTGCAGTGTAGTCATTAGTGTGGTATGTTTCAGGATCATTAACTACAGATGAGAATAATAAGGTAGCAGATGGGGTTGGAAAAGGTGAGAGTATCTACGTGGTGAATGGGATGATTTGAGAACCTCCACTTGCAATATATAGAGAATATATTTGAATATATTTGTCTTTTTCTTTTTTGTCTACATCACTCAATCGCCAAATTTGTTACTCTCTTTTTAATACGTTTGGAAGTTTGGAACATAGAATTTGTAGAAAAAAATTAAAGATGTATATACTAGTGTTAAGGAAACTGATAACAAGTTAGGATTCTGACTGATTGACCCTAGGAATGTAAAGCTTTGTTGATTTATTAACAATTCTGATGCTCAGAGGCCAAAAAATTTCAGTCCTTTAGTAGTGGGAAATTGAAAAGTATTTTGGATGCAAATTTTTTGTGTCATCTTTCTTAATCTAGTATTAAAAGTGATGGGTTTCAAAACCTGTGTATATACACTGGCCTATGACTATTTTGTAGAAGTTATCTTTGATTGCTCATCAGATTTTTTGTCCACACAATGACGTCTCACGAAGATAGCAACTTTTAAGGGCTATAACATTCAAGGAAAACCCTGACATTTTATACCATAAAATTCCATTGGAATGATTCACGATTTTCCCATTATAATTTTAAAATAATTTTTAAGTGCTGAAAGCTAACTATGTTAAATTTAAGTTGCATCTCACCAATTTTTCATCTAGATATTTCCTTTTTATGGGAGAAAAAGGAAATGTCTACTTTAAGAGCAGTTGCCCTTGAGTAGACTTGTGTGTTAGTGCATTATCACATTCTCTTTTTTTTTTTTTTTTGCTCTTTGGGTCACACCTGGCGATGCACAGGGGTTACTCCTGGCTTTGCACTCAGGAATTACCCCTGGCCGTGCTCAGGGGACCATATGGGATGCTGGGATTTGAACCCGGGTCAGCCGCGTGCAAGGCAAACGCCCTACCCGCTGTGCTATCTCTCCAGCCCCTCACATTCTCTTTGGTATGTATTAAAATAGCCTTGCGGGTAAAAAAATGACAGCAAAATAGAGGAAAGCAAAATGGGAGTTAGGATGAAGAAACAATCTTTTATACATAAGATTTTAAGTTGATCAAGTTTGTTCGCTGACTTTGCTAATACCATTAAATCCACATTGTCTTTTTCATAGTTTCCATTAAACTTTTTTTTTTTTTTTTGTGGTCTGTAATCTTGAACTGGAGCAATAGCACAGCATGTACGGCATTTGCCTTACACTCAGCTGACATGGGTTTGATTCCTCCTTCCCTCTCAGAGAGCCCAGCAAGCTACTGAGAGTATCTCACCCACACAGAAGAACCTGGCAAGCTACCATGGCGTATTCAATATGCCATAAACAGTAACAATGAGTCTCACAATGGAAACTCTGGTGCCCACTCAAGAAAATTGATGAAAAACAGGATGACAGTGCTACAGACTAATCTTTTAATCTTTTTTTAAAAAGATTTTAAAAATCTTTTTTAAAAAGTGCTTATCTTTTTATTTTTTTAAAGGGTAGTGGGATTTTAATTGCACTTTTGCATTTAAATATCAGATAACTTCCTAATGGACCTTTACCCATCTGTACCCTTCATAGAAATCCCATACCTTCACCCACTTGAAAACAGTACTGAGATTAGAAACTGAGACAGTGCTAATCTTGATATAACTTTTACAGGTATTCAGAAGAAAGGAGAGATGCTTAATCATCATATGACTTAAGAGAATCCTATCTATGATAGGAGAAATAACTAATAGAAAAACATGTTTTTAATAAGTGGTCAGTGATGTGACAAATATTTACATGAATGGATTAGTGAAACATGCTAACATTTTTTTTCTTTTTGGGTCACACCTGGTGATGCACAGGGTCCTGGCTCTGCACTCAGGAATCACTCCTGGCAGTGCTCAGGGGACCATATGGGATGCTGAGAATTGAACCCGGGTCAGCCGAGTGCAAGGTAAACGCCCTACCCGCTGTGCTATTGCTCCAGCCCCAACATGCTAACATTTTTAAGAATGAGAAAATCATAATTCAGTTTTATGAAAATATATTTTGAATTATAAAAGAAATGCTGTTTCTTGAAAAAGAAGTGGTAATGTACTGCACAGGAGAAAATAATTGTTTAGAATATGTCAGAAAGGGTTAATATCCAAAATATAAACGAAGAGTATAGTTCTGCAATAACAACAAAACCCAATCAAAAAATATGCACAAGTCCTAAAGAGACACTTCTCCAAAGATGTGCAGATAACCTACCAGTACATAAAAGAAAATAATTTTAGTTCTTATTAGGACAAGGAGATCAAAACCACAAAAAAAATCCCCTCCTACTAGTGAGAATGACCTATGTTACACACACACACACACACACACACACACACACACACACACACACATACACACACATGCCTCACCCCCCCTTACTGAAAAACCTGGAGGAAGTATAGAGAAAATTAAACTTCTACATTTTTGGTTTCTAGGTAAATTAATTTTGCCTCATAGAAAACAGTGATGTTTCTCATGGAAAATACAGAAAATAGAGAATGCTGAAACAATTACAAAGTAGAAATATCATATAGGTCAGTAAGACTGTTGCTTGGTATTTATCTGAAGAAAGCAAACTCACCAATTAAAAACAATTGTATATATACATCCTTCTATTTACTGTACATTTAGTTGCAGTGCTGAAACATAAAATCCATCAAAATCCCCTTTAATAGATGACAGGATTAAAAAATTTTCATCTATATGCGTAGTGTGATATTAACTATAAAATGAAATCATGACTTTTGCAACAACATGGATGAAACTTGAGGTGATAATGCTGAGAAATGCGTCAGAAAATGAAGATAATTATCTACTGTTTTTTCTCATATGTGAAATGTAAATAACTAAAGCAAATGAATACAGAAAAAAATAGCATTTTTTTGAATCTTAAATATTCATTGGTTATTGGACAAAAGGCTAAAAGTATTTAATTGAATAGAGTGAATAGTACTTAGAAGAATTATGGTGACTGGTGAGGTGAAGTAGACACATTTAATAAGGTGTGAAATGCTCATAATATTATAAATCAATGTTTTATTAAAACAACAAAAAGATGTTTCAGATGGATTATGAAATAATGTAAACTTTTAAACATTTTTGTATTTGTGAGGAATTGGGAAAAACATCAAACAGCAGTGTTTTTCGAGGCTGAGTGGCACGCTTCACTGTCTAGGGTAGAATACTGTAGAATACAAGTTTTTTTTCCCCTCCCTACCTTTGTTCAAAGTTCTTGGCTATCCATCTTGTAACATTCTGAAAAATTTAGCTTACTACTGATGCATTGAAGTGATTTCTCCCCAGTGAGAGAAATCATTTATTTGTGGTATAAACAAAACCCTTCATGGAATTTTTAGGGCCCAGTGGAGCTTATAGATAGAATTGTTGTAAATAATATAAAATTGAATGATTCGGGTCTGTGAGTTTTGACCTTTGCCTGTGACCTCAAAATCCCAGGTAGATCAGATCTTGTCCTATAGAGGGAAGGATACTATTGTCCCTTAAATCTTGCTATTTATTGTGCGAGATTTGAATCTCAGTCAGATAACCATACATTATTGAGTTTATTAAATTACTTGCAATGTAATCTTCTTCATTAAATATCATCTTCTAAGGTAAAGAAACTAAGCATTGTAGGACTATTGTCACGTTGTTCATCGATTTTCTTGAGTGGACAACAGTAAAGTTTCCATTGTGAAACTTGATATGGGTAGTTTGCCAGGTTCTGCCATGCAGGTGGGATACTCTCGGTTGCTTGCTGGGCTCTCTGAGAGGGAAGGAAGAATTGAACCTGGGTCAGCTGCATGTAAGGCAAACGCCCTACCTGCTGTGCTATAGTGCCAGTCCAAAGAAACTAAGAATTAGGTAAATTGTTGGTAATAATGCTGTCTATAAAGATAGGGGTTACAGACAAGAGAACTGATCCAGCAAGCCCACCCAGAGCTTGTTTTATTTTTCCCACCTTATTCAAACTCTGTCATTTACGAGTTCATGATGATTTGTTGCAGGTGTTCAATATTCCAACACCAACCATCCAGAGTTCTGTCTTTCAAATCTATGAAATAGTTTAGCACTTCTGGGTTAGATGATGACTACTAAATCCTTCAGTTACTGAGAAATGCTGAGTATGGATATAACAGTATTCCCTGACAGGAAGACCTGGTCAAATATTTGAGGAGAGGGTGTATTATAGACTATCTGTATGTGTTCTACAGTTGTTGAGATGCCCAATTTTTTTTAATGAGTAGATAATGTCTTTCATATTCACAATGGAATAATGCTTAGTAGAGAGAAAAGATGAAATCTTGTCATTTGCAGTAACATGCAATCGGAAGGGCCTATCCTTATTAAAATAAGTCAGAAGGAGAGAAGCAAATGCTGAATTTTCCCACTGATATGTGGGATATAGAAAAGCAAAGCGAAAGAATGCTGAGCAAAGCCAAACATAAAACAATCCTTGGACTCTGACCACAGAGTTATAGTTACTGGAGGGAGAATCAGAAGGAAATGAGGGGATGGAGCAGGAATGGGGTTTGAAATTACTCTAATGGATTATGGTGTAGGGATACTGGATTTTTGATGATGTTTATAGTGAATTTTTGTTTTGAAGAGAACAAAATTGTACACTTGCAATATTGGTAATATAAAAGCAACATTACCTTAATAAAAAGTGATTAAACATTGCAAAATAATTAGGAATAGTTCCAAAGGCTTCCTAGGACACATTATCTCATGTTAGTAAATTATACCCCCCTATGCCTTTCAGAAGTTTATATACCTCAAACTTGAAGAGTTACAGAATGCCATCCTCTAAGTGGGGCAGTTACTCTTGGAGTCTTGTCCTGTAGATCCACTTTTCTCATGTGGGCAGTGCAGCCCCTAGGTGGGGGCAGGTGCACAGGAGCAGTCCAGTTTATTTGCTTTAAGCAGGTCATTTTTCAGAGGGTTGCTGAGTAATTATTGTTTTCCTAAAAAGAGGGAAGCTGGCTAGATAAGTTTGGGAACTTCTGAATAGAGCAGTTGAAGTTCTGCTCATGAACCGAGGAGTCAGAAGAAATTTCCAGAGGGTTCAGAAGAAATTTCCAGAGGCTGGGAGAGCATGCTTTTAATGAGGAAATTTTGAACTGTACAATTTCCTATGCTCCTCCAGCTGTGACCGTCGGACATGCTTGTTGTGATGCCCAAATGAACAAAGCACTTTGTAGGTGGTCAAATTGCTGAATTAGGAGTAAAATTGTAAGGCTATAAATACTATAAATATTTCAATTAGAATTAAGTAGAACTACATACATATATCCTGTAAAACTCATTAGGATGGAGAGATAGCACAGTGAGTAAGGTGTTTGCCTGAACATGCAGCCAACCCAGGTTCAGCTGTGCCGCATATGGTCTCCTGAGCCCCACAAGGAATGAGATCTGAGCACAGAGCCATGAGTAAGTCCTAGAATAGCCCTGAGCACAGTTGGGTGTGACCCCCAAATCCAAACCAAGTTAAAACAAACATAACACCCCAAATTTAGCTTTTAATTCATTCCAAGTTATGAGCTAGACACCAGTCTCTAATAAATCACTGAACATCCCAACGTTCCTCAGTTAGAGTATTTCTGTGTGAGTGAAACAAGTATCCCACATGAAGCAATAAGTGGATTTTAAATACCAGCGGTATCCCCCGAGGTCATCAAGCTGGTAAGAAGCTAAGTCAGGATTTAAACCCATCACCAAAGGCTTTTTCTGACTAACCTAATAACAGTAGTACAATTTGGTCTGCATACCTAAATTAAGCTTATAAATCCCATTAGTCATTTCTGTACAGTTAAAAGGGTGGATGAGAAGAACATCAACTGAGATCCAGTGCAGCATTACATACTGGTCTTGTTCAGGTTCTCCGGGGCCGGCAAGGAAAGCGCTTCAGACATGGGACCTCCATGTGTCTGAGATCAGTGAGGTCCCACTTTTGTTCAGTTTGATTGCTGCTATGGGTAGGGCATAGGAAGTTCCAGGAGAAATATGTCATTGTCACTGTGCATCTGACTCTTCATTACCTGCAAAGGGTAGGAGGACAAATGAAGCCTTAGTGTCGGCTCATGTGGGATTTCTCGGTCCAGTCCTGTGCTCGAGGGCAAGGATGCTAAAATGGAGATGCCAAGTGAGTCCCTAAAAAGGGGCTGATGAATCAAGTACCGGAGACAAATTCAGCTCAGAGATGCTCTGCCAGCATCTCCCTGAGGCCCAGCAGGAAGGCTGTGATCCCAGAGTTATCTGCTCAGGTGTCTACCTTGGCTGAACCCCTTTTCTTACCAGCACATCTTCGCTCACTGTATGCCTGCAGACATTGCTGTTGCCACTCGGTTCCAAGTGCTTTATGATGCCGTTGCCAAATACTGCAACTTTCTCTTTAATTTTTGTCTTTTAGATTGTTTTGGAAGAGAGGAGATAAGGCAACCTGACTTGTGGAAACTTAAATATGACTAGGAAAAGAAAACGAATTCTCCAGAAGTGTTTGCTTAACAACTCAGTTTTTCAAATAAGGCTTTGTGAATGAGATTTATTACTTTATTTGTGCCAAAATTTGTCACAGAATTAGAACACTCAGGCAATGAAGACCTGAACGATTCAATCATCTAGTGACTAGCCATAACTGTTGAGGGTAAGGTAGGGACCAGTCTACATCCCTGGCTACCATCCACAGAATCCAATCTGTCAGCACTGTGCCATGTTTGAAAAGAGTTTTATTTGGGGAGAAATTAAAAGTAACATAAAATCTATGCTTTTTAAAAATTATTTAACATTCAAGTGTCTGAAAGTTGGTGATTCACCTTTAATATAAATTTTTCTTTTCTCATCACACATATTGGATGACGCCTATTTTTTTTGTGTGTGGGGGCAGAGTGGAGGGCTTTGGGTGCTTCTGTGCGCTACTTCTGACTATGTGCTCAAGGGTTGTTCCTGGCAGTGTTTATGTTTAGGAGATCCTCTATGCTGGGGATCAAATTGGGGTTGACCATATACAATCAGACACTGCAAGCTCTGTGCTATTTTCTGAGTTGCATCTCCTCCCACC
Organism: Sorex araneus; assembly: GCF_027595985.1. NCBI lineage: Eukaryota > Metazoa > Chordata > Mammalia > Eulipotyphla > Soricidae > Sorex > Sorex araneus. The sequence continues at coordinate 342,054,169 of NC_073302.1, read as the reverse complement.
TTTTTACCTAGTTGTTCCCCAAGTAAAAGTACCACTAATTTTTAAAAATCTCATATCATATAAATGTCATTTTTCCTCAACATCGGTCCCCTTTCTTCTAAAAATATGCATGATATGAGAAATCTAGAAGAAAATTTCTTTCTAGCTGGGTCCTTCCTTGGAAGAGAAGGAGGGAGGTGATTGAACAAGCTGATTCCTACCGTGCCTCATTTGGGAGGGCAGGCAGTACGTCTGGAAACATTCATGAATGTGATTTCTATTCTGTGTGAAGAATGATTTGCCAACGAATATCTTTCACTTTGCAATGCTCTAGCTTCATATATGTTGTTATTTAATAATCATATATGCACAGTCACCATTACTGTTGAATTTCTTAGCTTCAATTATTTTTTAGCCTTTTTTTCTAAATATGAGTTGCATTTCTCTTTCTCCTATTACAAGGTTTTCTGCCTACCTATTTCTGTATTAATTTGATGATTTCTTAGATTCACTTACAGAAGTGGAGTTAGTAGGTCAGGGATGACAATTTTCTAGACAATATATGAAGCTAAGTTATCTTCTAACAATAAGGCTATCATCAAAAGCATCATGGGCATGAGTCCATTTTAAGCTTTATCAGTCTCATAGGCAGAATAAATGAATAAATAGTATTTTATAAGACATCTGCTTTGAAAAATATCATCGCCACTATTTATCCTTTGGGAGGAAAAGTGTCTGGGCCATGTATAACTGTGCTCAGGGATTTCTCCTGGCGGGACTTGGGGGATCATAGCACTGCGGAAATAGAACCAGTTGACTGCAAGTCACGCCAGCATCATATGTGATGTCTGTCTCTCCAGCCTCATACTCATTTTCATAAACCACACAGTCCTCTTTTCATTCCATGAATTGCTTGTTTCTCTTGAGTCTTAATGTTTGTTTGTTTATTTATTTATTTATTTATTTTTGCTTTTTATGTCACATCCAGTGATGCTCAGGGGTTGCTCCTGGCTCTGCACTCAGAAATCACTCCTGGCAGTGTTTGGGGGACCATATGGTATGCTGGGAATCAAACCTGGGTCGGCCCTGTGCAAGGCAAACACCCTCCCCGCTGTGCTATCGATCCAGCCCCTAGTCTTCATGTTTTAGAAGAGTACAGAATAGATTAAAGAAGCTCCTCTTTCTGGGGGAACTATCTTCCTGTTTGGCATTTTCTTTCTAACCCGTTAGACAAACATTGGCTACCTGAACAATTACAGTTTTAGTGAGCAAATGGAAAAGTCTTTTCTAAATGATTAACTTAGGAGCCCTGGCTGCTTAAGCTTCCTATCTGTTCATAGCACATATGGCCCCTCTGGGGCACTGCAGTGGTTCCTGTTTGAATATAAATGAATCGGATCAGAGCGATTGTGCAATGGGTAGTGCACTTACCTTCCATATGGCCTTCTTGCGTTTTGATCCAAATAGGACCATATATGATCCCCATTGCCCTGTCAGGTATGGTCTCAGGACAGTCAAATAAACTAACATAAATGAATTTGCTTGCAGATTCCGTGTAAGAACTACTTTTATTATTCTGTTTTAAAGTTACTGTCTTACACAAGAATACTCTGAATGCATCATCTGAAGGCAGTGCCACTCACATTGCTCATCAGAATTGGTAATACTGGACCACTGAAAGTACAGTGCGTAGGGTGCATGCCACACTGGCAACCAATTTGGGTTTGATCTCTGGAACCCGGTATGGTCCCCACGCCTTGCCAGGAGTGATCCCTGAAACCATATTTAATAGCTGGGAGTAAGCCTTGAGCTCTGCCAAGTGTGCTCGAAGACTGCCCCCCACCCCAGCCAAAAAAAAGAAAAAAGAAAGAAAACAATCTGTTGGTTGAAAACTGAATAGGTACAGATTTAGAAAAAGACAACTCTGGGCTTCTTTTTTTTTTTTTTTAATTTTCTAAGAAAGAAAGGCCTCTTCCAGCACGAGGTATAGCATCATTATAGCACTGTCTTCCCGTTGTTCATTGATTTGCTCGAGCAGGCACTAGTAACGTCTTCATTGTGAGACTTGTTACTGTTTTTGGCATATTGAATATGCCACGGGTAGCTTGCCAGGCTCTATCGTGTGGGTGGGATACTCTCGGTAGCTTGCCGGGCTTTCTGAGAGGGATGGAGGAATTGAACCTGGTCAGTCGCGTGCAAGGCAAATGCCCTACCTGCTGTGCTATCACTCCAGCCAAGGTAAATAAATAAAAATCGATGGTAACTCTAGTGTGTGGACCTGCTGCTCTTCAGCAATGGAATTGCCTCATAATATACTCCTGCATCGCAAGTGTCTGTACTGCTCTTTACACTCAAAGCATGCAGTGATCTTGGGTCAAATTTGGTACTAAAATTAACACACTCTCCATGATTCTATTTGCAGAGAATTTTGCCCTCTTCTATATCTTTATTTCAGCTTTGGCTCAGATAATCATACCGTGTAACTGTAGAAGACTGTAAATGATATTCCTTGATATGCTGAATAGCTGTGCAGGAATATAAATGATATTTATGAGGAAGTTGGGAGTGCTTTAAATATTGTGAAAATGCTGACTTTGACACATTGGGGATAATGATGCAGAAACAGTGCGCTCTTTGTAAACTGTTTAATGGCAACAATTTTCTAAATCAAAGCAATCTATACTTCTCCATTTACAATTCCATCTCCAACTACTACAGTCTCATAAAGAGGTTTACAACATGAAGCTTTTGCTTTCTGAATGAATATCCAGTACTCAGATGCTTCAACCCATGTATGCTTTATATTTCAAAGAATAAAATATAAGGAGGAGGTTGGAGGAGCATGTAGTTTTGGCTAAAACACGCTCTCATTAACAGTGGAAAATTTATTTAGGAAATAGCAGATAGACTTTTTGAGATGATTTTCTTGTTATGTCAGTATTTAATGTTAGAAAAATATTAATACTTACATTAATTGATTATATTATATATTAGATTATATTATTTGGTGCCCACTCGAGCAAATTGATGAACAACGGGGTGACAATGATACAGTGATAACTAGATTTATGGCTTGAATATAGAAATAACGTAAAGGTATTGCCTTATGCCTAGCTGACTGAGTGTTTTGTAAGGCTACATGCCAAAAGGATTACACTGTACAACTCAATTACATTGAGTGTTTCAAATAAAGCAAAGTTTAATCTATATATTAACATTTGTATTTGCTAGATCATAGAGATTTACATTAAAATACACATTTTTCCCTGTGTGAGCTAAGAATTTATAGTATAATTATATTTGATTGTAGCCACTACTGTTTACATTTCATAATACCTACATTTGTTCCTTACCTGATATATATTTTTCTTTGATGAGTTTTCCAAGTATTTTCTCATGACTGTCTTTGCATATATCAGGAGAGAAAATAAGTTAATATAAAATAGAAGAAGCATAAGAAAAAAATGCCCATTAGAAAGCATTCATAAGGGAACCTGGAAAGAAGTTTTCTACTGTGTATAGTTAATGCCCCACAAAGTGTTTCTAGAAATAAAAATTATACAGTGCTCCAGTTTAAGTCTGTTTGAATAACGCATCTTAACATTAGTAAGATTCCTCTGATTCTACTTTCATTTTCATTTTAAGAGAGAGAATTCTTTTATTCAGAGATGTAATTTTCATCATCTTATGACAGTGTAAGTTATGGAAAGAAAAGTAAACGTAGCTGTGTGCTTAGGAACACAATATGCTGGCTTTATATCTCTGGGACTTTTGCTATAAACTTTTATTTTAAATGTTCTGTGTGCTCACAAAAATTTAGAGGATGTGAAACCCATATTAGTTTTTTTTTTTTAACTTCAAACACTGGATAAAAACTCATGCATGAAAGTGCCTAATAAAATGGATAATATCCAAAGGAGGGAACAAGGATTTTATGATTTAATACCAACCTCACAGCCAAAATGAAGCTAAAAGTTGGTGCTATTGTGTGTGTGGGTGGGTTTGGGTTGGGGTGAGCTGGAGGATAGCACCCAGGTGTAAGACTGAGACTGCACATGTGCTTTTGGAAGTTTTCAGTGTCTTCCTGACCTTTTGGATCAAGATACAGACTTTCTTTGACAGAATATCAAGTCATTTTTATCATGCTGAAATCTTTACAAAGAGAAAGAAAAAAAATGCCGGAGTTCAAAAAACTTGTTGCTTTTACCTGTTAATTCTCCTTAGGACAAAGAGAAATCCACTTTGGTTGCGAATATAATTGTCAAAAGACTATTAATGGGAAACATGATAGTATTGTTATTTAGATGAATAGAAACTAGCAGAGGAACTATGCAAATAATCACTCTTTGTGTGAAAATGCAAATTAGATTAAACACTTTTATTGATAATGACTAATTAAATATATATTTTTGAGAAAGTAATGAAAACTAATTAGGACTGCAGAGATATTTTCCAGGCATATAAAACACTGATGAAGTATAGAATTTCAGGTGTATGTTCATCTTTAATCATAAATGCTGTTTTATAGCTCTTTCAGCATATGGCTGCCCAGTTAATACACAGATTGTAGTGGTACAGGCTTTACTGTGAAAGCAAATGGAAGAAAATATTGATGAGAAGAATAATAAACCTTTTCATTTAATGAATAATACAAAAGCACACGAGCCTTCTTTTGCTTTCTTCTCTCTCTACATATGTAAAAAACTAAGGCTCGCCGAGGGGCGAGTGCACTTGCGGGCTCTCCGGGTGGCTCTGTCTCACCGCCCGCGTCCGGTGCCCCGGAACCGCTGTGTGTGCGGTCGGTCGAGGGCAGGTGACGGAAGGAAGAAGGAAGAAGGCCAAAACTGGTTGCTAGATCCGTTTATTTCATTCTCTCTCTCCGCTTCTCTCCCGCTCTCCTGGATCTCGCCCCCCAACCCACTCTTACAGCCTAGTTAAATCTCCACCACATGAGGGGGTTGGGGCATACACATAGGTGTGGTCACCATCAATAGGGTAAGGTCCTTTCCCTTAGGGGATGCTTCTCCTAGGACTTAATTCTCTTTCAGCAGGAGGATCCGCCCAAGGGTGGAGTCCCATGAATGTGTTTCTCTTCTCCTCAGCCAGCAAACATATAAGAATTCATAATATTAATCATTTTGTATGGACAGAATAAGAGATGCATTAAAGCTTATGGAATTGCTCTCCTGGGGCCATCTCAATCTCAGACTACAGTGCTCAGGCCAGATCAGTCTTTCCTATCCCTGGCAGGGTCCCAGTCTCATAATTACTATTGGATCATGACAGCATTTGTCTATGATCAAGCTCTTAACTTATAGTTAAGAATTAGGCACTTTGGCCAGGCCCATCTCGATGTCAGGGTAGCACATAACTCACCGCTTGCCCTGGATCCCACGTCGGGGACCCTGCTTTGGGGTGCTAGGAACTGAAGGCAACTGAGGCTTAAGTGGAGAAAGCAGATGCCCGGGAGGGAATAATATTTGAGGCCAATTAATTCCCAAGTTATAAAAACATAATATTGTCTTCTTGTGTCTATACAAAACAGTCATAGCTTTAAAGTAAATTATTCAAAAGGCACAAGAAGAGGAGAAAGGCAATATTAACTTATATAATATAAATTCAGTATCCTAGGAAGGTCTGACCTTGCAAATTAGCAGAGTCAGATTAAGGGAAAGCCGAGGATTAACTCTTTTGGGGAAGAGAGCATGGAGAAGTGATTATAGCTAAACAAAGGGATGGGAGAGATTCAGGAACACCTTGATGGGTGTGACTGGGGTAAGCCTAAACTCTGGGTAAAACCGGGACAAGCTACTTGTGTCAAGGAGGGAAAGGACAAAGTAATGTCATCCTACATACATATACATATATTTATATATTAGAAAAGTACACATATGTCTATAATTATATATTAATTTCCTTATAATTATTTGTGCCAGTAGGATCACTAAATTAGAGATTATAATTCTTTTTTTTTTGGTTTTTGGGTCACACCCGGCGATGCACAGGGGTTACTCCTGGCTCTTCACTCAGGAATCACCCCTGGCGGTGCTCAGGGGACCATATGGGATGCTGGGATTAGAACCCAGGTTGGCCACGTGCAAGGCAAACGCCCTACCCGCTGTGCTATCGCTCCAGCCCCCGATTATAATTCTTAAGACTACTTACAATACCTTGTCAAATGATCTTTCAGCAGTTCTATGCACAGTGGCTTTGCTAGGACAAAAATTAAAGATTAAGAGGGTAATTATTCTACATTAATATTTGTCAATCAAAATAAAATAACAATATGTAAATAAGTAACAACCCCTTGATAACATGAGACTTTCTTAAAATTGATATATATATGAATGTATTTTTATATTTCACACATTGTCTTCATTTGGGAAATATGTATATTAGTATATATAAATAAACTTTTACATCTCCATATGACCTAGAATTTTTAAGCTTAAACATTCAGTATTTGGCATAAATATTTGTTGTGAAATTTTATATAGTGATCTTGAATATACAGTGGAGACACCTGTTTTGACTCTAGGTATTGTAGCATCATTATTATAAATATTGGTCTCGTAGAATTACAGTGAATGACAGGTCCTAGAGGCAATGAACAGTCACTGTTGCATCATATGCACATCTTTAAAAGAATTTTTTGTGGGGACAGAGAAGTAGTTCAGGTAAGGAGCTCGCCTGCATAGGGCCAACTGAGGTTCTGTCCCAAACACCACAAATGGTCTCCCAAGCCCACCTGGAGTGAGAGCAGAGCTAGGAGTAAGCCCCAAACACTGTGGGTGTGCCTCCCCATGCCCTCAAAACAATTTCTAGTAATAATTTTCTGTGCCAGATGTTGGCATTCATGCAAATGATTTTTTTTTCGCTTTTGGAGCACACCCAACGATGCACAGGGGTTACTCCTGGCGCTGCACTCAGGAATTACTCCTGGCGGTGCTCAAGGGACCATATAGGATGCTGGAAATTGAACCCGGGTTGGTTGCGTGCAAGACAAACACCCTACCAGCTGTGCTATCGCTCCAGCCCCTCATGCAAACAGTTTGTTTTTATTGAACCTATCTGAGTGACAAAATGCATCAGCACAGAGTATAGCAGTTTGAGTATAGCAACCATATCTCTTTTGTCTAATTGAAGCTTGCTGGAGATAAACAAAAAATTAAGCAAATATAAGAGAGAAATGGTAGATCATGAAAAATGAAGGAAAATATTTTTGCAAAATGGCAATGTGCATGTGGTCGAGGGCTTTATAACAAGTGACAAGTTAAAATCATTCACACATTTGAAGCAGAATTATATTTTTTGTGCTTCAGAACCTCAACAGATACTAGTCCCTAGCTGCAGTGGGTAGCTTATGAGATAGTAATCCACCCATGTTGTGGATTTTCTAGAGTGAATTATTAATCATTTTAATTGATTGGTTTTATAAACTAACTTTATTATATTTTATTGTAGAAGAGTGTCTTAAATGATGTGATGAAAGCTGCCTTTTTTAAAGCTGTCTTGAGTCTCTCCTTAGTTTTGCTACAGACACTTTCTTGGTCAGTTCTGGTAGAGCTGACTTATATTCTCTGGAATGAGATTATAACTGTCTTAAAATATTGATGAATTTTTGTTAAATTTTGTTAAATTCTTCACAGTTTTTCTCATTACCCCACCTCTATCTAGCTCCCACTATATTAGAAATAACTCCCAATATACATAGAAACTAATGTTGTTTAAATTGTGACATGATTTTTTAGAAAATATTTGGTCTTGCCATGCATGTATCAAACTCCAAAGCAGTCTTTCCACTCCTGTGAGCCAGGATATCATCACAGGTAGCAAACCGACAACATCTAATCTCCATGTTACTACTTTCTGCAGTTTACATAGTCTTCTTCTTTGTTATATTTGTACAATGATTTTAACTCTGTTGAATGTACTATAATTCACATTAGCTTATGATATATGCCAAAGAGGTCATATATTGGGTGAGTAGAAGGGCTCTCTGACATCCTGGAGGTCTAAGCAAAGCCACGATAAACTAATGATGGTAGATAAGTACAGAGGGAAAGTTTTGTCTTGTTTTCTTTTTCTAACTTGGAGTTATTCAGATTATAAAACTAATTGCTCTTTGACTTGTCAAAACAAGGCAAGGGAAAGAAATCCAGTGACAGTGCTTTGGTCTATTCCCTTGCCTCTGCCTATGTCTTTCTACCTTCGGATATAACTGGTACTGATTGCATGTTGGTCAATCCCTAGACTTTTCTTATTTATACAAATATATTAATTTTGATTAAATTAATATAGCATTGATGGTGGTATTTTACTAAAATAACATACTTCTATGTATATTATTCAATTTGTATATTTCATTGTAAAATATATCTCTTTGAGGCCAAAGAAAGGGAGAGTACAACAGGTAGGGTGCTTGCCTTACATGCAGCTGACCCAGATTCAATTCTGGGCACCCTACATGGTACCCCAAGTCCCATCAGGAGTAATCTCTGAGTGTAGAACGAGGAATAAGCCCTTAACCAGCTGGATATTACCCCCGCCCCCACAAAAAATTGGTCTCAAAAATATATCTTGTTCAGCAAGTTATTAGTAGAAGATCCATGGAGAGGTAAGCAAAGGGTAATTTCTTTCTACTTGAACTATATTAGGAAGAGAAACAGGTTTAATATTTATACAATCCATGGGAGGTGCAATATAAGATGGGTGTATATTAATTGTTAGGCAAGGAATCTTAAGACAGTGGTGAAATACTATTTCTCAGTGATAAGAATGCCATGGAAAATTCTGATTATTCCAAAAATTCAAGAGGAAGTTAGAGAAGTGGAACTGAGCAAATTTTGAAAAAAGTCTTTACCCTTAGTTTTTCTTGCAAATAAAATGCAAAAATAGTAAAACATTAGTTTCCCTTATATGCTGCTATAGAACTATTCTATCACCTCTACTTCAGTATGTAACAAAAGGGCTTTCTGCATGATTTCTGTTGTTAAAAAGATAAGAAGTGGTAGAGAAAATGAGAAAGTTAATGTTTTTTATGCCTCATCCAGGACCTAGAGCTGTTTCTTTTTGTTGTTGTTGTTCTGCTGTAAGTCTGTGACAGTATGATGTGTTGCTTTGTAGTAGAATTTGGTGTCACTGTTTTTCAGTGGTGTTAAATTTTTCCCATTATTGATTTTATACCCCTAGTGTAATATCAACATTGAAGAAAAACTAATTGCATTTTAGTGTAAGTATTAAATAATTTTTATGTTCGAGATTTCTGGAGCCTTGGGAACTTTAGAATTCTGTGATTCACTATTAATGGTAATTACCTTAGGAAAACTTACCTGTGTTCACCAGATTATAATATCAGAGAATATTTACAGTGCAATTGTACATAATAGAAAATTATTTGAAAGCTACAACCCCCATTTACTTGAGCATAGATAAATATATGGAAGTGTAGTTATGTAATACATCTAGGAGCTTAATACTCAAAAAAGGTGGGGGGGTGCAGGTTATTACAGCATTCTGTTGCTTTGCCATAATGTGTTGCATGTGTCTCTATTTTATGCATATTTATAAAATCCCTAAGACACATTAGGCACAAAATATTTATCTAATAATCCATATTAATGAATTAAAAAAACACACAAAATCTCCGCTTGTAGTACAAAAAACTCGTTGAAGGGCAAAAACCAAAACGAAATCCCTAATCCTTCACCTTTCCACAATGCTATTTTAAAACTGCTATTGAGTTTTAAAATTCATCCCCCAAAAATTCTTTTTAAAAAATTGTTTTTGAAATAATTGTTTACTAACAAATATATTAGTCTCTAGCTTCTAAATCTTTAAGGGTGTGAAGTTTATATTTAGTTTTATATACTGAGGGATGGGAAGGAAGATTAGAAAAATGCACAAGAACAGGCTGTCTTGGTTTTTACATTTTTTTCTTTCTAATTTGCACACTGTTTTTTCTTTACCACCAAGTGCTTGCAGATAGTAATATATGTTTCAATTTTATTTCTAGCACAGCTTTCTATATTATTAAGTCAACAGTCTTAAAATCTTATTAGGAAGGGAAAAGATTCTGAAAAATTTACTTACAAAGTCACTTTAGGTAGAAACTTGTATCTTGAGACTCCATGTTTTTCTGCTGAAGATATTTTTTCTGTTTTATAGCAGCAGTGAGTATGCATGTGTGTAATTCAACTTTATTAGTAGTTAAGTGGTAAAACTAGCATAAATATGTTTAAGTTCTTGATGGCTGAAATTTGCTGGAAGACTGTAGATGTATGCCAGTACTTGTAACAGAGGCCCCATTTCCAAGTCTCAAGACAGTTCTTTTCACTAAAGACCATTGAAAAATTCTTCTTTGTTATTGTTAATATTTTTCTCTATTTGTTTGTGGACCACACCAGATGGTGTTCAGCGCTTACTTCTGGTTCTGTGCTCAGGGACCCCTCCTAGTGGTTCATGGCAGACTCTTCTTGTGCTGGGATTTGAACTAGGGATAGTAGTGCTCAAAACCAGCACCTTAACCATTTTCTCCGCCTCTGAAAATCCTTTTTCTTTTACTCATTAACCCTATGGAACCTTTTATTATTTCATTTTTTCCCTTTGACAATTTTAAATATTTGCAGCCTTCAAAGCATTGTCATGTGGCGTATATGGGAATTTCTATAGTTTTTTTTTTTTTGTTTGTTTGTTTTTACTTTTTTAAAGTCACATCCAGTGATACTCAGGGGTTACTCCTGGCTCTGCACTCAGGAATTACTCCTGGCGGTGCTCAGGGGACCATATGGGATGCTGGGGTTGCAGCCCAGGTCGGCTGCTTGCAAGGCAAACACCCTGTCCTATCACTCGGGCCCCTCTATAGTATTTTTAACAGTGGAACTTGGAGCAAGTATGCTTGGAATGCTAAATCTATTTTTTAAATTTTTTCCTTTATGTTCCTTTGCCATTGTACCTGATGGTGGCAGTTGATATGCCCTCAGTTGTGGTGCTTGTGCACACTCTGTGGTGCTGACAAAGGCTGGCACATTTGGTCGCAATTCTTGCCTACTAGAAGTGGTGCTTCACCAGGGATCTTGTACTCACTGAGCTCCTCCTTCCACCCCACCCTCACCTGACTCTGTGTGCAGTTACTGTGTGTCAGGGATCACACACTTTGATGTCAGGAAGGGCTTACAAATAGTTCCACTAGGATTCTGTTCAACAGGTGGGACAGTGCTGGGCACTGGGGCTTGGACCTAATATCTGCAGGGTAAGAGATTTACCCCTAAGCAGGAGCTTTACCGAGCTACATCCCGTATGGTTATTTTGATTATATTTTGTAAAGGGAAGCAGGTTGACCATTGCCAGTATCTGTCACTGTCACTGTCTGTCACTGTTGTCCCCTTGTTCATCGATTTGCACGAGCAGGCACCATGAACTTCTCCATTATGAGACTTGTTACTGTTTTTGGCATATTGAATACGCCACGAGGAGCTTGCCAGGCTCTGCCGTGTGGGCGGTATATTCTCAGTAGCTTGATGGGCTCTCCGAGAGGGATGTAGGAATCAAACCCAGGTCAGCCTGCAAGGCAAACGCCCTACTTGCTGTGCTATAGCTCCAGCCCAGTCACTGCCACTGTCACTGTCTCCCGTTGCTCATCGATTTGTTCGAGCAGGCACCAGCAACGTCTCTCATTGTGAGACTTGTTACTATTTTTGGTATATTGAATACACCATGGGTAGCTTGCCAGGCTCTGCCATGCAGGTGCAATACTCTCGGTAACTTACCTGGCTCTCCAAAAAGGGCAGAGGGATCGAACATGGGTCAGCTGGTGAAAGGCGAACGCCCTACTCTGTGCTATCACTCCAGCCTCCAGCCCAGTATAAATAAATTTTTATCCAAATTTTGTTACATGTATTACAATGTGATCCATAGTTGGGTTTTTGACATATAATATTCCATCATCATCTGGTCACCAATGTTAACTTCCCTCCACTAAAACTATAAATACTTTTTAAGTCTCACATGTCACAGAAATGTTACCATTAAGATTGGATTTACACATACACGCACACATACATACACACGAGTGGGTACATGTTTCTGTTATGTTTATTTTTGTTACAGTACCATGCTGTTTTAATTGTTACCACTTTGTAGTAAAGTTTGAGGTTCGGGAGGGTGATGCCTCCCATCGTCTTTTTCTCAAGAATTGTTTTAGCTCTCTGTGGGCGTTTGTTGTTCCATATGAATTTTAGGATTGCTTGATCCATTTCTTTGAAGAATGTCATGGGTATCCTTATAGGGATCCTGTTGAATCTGTATAATGCTTTGGGGAGTATTGCCATTTTGACAATGTTGATTCTCCCTATCCATGAGCAGGGTATATGTTTCCATTTCCTCATGTCCTCTTTTATTTCATGGAGTAGCGTTTTATAGTTTTCTTTATAGAGGTCTTTTACTTCCTTGGTTAAGCTCATTCCGAGGTACTTGATTTTCTGGGGCACGATTGTGAATGGGATTGCTTTTTTCGTGTCCCTTTCCTCTGTCTCATTGTTTGCATATAGGAAGGCCATGGATTTTGGGGTATTAATTTTATAACCTGCAACTTTACTGTATAAGTCTATTGTTTCCAAGAGTTTCTTAGTAGAGGCTTTAGGCTTCTCTAGTTATAGTATCATATCATCTGCGAATAGTGAGAGTTTGATTTCTTCCTTTCCTATTTGGATGTCCTTAATCTCTTTTTCTTGCCTAACAGCTATTGCAAGTACTTCCAGTACTGTTTTGAAGAGAAATGGTGAGAGTGGGTATCCTTGTCTTGTTCCTGATCTTAGAGGGAAGTCTCTTAGTTTTTCCCCATTGAGGATAATGCTTGCCATAGGCTTATGGTAGATGGCTTTGACTATCTTGAGGAAAGTTCCTCCAAAACCCATTTTGGTGAGGGTTTTCATTATGAACGGATGTTGGATCTTGTCAAATGCTTTCTCTGCACCTATTGATATGATCATATGGTTTTCTTCTTTACTTTTGTTGATATGATGGATTATGTTGATTGATTTCCGAATGTTAAACCATCCTTGCATCCCTGGGATGAATCCCACTTGGTCCTGGTGTATGATCTTTTTGATGAGTTGTTGGATCCTATTTGCTAATATTTTGTTGAGGATCTTCACATCGGTGTTCGTCAGGGATATTGGTCTATAATTTTCTTTCTTAGTGGTGTCTTTGTTTGCTTTTGGTATTAGGGAGATGTGTCTTCATAGAAACTATTTGGGAGAGTTCCTATTTTTTCAATTTCCTGGAAAAGCTTGAGGAGAACTGGCAACAGGTCTTCTTTAAATGTTTGGAAGAATTCGCCAGTGAATCTATCTGGTCCTGGGCTTGGTTTTTGGGGAGAATTTTGATTACAGTTTCAATTTCCTTGATATTAATAGGACTGTTCAGGTATTCCAAGTATTCTTGGTTCAGTCTTGGGAGATTGTAGGAATCAAGGAATTCATCCATTTCTTTTAGGTTCTCATGTTTCGTGACATACAGACTTTCGAAATAGTCTCTGACAATCTTTTGAATTTCGTTGGTTTCTGTTGTGATATCCCCCTTTTCATTCCTGATTCAGTTTATTAGGGTTCTCTCTCTCTCTTTCTTTTTGAGTCTTGCTAGTAGTTTATCAATCTTGTTTATTTTCTCAAAAAAACAGCTCTTGGTTTCATTGACCTTTCGGCCAATCCGTTTTTTTATTCATAAATATTTTTTAGGTTTTGTTTTTATAGAAGTCAAAATTTTCAGTATATTTCTCTCACTTTAGTAAGCTACTGTTAAATGTTTTTTTCTATAATTTTGTAGTTAATAAGATTTCTTTCTTAATTTTTTTTATATAGTTCATTGTGAGTGTATAAAGGTGCAGTTCATTTTTGAGTGTTACTGTGTTTTCTTTGTCTACTAAATTTGCTTTTAGTTCTACTACTTATTGCTAGCTTTTAGAATTTTCTCTATGTAATATTACATACACAAAATACTTTTACTTTTTCTACTATTTTGATGCTTTTTTATGGTGTGTGTTGAATAGAAGAGGTAAGGGGGGATTTCTTGTCTCATATTTACTCTCAGAGGAAATCTTTGCTTTTCCTGGTTGAGTATTATGTTTAATTGGGAAAGTCAGTGACTTTCATTTCTTTTCATATACTTTGATTAAATTTAATATCATGAGATGATTTGGGTTTTGTCAATTTTTTTTCTCTATTCTTCTTACCATTTGGTTTAAATTATTGTGTTATATTTTGCCCTTTATTTTGTTAGTGTGGTATTTTACCTTTAAATCTTTTATCTTAGAGATAAATACTACTAAGTGATTTAATATAATTTATTAAAGTACTCTTAAATTTGATTTCCCAGTATTTTTTCAGTATTTTAACATCTCTATCCTTTTGGGAAATTATCATTTTTTTATCATTTTATTAAAGTACTCTTGAATTTGATTTCCTAGTATTTGGTTGAGTATTTTCACATCTCTGCACATGAAAGTAACCTCTAACTTTCTTTCCTTGTGCTGTTCTTATCTGGGTTTATTATTAGGTAATGATTCGTAAAATGAATTTGGAAGTACTCTTTCCTTCTGTGTTTCTGATTCAATCTCCTTCTTATTGGTCTTTTTGAATTTTATGTTGCATAATGATTCATTCTTGGAAACTTGAGTGTTTCTAGAAATTTATCCTTTTTTTTTCAGGTTATCTAATTTGTAGCCATGTACAAACTATATGCATAATAGTTTTTTAAATAATTATTTGCATTGTTGTATTGTAATATTTACTCCTTTTGATTTTATGTGAGTAATCAATTTTTGTTTATCTAAAACTAAAAATTCTGCTATACTTACTTTATCATTTAAACTTCCTTTGTACAAGATGACCTTTTGCTGTGTTCTCTATATGTTTTTATGTGTGTATGTGTGTATTACATATAAAATTTTAATTATTGATTCAAGATAGCTTGTATTTTCTTTATTTTATTGTGCCAAGGACTGAATCCCAGTCCTCACATATTAATTTTCTTTTTATTTCTTTGTTGTTCAAGAGTATAGTGTCTAATTTTTACATTTATTTGTTAATGTTCTATTTTTTTCTGATTTTAAGTATAATTTTATATCTTGTTAAGATACATATATGATTTTAATCTTTATTTTTGAAAAATCAAAACTTGCAAGTCAGACTTGTTTTTTAAACTGTAGCATTATATTATTTTCTTCAGAATACAATGCCACTGTACCACACATACTGGAATATCAGTATCCTTACATTTGTCCCTTTAACCACTAATGTGACTCAGTTCTGTTGGTAACTCTCAGGATGTGTTATCATTAGCTATTTTAATTCCCTTACTGTATTGATAGTCCATACATGAATGAGAGCATTTAGTATTTTTCCTTCTCCTTCAGTCTCTAGCTTAGTACCCTCTAATCACATTTAAGTTGCAATGCAAGTTCCTTCTTTTTAATATTCTGTTGTTTGTATATACACACAC
This sequence comes from Sorex araneus, assembly GCF_027595985.1. Lineage (NCBI taxonomy): Eukaryota > Metazoa > Chordata > Mammalia > Eulipotyphla > Soricidae > Sorex > Sorex araneus. The sequence continues at coordinate 342,038,692 of NC_073302.1, read as the reverse complement.
ATATATGGATATATCACATCACAATTTTTCCCCCTTCTCCCCACACTTGGCAGTGCTTGGGGATTACTTGTGGCTGGCTAGGCTTGGAGGACCACATAGGGTGAAGGGGATTGAACTTGGGTCGGCCATGTGCCAGGCGAACACCCTATCCAGTGTTCTAGAGCTGTGGCCCTACATCAAAATTCTTTATCCATTCATCTGTTGTCTGACACTTGGTTTGTTTCCAGATCCTGATTACTATTAGTAGCACTATAGTGAAATAGGCATGCGCATATCTTTTTGAATTATTGTCTTTGTGTTCTGGAGGTAGATATGCAGGAGTGAGTTATCAGGAAGCTCAATTACCCATTTTGGTCTATAGGAGGTGTGGGCCTGAGGGGATCCCTATTTGTACCAGGTCATCTGTGTTGGTGGTCAGCACAACATCAGAGCAAAGGTTGTGTGGAACTGCCTGTGGGTAGCAGGACACAGATTTCCTGCAGAGGTGAAATTGGCGAGCTGTGCATATGTGTGTTTGTGTGTGGTTTAGCCTGAGGTGGTGGGCACAGAGGTACCACAGTGAGGTAACGGGATAGTGGTGGCTTTGCTTAGGTTCTAGCTGTGGCAGTGGCATGCTGTGGGGTTCTGGTGAGTTCTATTTCTGGCCCTGAGTGTGGGGGTCAGAGATAAATCTGTGCTGTGCATGTGTGAGTGAGTGTGTGTGTTGGGGAAGGGGAGAGGGATGGGGGTGGATGGAGGATGCTTAAAGATCAAAGGCATCACTTTGAACCCTAGGGGCTAGGAACCAAACTGCAGTAATGCAGCCTGAAGAGGGCAGTTAAAGCCTCAATTTAGGATCTGAGCAGTAGCAAATCTGCAGCCACACAGCCCTGAAGGTGGCTGCTTAGAGGCTGATGTTAATACCAGTGGACAGCACGCTGACCGTCACCCAGGGCATCCTGGAGCCAACTGGTCAAGTCTGTGTTGAACAGTTCAGGTGCATTATTACAGTTCTCTGATGGGGGTGCAGGTTGGTAGTAGTGCAGCCCCAGTGTGGTGACTTCAGAGATGCGGGACTGGGAGGTTGCCTGTGAAGAGGTTTAACTGTTGCTCCAGGAGAGACTCGATGTTACAGAACCTGCAATTCTGTCTACAGGCTCCTCCTTGGTGAAGATTATGGAATTAGCAGCAGCAAAGGCTGCAAAGAGTCATAGCAGCCAAGCTTTCTGAATTTCTCTTTTCCCTGTGGTATGAAGCCTGCCTGGTGCATCCCTCCTGTCGTGAAGTGGTCAGGTATGAGGTGGCATCAGAACAAGGTTCCCTTTGCTCTTTAATACGCACATCCCTGGTTTGGAACTCTGTGCGGCTTCTGCTAATTTATTTTTATAGCTCAGTGTTTTCCCCCAGCTCTTTTAATAAGTTCATATCATTTACTACTTCCTTTTTTTGATGAATTGGCCAGTGTTGGAACCCTCTAGCTTTCCCTCCTGTGGATGGCACCTCTAAAATTTAAAAGTAATCTGCATCATAAATGATAAGTATTACTCTTCCAAGATTTAACCAAAATATTGTCTAAAATTATGAAAAATTATGGTTCAAGTGATTTAAATGTTGCAGGCTATGAATGATTTAATAAATATATTAGAAAGATTTCTTTTTGTTCCATGAAGTTTTTTTAGTTTTTAGCATTCTGTAATACTAACACTAGCTAATGTCTATTTACTTCTTTTTAGCAGTGTGGTGAACTCATTCAAGCAAAATAATTCAACAAAAATAGGCTTTTGGACTATGGTTCTAAATGTACAAGTTAATGGGAAAGGTTTGATATATTTAAATGCATTGAAAATAATCTAGGGGCTGGAGCGATAGCACAGTGGGTAGGATGTTTGCCTTGCATGCGGCTGACCCGGGTTCGATTCTCAGCATCCCATATAGTCCCCTGAGCACCGCAAGGAGTAATTCCTGAGTACAGAACCAGGAGTAACCCTGTGCATCGCTGAGTGTGACCCAAAAATGGTGAAACCTGCATAAGAACATTTAAAAGATATGTTAAATGTTAGAGTAACTATCATAGCCAATAAATCTGATTATTTTAAAAACAATTTCTAGAAATCAATGGGAAAAAGACAAAATATTCAATGGAAAAATAGACAAAATGATTTAAATCCAATATTCACAGAATATAAATTACAGATGGCTTCTGAACAAAAAAACCCTGCACAGGAATATTACAGAATAATTATACAAATGTTTTCACTATTGAATTGGTAAAAATGGTTCACAGATATAACAGTATTGTAGTCTTATAAATAAAATTAAGAATTGTCTTAGGGATTGTAACTTTATACAATTTATTCATAGGACAAATTGTTATTGATTGCTAAATTATGATACACACATACTCTTAAACCCAGGACATTCACATTTTAGAAATAACTTAATATTTTGCAGATTTGCAAAGTTGTGTGTAAGAAGTTACTACTATACTTTGATTACAAGGTACAAAACTGTCGGCTCTCTAGTGTCCAAGAATATAATTCTGGTTAAATATAGATTACAGGTGACTGGGGATGTAACTCAGTGACAGAACATATGCTTCACATATATGATGCCCTGGGATCAACCGCAGGCACTACAAATAAAGATATGAATATTTGTATATACAGTGCATTATTATTATTCATGTAAAATAGAATACACATATGTATAATACTATAAACTATTTCTCTAACGTGAACATTGATTCCTTTCTATGCATGAGTATTAAAATATCCCAAAATACGCTGGAAATGGAAAGATTCAGAAAAAACTGTTGAGATTGTAAAAAGAGAGAAAGTATTCATACCTACAAATCCACACTCATATACATAGAATTTTTACATAAAATTGGATATATAGACAAATACAACATATGCTTAAATACCATTAAAGTGTGTTTTCTTGGATTAAATATTTCTCGACATATGCATAGGATATGATGCACTTATTGCCTCGAGGGGTGTGCCTGTAGATGGGGTTTGGAGGAGGATTTCTCTCAGCTTTCTCTTTATGGAGTTTAGAGTTTGAATAATGTAACTACGTCATCTAGCCTGGAACTGGATAAAATATATATTTATGTGTAATATAAATAAAATATGAACATGAGTACCAAAAGTTTGTTTAATATATGTTCAGTCCTAGTTTTCAAGGTTGTATTGAATGCAGGAAAACTAATTGGAATCAAGGAGCTTCATTTTTTTTTTAAGTCAGAAGCTGTTGTCAATCCACAAATTAGATTAAATAAATGATTCATTTTGTTCCTACTTTTTTTCCTTTTCTCCCTTACTCTTTCTTCTGATATATTAGGCAAAGCAGGGACTTTGCTCAGATACATGAGTGACAGGTTGTCACAGGAAAAGTTCATTCTGGGAATTTTTATGAGTTTATGACATCTTTGTTAATAAGCACTTAAAATTAACATCTTACAAGATGTTAACAGGGAGGTGTAGTGAACTCCAGTGCAACTGGAGCTGTTTCATATGCATGTGTTTTCAAGGTAGCGAAGCTTTTCTTTTGTATTATGCATAATTCATTTTATTTTGCCCAGTTGATACAATAACTGCCGTCACTTGCCAGAGTCCTTTTTAGGATGCTAAATATACCCACACAGAGATAAGGGAGAGGTGTTCTCGATGCCGGAGAAGCAGAGTTTTACTTAGAACCCCAAAACAGTATCCTTATCTTCAAAGTTTACTCAAAATTTCCTCACCATGCATGTTCATATCAGATTACCCCAATATATAGTGGCTTAAAACAACAGTGTTATGTTGTTCACAATTTTTTGCATAAGGATATCTGGACGGATATTGGTTTTGATACATAATATTTATGTATCAAAATATATTTATTTTTTAAGGTGATTCGAAATCTTGACAGAATCATTTAGGGGCCTACTCAGGGTGTCTAGAATATGCCTACCAAGACATGCTGTTTTGGCCTGTGGATTAATCAAGGTTTTGAAAACTCACAAGAAACTTTCACTGCTGGCTTAACTCTCCAAAGGACTGAAAATTGTTAATGTGACCCAGAATCAGAATTTACACTAGAAATTATCTTTGAAGCAGACTTTTGCATGTGTCAGGGCAAACATTTAATTACAGTGCAGATGGTCTTTGTCATGAGTCACCCTCTTTGTCATGTGTGTCTGCTGTTCCTTCTGCTCTTGAACTCTAGCCCCTGTCACATTCTTTACCTCATATTCTTACTTTAATTTGCACCTTTTGGCCTTTGAATTTATATCCTTTGGATGCTCCAATCATGTGTGATTACATTTGTTCTGTTCTGATACTGCTCTCTCTGGTGATACTTTGATTCCTCAGCCAGCCCCCAAAGGTGCCAGGGAAGATTTCCTTTGCCTTTAACATCTTCTCACTCAAGGGCACCACTTTAATTCTCTGTGATTCCCCTTTCCACATATTTTTCTCTAAGGTGAGTCTCGGCTAATAATGGAATTAGCTATTCTTCTATAATAGCTGGTTTCAAGAACATGTGCTTAAAGAGAGACAAAGCTGAGATCAGTGGATCTCCTTAGGGCTGGATCTGAAAAATGGCCCAAGCAGTGTCGTGAGCAGTGCTGTCACAGATGTGCCCCACAGAGCATTGCGCCTGGGCCTAAGCTCAGACAGAGTCTTGTCAAAGAATATGTGGCTGTTGCCAAAGTTATTGTTCTTTAGGTTACATGTTTGCAGTATTAACATTTATAGTTTTGATGTACCACCAAAGTCCCCAATACTATTCCACCATTTTCCTTGTGTTACTTTTAATTTTCCTCTTCATTCTTCAACTCTCTCTCTCTGCTGCTTGTAAGCTGGCTTTTATAATACAAGGTCAGGCGCTTGCTGTCACTCAATTGTCTTGCTTCTTGTTGTCTTTTTTCTCTATATGTCACATACGAGTGAGATAATCAGGTGTTTGTCCTTCTTCTGACTTATTTGCTCAACATGGTACCCTCTAGTTTTGTTGCAAATTGCAGGGAATGGTAAAGATTTTTATTATAGCTTCACAGTGTTTGATTGTACATTATATATTTTTATATACATATAGCTAATTTTTAATTTGCTACAACTTTCTCTTAGAAAAAAAGAGTTGGAAATACCCTAAGGGTTACGTTGGAGAGGTTTTAATGCTAGCACTCAGCTCATACCTCAAATGTATACCTTATTTTCTTGTTGGCAATTAATCTGTTTCTATGTCAAAGCAATATCAATTTAATTTTCTTTGCAGGACTGGAGGGATAGCACAGCATGTTGGGTGTTTGCCTTGCACGCGGCCGACCCGGATTCAATTCCTCCATCCCTCTCAGAGAGCCTGGCAAGCCACCCAGAGTATCCTGCCTACACAGCAGAGCCTGGCAAACTCCCTGTGGCGGGATGGCAGTGCTACAGTGCTACCTAATTAGGAAATACTTATCTTTCAGGAAAAAAAAAAGAAATAGCTACTAAGTTTGGTCTCTGTTCTTGATATATTTTTAGAGGAGGCTCTCAATGCTCAGAGAGAGCCCTGGGGGGCACTTTTCAGTGATCCTTGACCAAGCGGCTGATGCCATGGCTTCTGGTGCCACTCGGTGGTGTTTGGGCACCTCTAGCTCTATGCCCAGCAGTGCTGTGAGGGGCTAGAGAATGTGATTCTGGAGGTAAACTGGGGCTGTGGCCCTCTGAGCTCTCTGGCCCTAGTGTTTCTCCTTTAATCCTAGAAGTTTATCAGTACAAACTCTGTGTGACTTTATATCACAAACACATTTTAAAATTAGTGTTTTTGTTTGTACATTTGTTTTCCATCTCGGTGAAGCAGATTGAGTAGTCTCTTCAAATGGTGTGATACCGTACTACCACTAGCAACTATGGGACCTATTTCTAATTCCACAGCACTGCACTCTTATCATCACTTGTATCACTTGTCATCCCATTTCTCATCCATTTGCTCGAGTGGTGCCAGTAACATCACCATTCATCCTTGTCATGTGCTAGTATAGCCCGATGGCATATCCTTGCTCCAGGAACACAAAGAGCGTCAAACTGTTCGTTCAGGGTCTTGAGGTAGAAGTCTGACCATCCTGTAGGTGGGTGGCCACGCGGTCTTCTGACGTCCCGTGGAATCCAGTCGGTAACAGCTCTAGTCCAGCGGTCTCTCTGAATCGCATTACATGACCGGCCCATCTGATTTTCAGTGCCTTGGCAAACGAGACAGCATCTCTAACTCTTCATCGTCGATGGAGGTCGGAACTCCGGATTCCTTTTCTCACTTGAGTGAAACATGATATTTCAAGCATGGTTTGTCATATATATACATATATTATATTATATTACGTATACACACATATATGCATATACATAATATATACACACATACAAGTACATATATATTTAATACTTTATAGTTAAAATTGAATCACCATAAGATAGTGAGTTGCAAAGCTGCTCATGGTCAGGTTTAGTCATGCCCTCTTCCAACACCCATCCCTCCACTAGTGTATGTTTCCCACCTCCAATTAATGTGTTTTCAGTAATGTGAAATTCATAGTCATGATGTCCACAGTTACCTCACCACCGAGTCAGCACACATCACCTCTGCACCCTAGTCCAGGACTTTTGAGCGTTGACTTGTCAGTGCCTGGGATGATGCTTTCTTACCCCAATTCATGGAAAACTAGAGTAACATGATTTGGCTAATGGTATTTTGAGAAAATACTTCATTTCATTTTGATTGAAAACATCCTTTTTGCTGGATAGAAGCTATCCAGCTGGGCATTTTTCTTTTCTTGTTCTTTCTTACCTTCCTCCCTTTCGTTTCTTCCTTCCTTCCTTCTATCCCTTACTTATATTTTGGTAGTATTTTAATTTAGATAGTTGATGTTTCTATATGACATTCTAGAGATGAATAGACTTTTTCGGTAATTTATAAAACACCTCAGCTAATTCATGTCAAATTTGGAAACCTGGGATTTTTATTCCTCATGTGCTCAAGGACAGACTGGAGTGATGCACAGCGGGTAGGGCGTTTGCCTTGCATGCGGCCAACCCAGGTTCGATTTCTTCGTCCCTCTCAGAGAGCCCGGCAAGCTATCAAGAGTTTTCCCACACAGCAGTGCCTGGCAAGCTAGCCGTGGTGTATTTGATATGCCAAAAACAGTAACAACAAGTCTCACAATGGAGATGTTACTGGTGGACACTCGAGCAAGTTGATGAGCAACGGGATGACAGTGCTACAGTGCTGCCGTGCTCAAGGAAGCAAGTGAAGCGAGGGTTACAACTGAGATCTCCTGCATGCCGAGTACAGAGCGTGCATGCCCCTTGGGCAATTTCTCCACCCCAAGAATCTTAAGCTGTTTTAAGATGTCAAAGTCCAGAAGCTTTTGCTTCCACAGGGACTGCTTTATGGGGTAAACTCTGATAGTGTAAGTTCTATCAGATGTCTCTTTCTTGAAAGAAAGTTTTGTGAACTTCACGAAATCAAGTTTCTGAAAGAAGTGGTCTCTGATCTTGGGGTTTGCTAAACTGCTGCTTGCTTTGATATTCTGCGTGGCTATTCTCTGGGATGCTGAGTGACTTCCAGAATTCTTCAATCTATTTTGCTTTGTGTACTGGCTAGAGGTTATCAGTCATTGTTTGGAGAGAAAATTGTCCTCTCTGTTCTGTATGTCTAAAATTTTACTGCAGCTGTGTCCCAAGTCAAGTGTGTGTATCTCTGAATTCAATCTATTAACTTCTTCCCTGCGACTCTATATTTCAGCGGTTACGGAAGACTATGTGAGCATAGTGGTAGTATAAATTGTGGCTATATTCATATTATAAGAACTGATATGAAATTGACAATATATTTTTTAGAAACTTAACCACAGCTCCTGACAATGTGTAATTTAAAACTTCTACTGTGTTTTCTGGTTGGTCTCCCCAGATGGTTGAACTGTGATTGAAACACTTACTGCAGAATTGCTAGTGCTTTATATAGTTTTATTTTTATACAGTTGCTTTTAAAAAGAGTCTTAAAATATGTACCCTAAAACATCAAAAGCACATTTGGACTCATTTTTTAAAAAGCAAAATAAATTTAATGGATGCCAAAATATCTGAAAACTAGTAAGCTTGCCAGGATTATGATAATGGTATGTGGATTGAGAGGGAGTTTCAGGGTGGTTGAGAACATTAAATAACATTCAACATTCAACAAATGTGGTGGTGGGAAGAGTGCTTGGTGAAGAATGGGGAGACCAGGGTTCTGGTCTGAGTTGGGCTCGTATTCACCTGGCTTCTGTTTTTGTATGCCAGTGTTGTTACCTCTCCCTGCTTCTACTGCAGTTTGAAATATGAACTAGATTTGTTAGACTTAACTCTGAAATCACAAGGCTGCCATGATTTTAGCATTGACATTTAATAAGCTGGGAAATACATTGGATAGTTTGACCTGAAGTTGTCAGACTGTGCAACCTCCACCGAATTGCAAACATTTATGGCAAAAATTACAATACAAAGAGAGAGAGATAGAGATTCATGCATTCTAGTCTGTCCAGGATGCCTATGCTGAATGCTTAGAAATCAAGAAATAAGACTGAATTCCTTCAGCTGAAGTAGCAAGTATCAGTGATTCAGCAGAAGAACCTGTACCAGAAGTAGAACCTGTTCAGAACTGCATAACAGAGTTATGCATAACAGAGAACTGCCACCAGAGTTCATTCAGGAGGTATCTTGGATTCTCAGATATTTTTCCTTCTTAAGGTTTCCAGTATGACAAGGATTCCATTTGTGAGTGTTAACCATGACTTCAAATGATCATTTGTTTTAGTTTTTATTTTTGTTAAGTCAGACCTTGAGCTGGAGCGATAGCACAGTGGGTAGGGCATTTGCCTTGCATGCAGCCTACCCAGGTTTGATTCCTCCATCCCTCTCGGAGAGCCTGGCAAGCTACCGAGAGATCCTGCCTGCACAGCAGAGCCTGGAAAGCTACCTGTGGCATATTCGATATTCCAAAAACAGTAACAACAAGTCTCACAATGGAGCCGTTACTGGTGCCCGCTCTAGCAAATTGATGAACAGTGGGATGGCAGTGCTACAGTGCTAAGTCAGACTTTGAATATGATTCTATATAGAATAATATAAGTTAGGAAATGGAACTTCCTAAATCACAAACTCATCATATATTGAGCTTATGTTCTGTACTGTTTGTCTTTCAAAGGGACACATTTCAATATCTGTGAAATTAAAAACATTTATGTTTGATGATGTCTTTCCATTAAAATTGGTAGTCCAGATTTTTCCCAGTGATAAAATACTGATGATTCTTACGGTCAGTGATCACTGGTGTATCACCAAGCATGCTACAACTGCTCCTTCTTAGACAACTTTCATAATAAAATAGGGAAACTTATTCTCCATGTTTGGGAAGCTTGACATGGAGAAATTTTGCTAAAAATAATATTTACAAATTGAAGTTGAGTCAACTATCACATGATTTTTCTCAATAACTCTTGATTCTTTTACTATCTAGTAAAAGTGTTTTTTTTTGAATTAGGAATCTTTAAATAAATGGATTTTCTTTTTTTGCAAGTGCACTGTACAAGAAGATAGGTGTAAAGCACTCAGCCCAGAGCCTGACACAGAATAAATGGTAACCATAAAGCTCCTTCTGCTAAGAGCATTTTCTGACTAAGTGCATGGATTTTGCATTTTTGTATTTAGCCTTCTGTGAGGATAGCCATCCCTCACCAGAGGCAACGAAGGGCCAGACTTCAATGTATTAAACCAAGGAAGAATCCATCTTACAAATGACTGGACCTCTCTGACAATGGAAATAACTAAGCCCCAAGGTATACACTATTTTTGAATTTTTCATTTTGAAATATTTTCAGACTTGCAAAAGAGTTGCAAAAACAGAATTTCTATAAACTCTTCTCCATGATTTTTGAGAGTACCATTTTTAAAAACAGTGCATTGATCTGAATATTAAAATCAACATTGATTAAATACTATTTCCTAACCCAGAGACTAAGATGCTTTTTTTTTCCTATAAAGAAATAAAGAATAAGTACTTTGGATTAGCTTAATGTAAGATCTCCATGATGTAGTATAAGAACAACTGTAGAGAATATTGAAACAAATGATAGTATTCAAGTTTTAAAGGTTGAATCTTCAAAAATAGTTGGCCAACTACTCTTAACTTTGGTCAACACATGAAATCTGTCAGTTCATTCAACGGTATGACTTTAGGAGACTGATATAATTGATGTCCCATAGGAGTTTCTTTTTATCACAGACCCTATATTGCATATGATTGTTATATTCTCTCTTTTATTTTCTTTGTGGAAAAATATGGGACCATATGGGATGCTGGGAATCGAACCCGGGTTGGCCGCAAGCAAGGCAAACGCCCTACCCACTGTGCTATTGCACCAGCCCCGATTGTTGTGTTTTCTTTATCTCCTTTCATTTGGAATAGTTTCACAGTCTGTACTTACATTTAATGTACTCAGTATATATATTTTATTTTTTTTAATTGCAATGATGTTTGCAACATTGAATAGGTTTCAAAAGTAGAATTTCTCACCTCAGTAACTGTCTGCATCAAACCAACTGTCCACCATCAGCCAGCTGGCTCCCTCCATTATTCTCCCCACCACCTCACCCTCAGCTCACCGTCATTTGCTTGTCAGGGTTGTGATTGATTTTTTTTTTTGTTATGCTTGTTTCCTTGTTTGATTTTTTTTCACATTTTACAAATGAGTGAAATTATGAATCGTGTTTCTCATTCTGATGTATTTCACTTAGCATATTATCCTCAATTCTATCCATATTGTTGCAGATGACACAATTTCATTTTAATACGATAAGCAGTATTTCATTGTGTGTCTATACACCACATTTTTCATAATTTAACTATCTGTTGTCTGTGTTCAGGACTTTTGGCACATATTACTTAATTGTGTTGTAGTATGTTTGTTAATTTTGGATTTTCTGATTTTTCCTTTTGGGTACACTCAGATTTTACATTTTTTTAGTGAACCAAAGGTGCTATTGTGATCTTCTCTGCATTATATCAGGAGTTGTTTCTCTTTATCCCTTGGTTGGTCCTGTTGACATGAATCATTTGGATAACATGTTATTTACCAGGTTTTTCCAGTCTCCTGGATTATTCTTTATTGATGTGTAATTTGAAAGTTACTATTTCCCCTTTTGTACTTAACATCATTTGAGATTGTGTCATAATTTCACCCACTTATTTAATTGTCAATTGATGACAGCTTCCTTAAACAGTTAAAAACAATCCCTTATCAAATGGTAACTTTTAATTCCATCTTTCCTTTTAATTCATGATATTTTCACCTTAAGAAACTGCTGTCTCATTTTTCCTCATTTGTTTTTGATTGATATCAGTATGCGTTGATGGATTTTTATTTAGTAGCTTGGGTAAAATTCTATTACTCTCATTTTTCCCTTCCAGACTTTCCCTCTATTAGTCTAGATGCTGATTCCTTTTAATTCCATGTTACCATTTTAGTTTAAGCACTTTTCCTTTTGCCACAATGCTTTTCAGCATTTTATATTTTTTTGTCCAGTTTTGGAACAATAGCACCTGAAAAGAATTCTTGGTTCCTTTTATTAAAGAATTGTGTTGAGAAACCTGATCAATAGAATTAGGCACATCATTCTTACAGAAGGGCCTGGTCTCCAGGCCATCTCAGTGGAAAAAAGCTTGATAATATATGCACATATGTGTCCACATGCTCTGTAAGTGTAACTCTATTAAAATCCACAGGCCCATACAGATACTTCGAATTTCAACCCTATCATCCCAGAGATCTAGTTTTTTCATATTTTCTATTTGTAACTCCTCCTTTGTCAGTAGAAAGCTGACTTGCATTATCCACGATATATTTACTTATTTGCTCCATGCTAGAGCAAAACAGGGAAACCTTGAACATGTTTTTCAATGTTTTTCATCTAAACATTAGTGAAAACATTCCTTCCTGTATTCTGTACTTTTGCATTGACAGTTTTCTGACATTTTTTAGGATAAACCCGCTTTACTGTGATTAATACACATTTATAATAAATTTAAGTTCATTTATTATTAAGAGAGAGATTGAATAACCTACTCTGTGTGTGCATCTAATCTAAACAATCCAGTGCTATGGGGCTGTAGCAAAATGAACTCTAAGCGTGGATTTGGAGAGAAGCCTGGATTCTATTGTTAAATGCAAAAAAAAAACTGCCAAAGGAAAACAAAAAATAAGAGAAAGTTCTAACTGAAAGCTTCTATAGCATGTGGCTCCACATGATTCCATATTTTTTTCTTCCAAAATTCATGGTGGGATTATTGCTCTTCCTCTGTAGTTTTGATTGCAATAAGAAATGCAAAAAGATGACAAAGCAAATTGGAGAGCTAAGATAGACAGCAGTGAGAGTGAGGGAAGTGGAAGCATCCATAAACTGTCTTAGTCATTGAGAGCAAGAATTGTTCCTTATTTGGATACAGACAGTGGGGGATATGGGAGAAATAATTCTGGAAATAAGTATACTAGGCTTTTTTTTCCCCTCTAGAGGCTGATTGGTGTAAGGCTAGCCAATGCTTTGCGTGTGCTTTTCTCAGGAAGAAATGAGAGTTTAATGAGCAAGAACAAGGCAGAAACCCTGACCTAAAACTTGAGATGTTTCAACTACATTTTCACTAATTAGGCATTGAAAGAACTGTTCTCACTTCTGTGGTGAAGAATAGAAGTATAAGTCAGACATAAATCCAACCAATAACATTTCAGTTTCTAGTCATACCGAAATCAAAATTATGAATCAATTTACACCCTGCACACTACTCTCAAAATGTCAAGAATGTTGGTAGAGCAATGAAGTGAGAAAGAAGAGGTGACTCCATATGGGTTCCTGGGATATTTGGCCAAAATGTATTCATACTTGGATTTAAATCTCACTGTAATTGCCTAATTGCATATTTTTTTCCCATGAACCAGACAGATTGGAGTGTGTGAGGACACACAGATTGTTTTCTCTTCTCAATTTTGTCTCCTTTGCCTTTGTCCTTCCTTTGATAGTTACTAATAAACTTCCATCTTCCTAATGCTCTGTAGCCCCTTGCCTTGCCCTTTGATCATGCTCTTTTCTTGATCTTGGAGTCTCTGCATCCACTTCCACACAGAATGACCCTTATTTTCGCAATTTATACTCAGTCTTCAGATCTTACTTGGAGGCAATTTCTGCCCAATTCTTAGAATTGGTGACTTCTATTTTTCTAATTTTTTCAGTATTGTCTTACCTCTTTACTTTCCATTAAGGTTCTTGAATTTACAAGACCTCTGTCTGTCTATCTGTCTGTCTGTCTGTCTGTCTGTCTGTCTGTCTCTCTCACACACACACTCTCACACACACACATGCCATGCTTGCACACACATATACCCCTCTTATCATATCCACCTAGAGCTACATTCCCTAACCATTTTTAGCCAAGTGAATAAATTCAATTTGGTTGAGCAGTCTAGAAAGCTAGGCTCTATAAACCTGCATCCTTCTTCACCTGAGTAATTTAGAAGCTATAGATATAATTGGCAATGTATTGAAAACCAGTTAATAAAAGAAAACAGGATCATGAAAGCATAATTACCATAATTTACAATATATCACATAGTCTACTGTGTCTCATGGTAGACAGCAAGATAAAAGCCTAATCATCTAAGATTAATGAAAATTATTTTCCTATTTCATGTCATAATAGAGAGATCATCTGCTTAGTGCAATCTTCTTTATACAATTCCAAGTGGGATAAGATTAATAAAATAATTTGAAATGTGTAGCTATTTGACATGTCTGTAGTGGTTATAATTTCGTTATCAGAAGTAACAACAGCCTGCAGTTATCTTGACTTAAAATGGCACTGGCAATTTTGTTACTGCAGAAATTCTTAGAGCTTGTCATACCCTGTTCTTCATTGTGAAATTTGCAGAGTGTATAGTATACAACACTTCCAAAATTATTGAGCACTTTTTCTTTGTTCTCAAACCAAGTAACCTCTAGATGTAGCCCTCCCTCCTCCATTCACCTTTATATAATTGAGAAATCTTCTGACGATTCCCTTCTTTTATCCCAAATAAGGAAAGAAAGGAAAGAAAGATGTTGAACATATTCTATCTTGTTATAGTATTAGTCACCATGCTCTCCCTCGCAGGATAATGTAATCATAACATAATCACATTAGGGCCAGAATGATAGAATAGGGGGTTCCGGGTGCTGCCTTGCACACAATTGGTCTGGGTTCTATTCCCAACATTTCAGATGGTTTCTCTGAGCCCTTCATGGATGGATCTGTGAGCACAGAACCAGGAGTTAAGCCTTCAGCTCTGCTGGGGATGGCCCTCAAACCTAAATCAATAAATCATGTTAATTGGGGCTGACGGGGTGTGTCTCCACACAATATGGTGTTCAGAATATGGGAACCATAATAGAACTGCTGAGCATGCATATCTTAACTACTGCAGTTTGTATAATTATATGATGTACTGTATATGTAAATATAAAGTGAAAAATTAAAATTTAAAAAATAATGACATTAGTCAGTGATCTATAAAACCAGAGAATCAAGAAGGAATTTCTAATGCCAGTGCTTTGGCTGACACTACCTTGAAGGTTGGTTCTACAGAATAGCTCTCATCTACTTTATTCAATTAAATGAACACAAGAGTTTGCATCATTCTCTGGCAGGGACACAGCAGAAAGGTCGCAGGTCATTTGCAGAGCCCTTGACTCATACCTTTCCCTTGTCTTACTTATTTTTTCTGTCTCTCCATGTCTTTTTGCTTTTCTCTATTTTTAATTTGTTAATAAGATTTCCATTAAAGGTTGCCTGGCACACAGTCCAATCATATTTTATTTCTGATTGGAAATATTGATTTAATAATGTGACAGAGCCTATGTGGGAACTACACGCATAACACAATATCCATGAACTCATGCGCTTCTAAGTAAATGACCTAGGAAAAGAAAGAGACCCCAAGTTGGTATGACTGTAACATTAGTATTTGAAGGTCAAAACCATTGTGGTTAATTTGGTGTTTTCTCCAAATGAGTTAAAAAAATTGAAATATAAAGAAAAGTTTAAGTGACAAGTACTTTTCATATATAATTATCAGTCACCAACATGTTACTTCATTTGTTCTCCGACTTCTCACACAATATCAGTTTAGATTTATTTTAAAGAAACATTTAAATATCATCATGTTCATTCTTGAGTATTGTATACATGTATTCTTTGCTTTAAAGAAATTATGTTTTTTTACCATCATATGTATGAAATTTTATGAGCATTGTACTATTTAAATTCTCCCTGTAGAAATTAAGATGTATAATAGAAATTGAGAAAATATATAATTACAGAGTATTATAACATACATACAGCGTATACTACAAGTTATATGAACTATTGTGTATCCTCAAATTCACGTATTTCTAATGTGAACAGTATTCAGTATTACTAGATGGGACTTCGTGGACGAGCTCAGAATGGTGGGGTTCATGGAATGAATGGCCTTATCAGAGGAGACAGAAGAGGCTAGCTTAGCTCTGTTGGTGTACACCTGTTCAAGAGGAATGTGAGGGAACAATGAGAAGGTGGCCTTTGCAAACCAAGAAGAGAGCTCTCAGCAGAACCTGACTGTGATGGAAACCTCATTTTGACTCTTGTGACCCATCAGTTAGGGAATAAATTCCTATGGTTACACCACCCAGCTTATGGGAGTTAGCTAAATCAGGTTGAGTTGATAACATATTTTGAGGTTTTTTATTTATTTATTTATTTATTTTTTTATTGAATCATCATGTGGAAAGTTACAAAGCTTTCAGGTTTAAGTCTCAGCTATACAATGCTCGAACATCCATCCCTTGACCAGTGCACATATTACACCACCAAGAATCACAGTATACCTCCCCCTCCCCCCTACCTCCCCAGACCCCCGCCCCTCCTGTATAACTGGTAAATTTCACTTTACTTTCACTTTACTTTGATTACATTCAATATTTCAACAAAAAGCCTCACTATTATATTTTGAAGTTTATTATGTCTTGTAACATCAGCAATATATCAAGGATCATTTCTGGCACTTTCCAGGGACCATATGGGGTTTCTAGGATCAAATCAGAGTTGACCATGCTAAGGGCAAGTGCTCTGCCCTTTAGTGCCTCTCTGACCCCTAATAAAGTTCTGAAAAAATAACCAACAAGATTGCAGTTAATATTGAAATGGCAAGATCTGTCTTGTCCATGTTACTACACCTAGGACATGATACATGAAAAGAATTATATATCATTCAGAATTCCTTTATTATTCATTTTGTATTCTCTGCATCATGTTATATGGAGTACAACAATTAAGGTAAATGGAGCTCTATATTATGAATCAATTTTAAGTTAACAGGTAGAATATTCTTTTCGATTTGGGGACTTTTTGAATAGAATTCAGGTATACATGCACTTCAGGGGTAATGATAGGGACTTTAAATAGAGGGTTTGACAGTTGCTTGGCTCCTCTTGAATTTTCTGCCTCTCTCAAGAAGATGCTAATCCATACAGTGTTTGTGAATCTAACGCATCTAGTTTCATCTAGTGGTTCTTTAGAACAGTTTGTCCAGTTGACTCTGTCCGTATTGATGGGTTTCATGGAGTTTCTGAATTATTCTTTCTTTTTATATAGCTTCCCTAAGAATATCTATAATAGCCACACTTGGATAGTTTAGAGAAAATTTCAATTTTGCTATTTTTGTCTTCATTTTCTCTCAGAATAAACTCTAATGAGCAGGCTGTTGTCTCTTGGGCTTTTGTTTGGTAAGGGTTTCATTAGGTGTTTCTCTGCTTCTCTGTCATTCTTCCCCGGTATATTCAGTAAGCACATTATCAGGAGCACAGGGAACAGAAAATTAAACTCCTATATTTATTTTCTGGGTCACACATTTCTGTTTCCTGGCTTTACGCTTGTAGTCTGTCTTTTTATCTCCCCCCCACCACCCACCCCTTAATCTTAGGACTATTACATATATATTTTCTTTACTTCTCTATTTCTTGAAAAACAAACACAGGTTGTTTCCTTGACCTCCCATTGGTTTATCGTACTATGAAATTTGGGAATTCTGGGGTCAGGGAGATAGCAGTATGTAGTTTCCATGCCTTGTCTGTGTAAGTGTCCAGTTGGATCTCAAGAATGTGCGCCCTCCCTAGTGCCTTTGCATGTAGCTTGTGGTCCCCAAAAGGGCCTGAGCATTGTGCCATCTGGCTTAGCTGTTGAGTTGTCATTAGGAGTGATTCCCTAAGTACCCCAAGCACTTACTTGCAGTACCTCTGCTCCCCAACTTTTTTTTTTCTTTTTGGGTCACACCTGGCGATGCACAGGGGTTACTCCTGGCTCTGCACTCAGGAATTACCCCTGGCCGTGCTCAGGGGACCATATGGGATGCTGGGATTTGAACCCGGGTCGGCTGCATGCATGGCAAACGCCCTACCCACTGTGCTATCTCTCCAGCCCCTGCTCCCCAACTTATGAAGTAGAGTTTTACAACTCTGTGCTCTCTCCTCTGAAGCTCTAGTCCCAACATCAAGTGTCAAAGTGACAGCCCAGTCCCTCCAACCTTCTCCTTCCTCTTTTTTTTTTATAGTAACTACCATGTTCTTCAGAGAGTATAAACTGTGCTTCCGTGTACTTTGTCAGTTTGCTTTAGTTACTTATAACTTCCTTTCCCCTTCATTTTCCTTGCCACCATGAGAGCAATTTAGTGATGGCTTTTTTTGTTTTCTATTTTATTTTTATTTAATTTTTAATTTTTTTATAGTGAATCACCGTGTGTTTGTGTTTCAGTCATACAATGGTCGAGTACCCATCCCTCCACCCATTCTCCACCATCAGTGGTCCCAGCATCCCTCCCACCACTCCTACCCCGTCCTCCCCTCAACCCACCCCGCCTCTGTGGCAGGGCATTCCCTTTTGCTCTCTCTCCTTTTGGGTATTGTGATTTGTAGTAGAGGTATTAAGTGGCCATCATGTTCGATCTGTAGTCTACTTTGAGCACGCATCTCCCATCCCGAATGGGCCCTTTTAGCGCCCTTTACTTGGTGGTCCCTTCTCTATCTGAGCTGCCTTTTAGTGATGACTTTTTTTTCTCCAGAATTTCTAAGAAGCAAACACACCTTTAGAGGGACAGTTTTATGTAATTAAAATGTATCTATGAGCTCACCTAAGGAACCATGACTCTGTGACATCCTATAGTACAGAATAAAAGTCTTGCATAAACTATGGCTATTTTATTTCTGAGGTTTTCGAACGGAAAATTTAAGAAAAGCTTGGGTGCTCTGCCATGGCATATGGCAGTGCTAAGATAAAGAAAAAATATCATTTGTAGTAACAGATGGATTTGAACCACACTTGGATCTGTTGAATACTGTTTAATATTTAATTTACAATGAATCTTTAATATAACATTTAACTAAGTGTTCTGTCATATTCTTTTTAAATGTATGAAGCCTTTTCAATGTAATTGTGTCGAGATGATTTCATAAGAATATTGAGTGTTTAAAATTAAAACCGTCATTGAAGGAAAAAAGCCCAGTAATTTTCCTGAGATTTTTATGGTTCACTTTTATTTGTGCTGCTTAGAATGCTGTATATTTTTAACAGTCTGTCAGCCTCTCCTTTATTTCCTGTTAGCTAAAACAAAACAAAATAGTACAAACAAATAATGAAAGTAACTTTTAGCTATAGCAATGAAGCACACGTAAGCGCCTCAGTGAGACTAATGAATCCACTTGATGTTTGGAGCCAAGTGCCACTGCTTCTGTCACTGTCATAGTCAGACTTGCTAGGCTTCGAGGGTGGAGATTGACTGGGCAAACAAAGTCACTGAGAATTGATGAAGTCATTTCCCCATTCTTATCTGATGAAAACCAAGAATGATTAGTGAAATGACTTGCCATATACTTGTTAATTATTTTATACAAACTTTATTTCAAAAATCCACCTCCCCCATATTAGTAAAGTTGGAGAATGTGGCAGTTAAGATGTGTTCTGATTTATGCCTCATGTGCTGCCTTGCCTCTGGATTGCTATATTTTAGTCATGATTGTAACACCTGGCTCCCATTAATATGGAAGAGAGAAATGTAAAACAGTGTTCCTACTTCCAGACCAATACTTTCTAAACTGTTCCTTCCCTTGCATTTGATGATGTTGTCTGTTTTGGCACGTGTTGGGCTGATATTATCATTTCTAACAAATACAGGCAATGTTAAAGACATGCAAGGCTTATTGAAGATTGTTACAGGAAGTCAGACCTTTGGAAAACACCTGGATGAGAGGAAATAGCGTTGATTGAAGGTCTGCCTGTCTTAGTTTGCTAAAAGGAAGTAAAACCAAGCCACAATTTATATGTTGCATCCATCGGTTTTGAATTCTGCTAGTGGGAAAATATTGGTACATGTCCTAATTCTTGAAGACTTTTCTCTTCCCATTTACATGTATATGTGTGTGTATAATATATAATGTAATATATGATAGCACTGTCTGTAGCACTGTCGTCCTGTTGTTCATCGATTTGCTTGGGCAGGCACCAGTAATGTCTCCATTGTGATACTTGTTACTGTTTTTGACATATCAAATATGTCATGGTTAGTTTGCCAGGCTCTGCTGTGTGAATGGGATACTCTCAGTAGCTTGCCCTTCTCCGAGAGGGATGGAGGAATCGAACCTGGGTTGACCGAGTGCAAGGCAAATGCCCTACCTACTGTGCTATCCCTTCAGGCCATATAAGATTCACTAATAAAAAATTAAAATAATTAAATTACGAAAATATATTTATATATGCAAATAGAGATATGTTTGTTTTGTTTAGCTTTATTTGCTTCACTGAGTATTATAATGGGTATTTTCACACAATAGTCCGTGAAGAAGTAGATGTTTAGAATTAGGCACAGTCATGCACTATTTCTTCTTAACTAGGATTCATAGATTTACAGTTCTTTGAACAGCACAAACAAGGAGTTTGGTGGTCTGGGGAGAAGGTCTTTTGACATAATGTTGTCTGCTCTGAATCTTTCATCTGAACCTTTAATCTGAGTCTGACTTTTCCTCTCACCGCCCCAGGAACTCTTTGATAATGACATGATGAGATGCGTTGCTTGATATTCTCATCTCTAGTTTGTGGCTCTTTGATGCAGTACTAAATGTGTCTATCTTTTAGGAGTTCTGCTCCTATAGAGAAGCAGGTAGACTCTCTACTGTTTGATATTTGATGCCAAAGCTTTAGAATGAAAAGGCAATGTGCATCTAATTGTACAACAAGTCAAAGAGTCTATGTTAGTTCTTCTCTTCCATTCATAGTCCGTTCGACCAAATGGTCTCTTTATCCAACCTAGCTGATTCCTGAAGACTAAACCTAGAGCCAATGATTTGCTTTCTTTTTTGTAAGAAAAAAACAGTCTTGGTTGCCTCTGTGATATCCACCCCCACCTTCCCAAGCTGCCTGTACATTTTCAGGATAGTCTTTCTTGCAGTTCTTCAGAGGATTCTCATTCAAAGAATATCTTCGCTAGAATTCTACCTGTTCTGATTTTAAAGGACCATCAAATGGCAATGTTGCATCTCAGAAGAATTTTACTTTTTAAACAAATAAGAGTACAAAGTGAAATGAACTGTGAGTTATTTGTACCCCACTGTTCAGTGACATTACTGCACCATATGGTGCTACTTTTGAGTGATTTTAAACATACTGGGAAATGTTACCTACTCCATAGTACAACAGGCATTTTCTTTTTTTCCTTTTTCCTTTTTTTTCCCCCAAAAATCATGTAGCAATAAAACTTGAGCAGATTTAACTTTCTTATGGCGGGCATATTCTTCTAATACAGCTTTTATTTTCTAGTTAATCAACATATAATATGTGGTCATGCTTATTCTGCGCTGGGCATACATGCTATGAGCTGGCAAAGGTTTAATTATTATCTATCTCTTGTGTAATAAAGCCTATCATTTATGCAGCAGAGGGGCTTCCTGGGAAGGCAGATGATGGTAGATGATGGTGTCACTTTGAAGCTAGCTTGTCTTGAGAACATTTCAACATTGGATTAAGATTGCTTATTTTAGAAGAGAGATACATAATAAGGGAAGCAACTTGAAGCAACTCTCTCCTGATGTACATTATTTAAAAGTTTCAATCTCAGAGTGAATTCATATTTCTTATATAGTTATAGGAAAATAGTATTGCCGAAGACTATATGAGCAATATCTCTTTCTCATTTTATTCCAGTATCAAAACTTCAAAGATCTACAGATCTTTTTTTTCTCTGGTACACTTTATTTGCCAAAATGGGTTAGGACTTATTTTGTCTTAAGGGAAGGGATGATCAAGTGATTGAGTGGAAGAAATTTAGAAGGCTAGTTTTTAACACTGCAGATTGGCTTCATAAGTACTATGAACTTTAAAGAAATTATATGGTGTATTTTTTTTACATACTGGGAGCTTTATGTACATCCTAAATGGGCATTGATGATTCTGCCTTTCAATTGGATAAATTTAGCATTAAACCTTTGCTCTACTTCTGCCATAGCTGTTCCTTTGACTTTTTGTACAAGAAGTAATTCACTTACATGATGACAAAATATATGTATTTTAAAGAGACTGTATGATGTGCTCAGCAAGGTGTCCAAAGATGATGATATAATGTAGATGTTTCAAGTGGCATGGGCCAAGGGAAGCTGGAGGAAAGAAATAATGAGTATGCTTTTTTTTCAAAGGGTATTCACCTATTCCTGGTTTATATGAGGAACTACTTTAAAGCAATGTCCACTGTTTACAAGAAGGAAGTGTATTGCTTACACAGTGCACAAAGCCTTGAGTAAAAAAAAATGAACTTAATTTTGTGGAGCTCGATTGAGATTGATTGAGACTATTGGAATTAACAGCTATCTGAACCATTGACAATTTTCCCATCGGACTAGAGCCGTAGCACAGAAGGTACGGCATTTACCTTGCACATGGCCGACCTAGGTTCGATTCCTTCATCCCTCTCAGAGAGCCGGGCAAGCTACTGAGAGTATCCCGCCCACACGGCAGAGCCTGGCAAGCTACCTGTGGCATATTGGATATACCAAAAACAGTAACATCTAGTCCCACAATGGAGACATTACTGGTGCCCGCTTGAGCAAATCAATGAACAAGGGGACGACAGTGCTACAGTGCAACTAACTTATCTATGGTGAACCCCAGAGACTTTCCTAATGCTTACTACTTATTTCCAAAAGGTACCCTTAAACTATTACTTTTGTTACACTTATTTCCTCCTATTTCCAATAGATATTACAGAAGTACATTCTAGATCTTCATTGAAACATGTCTTTGTGAGGGAAGTAGAAATGGTGTTAGTTCAGGATTGTTAAATTTGAAAAAAAAAAAGAAGAGAAATAAACCTATTTCATTGTCATGAAATTCACTGAAAATTAAATACTCAGTTTTGCCTAAAATTCTTTAAGTCTCTGCTAATAAGGATGGACAATAGTTTTAATAGTTCTAGGAGATCACGTTTTTATATATAAACGATCCTTCCAGGAAGAATGAGACTATGATTTTCATTATGGGGGGCAATGTGTTATATTTCCAAAGTGATCTTACTTACTTTCATAGTTAATTTTTTAACCTTGTGCAGTATAGAGGGAAACACTCAGTTTAAGGTTGTATCCAAATTATTAGCTACTGCAATGGATAGTTGGTAGCAGTGAGATAATCTTATGGGTCTGTGTGGAAATATGCTAACTTTGATTCAGAAAATAAGTAGTTCTTATTCATAAATGAATTTATGCCACCTCTCCTGTAGTCAAAAGTATGAGATTACAGACTATAGCTTTGCTGTGTGTATGACACACAGTGGAGAAATCATGGGATTTTTTTGAAGTAAAATTGCGAACCCTTTGTTCAAAGGCCTAAGGTCATTAGTAAGAATCACTGAATTCTGCCTCCTGATAACTTCCACACTCCCTGTGTGCAGGGAAAGAAGAGAGAGGGGAAAGTCTGTGGCTAATGAGATGGTTAAGAAAACCTTAATATTATTTTATCTAACAAAACAGACAACATACACACAAACATGAACTCTAGTAACAGTGCAGACCATGCAGAATTTTGGCAAACTCATTCCATACAATAACAATAGTAACAAATAAGATTAATGATGGTGGCTGTACAATCTATATTTAATTTTAGCAGTGGGAATTCTATTTGTTAGAAATCATCAACATTTTAAAGAAAGCAATGGAATAAATAAAGGTCATTGATAATTTTCTTCTCTAATCCAAACTATTGATTCAGCTGAATTTCATGGAGTCTGCAATTCCTAAAGCTTTAGAGGAATTGCTAGACAATTAAATTTGTCCCCATTAGTTCAATTACATTTTTAAAAAGAGGAATTATATTTTTGATCCCTTCAGAGCACAGTCCAGAATGGTTTTAGAATCCCAAGGACTGACCATTTTAATAGCATTTCAACATGAAAATTCCAAGGAAGAGTATTTTTTTAATACTCCCATCTCTTGGAACTCAGAATAAAAGTGAGATATTCCTAGAAGTTGATTTATGCTACCTACATTATATGTCTAATTGAGCTTAAAAAGCTTTTTCTTGTACACCAAAAAAAAATCACATTTTTAATCACAAAATAATCACATATTTCCCTCAAATACATTTTAGGTGATTAATGTAAACCAATAATATGTTTTAAATGAGCTGAAGTAGCTACCAAGTGTCCTGAGTGTCGCCTGCTTAGATAAATCCCCCAAGCTTGGTGCTATTGCTTGTAGCAGGCACTTTCTCTTTGCTAACCTCTGCAGGAGACGAGACATGTGATTCTCCTAAGAGACATTTTTCTCTCTTGCCAACACTCCTATAGGAAAACAGAGCATTTCTATAGAAGAAAGTAACTGGGGAAGAAAAATAGCAGTGACTTAGAATTTGCATTATGTGGGAACAGCATATACTGCATAGGTCATAAAGCTATTAGAGAGTGAGTCAAACCATGTGTGTGGTGACTGGTTAGCTTCATTGGGAAGGGCTCTAGGCACAGAACGCCAGGTTCCATGAACGCAATTGAACACCTTCCCATACAGCTGTTTGAGGGGCTCTGAAGCAGTGTTTTTTTTTTTTTTTCAAATTTTATTCCATAGATAAAAGGAGTAGATGTAAGAATGTAGGAAGATATTATACAAACCCATGACTTCTTGTCTCCTCCTTGGAGGCCATTTCCTCAAATTTTAAGAATTCTTCATACTGATACTGGAATCAATCCACAGACTTCTATGCTTTGGTCTGTCTCAGTCTATCTCTACAATAGCCAATACTGCCCGTGTGTGACATCCGAAGTGTGTCGTCAGCCATCTCCTTCTGTACTGCCATCATCTCCCATCAGACAAACTGCCATCACCCTCACCCCTGTTCTCTGGAAAAGGAGAGCAGTCAGCAAACATCCCTTTCTGGTAAAAATGCCCCAAACTACTTCACCTCATAATGTTTGTTCTCTGCTTGTCCTTGGCCAATTTGGGTTGCCCTCCCTTGAGTCTGTGCCTCTTACATTTTTATTGTTTATGCAGATCCCTGTCTTCTCACTTACAGGGTTAAAGGCTTTTCCTTGTTGCTTAGCAAATCCTTTTGTGTTTGGTCAGATGGGTTAGTGCCTATTTCCATCCCCCAATTTGTTGTGGCAGTCCTACCTGTTCAGAAGTCCTCTTTCATAGAGGACACTGTCCTGACACGGGTTTGGTGTGATTCTTGCCCTGTGCCGTGGCGCCCAGGATTCTTCTCTGTTATCAATCCTCCAGGAGCCTCTGAACCAGGCTCCCAGGGAGCGTGGTGTCCTGTGGTGCACAGCAGGAATGCAAGGGCCCAGTGTGGTGAGTCTCTGCAGGTCCTGGGTTGGGGTTATTAAAGCCAAGTACTCAGTAATTGCAGCGCAGTGGGAAAGCCCCCCCCCACCCAGTCACCCTCCTGACCACTGCCCCCGTGTCCTGCTGTGCAGCCTGGGACTAGATGAATACACTGCTAAGGGTTTACAGAGACAGCTGGAGTTCCTTTCATTCATCTGCCCTTGCTCCTCCAGTTTATCTGTGTTTACATTCAAAGGTGATGCTGTGTCTATTAGAGGATTCTCCAGGTGAGCACGGGAAAGAAGCCATGTATGTGGATAGGCTGGCTCCCTGGGGGTGCTGCCCATCACTTTTCTGAAGGATTTAGCAAAAAGGGTCAGTCTGAACTTGTGTGTGTGTATGTGTCTCTGTGCGCAAGCTCTTCTGAGTCTTCCTGTTAGCTCCTGAGAGAAACTGTTAACTAAAAAAAATATATATATATACACACATCTTTTTTGTTTGTTTTCCCTTTAGGAGGTTTATCCTTTATTCACTCAGCATTTGCAGCCGTCCTGGTATTATCCATAGTGTTTCTTGTCTTGGTAATATCCTTTTTGATCTTCATGAATAATATGAGATACTCAGTGTCGGGGTGATTGCGAATCACTTCTGGCTGTCATGGTTTGAGGTCCTACTATCTGTTCAATTCTACTCGCAAACATTTCATGTTATTTTAAAACTTTACTGTGTGGATAAATACGCTGGCTTCTAAACTCTGGTCCTTTTTCTTCTTGCTTCTGTCTTTGGGCAGCCCTTCCTAGGGGGATGGCATATGATCCTTAATTACACCTTTCAGACAGAACGATCTATCTTTATCAGTGTCATTTCAAGCTCAATTTTTTTTTTCCTGCAGCACGACCCAGTGCTCTTCATGGATGCCAGGCAGAGCAAAGGGGCTTGAGAAAGTGGGGCTGGACTTTCATTTCATCTGCCAAAGTGGAAAGGACTTTGAATGTGAAGCACATTTGAATGGGAAGCTTATTTCCTTCGGAATTAAAAGTTGGGCCCTGTATGTGCTGTGTGGCTCAGGTTCACTTGCCTGCCTGCCCCAATTGCCAACACACACCACCAGTTTCAGTCAGACTCCTTGCCTTGGTCCTTGAATTCAAACCTAGTTGGTGTTTCGAAGTTCACCCCCAACTCTTTAAACAACATTCAGTTTGCACATTTTCAAATCCCTTTAGTTCAAACTCGAAAGCATCTGTCCCTCACTTCAAGTCTTGGCTTCCATATTTTCTCTGGTTTTCCCTCTTCCTGGCAAGCCCAGTGATCGCTCAGAACATGATGCTTGTGTCTGTTATTGAGGGAGCTGAAAAATCTGAAGATTTCTGGCATACACCTGGACTGCAAAGGTGCCATGGGATGATAGGGCACTGTGAAGGCAGAGTGAGGGATGGGGCAGGCGTTGGCTGGAATTGGAACAGGGAATAGGGCGCGCCCTACACGGGTTGGTTCCAGCCACCTCGCCTTCTGTGTATCAGCTGTACCACTACAAAGAGACTAAGTCCCTGGTCATGTTATGTTGTGGGTGTGGTTACTCCATTAATTCTCCTTTCTGATATCTTTGGGAGAGTCCTACAAAGAGTAGAAAAAGATATCCTCTATTTTTTTTTCTTTTTCAGAGAAACCTCTCATGTCAAGGCAAATAGCATTTCTTTTGATCTCCTTTATTGGTGATTTGGGAAAATAGGAGCAGTCACATTAGAGTGTTTTGGTCTCCAGCAGGGAAAGAATAAAAGTCATGTCATTCCCGAGCTCATTTGACAAGAGATGACTGGAGCCTGAGGCTCTTACCAGGTCGGCCAAAGTCAAAGCGGCTTGTGGAGGACGCCGGCTCTCTCTCCAGTGTTCTTACACTTGCTGTATAGACCTTGTGTTCAGTGTCTACAGGAATACACGGAAAGTGTGTGTGTGTGTGTGTGTGTGTGTGTGTGTGTGTGTATGCGCACACATGTGATTTTCCAGGAAGAATTATCGATCTACTTAAATATATATTAGTAAATTAGTATGATAATATCAGCTTCCTAAATGTTCCAATTGAGTAGATGGGAGAACTCATAGGAATGAAAATGAGGTCTCTCTGGGTTGACTAGGGTGATCGTGAAAGATTTTATGGGGTAAATGACACTTAAATTTTGCCTCCAGAGTCCAAATAATTTATCTTGTTCTTTTTTATTTCTATCTATTCCAGGCCCTGGATCTGAGGTGATTTATCACTCAGGCTTGCAGATTGGGGAGGAGCAGCTCTGCTCCTGAAACAAGGCCCTTTTAGTTCTGACCTCTCACCAGCACCCCTGGTCAGTGAGTGGGCTCAGAGCAACCCCAAACACTCACAGCCCTGTTAGTGACCCTTTTTTCAGGCTCAGGTGTGTGCTGTTACTATGATTTTTTTTTGTTTTTGTTTTTACTATTAGGTAGCACTGTAGCACTATTATCCCTTTGTTCAATTTGCTCAAGTGGGCACCAGTAACATCTCCATTGTGAGACTTGTTACTGTTTTTGGCCTATCAGATACACCACGGGTAGCTTGCCAGGCACTGCTGTGCAAGCGGGATACTCTCGGTAGCTTGCTGGGCTCTTCGAGAGGAACGGAGGAATCAAACCTGGGTCAGCCATGTGCAAGGCAAATGTCCTACCGTAGTGCTATTGCTCCAGTCCATTATTAGGTAGAGTGAAAAATTTGCTCATGGATGATCTATATTCTTTTAAGTTGCATTGAGTATTCATTAGGATGCTTAATATGATTTCTTTGTCCCAATTTGGAAGCATTACCATTGGCTTAGGTAGCACTTATTAAAGTTTTAGCTCTACCGGGCCGTGTCTGTCACAGGTGATTTTGAAGTTTTTCTCCTTTGATTCTTGCCTAAAGCATTATCACAAAGCATCTAGTTACCCTGCGCTTTGTGCACTCGCCTAGGCTTGATGTACCGGAGCTGGCGCTTCGTTTCCTCTTCATGCTTTCTTGTCACAGCTTCCCATTGCTTTTGTTTGGTGCCAGGGTTTCCACTTCATATTAAATCTTCATTAACTTCAAAGGTGAGTGGCTGCAGCACACACTCCCTGGATCACCTGCTTGTCTGAAGGTTGGGTATGATAGCAAGCGAGTGTGGCAGCCTTTTCAAAGAACTCACTTGCCTTTTGGGATTTTTCAGGTTCCTTTGTAATGATGGATTATTTCAGTAAACATCCATCTTTAAGGAATGAGTGCCTGAAAATCTTGACACAATAGAAATGGCATAGTGCAATCTCAGATAACCTTGAGGAGTGCTCCACAAATTTGCATGGGGCTAAGCTCCCTGTGGCATATTGGATATGTGAAATAGAGTAAAAATAGTGGGTCTCATTCCCCTGACCCTGAAAGAGCCTCCAATTATTGGGAAAGAGAAGTAAGGAGAGGCTGCTAATATCTCAGGGCTGAGAGGAATAGAGTCATTACTGGTGCCTGCTCAAGCAAATGGATGAACAATGGGATGACAGTGATAAGATAAATATCTGTCAAGGTGAATTGAAAGACATCTGAAAGCCTGGGATTTTAGGGTCAGTGTTTCCCCTCCAGCACTTGATGGTATGCTTTTGTTATGCATAAGAGACTGTATTTCTTACCCTTCTCTAAGCCTCTGATGTACTTACAGAGAAAGGAAAGTGACATTGGCACACCTGTGGAGAGCCAGCCAGAAGTTCCTAAAGTCACTTTTTAAGAGAAAACTACACCTGCTCATGACCCTCAGCTTACACGGGTGTGATTGGCTCTGTTTTATTGTTTTGATGTAAAAAAATTGCAAGGTTTGTTTTTGCTGATTTGGGATTTTAAGGAAATATTATTATTTTAAATATAGATTTTTTTTGGTCCACCTTAGGGTTTACTGACTACAGCACTTTATCTTTTGTATTATCTTGAGATGGGGCTTTAATATTTCATTGGTAATAAATTGCAAGAGATGAACCAAAGAGACTTTTGCTCTGTAGCTTGATAGTAACGGAGTCTGGACTGGCCCCTACTGTCACATCTGATGAAAGACACCAGCCCCTCTGTGTTTTCGCCAGATGTGATTCTGGGGCCCCAGGTGGGTATGGCATTGTGGTGATCTCTACATGGTGACCAGGCTCTGCTGTCTCTGTGGAACGTGTGTAGACGGTACCAAGACTTTTTTAAGTTTCACCATCTACTTCTGACTTGAACTACTGAGAATCCTGCACGATATCTTCATGGTCTTAATAAACTTGAGGTGATAGATAGAGTCATGCTTAGAAGTGCCCCTACTGGTAATTAAACAGAGATGAATCTAATGATTTGATGGCTCATTACAATTTAAAGAACATCTTTATATCATGATCAAACCATGTTGTGTTTTATTTCAGGGCCACACTTGGCGATGCTCAGAGCTTACCTGGGCATTGCACTTACCAGTCACTCCTGGTAGTGCTTTCTGGACCATATAGGGTGTCAGGGGATCAAACTTAGGTTACTCATGTTCAGGCAAGTGCCCTACATGCTATACAACTTCTCCAGCCCCTATGACCAGATTTTTAAAAAATTAGTAAGAGGGCAGTTGATCATTGTCCCGATTTGGGGGTAAAGGAATAATATTAAATATTTGCACCAGCAATGTTTTCTAGATTAGCCAGAGCCCAGAAATCTTGACCATTTTATCTCACGGTGATTTTTTATTAGTGTTAATTTTTTCCTTGTCTTTGCTATTTCCTGAAGCACTTGTCACACACAGTTCCCTACTTTAAATGTTAGGAAATTATCTTTGTATCTATCTCTTAGTTAAGGGTTAGGGGACGCTATATCTAAATTGTGGTAATTTGATTATGTCCCTGAAGAGCCATATGTCACACATAGGGAATGAAAATCAGAAGACTGCTTCCGAAGTGTTGTTCGATTGTGGAATTACATATCCATTCCTTCAAGTTCGTAGAGGAAAAAAAATACTGTTATCTGAAAAATTTCCAGAGAGAAGATATTTTAGTAGAGTCTTTAAGGATAAATTTATAGGAAAGGAGCATTTCAAATAGAGTATAGTTCAGGCAACTCTGTGACTGCATGCACAAGTGTGTTCTGCAGTTAAGCAGAGTAAGTGATTGAAAATTTTATGGAGCAAGTGGGGTTTAAAATGGCTTGGATTTTTAAAAATCTATTTATTTATTTTGATCACATCTGGCTGTTGTCAAGGTCTTACTCCTAGCTCTGTGCTCAGGGGTCACTCTTACCTGTGCACAGGGAGAGGGCCACATGCAGTGCCCAGGATCACACTGGGATTGGCTGGTCTATGGCAGAAGCACCATTATCCCTGTACTATCTCGCTAGCTGCAGAGTTAAAACATATTAAAACATACGGAAGACAAAAGTGTAGTTTCCAGTTTATGGCCTAGTATTGTGACCAGAATATCTTTAATATTTTAATGATACCAGTCTTCTACTACTTGTGGGTGTCACTGTAGACAAAACATTTCAAACCATATAGTTCTTAGGAAAAAAAAAAACTTGATGCATTTACAGATTAATCCTGTTTTCCACTATGCTTAGAGTAGGTTTTTTTCAAAGAGAATAGGAAATCTTTGAAAATTTGACTCATTTACACCATAAATGTCGGCACGTCCTTATCTATATTCAAGCATGCCCTTCTCCTATCTCAAGAAGTTATTTCTCTCTCCTTCCTTGTTTAATATGAAGGTGTTTCTGGATCTGAAGTTCACACTGACAAAATCAACCCTCTAAAAGTGACTGTTTATTTGGTGAAACTTTGCTCGCATGAGTCTGCTCTACTTTCCCTAAGCCTTCTTGATTGCCTACTAAAGTGCAGAGCTCTTAATCAAAGTTACAGATCGTGGCATTTGCACAAACCCAAACTGGGACGAAGAGAAGAAAGAGGTATGCAATTGACCCACATTTATAGCGTGTGCTAATTACTTAGGGGGTAGAAGTTTCAGTTTCTTTCTTTCTCAGTTTTTAACTTTGCCAGGCTACAGAAAGATATTTGGTTCCACCCTAAAAGAAGGATTGTTGGCACCAGAAGGCTACCACAATGTCATCTTGGTCTTGGCTTGAGTGAAGGAATACAGTTGTAGGTTTGTGAGTTGGCAGCAGTGGGTGACTGTCTCGGCACCCTGTAGGCATGCAGCTTAACTTTGTGGAGCCTGACTGAGCAGGAAATTAGGTGGAAGCCCTTGGGGAGAGACTCTGGGGTTGTGTCTGTGAACAGGTGTAGCTTATCCATGCTGTGGGTTTAAAGTGACCTCCAGGGGGCGTCCAGCATCAGGTCAAAGGAGACCTTGGGGGAGAGAGTTGGGTTCTCATCACATCACTTCCTGTGTGAACTTCTCATGGCTTTGCTCTGCAGTGGGGTCCTTAGAGTAGGATGGGAAAGGTCAGTTCTGTCACTTCTGCACTTCCCTCCACTGGAGCTGAGTATTTCTTTGTCTAGTCCACTTTTTAAATTATTTTAAAATCCATTTGCCATTTGTATTGGTGCTTCAGGAGTATAGCGTTGCTACACCACCCCTCCTGCCGTAATATTGGTGTATCTCCACCACTGTCTCTAGATCTCACCTTCCTCCCCCTAACAGTCTTGGTTATAGACGCAGACCCTTGGGATCTGTTGTCATTGACTACTAATTTTTGCTTGTTTGTTTTGGGTTTGGGGGCCACACCCAGCAGTGCTCAGGGATCACTCCTGGTGGTGCTCAGGGGACTGTATGGGATGCCAGGTCTTAAACCCAGATCGACCACATGCAAGGCAAGTGAATTAGCTGCTGTGCTGTTGTAATATATATATATTTAAATTTTGTTATTAATGAATCAACGTGAGAGTACAGACACAGATTTACATATTTTCATGCTTGTGTTTCAGTCATACAATGCTCGAGTACCCATCCCTCCACCAATGCCCATTCTCCACCGATGAGTCCAGCATACCTCCCACCCCACCACCCCATCGCTTCCCACCCCACCTCTGTAACAGGGTATTCCCTTTTGTTGTTTCTCTCCTTTTGGGTGTTGTGGTTTGCAATGGAGGTATTGGGTGGCCATCGTGTTCAATCTATAGTCTGCTTTCAGCACGCCTCTCTCATCCCAAGCGGGTCCTCCAAACACACTTTACTTGGTGTTCCCTTCTCTATCTGAACTGCCTTTTTCCCTAGCATGTGAGGCCGGCTTCCAAGCCATGGAGCAAACCTAGTACTTATGTCTATATTCTTGGGTGTTAGT
This sequence comes from Sorex araneus, assembly GCF_027595985.1. Classification (NCBI taxonomy): domain Eukaryota; kingdom Metazoa; phylum Chordata; class Mammalia; order Eulipotyphla; family Soricidae; genus Sorex; species Sorex araneus. The sequence continues at coordinate 342,006,556 of NC_073302.1, read as the reverse complement.
CTCCCATTCTGTTGTTTTATATTCCACAGATGAGTGCAATTCTTTTATGTCTCTCTTTCTGACTCATTTTATTTAGCATGATAATTTTCATGTTGATCCACTTATAGTCAAAGTTCATGATTTCATCTTTTCTAACAGCTGCGTAGTATTCCATTGTGTAGATGTACCAAAGTTTCTTTAACCAGTCATCTGTTCTCGGGTACTCGGTTTTTTCCCAAATTCTGGCTATTATAAACAGTACTGCAATGAACATACAAGTGAAAATGTCATTTTGACTATACCTTTTTGCCTCTCCTGAATATATTCCCAGAAGTGGTATTGCTGGATCAAATGGGAGCTTGATTTCCAAATTTTTGAGAAGAGACCATATTGTTTTCCAAAAGGGCTGAACCAATCGCCATTCCCACCAGCAGTGTAGGAGAGTCCCTTTCTCCCCACATCCATGCCAACACCAGTTGCTTTTATTCTTTTGGTGTGTGCCAGTTTCTGTGGTGTGAGGTGGTATCTCATAGTTGTTTTGATCTGCATCTCCCTGATGATTAGTGATGAAGAGCATTTTTTCATGTGCCTTTTGGCCACTCGTATTTCTTCCTTGAGTAAGTTTCTGCTCATTTCATTGCCCCATTTTCTAATGGGGTTGGATGTTTTCTTCTTGTAGAGTTCAACCAGTGCCTTATATACCCTTGATATCAATCCCTTATCAGATGGGTATTGGGTGAATACCCTTTCCCTTTCTGTACATTGTCTTTGTATTCTGGTCACTGTATCTTTTGCGGTGCAGAAGCTTATTAGTTTAATATAGTCCCATTTGTTTATCTCTATTTCCACTTGGTTGATCAGTTGTGTGTCATCTTTGAAGGTACCTTTAGCTTCAGTATGGTTGAGGGTTTTGCCGACCTTGACTTCAATGTACCTTATGGATTGTGGTCTGATGTTGAGGTCTTTAATCCATTTTGATCTTACCTTTGTGCATGGTGCTAGGTCAAAGTCTAAGTCCATTCTTTTGCACATGGTTGTCCAGTTATGCCAACTGCTGTAGTATCTCTTTGAGCCCCATTGGCTGCTTTTTATTCTTCACTTTCCACATGTGAGATCCTTTAGTATTGGATTTCCTTTTGCTTTACTTGACTAAGTGTAGTTCTCTCCAGCTCACTGTACATAGCAGCAGACATGTGATTTTATCTTGTAGCAAAATAGTGTGTTTGTGTGTGTGTGCACAATAGTATGCACACACAATGGAATTTCTTTATCAAGTTCCTTTATCCAGTCATCTATTCTTGTGTACTTTCTTTCTTTCTAGAATTTTAGCTGTTATGAGTAGTGCTGTAATGAGGGAACATATAATCTTTTCACACTAACGTGTTTGGGGTCTTGGGATAGAAGCAAAGAAGTGGAATCTCTGGTGATATGGAGGCTGATTTTTCATTGCTTTGCACGGTCTTTATACCATTTTCATTAGAGACTAACTAGATGATATTCTTGCCAACAGTGGATGAGGGTTTCTCTTCTCCATATCTCCTCTATCACAGGCTGTTTCTTCTCTTTTCGATGTGTGCTGATCTCACTGGTGTAAAGTAATGTTGCATTGTCATTCAGATTTGCATTTCTCTGATGGGAAGTGATGAGGCAGACTTTTCATATCTCTACTGGCTCTGTGTCCTCTTTGAGGAAGTGTCTGCTTAGCTCCTCTCATCATTGCAAGTGAGAAGATATGAACCTTTGCTAGGATTGAATTTTTGTGTTGTCCTTATATACACAACCAGTAAAATCTCCTCACTAAGACTCTTCTATATGCTGAAAACTACATAACTACTCATTTTTTTATGAAATAGGAATGGTAATTGGGAAGCTTGGGGACCCCATCCTGTACTTATCAACTCAGAAACTTTATCCTGAGAATTGTATGTCAGCCGACTGTAATGCAAGTGTACAACTCACTGTACCATGACTCTGGCTCCATGTCCACCTTTATTCAACCCAGAAATTAGTAGTCACCTTCTGCAGATTTATGTCGGTACTAATAAGTATGAAAGGAAATTGTCTCTTAGTTGAAACTTTTTTTTTTTTTTGGTTTTTGGATCACACCCGGCGATGCACAGGGGTTACTCCTGGCTCTTCACTCAGGAATTAATCCTGGCGGTGCTCAGGGGACCATATGGGATGCTGGGATTAGAACCGGGGTCGGCTGCGTGCAAGGCAAACGCCCTACCCGCTGTGCTATCGCTCCAGCCCCAGTTGAAACATATTTTTACATTTCACAATGATTTCTGTATTTTTAATCATAATCAGTCAAGAGTCATATTCATTGTAGTACTTGAAATAATTTTGATTTTTGTGCTGATTGTTTGATTTTAATAATTTTATTCTTCATACATCTTGCTTTATTGCTCAAAATAATCTTATAAAGGAGACTGTTTTCTAAATGAATTGTCAGTACTTAAGACTAATTTCATGTCTCCTTTCCTACTTTTTTTCTAGTTTCTCTGTTTTTTTTCAGTAAATATTTCCAAACAGAAGAATAATTACAAATTATTGATTTTCAAGTTATTTAACCCAAACTCTATTCTGCCTTCATGTTCATTAATTATAAAGTTTACTTTCCAGAAAGAAGTTGTTAACATTGATATATAACATTGGTATATAAGAATAGAAATGCGGTTTTTCTTTAAGAAAATACTCATATACCCAAACACATGTGTGGGCACACACGTGCACGCACATGTGCGCGCACGCGCGCACACACACACACACACACACACACACTACAATTTAAATGAGGAAATCTCTCAGTCCCAAGAGCTTGCAAATCAATCGCTTGCCATTCTAACAGTTCCTCATTGTTTTTTAACTGCAAGTCTGAATGATTGCTTCTGTTAATTATTTTTTCGCAAAAAGGTGTCTCAATGCTGTGAAAGAAAAATGGACTAAAAGACCCGAAGAGGGAAAAAATGTCTGGGTTATAATTTTTGAAGATCTGTCACTGTATTGTTAACCAAGCTCTAGCTGTATCCAGTGCACTGAATCTCTGACCTATGAAAAATTGTTTGGATTTCCCCCATTTATCTTGTTTGAGCAGTAAAGAAAATATAATTGAAGAGACGGCATTGAAGAGTATCCTGGGTTATTTGTTATCAGAAACGGTATGCGGGAGGCTCACCACATGAAATTCAAACATAAGAAGTTGCAAATTCTGTGACTGTGGGTGAAGGACAGTTGGAAATTTGCGTTTCTTTTAAATGCTCAGGTAGAAACATGATATGAATTGGGCTTTTCTTATGTTCATTTCAAATTCAGACTTTTATTTTTCAGGAGGTGATGATGAGATGGAATCAAAGATCAAAACTGAGAAATTACCTGAAATGTGATTATTGTAATTTTCAAATGATGTAAGTGAAAAAGACCTACCCCCTCTCCCCTGGTAACATTCACCTTTGATAGTGGCAGAATAAGGATTGTCTCCTCCCCCCCCGCCCCCCCAAGCCACACACACCTCTTAGAAATGAAATGCTCAGGCCTTTCAGGTCAATCTGATGTACGCTGAAGTGTGAGAACCTCTGGCCTAAGCAATTTGCAAGGATAAACTCTTCCTTCTCTAGTCTCCAAATTGCTTTCTTTATCTGCTCAAAATGCTTCTTTCTGTTTGCAAATGCAGCAAAATTATTCTTTAGCATCAAATATACTTTCCGTAAATAAAGGATAATAGACAACCAAAATTAAGAGTCTCTGTGTGGACCCATGAGCCAATTCTATAATTTGCAGCCCAGACATGCCCCTTAGCCTCTGATGTTCATTGTTTTCATGTTTAGGATAAGGATGGTACATTGTATTTTGTATAGGATAATCAGTCATGTTTTCCACCTCAGCAGGTTTTGATTTTGTTATTTGGGGCCAGGCCCTGTGGTGCTCAGGGCTTACTCCTGGCCCTTCATTCAGGGATCACTCCCGGCATGCTTGGGGGGCCACGTGGGGCAGCCAGGATCATACCCACATTGGCCACAATAGGTTTTGTGTGTAGGCAATTTAGAGGCAATGTCATGGACTTAACAGGCAACAAAAAGTAGCCATTTAATTTTGATTAATAAAAATGGTTTTGGAAGAGGTGACTTATGATTTTAGTTTTACAGCCTTATTTAAGTGAATGCAATCTGATTCTGTTCTGAAGGCAGGCTTTTGTAATATCACTGTCAGTGTCACTGTCATTCCCTGGCTCATCGATTTGCTAGAGCGGGCACCAGTAACATCTCCATTCGGAGACTTGTTGTTACTCTTTTTGGCATATTGAACATGCCACAGGTAGCTTGTCAGGCTCTGCATGGGGGCGAGATACTCTCATTAGCTTGCCCGGCTCTCTGAGAGGGGCAGAGGAGTCAAACCCAGGTCAGCCGCATGCAAGGCAAACACCCTACCTACTGTGCTATCGCTCCAGCCCTTTGTAATATAATTAAGAAAATTAAGGACATCCAGTTTCCAAAAGAGCACAGCAAGGTGTGAGGAAAGAGTCAAAATTGGGTAAAAAAGTAATGCTGAAGAGGAATTTAAGTAGTTTTCAGGAGGAGCTGGAAGTGAAAGTGAATTCAGACTTCTTTTCAGTGTTGAACTCTGTCGTGAATCCACTGTACTTTGATCACATTCATTGTGGAATTATAACATTGACTGTTTCTTTGTTACAGCTTCTCTGGTTATATTAGCGCCCAAGACTTCCAGTTTGGTAAACACCAGTGAGAGTTTTTTCCCCGCTCAAGCAGTTTCAACACCAGGGAGTTAATAGAGGGGTTCATCTCACTGAAACTATTCGTGGTTGCTTCTTTGATTCTTTCATGAACTTCAGGGCTGACAGGTTGACCCAGCAATATTTGAAGAGGTGTGTGTGTGTGTGTGTGTGTGTGTGTGTGTGTGTGTGTGTGTGTGTGTGTGTGTGATTATTTTTTAACTGGGTGGAAATGAGACATTTTACACTTCACCTTCCTTTCAACACTGAATTAACAGAAGGACCACCTGCGGAATTTTCTTTAAAAATATAAAAGCTCCAGGCAGGTGCATTTCAGGAGATTCTAACTCTGGGTCATTTTCTACCTGTGTTCGGTGGTTTGGATGGAGAAACTCTGCATCCTTCTTCATTTCTGGTACTTAGGGCTTTTTCAAGTTGTGAAAACTGAGTCACTGCTGTCATTTTACTGCGAAAATAACCTAGGCATCTGTTCAATGCATTGGAGCCTGGGGCTGTATATTTGTGAGGGGTTCAGTGTGATGCAGATGCGATGGGTTCTTGAGGCCTTAGAGTACTAAAAACTGCCCTGACTGTGATTATAAGAATCCCCATGCCCACTAATTAACTGCAAAACCCTTGCCAGTGGGGCTGCAGAGATAGTACAGTCAGTAGTTCAGCTGTAGTACAGCAGGTGGTACAGCTGTGCAGGGCTGGCGGGTAGTACAGTGGGTAGGACAGCTGCAGCCCAGTGGGTGGCACAGCTGTGCAGGGCTGGCGGGTAGTACAGTGGGTAGGACAGTGTAGTGGTGGGACAGCTGTGCAGGGCTGCAGAGATAGTCCAGTGGGTGGTCCAGCTCTAGCCCGGTGGGTGGCACAGCTGTGCAGAGCTGGTGGATAGTACAGTCAGTAGGAGTGCTGTAGTACAGCGGGTAGTGCAGCAATAGTCCAGCCGGTGTACAATTGTGTAGGGTTGGGATATAGCACAGGGCTTGCCTTGCACACAAACAACCCGGGTTTACTTTTTGGAATGCCATGTGGCCCCTTGAGCCTTGCTGGGTTGATTCCTATGCATAAAACCAGGAGTAAGTACTGAGCAGTGCCAGGTATAGCCGGAAATCCTAAAAATAAATAAATAAATAAATAAAATACCTTTCAAATATTCTATGTTCTTCTCCTTTTGATTATATCACAAATAGAATCAAATGTTAGGTCTTACTAAATAACTCGCCCTTTCTTTCTTTACATGATTAAATATATATTATTAGGCCTGAAAACCACTTTGCAGTGTAGAAATGATTTCACAGCCATGGTTCACCTCCTTAATGGTATTCTAAAAGTTAATGTTCTGGCTGGCAAAAAGTCTTGTGGGGTAATATAGAGAAGTAGTTAGAAGTTCAAAGAAATGAGAAAGAATATTTATGTGGATATTTAAATAGTTATATCTACATTTTAATCATCATTAATTTTTAACAGGAGATAACTGCTTGTTATTGCTTCTTGCTCAAGAATATACAATAGGTTTGAAATTTCTGTATACATAGTAGGTCCTTTGTATGGTGTGAGCATTTTAGTTTTTTATTTTTTTTTTTTTGAGTCACACCCAGTGATGCTCAAGGGTTACTCCTTGCTCTGCACTCAGGAATTACTCCTGGTGGTGCTCGGGGGAAACATATGGGATGCTGCGGATAGAACAGGTCGGCCGTGTGCAAGGCAAACGTCCTACCCGCTGTGCTATCACTCCAGCCCTAAGCATTTTAGTTATTGCTGTTATTGTGATTATTGATGATGGTAGAATCAATGTGTTTAGATAAGATGCTCCTTTATATAATTCTTTTGCCATATTTTAGAATTATTTATGATACAAAAATATTTTGTAAAAAGCCTGAGTATCAAAATCCTGATGTACCTTGCACACAGCCAACCTGGGTTCTGTTCCTGGCAACCCACATGGTTTCCTGAGCACTTCATGAGTAATTACTGAGTGCAGAGCCAGGAGTAATCTCTAAACATTACCGGGTGTGACCTAAAAAGCCAAAAAACCCCAAACAAATACCTTTATGTATGCTGAATACATATATTATATGTATGCTGAATACATTATATTATATGTATTATATATATGTATACACATATACACACATATATATGTATATAGTGAGAAATATTGGGCCATATTTCATGGTACTCAGGGGGTGCTCTTGTCTTTGTGTTCAGAAGTGACCCCTAAACTTCTGCTTCTGGAACATTTGTGGTGCCAGGGATTAGAACTGGGGCTGGCCACATGAGAAGCAAACATCTTAGCCTGCTTATCTCTCCATTCCTGAAATTTATGTCTTTTAATGGCAGAATTGTTAATTTTGTTAAGTAAACATGAAAACAAAATGCTTTTCTTGTTCATTGGTAATACTCTGGCATTTTATTAATCCTAGCAAAGTCTCTCTCTATTTAGTGATGCATGCATTCCATTTTCAAATATCTCATTAGTTCCCCTATATGGATTAAATGCTCATGTTCACTAGTGAAAGCCCAGCTCCAATTGACAGATATAATTTGGATGTAATGGATTGTAACTCTTCCTCATTGTCATCTGAGCTGGTTAAACTAATATGCTCCAATTGACTCCTTATTGTTCTGAGAGAGTTTAAAAAACAATAAGAACGAGAACAAAAGCTAAGTCCTCCATGCTGTGAGGCAATTGGTTTTTAGCAGTAGTGTCCAAATGCATTAAGTCATCCTATGAATCATCCTGCTTCCTGTGAAGTTGAGGCTTTTCTGTGTTAAGTCCCTGTCCTTTGATCAGTGACTTACAACAGGGCATCTAGTGGAAGGAATACAACCTGGAAGATACAATCATACAGGACGTCATACGCCTTAGGCACCGGGGATCATTCTTAACAAAGATATTTTTGAAGAAACAGGACCTGCTTCTGATAGAGCAGCCTTATATTGGGGGAACCTAATGGGGGCGAAGCATCTCTTGTTTTTCCCAGGTAGATTCACAGGATTCTTTCCTGTCATCTTTAGTTGCCGGTGATCAAGATAATGACAATTTAGGGGTGGAGAAGTGATATAATTTGGCCTGCCATATGGAAGATAGGGTCTCAGGAATCAGAAAAACCTTGCCTATTGAAGTCTTTGGTTATGAGAATGAACTCAGGGTACAAATAATGCTTTGGTATTTATTGATGTTCATAAAAATTTCAGAGCTTCTCTTTCTTGGAATAACCATGAATATCAATGGGATTTATTTGTTCACATTCATACAGTTTTTTCTTTAAAAAAATTCTTTTTATTTTTTTTAAAGAAAATGACTATTTTTTTCTTTGTATGCTACTTATCCCCAAGAGAACATGGAATTCCAACTCTAGATGATTATGCAAATATATAACTAAATATCTGAATACCTATTTCCACTTCTTATCCTCTGTAATCTAATGACTCCCCTGCCACAATACTATTTCAAATTTAGTGAGAAATGACTTGCATTTAGATATTTATGCCACACTGTCGTATAGATCATTCTCAGTGATGCTGTCCATAAATTAGGACTTCTTTCTTCCAGACAAACTGCAAATACTGCTCATTGATTAAAGACACCTATGCCATAGTGTTTGCATAATTGGAAAAGCACCAAAGACATGCATTGGTCTGCGTGCCCCAATCTAGTTATAGGAAATGAGAAACATTTGTGATTCTGGGGAAACTTCCTTCTCCTTTCTTTATCAGAGGTCACTAAGCAACAAGCCACCATGTTGCTGTTTTGTAGTTGCTATGAGTTTGTGATTTAACATTGAGGAGGAACTTATTCTGTCAACAGAAGCATGTTCATGGTAGTTTAAAATTAGGTTGGAATAGCTGATTAGAGACTTAAACTAAGATGATATCAGTTTCAAACTTATGTCTAGTATCTGGCTAAAAGGAAAAAAAGTATGAATCAAAATATACTGTGAAAAAGATTGCTTTTGTTTCTTCTCTTCTCTCTCTGCCGCTCTCTGTTGTGTGTGCTCTCTCTCTGTCTCTGTCTCTATCTCTGTCTCTGTCTCTCTCTCCCTCCCCCACCCCATCTCTCTCCTTCCTCCCTCATTCCCTTTTTCCTTTGCTCCAGAAGGGGCTTCCTTACCTTCTTAGGCCAAAGAGTTTTGCAAATGTATATGTGCATATATTCTCTTTTTCTCTCCTGTGTTTTTGCAGTGACCACATTTGGACATTTGGTTGTGCTCTAGCGAAGATCACACACATCATTGTGATTCAGTGATTCCGAACACCAGGGTTGCTAAGATACTACTTAGGCATGTGTGGTATGGATGTGTGGATGGGATTGAATCTAAGGTCTTCCAGGTCAAAGCTCTGAGGCAGATGCTTTTGCCTCTGAGTTACCTCAGTGGTATCTACAATATGTATATTATAAGCAAATCACTTGAGAACTTTTTCAGAAACAAGCTTTGTGCCCTGCCATTTCTTTCCAAGTAGAAAAAAATATATATATATATAAGTAGTCATATAAAATAATTAAATGAATCCTTACATGATAAACAATTTAGTAATTATCTAAAGATTCTGGGACTGGAGAGATAGCACAGCGGGTAGGGTGTTTGCCTTGCATGCGGCCAACCCGGTTCAATTCCCAGCATCCCATATGGTCCCCTGAGCATTGCCAGGGGTGATACCTGAGTGTAGAGCCAGGAGTGACCCCTGAGCATCACCATGTGTGACCCAAAAAGCAAAAAAAAAATTACCTAAAGATCCAACAAATTATATGCTAAAAAGTTTATGAAAGTAAAGAATGTAATTTGTACTGACATAGAATATTTATGGACCAACTAGCACAGCAGGTAGGGCGTTCGCCTTGCACATGGCTGACCTGGGTTCGATTCTTCGACCCTCTCGCAGAGCCCTGCAAGCCCTGCAAGCTACCGAGAGTATCCCACCCGCATGGCAGAGCCTCGCAAGATACCCGTGGCATATTCAATATGCCAAAAACAGTAACAACAAGTCTCAAAATGCTACTGGTGCCCGCTCGAGCAAATCGATGAGCAGCGGGATGACAGTGAGAGTGATAGAGTGATGGAACATTGTAGAGGGAAGCACACCAGTTTATTTTGTATTTACGTTCTATATGAGATACATTTGCAAAACTGTAACATACAAAGAGCTTATATGCTGACGTATGAACTTTCATTTCTATGTATTTTATTTTAAATTATATTCAGCATGTTATATTCTGTGTTAACATGAACTAGAGGAAGTTAGAGGGATAGATGTAAAGATCAACAATAGCTTGGCAATGTTACTACAGTAAGGGTAATATTGGACTTTTTACTAATTATATATCTCCTACATCTGAATAATTAAAATTTATGATGAGAATTTATTTTGACTGTTTAAAGAAAGACATAAAACTTAAGGCTCCAGACTCTATGGAGGATGCAACAGCAAAGCTTTTTTAAAGCAAACAAAGAAACAAAGTCTACAAGAAGCTCATTCCACAAAAAATAAAGCACACATTAAATGAAGCACTGTTTTGTAACTTTTTGCCTGGCAGGCATATTAGAAAAATAGGTACAGAGTTATCATGTAAATACAAAAAGATTTTTTTCTTATCGCAAGAAATCTTGTCATTCTAATTGTTCAGTCACATGTAGTGAGGCAAGCAACAGGAATGGTCTTTAGTCAAGTGAAGCCTTAATCAGGGTTTCTCCTCAGAGACCCTGGCACTTGCCATTGATATGTTTGTTGGGCAAACACAGAACAAGGGCCCTGGCTTTCTTCAGCAAATATGTATTTTCCTTTTCAGGTGCATTAGATGTTTATGTATTTCATTGTCACTGTCATTTCTTTGCTCATTGATTTGGCGGAGCCGGCACCAGTAATGTCTCCATTGTGAGACTTGTTGTTACTGTTTTTGGCATATCGAATATGCCAAGGGGAGATTGCCAGGCTCTGCCATGCAGGCGGGATACTCTCAGTTGCTTGCCGGGCTCTCTGAGAGGGAAGGAGTCAAACCCGGGTTGGCTGTGTGCAAGACAAATGCCCTACCTGCTGTGCTATCACTCCAAAGGGTGATTCTTTCTTTGTGGATCTTGTAGGATGTTGTGTGTTGAGTGATTTGCGAACATTAGGGCAGAAGGGAAACCTTTTGTTCAGAGCTGGTATTTCCAGTGCTAAGATCTTGAAGAACAAGTATTATTTCTATTTCGTATTGCTTTCTGCCAATAAATGGCACTCTAAGTTGAATATTTTGACAGTCCATACTATTTATTTATGAAAAAAACAGACAAAATAATTTTTTACCTTAAAGTTTTAAAGATCAAAAATGGAGGAATTACAGTAAAAGATACTCATCTTGAAACCCCTTTTCATCATTTTTTCAAAGAAATAAACTAGAAAGACTGATTTGTGGAATGAAGTTGATGTTATAATAATGCTAAAGGTGTTTGACTCCTTTCCCTATATTTATTGAATGCCTGTATAGAAATTTTGAATTTAAACACAAGATTTGCCTCTGGGAGATTTCTGTTTAGATTTAATCTCGGAAAATAAGTCATTTCAACTGTTTGGGCCCATCATAAACAGTCAGCACACCATCACCCCAACCTGCTGAAATTCACATCTCTGTGTGCAGAATGTCAGGTCTCCGCTAGCCCAAACAGGTAGCCAGCAGCTAATTTTATATTTTCACAAGATAAGAATGTACCTCTTATCCAGGAAAAGAAAATCCCCAAGCCCTTTCTCAGCACTAACACTTTTTTCTCTTACATCAGCAGGTTGTCTTCCTTCTGTCACAATTCCCAAGCGTCTGCGTGGCTCACAGCTGCAGAATTTAAACTTGATTCTTCAGCAGGGTACAGGGCCAGGGTGCTGAAACTTAGGGCAATTCAACTTGAATGTCAGGGAAAATATTACTAGCTATAATTTCTTATCTTGGTGTGGTAACTTCATCTCCCTAGGGACCAGAAGGAAGGGCAGGCGCCCTGTGAACTTTAGTTTGGTGGGCACTCGGCGTTTGAATTTGACCTAGTAGTCCTTAAAGTCTTCATCCTGTGTTGCTCATTCTTCCTTCTTTGGTCTATTCTGATATATATTTTTTATGAAATCTATCTTAGGACACTTGATCCTTGCGGTGGAATACCTAGAACCACTTATTGTTTGGTCAATCAAATAGGATGGACAGAGATGTTGTCTGATAGAGAAAATTAAAGCATGTCCTAAAATAATGTCATTATATGCTGGTGAGGGGAAGAAGCAAAATGAAGGGATGAAGATTGTGTATGGACTCTGCACATTCTTCCCACATTTGCCTGGAGATTATTTTTTTCCTGATGTGTTGATTTCTCTCAATATTCTGAAAAATGTGCACCTCATATTCATTGGGTATCTCAGTGATCCTAGAGTGAATGCAGAGCTGATCCATATTACAAGTCATGCCATTTAAAGTAACAAGTTCTAGGAAACTCTCCAGTATTGAGGTATTATTGCTTAGAGCAAAATCAGTAAAAGAAGAATTATGGAGCAAAATTCAGGAGAAACCAGACATGAGTGTCTGTGCTTTCTTTCCCAGGGAGAAACTCACTGTCTGCCCACCGCTCCAGCAAGGAATTGTAGTAATGTGTGGTATAGTGCTTCCTCGAAGGAAGCCCATTAGAGATGTTTTTTGAGATCACTTATTGAGGACTAGACCCATTCCCTCTCTCTCTATTCCTGGCAAATCAAAATTATAGATTTACATAAGAGAGGGAATATTTGGAGCTGGAGTGATAATACAAAGGTAGGGTATTTGCCTTGCATGATGCCAAACTGGGTTTGATTTCTGGCACCCCATATGGTCCCCTGATCATCAATAGAAGTGATTCCTGAGTATAGAACCAGGAGTAGGTCCTGAGCACTGCCAGATGTGGGGCAATAAAGAACAAGTTAAGAAAAAATTAAGCACAAAAAAATATGTTCAGCCTAAATATTGTTGTTTAGATCAGCAACTAGCACAGCTGACCTTTGTTACCTGTTCTGAGAAAAATGAGAATTCTGCAAATCCTAACTACCTGAGGTTAGTTAACGGCCAACCTTGTAAACTTCGAAGTGTTACCAATATCTCTTGCTATACTCACCCTTTTCTATACCATTACATATTAATTTGCAGTTTTCTCAGTTTGCTTATCAGAGAAATTGGCACTTTACCTTGCAGCAGGCATTCTTGTATCCAGCAGCTTGCTGAACCTCCCTTAGTAATTCAGTTTTATTTGCTTCTCTGCCCTGGTTTCTATTCCAACATGCACTGCTCAATTGAATCCCCGTTCTACATCCAGGCACTTTCTCACATGTCCTCAGTTTCCTTCTCCCCCTGCTTATCAATCCATTCTGGTCTCCAGATGAGATTATTGCAGTGCCTTCAAGCTGAGTTCTCTCTTCAGCAGTTGCCTGCCATTAAAGGTAGACTGCCTGTTTCTTAAAACTGTATGACTCACTCTTTGAAGGTTTTTCTCATGACTTGACTTTGCTCTTAGAGTAAATCCCAAGGTCTATATATAATACAACATCACCTAACCCTGACCCAACCGGCCCCTCATAAAACTATTGTGTTAGTTTGCAGCTTCCCTGTCCTTTCATGCTTTTTGACATTTACTGAACTCAACTTCAAGTTTCAGAAAAGCTCACCATACACTAGGAATACTTTTATGTCTTCTGGCTAGGCTATCCATGTTTAAAACTTGTCTTAGAAGGCTTAGAAGTTTTAGAAGACAGTTACCTAAATTATCATCCAAAGTAGGGTGATTTTTAGAGTAAAAGGGCGATCTTTATAATTATTCCAAATCAACAAGTGTAACTCTGGAAATGTTATCATCTTCCTTGAAGAATTTTTTCTTAAATCCCTTATCAGTATCCTGTTATCTCTGACAAACTTAATTTTTCTTCAAACCACTCCTATCATAGTCATTGATTGCATATTAATTTTCCTTTGTTTTTAATTTTTATGACTGCTTCTTTAGCATATTTTGTATTTTCTTTGCAATACAGTTTTATAAATCTTGAGATCTTAAGAGTCAGTGTATATATAAAATCTCAAGAGTCAGTAGATATTTTGTAAATAATCCCTAAATTTGTAGTTGGATGTTAATACTTCTTTTAAACGGATATTTTTAAATCTATCTCTTTTTTATCTCTGTTTTACTTTTTCCTCACTGTTGTCATATTTGGGAAGTTCTTGATTAAATTCTTGGGCTTATCGTGTAGCTGCTGTCTTATTAGATACATAGAGAACTAATTTGATTATGTGTTGGGATGTTTCGCCTCTGCAAAATCTCTCAGGCAGTTTGACTTGCTAGTGATTTGTGATTTGTGGGCACTTTAAATTAAATGGCCATGCTCTAAACTTAATTTATTTCTCTCATTTTAAAAAACAGAAGTACTGTTCAGTAGGATGCAGTTCTTTAAGTATCAATTAATTCGGATCACTCTTGTAGGTATGAATTTGCTCTGATATCCTGGAAGTAGTCAAGTACAAAATAGATTTCTACGAACAAAGAAAAATTCTCCAAAGGACTACAAGACCCAGCTATGTTTACGACTGTGCTGCCTTCCTTTCTATCAAATGCTGTCAACTTGCTCTTTGACACTATATTCTCTGGCTAGAATGAGAGCATTAATTTTAAATTCAACCAATGTGAGGAGTTTGCATATCAATTTTTAAACCACATGTTTTGTATTATCTTTGGAAACTAGTTTATATGATGATATTTTACATCTGGACATCACAGATTTACAAGTGTGCATATGCCAGAGCTAGTATACTTGACATCTGAGTCTCTTAAAGGATAAGAAAAAGTTGAGAAATGAACTGAAGTTGTTTTAATTACAGAACAAAGACTTTTCATTGATCTTAATTCAATACCACAATTTACATTTTAATTGGGAAAGCTGAGTGTGGGCCCAGTTGATTGCCTACCCACTAGGGTTCCTCTTTGCCAGCAAAACTACCCTCAACTAGAGTGCTGAAAGATGCATTATTTACATGTGAAGACCCAACAAGAAATAGGCATGTTGCACAATAGGATCTCAGGGAAAGCATGACACTGAGCTTGGGGACTCCTGGAAATATTCTCCTTGTGATAAAAAACAGCCATGAGAAGAGAAACTGCCTTTTAGCCGGTTTTAAAATAAGCTTAACAAGGATGTGATGCCCGGAGCTTTGGCAGCCCTTTTTTGACCATGAAATCCTGATGATGGCTAAATTAAAAGAAACAAAATGTGGTTTCTAAAGACATTGTTGGGCAGTTGTATTCACCTTGGAAACCCCTGCTCTACAGAACTTTTTCATGTCTTTATAGTTTAAGCCAGAGGTTTTTAGCTTTTTTACTGATTGGTCTATGGACCGGACCAACAGTTGGATTGGAAGTTGGAACCCATAGCTCAAAGCAAGTTCATACACACACACACACACACACACACACACACACACACACACACACACATGCACGCACGCATGCATGCACTGGCAAGCTTGACTGAAATATTCACATTCTTGTATTAGGACCAAGTTGATTGCCTACCACTAGGGTTCCTCTTTCCAGAGAAAGAATGAGGGGAGGTACCTGTGGTAGTACTGAGTACTTACTCCTGGCATTTCATCCAGGGATCATGCTTAGCATTGCTTAGGGAAACTGTGTGTGGAGCCAGTGATTGAACCAGGGTCTGCTGCATGCAAGGCAAGTGCCAATTGTACTATTTCTTAGCATTAATTGTAACTTTACATGTATTTATGATGCCCTTCTTGAGTATAGCTCTGTTACAAAACCAGGCCAGTATCTGAAATTAGACATGAGACGTTTCACTAGAGCTAGACAAGTTGTTTATCATCCTAGATTATGCTGATAATTCTTAAAATATTAATAGTGTGTTTTATTTTTATATGAAATGTTGTTATAAGTGTGCTTTATACTTTATCCAGCTTTATACTGTAATTTCACCCTATTTATTTTATTGCGAATTAAAATTGTTTTATCTAAAGAAATTTATTAGAAGTATATAAGGAGTAAGAAAGATATGTATATGTGAACACATATATATGTGTTCAAGGAAGAATATAGGCTCCTCCAGAGTGGATAAAGCCAAGGTTCACATTTTATTAAAAAAAAAACAAATAATATTGGTATTCAAGATTGTTTATTTTGGGGGAGACAGTTTTCTCCTTATTCAAAATACATTCAAAAGTACTCAAATAGGTACTTTTTGAGTACCTTTGTCATGGGTTCCTTGCCATGGGTAGCTTGCCAGGATCTGCCATGTGGGCAGGATACTCTCGGTAGCTTGCTGAGCTCTCCAAGAGAGATGAAGGAATCAAACCCGGTCGGCCATGTGCAAGGCAAACGCCCGACCCGCTGTGCTATTACTGGACTGAAGACATTAGAATAGCAAAGACAAAACAAAACATAGTATGTTTTTTGCCAAACTCATACATTGTGCAGATTGTGATTAGTTGATGAAACTTTCTAGATTAGTTTATGGTAAAGGATCAGTTTTTGAAATTTTATAAATATTCCATCACCATCACCACATCCTCACACATTAAAAGTGAACAACAATTACAGACATCTAAAAAATCATTTAGAAAGCTAACGGCCATTGCAATCATTTAAAAATTCATTTCAGCTGTTGGGGGAAGATAGGAAAAGTGGGGTTAGAAATGCTCATTTTCATTTTGTCCATCCTGAGCTTTAGTGTATGTTCAGTGGAGTGGCATGTCATCTACCTATATGTGTGAACGCATATTTATAATACACACACACACATACACAAGTGATAAGTTTTTCTGCTGCATTGGCACAGGGTGTAGACCCAGGAAGTAGACAGCTCAACATCATGGTAGTTTATCACGATCACGATCACGATCACGAAATCCCTGTTAATCGTCAATTTCTCGAGCGGGCTTAGTAACCTCTCCATTTGTCCTTTCCCTGAGATCTTAGAAGTCTCTCTCAGCTCGGCCCTCTCAAAGATGTCGCACTGGAGGCTCTTTCAGGGTCAGGGGAATGAGATCCAGCTTGGTACTGGATTTAGCATATGAATACACCATAGGAAGCTTGCAAGGCTGTCCCATGTGGGCAGGAAACTCTCAGAAACTGGCCATTTTCTCCCAGAGGGAGAAGTAGGCTACAGGATATCCTGCAGCCGCTTTGCGGGATATCTGTAGCAAGCGCTTCTGGGAGCTTGCTGTTAAGTCTCTGGGTGCTGACCGTTGATGGAATTACACACATCTGGGTTCCTCTGCCTGTACCTTCATGCGTGAGGCCTGTCCGAATGTGTGGAGTGGGGCCTCAAACATGGCTGTAGCTAGGTTCCTGTGGTTTTTGGCCGCCGGGAGCTCTGCTCGAGGTGGGGAGGGAAGCTGGAGCTATCCCCTCTGGGAAGATAGCCAGGCATGCAGAAGGCAAGAGACTCTCTTGGTAGTTCATATTTATAATATTTTTAGAATAATAAGAAATAGATCCCTGAATTATGGACTATTAGAAATGCTGTGTCAGACCAACCATACCACTCATGAAAGAGTATAGCACATTCATAATAAAATGAATAGCACATTCATAATAAAATGAACAGAATCCCTTTAAACTTGATGCATTGCTTTGTTGGCAATTACTTCTATCTTAAGTAATTCTGAAAAGGTAGGATGGCCAGTGCTGAACAAGAATGGGAAAATGTATAAATAAATCCTTGTGCAATCTAAAGTTATCCCCTAGGTTCATATTCTAGAACAAATAAAAGGAAAAAAAAAACAAACGTGTTTATGGGTCTCTAAGTATGCTGCCCTGGATTAAGATGTAAAACCAAGGACTTTTCTAAAGAAACCAGCGGGGTCAGCATTATCTGTGAAATACTAACATCTTTTATGCTTACCTTCTAGTGCTGGACTTTACTCTTAGTGAAATGTGAGAAATATTGATCTTAATTTTGCCTTGTAAATAATGGATTTAACCTCGAAAGCTTTTGTTCACTTGTATTCCCAGGCACTCTGTAGTCAATCTTCATATGGTTGTTTTTCTACTCTATTATTTTTGCTCTAGGTGGGACATTGAAAGGCCCCACACTTTTGAATGTTAAAATTCAACCTTCAGGGAGTTTTGTCTGTCTCTGCTTTGCTGAGTGGCTTCCATTAAACTGAGTTCTTTTTTGATGTGTCTATTATTATCTCCCATGCTCCAAAGTTGGTGTTTGAAATTTATGTAAATTCTGTTCTCATGAGACATTAGGAAATTGCTTTTATTGGGGAATTCACCAACTTGATAATCACTTTAGCTGCATAATGAGGGCTTCTTATTTTGGCCCTGCAAATGGAGGAGGCATTAGAATTCATTAGGAGCCTGATGACCCTTCCTGTATCACACAACTTACTCTTCTGAACATCTTCACTATCCTTACCCCATCTACCTGATTAACTCCAAGGAGGGAAAGGTTGCCAACGATGGCCCATGAGGAGTCAAAGACATTTTGATGCTTCTCAAACTAACTGACTTCATCAAGAACCCTTTCATGTTTGCAACCTCTTAGGCTTTAGATCACCAGATATTCACTCCTAGTACGTGTAGTTTAAAGAAGCACTCCTAAGTTAAAATTCCCTTCCCTTCTCTGTTCTCATCCACTAGAGTAATAGGTTGCACTAGTCCTTGCAAGGCAGGCATTATTGGGTCCTACGCGTCAGGGATATGTGATCTAGTATTGACTACTTTTTGCAATTTCTGTTCCTTGTGTTTATGAGTCAGACCAGACCGTCACGTTACATTGTGTAATTCATGGAATCAAAAGCCAAAGCCATTTGTAATGTTCTCACCTTTTGCTGAGGCTTATTGGTCAGCAATCTCATTACGGCATCACATTTCTTAAACTGCTTTCAGATCACCTGAGAGATGAGGCTGTGTGTTCACCAGGCTGTGGCTCTTCCTTCTCTGGGCAGTCTGGACAGCTAGATGCCATTTCTGTCCAGCTGGGAGCCTTTTGCTTAGAACTGTTTTCTCTTTTACCACTCTAGGAGTAGTTGTGCTGCCTATATTATGTAGTTGGCTCAGTGAGGCATTCCTGAGAGACCTGTAGTAGAATGTATAAATGTAGTCATGGGTCTCTGCCAATGAAGACCACGTGGGTAATGTTGGTCTCAATAGCCTCCTCACAGAACTCAGGCGTGTGGTAGGTTGAGCCATGTAGCTTTGCACAAACACAATCTAATCTGTGCGTTTCTTCAAAATTTAGCCCTGTTGATAAGCAACATGACCCAACCTCACAGTCTTCGGTTCATCTATCATAAGAAAATAATACTGCTATGTGAAGAATTTTGAGAAAAAGGAAATTATCTCAATTGCCAGCTATCCTCAGAGGAAACAAGTCTAGTTAGCTGTTCCTACCAGGACAGAATGCCCTGGTCCTACGCTGTGTTTCCCTGACCATCTTCCTTTGTATGAATTCTCCATTCCTCCCACCAAATCTCTCATGCCAGCTTAGGATTTGTTTGGGTGCAAAGTCCAGTGTAGTCATTGGCATGTATTTCTTGCATTTGTTCTCAAACTCTGCAGATGGTTTTGTCTTCTCCATCAGTGACTCTTAGGGGCTCCCAGAGAACAGAAAGTCCTTAGAGCTACTCCTGTATTGAACGTAGAATAGTCATTCTGATAAATGACAATTTTTGGTAGGCCTATTACAAAACCCAAGTAGACGTAGAAAGTCTGTGGAAATGAGGTGAAAGAGAGGATTTGCTCTTCACGACTAGAAACTTCAGATGAATAGGACTCTTAATAACTTTGGAAGAGGCAGGGAAGCTATTGAGAATTGAGTTCCGTATATGAGCTACATACTGCCATTCCAATAGCCGTTTTGAGAAGGAAGAGGGAAAATAGTAAAGGAAGCAGGGGTCTGGAGCTCGGACATAGATTGGAGTTCAGATGTCATCTATTCTTTTCCTTCTCAACATGTCACCTGGGGAAAGTGAATTGACACCCCTTGGGAGCATCTTAACAATCAGATTATCAAAGCCTGCCCCAGAATTGCATCAAGTTAAAACTTGTATTGGTACATAATTTCCCTTATGTTACTCAAGTCTGATAAGGATCGGTCTTTAGTAGCAGCTAGAGTGATTTCCTGTATTAGGCTCTTGGTGCTTTATTATCCTAATCTACAAAACAGGGGAGGCTTAGTAACTACTTAAAAATTTTAAACTATTTTAAAATAGTAATACATATTAGGAAAACAGCTTATGTTATCAGATTGATAAGCATTGCTTGAATAATACTTACAACTAGGCATCTAGAGATGTATGATAATTTAATTTAAATCCCAGGTCAGGTGAGAATAGCTGCTCTCTTCCAGGTAGAGATTTGGAAATGATTATGAGACCGGGAGGGGTGGGAGATAAAGTGTGCAATAGAAATTAGGCAGTTCTCATTGTGTGCAACGGAAATGAGGTACTCCTAAGAGTCCTTAGTATCTAAGGGTACATTGGCTCCAGACTAGATTGTAGACTAACCGTAGTTAGTATGTCGTAGAGCTCTGAAATTGCATAAAGACAGTGGAAAGAAGTTCTGATATGTTTGTGGATTCCTGCTGATCACAGGATTCATACTGTGCTCACCTGGACCAACTGGCTTTCAATTGCACAGGATGCTGACCTGGCCATGACACTGCAGGGTTGATAATAACTAGGAATATTAAGCTAATGTTAGTTGTGAGCGTTTTTAAAAATACCCCTTCATTCTTCCTTTCCATCAGTAGCATGTTCATTTATGATGAAGGTTCTCCTAAAGTTAGACTCTCCTAAGAGTTAACATTCTTGATTCACAACTTCTTTTTACAGGTTCTAAAATCACATTATCATAGTTGATTCATTTTCTAATTTTCAACTTCATTTCTAGCTGCATTTCTGACCATCTTTTAGCACCTTTCTCCAGTAGAAAAATATTGCATGTGAATTTAAATTCCTTTTTGTGTGCTGAACTAGAGTTTGTGAAAAAATAATATCAGTAGAAATATGATTGGCTGAATATAAACTCCAAATATGTATAATGCAAAGATTTAATCATAGTCTAAGTTTACAGATTTAAATGGGTTAAACAGAATGGAAATTCAAAGGTATCTGAGCCTTCTGCATTTATGAATAATTTCATTGGATTAATTTGGGAATACAGTATGTTCGGTGAGATTTTACTTCTTTTTCATTTTTGTCACATTTCCGCCTTGATGGGGAAATGGTGCATCTGGTGGGGTAGCCTGCAGTTTGATCCTTCAGATTATAGTTTGCTTTCTTAGGAACATTGTAATTGAAATCTGTCTACTGATATATTGAGTGTCATACCAAATGATGACAGTAGTTGTTCAACCTTAATTATTTTATTATTATTATTTTGGTTTTCTGGGGTCATGCCTGTGGTGCTCCTGGCTCTTGAATCAGGAATCACTCCTGGCAGTGTTTGTGAAAAACATATGGAGGGACCCTCTGCTCCTAAAGATTTTGATTCCAGAGGCCTTTTAACCCATTTTGGCATCCAGAGCAGCTTCTTACAACAATGCACTGGGACTGTGAGCTGGGCTACAACTCCGAGCTGTCTGGGGATGGATATTTCCTCTCCACCTGTCTTTCTGCACGGAAAATGGCGGCAGCAGCAATATCCACGTGGCAGGAGCCACCTTCTAAGACTCCTAACCCAGAGGTATACAGTTTTTACACTTTGGGGCTCCTAGGCAATCATGGGAAGTGGGTGTTACTGGCAAGCCCTCGGCCCAGATAAATCCGGAGCTGCTGAGAGCGAGACAGGCCCTCTTCTCCTAAAGATTTTGATTCCAGAGGCCTTCTAACCCATTTTGGCATCCAGAGCAGCTTCTTACAGCAATGCACTGGGACTGTGAGCTGGGCTATGCAATCTCTGGCAGAATTTTCCCTGGACTTTATACAGAAATCCAAAACCATTAAGAGACTTAACATCTCTTTAATTGTCAGCAATGTGAAACGGTTCCTTTTTAGCAGGTCTGACCTTGGGGGGAAACTCCAAACAATAACCGTGAGTTTTTTGTTGAAATACTGAAGGTAATCAAAGTAGCAGCCATTTCTCTAGACTGTGAACTGAGCAATAGCCCTGCACTGGATGAGAAGAGGAAATATCCCTCTTTCCCAGTTGTTTCCCATTTTCGGGGAGAAATACAGTGTGGCATCCACCATACTATGAGGCGTGGGAAGGGGGATAATGAAAAGGAAAAATAAAAAAAAAGTTATATACTTGGAGCAGTGGGGCTACATATCTCTTCATTCTAAGCAATGGAAAACTAATTATCAAATGCTTCCTTGGTAGTAGGGCTGTCATTCTTCGGGGGAAACTCCAACAATAATAGTGAGTTTTGTGTTGAAATATGGAATATAATCAAGGTAAAGAGAAAATGAAGTGAAATTCATCGGTTATGCAGTTGGGGGTGGGGGGGTGGGGGCGGGAGGTATACTGAGGTTTATGGTGGTGGAATATGGGCACTGGTGAAGGGATGGGTGTTTGAATATTGTATAACTGAGACATAAGCCTGAGAACTTTGTAACTTTCCACATGGTGATTCAATTAAAAAAAAAAAAGAAAAACATATGGGATGCTGGGGACCAAAGCTGGGATTACTGTAAGCAAGGCAAACACCTTACCCACTGTTCTATCTTTCCATCCCCAAGAGTATTTTTGGGGGGGGCGGGTAGGGGCACACCCGGCAATGCTAAAAGATTAATTCTGGGTATTCAGTCAAGACTCACTCCTGGTGGTGCTTGGGGGACTCTATGAAATTCCAGGGATAGAACCTGGGTTAGCAAGATAAGAATCTTAACTGCTATATTATTACTTCAGCCAGCATTAATTAATTTTACTACTGTATACTGAAGCATTGATAGGATACAAACATTTCATTGGAGGGGGTTGTGTCACTCTGACTATGATCAGCTAGTCTTTCATGATTAACAGAACCTCCTCCTCCTCCTCCTCCTCCTCTTTCTTCTTCTTCCTTTTCTTCTTCTTCCTCTTCTTCTTCTTCCTCCTCCTCCTCCTCCTCCTCCTCCTCCTCCTCCTCCTCCTCCTCCTCCTCCTCCTCCTCCTCCTCCTCCTCCGTCATATCCAGCTGTGCTCAGAGCTTACTTAGGAGTCACTCCTGGCAGTGGTGTGGGACCATATATTGTATCACGGATCCATTCTTGGTTACCCATATTCAAGGTCAGTGTCCTATTTGCTGTGCGCTCTCTCTCTCTCTCTCTCTCTCTCTCTCTCTGTGTCTTTGTCTGTCTGTCTGTCTGTCACTGTCTCTCTTGCCCAAGGCATATTTTTTATTGTGGAGAGCTGATTCTCTGTTCTGGTTCACCATCTTTTTGTTCACCGATTTTTTAAAAATACCTCTGTTAGATTTTAGTTTCCTCTGGTTAATGACTGATGCTTTACTTTTCATCTTTGAGAATAAATGCATGATCTGGTTTATCCAGGGCTGGGTCAGTAAGATTCCCTGAGATCCTTCCTCTTGTCCTAATTTTTAAGAACCTTCCAGTGCAACATTCTTCAGCCTTTTTCATATCTGTGGACTACAAGTACCTGTCCCATACACCCACCCACGGAGCAATACTTATAGCCTAGCTGGTAGAATGGTGATGCTCAACCTTTCTATACAGGCAGACCAGACCATTTGAACATCATTGCTACAAGTGGCACTAGTGAAGAATTTGGTTGAATTATCTATGTTGACTAAATAGGGGTAAACTGTTCTTAGTTTGATAGTTTTGGCTCTTCTGATCTTATGCTAAAAATGTAAGCATTGTCTTAGGTAAAAACAAGTTATTTGACAAAAATTTCAGAGATGCTTCCTTAGCCTCAGGCTAAGAATGCTCTGTATTTGCATTGGATTGGTCCTTCTTTTTGTATATAGAATCAAGCTGACAGACAAAATAAGAATCACAAACCAGAAAATTCTGACTTCAACTCCCAGATACTATATGTGTTTTTGATCCCGGATAGAAAACCTTCCCTGTCCTGGTATAATTGTTTGATAAAATGATTGCCTCCTTTTGTGGATGAACATTTCAAATTGCTGCATCTGAGTGAAGATCTTCTAAAGATCTTGCAGTGAGATAATGAGATGACATCCTTGCAATGAGATAAGACTTTGCTGTACTTGTATTTCACTCATTGTTCTGATGAGTCTTTCTTAGAGTAGACATCTGGAAACCGCGCTGGCATGCTCCAGTTTATGCACACCTAGTTAGATATTTGTTCCATCAGTAATCTAGAAAGAGAATCAAACCGATTACATCTAGAACTAAAGAAAATATTTTAGAGAGGAAGGCAGAAATGCAGACAACTCACAAACATACACACAGAGAGAACTTTACAACATATGTGGAGTTCTTACATTCTGGTAGTTGTCAAGGTATTTTCCTGTTTTAATTGAACATCTACTAACATCATATAGTGGATTAATGCTAGTTACTGCATATAGAGTTTGACAGTACTGGTTTGTTTACTTCAGAGTACAGCAATGAATTAAACTGTAATCAGTGCAAAACAAATATACACCCGCTATGCTCTCTATTCCTGAATCTTATATTTAAATAAGAAATTCCTTGTAAGTTTAGATGCTATGGCTTTTTTTCCTACTCACATCTTTCAGAATTTTAGGAAAATTGGAGATGAGCAACGTAAAATCATGGTTTTAAAAGACTTTGCAAAGATGGACCATTCAACTGCTTATTTCCTCCCCCTTTAAACTCATTAAGACTATAGCCTGAAGTCTACCAAGAGTTTTTTACTGCATCATTCTAAATGTAAAAATAGCAGCAATTGCTGTGGTGCTGACAGGCATTAAATGGACTGGTGATGAGGATGATGGTGATGGTGGCAAGGGGGGTGATGATTGTCCTTTGACTTTCTGCCATCATCCTCATCTCATGACACAATGCAAAAGTAGACAATTTGATCTTGATGAAAGGGTCTCTCTACCCAGGATACTTGTAATAGTGTACAAAGCCTGAAACACTTATTTCAAATTCCTCAAATCATCTGTTCAATTTAAAGAATAGCTAAGATCTTTTCAAAATGCTATGTGAAAGTTTTAAAGATGGTCTCACAAGTCACAAAAAGTGGAAGAAAGAGGAGCTACTTTAATCCAGAACTTAAATTAGTAACAGAGTATTTTTTTCACTAGTAGGACGGTCTACAATTTTGTGAAGCATAGAATAATTCCATACAGACTGTGCATGATGTGTCCTTAATAGTGACTGCTCATTAGAATCATCTCTTGAACTCTTAGAACATTCCTATTTCTGAATGGGAGACTAATACCCAAGAACAGTATAGATACGTACCACAGCTTTGAAGGGGCCTACATGCTGGGGGAAAGGCAGCTCAGATAGAGAAGTGTCCACCAAGTAAAGGGTACTAGGAGGGCCTTCTCAGGATGGGAGATGCGGGCTGAAAAGAGACTACAGACCAAACATGATGGCCACTTAATACCTCTACTGCAAACCACAACACCCCAAAGGAGAGAGAGAGAGCAAAAGGGAATGCCCTGCCACAGAGGCAGGGTGGGGTGGAGGGGACAGGGTGGGGGTGGTGGGAGAGATGCTGGGACCATTGGTGATGGAGAATGGGCACTGGTGGAAGGATGGGTACTTGACCATTGTTTGATTGAAGTGCAAGCACGGAAGTTTGTAAGTCTGTAACTGTACCTCATGGTGATTCACTAATAAAATTTTTAAAAAAAATTCTGTTTCCTAGAGTTATCTGCAGATTCTTGATTGGCATGGGGACAACTGCCAGTGTGTTGAATGTTTGTAAATCTCTTCAGGCTCTTAAGGATAAGATTCTCCTGTTTTAACATTAATCAATTCCACTAGCTCAATTTTCCCACAGTTCTATTAATCTTACCTGAAGGTCTATGCTGAAGTTTCCAAGGTACCTAAGACTCCCTGGTGAAATTGTCATTATAAGTCCCTCAAAGGCAGGAACTCTGTCTTGTAACTGCTTCATGTCCTCTTGAATATTTTGGTTGTGTATCTAAAATGGGCTGGAGTGGTAGCACAGCGGGTAGGGTGTTTGCCTTGCACGTGGCAGAACCTGGGTTCAATTCCTCCATCCCTCTCGGAGATACTACAGAGAGTATCCCGCCCGCAAGGCAGAGTCTGGCGAGCTACCTGTGGGGTAGTTGATATGCCAAAAACAGTAACAAGTCTCACATTGGAGATGTTTCTGGTGCCTGCTCGAGCAGATAGATGAGCAACGGGATGACAGGAACACTGACAGTGACATCGAAACAGAATTTACCTGTCATTAAAGTTTACAATTTTATTATTTTGTTTATAAAGTAATAAGATGTGCTTAATTTGATAACAAATTATGCCTTATCTTCCAATGTTCTCTAACAGTAGCTTTCTTTTTATGCCTTTATTGTACATCTTGGGTGGAGGCCTACCCAATATTCTACTGCACTCGGTGTGCTTCAGAGGCCAGGTGATGCTCGCAATTGAAGCAAGACATGAAAAAAATATAGCCCAGTATTGTGAGTAATTCCCCTGGCCCTTGCAAAATTAAAATGGAGCGACATGAAGAAGTTCTAGGGAATTTTAATGTGGTGCCAGGTGTCAACATCAGGGCCTTGTATTTGCCTAGCATATGCTATAGTAGGACCCGAGTAATAGCACAGTGGTTAGGGTATTAGCCTTGCATGCGGCCAACCCGGGTTCTATTATTCCGTCCCTCTAGGAGAGCCCAGCAAGCTACTGAGAGTGTCCTGCACATGCGTGGCAGAGCTTGGCAAGCTCCCCGTGGCTTATTCAATATGCCAAAAACCATAATGACGAGTCTCAGAATGGAGACGTTACTGGTATCCACTCCAGCAAATCGATGAGCAACAGGACTACAGTACAGGGCTATAGTGCTATACTAATTGAGCATATCCAATCAATATGCTCAATTAGTTCATCATACATAGTACTTAAAATTATGATCTGTCCTGCTTATTTAAAACACCATAAAAAGTCTTATTTACTATCATAATTTTATGTTTTCAAAAGAAAGACTTAATAACTAAAATATTTAAAAGGCTCTGATTTCAGAAGAAGTTACAGAAAGTTTTAGAGAATGTTCAGCATCTTGAACAAAAAAAAACACAGTCTTGCTTCTCACACTTTGCTACTTAGTAAATCAAACGGACCTGAGCAGAGTCCATAAACTTTTCATTGAAGATATTTCCTTTCCATTTTACACTAGAAAGAGGACTCATCTCTTCCCACTTTGCCTCTAGATTTTTTAGGGTCAGCTTCCTAAGTCAAAATTAAAATTGATCTTTAAAAAGATATCTAAAGTGCCAATTCAATAGCACAGCAGGTAGGGCATCTGCCTTGCATGCAGACAACCTGGGTCTAATATCTGGCACCATCTGTGGTCCTTTGAGCCTCTGTGAGAGATTTCTCAGTTCAGAGACAGGAATAAGCCTGAGCACCACCAGATGAGTCCCAAGAATCAAGGGAAGAGAAGTAAAACAAAATCTTGTAACATGGAAGTAGATACACTGGATTTGCATAAGAAATGTCCTTGAGAGACAGGTAGGGAGGTGTGGAGGGGGAGAGAGGGTGAGGGGGATAGGGAGAGGGAGGAAAAGAGTATGGAGAATGGGGGAGGGAAACTGGTCATTGGTGGTGGTGGGAAATGTACAGTGGTGGTGGGATGGGTGTTGGAATATTCTATGACTGAAACCAACCATCAACAGCTTTGTAACTATGCATCTCATGGTGACACCAAAAGGAAAAAAAAAAAGATGACTCACTGGTCTTCTTTATCTATTGTTATTTACTAGAAAATAACAGTGGGTAAGGGGCTTGTTTCAGTCCCTGTCTTCCCATATGTTCCCTCCAGCAACTCCAGGGGAAATTCCTAAGTACAGAGCCAGGATTAACACTTGAGCACCTTCAGGTGTGTGTGTGTGTGTGTGTGTGTGTGTGTGTGTGTGTCTAGCGAGAGAGAGAGAGAGAGAGAGAGAGAGAGAGAGAGAGAGAATAATCATAAATAACACAGTACTCAGTATAACTAACTCAACTAGGATTGTGAGTCCAATTTATTTGGGGACTTTCTTCAAGGTACATACAGCTAGATCTCATTTCAGACCTACTAAATCAGAATTTTGTTTGGGTAAAGGGAGATTTGGAACCTGGGAGAATATATTAAGATGAAATTAGGAAAAATTCCGCATGCAATTTCTAACTTTCCATAGTTCATAAATTTGTTATGACCTTCCATCACTCCCTTGCTTTCTAGCACTCTCGTTACTGATGGACCACCATCAATTTTTAGTAGCTCCAGTTGTCTCAAACTTGCTTCTGACTTTGAAGGCCAGGGAGATGTCAAGTTTTCAAATGGAATTTTAGCCTCTCTTTGCGTTTAGTGTCAGTCTGCCTTCAAGTAGAAACTATAAAATGCCAAGCCCACCTCAGACTACTGTTATATGTCTTGACATTCGTCTAAAATTGGCCTCCATGTCTGTACTACCAGGTTAGTTTCAGGTAGTTGTAGTTTTGTTTATACTTTGTACTGTTCATAGTTGTTCTGCAGATGTTGGATGATCTTATTTTACCATGGAATTGGTACTCCCAAATCATATTCAAATGGCTGATTATGAGAATTTCCCTCCTTTTGGCCACCTACATTACATCATTGCTTCATTCTCTATTTGCTTATAACTCACCAACCAGGCATACATTTCAAGCTAGTTTTCCTCTTTGTCTGTTCAAGTGTGTGTGTGTGTGTGCGCGCGCGCGCGTGTGAGCACATGCACGCATGCACACATGTATGTATATTTTAACCTAGTGTATCTGATCTTAACTCTTAACTTATCTGGTAAGTCATTTTCCTTAAATTATTTTGTGTGTCAAAAATAAAAGTGAAACCAGAGCAATTTGCTTTTCCAGTATTGCTACCAAAAACTCTAGACTTTTCTGCTGTGGTTGTATAATTTGTTTTTGCTCCTAAATCTATATGTGATCTAACTAATTTTATATGTTTATCATCTGAGAAACCTCAGGATCTTGCTTAAGTGACTCCTAAATGACTCCATATGTCTATATGATACTGATAGGAACTCAAGTATAAGAAGTACATTCTCAGCCCTTCTTGGCAATGAAATTTATCTGTTATGATTTTAAGATATTAGTACTTAAATCTTGTTCAAGGTTAAAACAATACAAAACAGAAACTTATTCCCATTTGTAGAGAGCAGGGACATCTTTCTCTTGTCACCTGGCCACAGAATTTTTTATATTTTTCTAAAGCTGTCACTCTGTGCTTTCTAGAACAATCTCTTTAGAACTATTTTTTTCTTTTTGGTTTTTGGGGCATCGCTGGCAGTTGCTCAGAGCTTACTGTTGGCTGTGTGCCCAGGGATCACTTCTGGCAGTTCTTGGAGGGTCATATGTGGTGCCGGGGCTTTAATCTGGCCTGAGGTATATGCCTCACCCACTGTATTATCTTCTTGGTAGATCCTTTTCATCTAAGTAGCTATATACTAGAAGTCTTGCACACAGTGACCATAAAGGGTCCACAGAATACTCTCTCACTTTTTAATTCAGAATTAATGGACCAGATTGTTATTTTGAATTTGTAATCAGTTCTTTCTGAATACTTAGCACTTTGTGAATTTTGTAGCTTTCAGTTACACCACTTTTTGCACTATTTCAGAAGAACCTACCAGTATTTATGAAAGACTGTGCAGAAAGATTGTGCATTTTTTTCCAATTTTCCTGTTTGCAACTGCATGTGACATTAAAGTATATCTATTAAAATGGTGAACTACAGTGGAGTAGGTAAAAGAGCTTATTACTTAGATGGAAAGATTCAGATTTAAATTTTGGGGGGAGTGTGCCTTGCAAACAAAATGAAGTTTGTATTTGTTGTTTCTGCTACTACCACCTTTAAAAAATGCAAGTTTCCACAAAGATGAATTATAACTGAGAAAATGACTGAGTACTAAGTATCATCCCTTATGACTTTATTGCTAGTCCCCAACTTTGAAACGGAGATACCGATTTTTGGCACAGAAAGAAGATATGGAAAGCGAGATGAAAACAACAGTAAGGCATCTTTGAGGCCAGAAAATAGTAGTTTCATGTCATGTTGCACTGATTCTTAATTTTTTTTACTTAAAGATGACAAATAGAAGCCACATTTAAATCTGACATTAAAAATTCAAAACATTTCATTAGCATATCATTAGTTAATACTTTTGTATAATTTCAGGTGCATAGCTTTGCAGCTAGATTTATAGCTTATGCACTAACGTTCTACCATAAAGCACTCTTATTTCAAAGAATCACCAAAGTCTTAATGTCACCCCACAAAAAACCCTTTGAGTAGTTCTTTCCAACTTGCTTTTCCTCTCCTATCACTCTGGAGATCACCTAGTTTTCACAGATTCTAGAAGTTGTGCATGTGTGCTTATGTGTATGTGTGTGTATAAACACATGACATTAATTTTATTAGTATTTCAAAAATAAGTTATCTTGTAACATCCCAGGCAGTATGGACACAAAGCAGTATGGAGACCTGTCTAATTCGATAAATGTGCAAAGGACAGTGAGGTGTTGTTCTTACTTTTGCCTGTCTTCAGTACGATATGCATCTGACACAAAATGAGAATCGAGTCAGAAGTCAGTGTTGTGATTTAGGCATGAGAGAGGAGACCTTTGTCACCAAAGAGGAGACAGTTTGCCCTGAGTTGCAGACAAACTTCATCTGAAAGGCAGAAGATAAATAATGGTAATACTTGTATGGTTTTTAATGTCTGTGGTTTGGCTCCACCAGCTTGAGATGGAACTTAGAATGTTTTCCAATCGGTCATTTGAATAAGGGGTCTGCTCTCAGGAGTTAACATTCAGCACTCAGCTGAGGGAGGATGCGCAGAGTGATTTTCACATCAGAATCAGTGGGGCAAGATGAGCTTGGGTGCTTGTATTAGGATTGGGTATACATTTTAAGTAGGATTGATGTGACTAAGGAGTGGGTTGTACAGATGATTTATTTTCTCCAGCAGAGCTGTTTGAAAAAAGTTAGTGTGCAGAAAAGCAATATAACATGGAATGAATAAGCCAGTTCAACACTCCATTCTGATTTTGCATGGAGTAACAAGTCAAACATTATATATTTTTAAAAGATATAAGTATAGGTGTTAGTCAAATAAATTTCTTTTTTTTTTGAACACGATAATGTTTTCAATTTGTTTAGTTCTATGACATGTGTTCATCTTTTATTAAGTTCCGTATTTGTAATGGAAACTTCATTTTAAAAGTGATTGTCCAAGGTGATACTCTGTTCATGTTTTTTTACTCTGTTCATGTTTTTTTCTACTTCCTTCTTTCTGAGCAAGTCAACAAAACTTGATCCAAGATTCACTGATGTGAGGGATTCCAAGAAGAGTATTTCTATTTTGCAGTAAATCAGTGGGGTGAAGACAATGGGGCATTTGACTCTGATTTCTGGTTTTTAACTCTGCTCATTTTCACCTCTACTGAACAGTGCTTAGGTAGCTAGTGTAAATTAGGTGAGTGCATACATTTCCTGTTAAATGCCAGGGCTCTCTTCCTCCCAGCCCCGGAGCTCATGGCCGAGTGAATACAGACTTCTGAAAACAGATGAAGATAGAATCACCTTGGAGCCAGTTAAAGTATTATTTTTATTTAATTAACAACTATACACTCATGTGTAATATATGTTTATATGTGCTCATAAATATCGATCCTATTCATGCTTGTCTTTTTACTACCCAGGGCCATGCCAGTGGTGTTCAGAAAGCATCCAAGTGGTTTATTGTGGTAACCCCTGCTTCCCGTGGTGTGCCAACAGCTACCTCACAGCACCCAGGGAGCAGTTGTTATCACAGATTCCGCCTGTTCCCTTGCAGGGCTGGGGAGTCGCTGCCAGCATTTCATTTCATTTTCATTCCATCTGCAGGTGTCAGAAGCCTGCTTCAGATTTGATGTGTAAAGGCATTTGGGGCATATTGTTGTTAATCTCGTGTACATTAATGATGATTTAAAAACCCTTTTTGCAGCCTGCCTTTTCCCCATGCATAGACCTTTTACAGGCTGAGTGAACAGGAAATAGGTCTGTTGAATTGGGCTTCAGCATTATTGCTCTCCTGTCTTCAAAGTGTTGCTCACCATGCTCTTCAAGGGCTGGCACGATTCCTCACTGATCTAAAATAAAGCCAGGAGAAAGGAGAGACGGAATAGGAAGGGGCCGTGGAACGTGCAGCTCAGCTTTCCTCGCACACCCCGGCTTACCAACAGGATCCTGCGCTTCCAAAAACTAAAGTGGGCCCAAGTGCTGTTTGTCACCTTGGCACTTTCAACTTTATCCTCTCTGTGTCTGGAGGGTTGTGAAAGTCCTGACAAAACAGTTCACAGGTTCCTGCACCCTTCGTTGCGTCCAGGGTTTGTGTATGGAATGTTGGAAAGACGAAGCGGCAGGAGCCAGTATTTCTCTTTTTTCCCCAGATTTTGTTTGGAAACAGCCAAAGAAGCTCCAGAATGGGCGGGATGGTGACTTGCTTTGCTTGGTGTCAGGATTTTGAAATATGAAGGAACTTTCTGGTTGCAGTGGCAGTCAGACATTTTCAAAATCCATTTGTTGATAGAAGAATTGATGGCTCGGCAGGGTTTCCAGAATACAGCAGCAGGTATCACAGCATCCTGACTCATTAGTATCTACTTTTAAAATGATGTCATTCTTAAGTGGCATCACTACCTGGCATAAGCATGATATGAATCTCACAGGGCTGTCTCTGGAGTCAGAGTGCTGTGGTAGCGCCAGTTGCACCAATTAAACAGCCTGCTGAACTTCCCAAGGGAAGGAATATTTCACATTTGTGTGGGCAGCCAAGGAAGAGTCATTTGAATAACTACATTTACTTTTCCTCTCTGAAAAAAAAAAATATATATATAAGAAATCGAAAAGTCTCGGCCAAAGAGAGTGGACAGCAGTGAGGCATTTGCCTTGCATATGCTGACCTAGGTTTGATCCCTGGTACTTCTGCATCCCTTGAGCACCACCGGGAGTGGTTCCTGAACACAAAGCCAACAGTAATTCCCGAACATGGTGAGGTTTGGTCCAGAACCAAACCAAACCACCACCAACCACCACCACAAAGTTGCCTGTAGAAGATAGTTTCATTAACATGTATAGAATTTAATATCATTCACAAGGGACTCCGTTCCAGGCTTTTTTCACTTGGGGCGCCCCAGAGGGGGACGGGTGAGAGCCCTCCCTGCCCTAAGGGACCCTGCCCTGCCAGCTGAGTTCCTCTACCCAACCGCTGCTTTCCAGACACATTATAAGACACTTCCCACCCATTTACTATAATTACCACACCATATTTGATGGAGTTTAGACCATAGGTAACAAATCATTGAGAGTAATATACATATACATATATATATATGTGTGTGTGTGTGTGTGTGTGTGTTTGTGTGTGTGTGTGTACACACACAACACACACACATCCCCTCTCTTGGAGAGCCCAGCAAGCTTCCAAGAGTATCTCACCCCCGCAGACAGAGCCTGGAAAGTTACCCATGGTGTATTCAATATGCCAAAAACAGTAACGATAGATTTCAGTCCTCTGACCCTGAAAGAGCCTCTAATCATTGGGAAAGATGAGTAAGGAGAGGCTGCTAAAATCTCAGGGCTGGGAGGAATAGAAACATTTCTGGTGCTTGCTTGAGTAAATTGATGAACAATGGGATGACAGTAATACAGTGATCATTCACGAAACTGATGAATAGCACAAACATTCCTCTTGATCAGTGATTTAACTGGGTGAGTTAAGGAATGTAACTGCCTATGCAACTTTTTGAATTTCTCCTTTCTTATTTGTTTCTCCTCCTGCTGCCTTTCCGGCTATTCACACAGGTGGTCGCCAATGTGGTAGTTACGGTAAGAGCTGCCTACTGGTGTTTCTTGAACAGAGATACGAAAACGGAACTTTGGATAAAGTGTCTGTTCTTTCCATTAAGTTGAATACAATTAGTCTAGAGGCTGTAGAAGCCACAACTCAAAAATAAACTAACAGATGCAATTTTGAAGATACCAATTCCCCTTTTGGGAGCGAGATGAACTTCCTCACTTCCTTTTCTTCCTTAATAGCCTATGGTTTAGAATGCAAGTTAAAAAAAATAATATTGATGCCTTATTAATTAGATGCATTAATACCATGTTATTTTTTTTTCTTTTGAGAGAACTACTATTTCAGAATACTGGAAGGGAGTGTGTGTATTTCTCTCGTGCCTTAGTATAAAGAGGGTTGACCCAGGGGAGCTATAAAAATCACCATTATATAAAGTGTCTCACAAGCGAAGCAGGATGCAGTTCAGAGATGATGTGTGATTCCTTTGTTCTGACATTGCCAGACATTTGAGTTCAGTTTCAGCTTGGATGCAGGCCAGCTCTTTTTGTAAGGTTGAGGTCGTGACCCCCTTTTGGAAGGTGAAACTGTGTGGGTAAGAAGTATACCCCTTTTATTCTATGATGTCTCCTGCTCCTTGTGATGCTCAGGGACTACTCCTAGTCTTCTGCTCAGGAGCGGCCCCTGGTGGTGCTCAGGGGATCAAACATGGGTTGTCAGGAAGCAAGGCAAGTGGCTTACTGCCTTATCATCTCTTCAGCCTCCAAATAGAAACTTTTTTCCCCAGTAGATACTTATATCTGTGTACCTTCCCTCAAAGTTATCAGGAAAGTTCATGCATACCATTCACCCAGTATAAGTACATGTCATTCTGGGTACATAGCAACAGTGGGATTAGGCAAGGAAACTGTGACCTGGAGCCAAGCATATTTCTCAGTGCATCTGAAATAGCAAAAACTATATCACCTTCTCCTCCACTATCTGTGCTGGAGGTGAGGCATGCTCCATGCACAGTAGGTCGGCCCTGGCCTCAAGTGTCCGCAAATAACTGGGAAGGAAAGAAGATGATTATCATTTTGGAAATGCTCATGATTCAGAAGGGAAGGCATTTATATTTTTGGCAAAATTATGTATTTTATTGTTAATGAAGAGGTTCAGAGGATAAGTTAAGTTCCTATTTTTAGAGACTTTTAAATTATTCTTTAATAATGAGATTGTTTTCAATCCTCCCATTTGTTTTTTGACAGCAGTTTTGTGTACAAACTAGTTTTATAGTTTATGCTTGCCAGTATTGTTTTCTATGAGCGTGCATTTTTGTTATTATGATATATGTGCAAACACCCACAGACACAATTTGAAAACATCTCACCCTTCAATCTTTTCAGTGTTGACTTCTTTTGATTAATCTAAACTTTTTTCCTGTGTCTTCATATACTTATTAAAATTATCATCATCATCATCATCATCATCATCATCATCATCATCATCCCGTTGACTGTTGATTTTCTCAAGCAGTCTCAGTAACATCTCTGTTCGTCCTAGCCCTGAGATTTTAGCAGCCTCTCTTTACTCATCCTTCCCAACGGTGCCGCATTGGAGGCTCTTTCAGGGTCAGGGGAATGAGAACCACCATTGTTACTGTTTTGGGCTATGAATATGCCACGGGGAGTTTGCCAGGCTCTCCCATGCAGGCAGGAAACTCTTGGTAGCTTGCCAGGTTCTCCGAGAACTAGGCTATAAGATGTCATGTGGCTGTGAGCTTCTGGGAGCTTGATTTTACAGTCCCTGCATGTAGTGACCACCTAGCTACTGGAAAATGGGGGATCTAAGTGGGAGAGGCCCAGTCCCGATCTGAGCAGGCTTGGGGATCTCAGCCCTGGGTCCCACACACTTGGGTTCCTCTGCCAGTTTCTTCATGTGTCAGGCTCATCTGAATGTGTGGAGTGGGGCCTTGAGCATGACTGTGGCTGGAGGTCTTTGGCTGTGGGGGCTCTGCTCAGGATGGGGAGGGGGGAACTCAACCCACCCCCTCCGAGGATCCCTGGTGAAGACGGCCAGGCATGGGGCAAGAGACTGCGTCTCTCTCTTCCAGGAGGTTGGTTTTATACTCTCTGGATGTTGGCCATTGTTAGGATTACATGGCGCCAGGGGCAGTTTCTGGGTTTGACTGACGAGCTACTGGAAACGAGGAATCTCAGTGGAAGAGGCCCAGTCCTGATCTGAGCAGGCTTGAAATAGTTGGAAGAAATCTGAACTTTGTCATATCTTTGTATCTGCCTGGCTGTCTTTCTCTTCATTTTTCCATCCAGCCACCTCTATCCACTCACCCATCTCTCCTTTACTTCTTCATGGTGGCTTTCTCTGTACAAGTACGTCATTGACAACTCCTGAGAGATACTTACTGCAAACCAGGACATTGAATAGGGGAATATAATCTTCTGCTTTCCTATTCATTCAAAGAACAATTTTTAACAATTAGCCTCTGGTTGCTGTATCTCTGAAATAATTTTTATGTGGAGTTAACGAAATATATATTGGCACCGGGATTTTTAATGCTCTTTTTAGTATACAAAATAACCCCTGTGCTCCCGAAGTTGCTGCCAGTTGAGGCAGATCTCAGGGAGGCCCTTCCCCGCCCTCTGATGGCACAATCATGGCAACAGTTGGTTTTCTACTAATGAGGCACTATGAAAACAGCCACGCAGAAGGATGTGTTCATAAAATATGGCATGCTTAGAGAGAAGTTGGAGAGGACTGAGTTTTCACTGGGAAGCCATTCTCTCAGCTGCTTTTTTTGCATTGCTGAGCAGTGTGTATTTGAATGAGTTGTGAAGTAGGAAAGGATTTGACTGCTCTCTAAAGAAACAGCCTTTTTCTTCCCTTGTCAGTGCAGGTCTAGAAATTCAGCTGCCATGCCTAGTAGAGCACTCATTAGGTTGGAACACTAATGAATGGAAGTCTCCACGCTGTAGGGTGACAAAAGATGACATGTCTTCCCATTAATTCTGTGAGTGCATCCCCATAAATTTTACTATCATTGCACACAGAGAATGGGTTTTTTTCCCCACATTTCAGGAAAAACTTTTGTGCCAATTTTGTGTGACTGGAGATTCAGATATGGCTTGTCAGTACTTTAAATAATAAACACTCAGGGAGAGAAGCCCTATTGTTTATTGGTTCCCTAGCAGGTGGTTTGTATGAGACACCTATTTAATTTTCAAAACGATCATGTGAGACATGTTTTTTATATAATTATAACTTGTGACTGAAAAATACCAATTAAATATCCCAACTCCAAAACCTGAGCTCGAGCTCGTTCTGATTGGCCATGTTTGTGTCATAGCATATTAAAGTTGCAAAGGGTAAGAAGTGTCTCAGGAGGACTCTCAGGAGAATATTGCTCAAGGGAGGGCACAGAGACTACATGCTTGAAAGACTGCATTCAGGGTACACAGCCACTATTTAAAGAGCTGGCACTGGAATCCACATCTGCCTCTTATTCCATACCAGTCCATCCTAGGTGAAAGTTGCCATTTTGTCTTTGAGAAGTGGCTGTAGTACAACTCAGCCTGTAGTTTAGTGGCTCGTGAGCGACCTGACCTAATTTGACTTGCATAGAGAGCACAGGTTACTAGTTGGTGAGAGTAGAACATATGAGTGAATGAATTTGGCAGAGAAGCTCCTACCTGTGCGCGCGCACGCACATGCGCGGACACACACACACACACACACACACACACACACACTTGCGCCTCATAGGTTATTATATAACTTTTCTAGCACCGTGAGAGGAGTTCAGTTGGACATGTTGTATCCTCTAGGGGCCGTTCTCAGGACAGTCTCGTGTTCTTCACTCATGACATTTCTCCTCTGAAATGCTCTTTTCCACACCAACTCCACACCCATTCTTCTGTCTGTCTACAGTGGATCACCTCTTCCACCATGAGCAGGAGTTGCTGGGGAAAAAAATAAAGGAACTTTTTTCAGTTAGAAATTTCATACTTGACTGCTTTCCCCTGGGTGACTGAAACATAGTGTGCACAGAAATATACTTAGACATTTGATGATTTGAAGGACAGGATTAAATGACTGGAGTCAGCATCACTTTAGGTAGGTCATCGTTGGTTGCTAGATTTGTAATTGTGACACCATCTGTTAATGTGCACTGCTGTATGTTAAAGACAAATCCATTGGAAATTATTTCCTAGAGGTCGAAAACTAAGGGTAGCATCCTTCCCACAGAAGCATGATGAGGGACCAATAGTCATAAAATGAAACTAAAGTGATTAAAATGAACTAGAGCGAATTAGACATATTGTGGCATCAATGGAAAGAAGTTAAAATGAAGGTGTGTGAAGTGGTTTATTTGTGGTCTTTTATGTATAATAACATACATGAGACCATACAGGCATACCCTTGTAAAAATATAAAAAGCCTATATAAGTGTAGATAATAGTATCTACAGATTAATTAAATTAATTAATAAAATTAAAAATACCTATAGGTACCACAGATCAGATAGCATTTGGATTTTCTAGTTACCACGCTAAGAAAATAAAAATGAGGAAGTAACTTGATATGTTTTGTTTAAATATAGATCCAAATGACATATTTCAAATAATATCATTTCAACTAGATAATTAGTATTTTGCAGTCCCTTCTTAAGGCTAAGTTTTGGGGACTGATGTGCCTTTTAATTGACAGGACCATTTGGGTCAACCCAGCAGTGCTCAAGGTTTACTCCTGGTTCTGTTCTCAGGGATTACTCCTGGTGGTACTCAAGTGACAGTATGTGTTGAGGATCATACTCGGGTTGGTTACGTGCAAGACAAGTACCTTAAAGCCTGTGGAATTTCTCTGACCTTTTCCCAGCAATTCTGGGCCAAATGGGGAGGTAGTTTCAAAGCAAGGCTCCAGAATGCAGTGCTACTCCGACCCTGTGGCCTGTCATTAACTGGGCCACCCTGGCAGTGCTTAGGCGCTCCAGAGCTATGCCAGGCAGTGTTTGGGGGACCATATGGTGCCAGGCATGGAACAGAGCTCAGCCCTATATAAGGCATGGGCTTTAACCCCTGTGCAATCTCTCCAGCTTTAAACCTCGTGATTCCTATGTCAGCTGGCAAATCAAAAACTTACGATGTCTCAAAAAATTGGTGGTTTTCCAATATCACTCTCATCGTCTTGGAAAGCCTGGAGCATCAGTGTGAGGTTCTCTAGGTTATTTTGAGTCACTCTGAGCTAAGTAAGATCCTCACGGAGCCTCTCCAGGTGTGCAAAGGTCTCAGCCCTCTAGAAGGTGGGAAGGAACCAGGATCCCCAGAGCTTTCTTGGAGTCTCACCGCCATTTGCAACTGCTCTGCTTTTGTGAAGTAGCTCAGCAGATACTCCACCTGCTTTTATACAGACAAGGGACTGACACCTAGAAGACAAACTCACTTTTATAAGACTGTTGACTTCTCTTTGTCTTTGTCATTGGGTAGTGCTGGAAGTTCCTGTTAGTGTGCAGGTGGCCAAGTAATGTTGAAATGACTTTCTTCCAGCTGCCGTGAGCCTGTGAAGTAGGTATGACTTCCCAGTAGGGGAAGACTCAGTTAAAAGGCAGGAATCCCAGAAGCTTTGGCGTCAGCCTGTGTTTCAGTTTATCCAGCCACAAGGTGTAGTAGATACTGATGTTTTCACCCTCAGAAGCCCCAGGTTAAACCACTGCTGTGCTCTGCATTCCAAGCCACTTTAGGATTACAGTAAACTACACAGCATGTCCAGACGGCAAGACAGTGTTTATAGAAATCTTAACAAAGCTGCACTTTGGAAGGTCAAATTGACTTTCTCAAGGACAATAGCGTTTCATCAGGGCTCTGATTCTCCTTCTTCCGGACCAATAGCCTTTCTCCTCCTGACCACCCTGTAAACAACTGGTTTCTTTTCTACCAGCCTGTCCCTACTACCCTTCAGGCTCTGAGTTTTTAAGTATCAGAAAATCTCTTCTCCACTCTTCCTCAGAGTTTGAAAGAAACCACCAAATCACCTCCTTTAGTCCCAAATAAGATTTTTAAATGTCCTTTTTATTTTTAAATATGTATAGATCTTATTTTATAAAACATAACAACCTTGGGGCCAGAGTAGTAGTTAAGCAGGTAAGGCATTTGCTTTGTGTGGGGCTGACCCAGGTTTGATCCCCAGCATCCAATATGGTCCTCTGAGCACCACCTGGAGTAATTCCTGATTGCAGAATCAGGAATAACCCCTGAGTACTGCCTGGTGTAACCCAAAAAACCAAACATAAATAAATAAATAAATAAATAAATAAAAATGTAACATCCTTTGAAACATCTTGAAATTTAATTCTCTCATTCTTGTAAACTGCAATCATTGGTGTTTTATCTCCTTTAAAAATTGTCCACTTCATATATAAGCAGCACATTTTCTCCTTTATGTAACTTGAAATATTTTTCCCTGTTATCGTCTATCTCTAAAGCTGCATGTGACAGCCAAACATAACAACCCTTTAAATATTTAAAAATTAGATCTTAGTTATGACTCCTCCCACCTTGATCAATATTTTCTCCCTGCCTGGTTTTCTTTAGGTTCATTCCGAGTTCTTTCCAGTTTTTCTTAGAAAACTTATTCTGACTGAATAGACTTCAAGGACTGTGATTAATATACTTTAAACATAAGCTGACTGCACAGCTCATTAATAAATGAGTTTTTTAGAAAAGGAAAACAACAACAGGAACCTATGGGTAGGTTTTCTTTTTTCCTCTGAATAATTGCAGAGTTTATGATTTAGAAAATAATATATTCCTCTTCTAGCATTACTTGTATGAGATCAAGATGGCAATGATGGATACCTTAACTAAATATCCCTTGTCAGTACTTTATAAGAAGAGTTATTTTAAGATTAATATGAGATCATTGGTAAGCTATCATGTGATTGGGACCAGGCACATAAAGTCTTTGCCTTGCACACGGCCAAACCTGGATCTAATATGGTCTCCTGAACAGGTTTGATCCCTGACACTACATGTAATCCCCTGAGTACGGCCAGGGTTGATCCCTGAGTACAGGAGTCTGGGGTCAGCACTGAGAAGCACCAAAAATAGAAACTAACATACAATGTTAGTTGCTTTTGTATGATGTATGATGCTTTTGTAGGCATCAGCATCCCTACATGTATATTTTTTAAATTTGAAGGCCTATATCTCTTGTGCAAGTAGCAGATTTAAAACTATTAGAGAGTTAGTATTTTTAACTTAAGAGTTTTGTTTCCCCTACATGCCCCCTTTTAGTGTTTGAAATTAAACAGCAGGGAGAATTAGACTGAATGTTCCAGAACCATTGTAGTTAGCTAGACCTCTGAGTTCCATTCAGCTTTATGGAGCTAACAGAATACTTAATCTACATCATCGCCTGGACTCTAGGGTGCACGCCCAGTGGAAGGCATTTATTTACCAAATTAAAAGCACAGCAAGTAAAAGTCAAGGTATTATTTAAGCACATTTATCGACTTCTATTCTGCTACTATTTACTAAATTATCACTGATGGAAGATGATGAACGAGTTGGTTCTTGCAATCACTTGGCTCCACTAAAAGTGAAATACATCTTCTTCGATTTATTTCTCTTGCATTGACAAAACAGTTTTTGGTAAAATTGGAGGGTATTCAACATTAGCTGGATGCAGAGTGCAAGATATTGTTTTTGGTTTTGAATTTGAGTTTCAATTACTCGTCAAGGCTGCTAAATGTAGTCTTCAGGAACTAGATGGTTGGATTGCTTGAGAGTCAGTGCTAGTTTTCACCTGTACTTATCAGTGTCATATCATCCTCTTCTTCACGTGAATTGCACACAATAAACACATGCACATCAGTGAGTACACACATATGCATGGATGAACACTGAGCCTTAAACACCCACCTCTAGCTCCACTGGGTAACATTTATACAGAGGGAGCAAAAATAATAAGAAGGTCAAAAACTTTTTCAGATGGTTGCTGTAGAAAATTCTACTTGATGATCGGCCATTGTCATTAAAAAATTTAACACATGTGAAGGTTATGGGTTAAAAAGCTAGATCTTCTTGCCCACCATCTGTTGAAAGGAGTTGACACTGCTCTTTGAAAAATGAGAAAATGGTTAGGGATATTAGAGATGGTATTGATGGAAGGTGGAAAAAGTAAGAAAAAAATTACTGATTGCAGATTATTTTATGCTTTAGCTTCCCTGCTTTTTAATACCAAATATCTTTTAATCTCTGATTTTACTAGTATCCTGACCATACTGTAGTAATTTGCCCTTGAGTCTCCTAGATGCTATTGCTAACAGTGATAACCTCTTGTATGAAATCAGTTAGATCAGAGTAAGATTTTCTCTTGAACGGTCTTTAACAATTCACATCTTCTGGGATAGTATTCTTCTGAACAAATAAAGTTGCAAGGCTTTATTTGTCAAGGGTCAGTTATAACTGGACTGGAGTGGTAGCACAGCGGGTAAGGTGTTTGTCTTACACGCGGCTGACCTGGGTTAGATCCATCTGTCCCTCTCGAGAGCCCGACAAGCTACCGAGAGTATCCCGCCCACACAGCAGAGCCTGGCAAGCTACCCATGGTGTATTCGATATGCCAAAAACAGTAACAAGTCTCACAATGGAGACATTACTGGTGCCTGCTTGAGCAAATTGATGAGCAACAGGACAATAGTGCTACACTGCAGTGCTACAGTTATAACCATGCATCTAAAACTTATTGATACAGTGCATTTGGTGAGGGTACCATATACAGAATGTTAGTTTACAATTATTTTCAACAAGAAAAAATTGTTTTCCTAATTAAATTTTTTTGTGGAATCTTAGTCTTTGACACAGATAACTGATTTACTTTCATGTTGAAGATAGAGACTGCAGAGTCCCCAGGCACTAGTACACTGAGAACCTTGCTCACATGGCTTCCTTTAGGCACTAATTTAAGTCGATCAGGACTTAGAGTTATATGTCAGATCATAGTTAATCCCACTTCTCGTGCAATGGTGGTGTTCTTATTTGTTCTCGTCAGTTCCACTTAGGAGATATTTTATGTTGTGCTGGTGTTCAGAAGCGGACAGAAACACACACACACACACACACACACACACACATACACACACACATTCCTATAGTTCTTGTTGGACACCAGTGTATTTGAATGAGTACATGAGACTGCAGAATATCAACTCCTTTACTAATAAGTACACATTCTAAGAGTTTTCTAATAAGCTTAACTTGAAAAACCAAATCAACGCACAGTAATGAGGAAGGTACAGAATTAGAAGCAGTGCCAATGGGAACCAATTCAAAGTGAGGGGTTGTGACAGAATGGCACACATCCGAAAGAACAAAAGCAACCGCTGTTGGAGAGGATGTGGGGAGAAGGGGGACCTTTCTACACTGCTGGTGGGAATGCTGACTGGTCCAGCCCCTTTCGAAAACAATATGGACATTTCTCAAAAAATTAGAAATTGAGCTTCCATTTGATCCAACAATACCACTTCTGGGAATATATCCTGGAGAAACAAAAAAGTATAGTCGAAATGACATCTGCACTTATATGTTCATCGCAGCACTGTTTACAATAGCCAGAATCTGGAAAAAACCCGAGTGCCCGAGAACAGACCACTGGCTAAAGAAACTCTGGTACATCTATACAATGGAATACTATGCAGCTGTTAGAAAGGATGAAGTCATGATCTTTGCATATAAGTGGATCAACGTGGAAATTATCATGTTAAGTGAAATGAGCCAGAAAGAGAGGGACAGACATAGAAAGATTGCACTCATCTATGGAATATAGAACAGCAGAGTACCAGACTAATACCTAAGAATAGTAGTATATAACACCAGGAAGTTGGCTCCATAGCTTGGAAGCTGGCCTCACATTCTGGGGGAAAGTCATCCTAGATAGAGAGGGGAACACCAAGTAATATGTGATTGGAGATCCTGCGCGGGAAGGGAGATGCG
Source organism: Sorex araneus (assembly GCF_027595985.1). Taxonomy (NCBI): domain Eukaryota; kingdom Metazoa; phylum Chordata; class Mammalia; order Eulipotyphla; family Soricidae; genus Sorex; species Sorex araneus. Next base: position 341,962,942 of record NC_073302.1, on the reverse strand, counting down.
TGCTGAAAGTTGACTAGAGACTGAACAGGATGACCACTCAATACCCCTATCTCGAACCACAACACCCCAAAGGAAAGAGAGATATCAAATTGGAATGCCCTGCCACAGAGGTGGGGTGGGATGGGGGGGATGGGACTGGGGTGGGTGGGAGGGATACTGGGTTCATAGGTGGTGGGGAATGGACACTGGTGGAGGGATGGGCTCTCAAACATTGTATGAGGGAATAACAAGAACAAAAATGTGTGAATCTGTAACTGTACCCTCACTGTGACTCACTAATTAAAAAATAAATTAAAAAAAAATTAAAAAGTCAGGGGTTGTGTCTTCTCTTGGCCATTTTACTTTTTTGTTAATGCCTTCCTTTACATTATCAGTAAGTAATTACTGCGGGGGGGGGAGGAGAAGGAAATTTATAAAGGAATCTAACATGGTAATTGATTAGTCATTGAGAGAATGGTAGATATTGCTAAGCTGGAGTAGATCCATCTCTTAAAAGCTCTGTCCTAATTTTCTAGTCAAATGGAAAATATGGTAGCAATGAAAGTGAAATCTGTTTGCTATTTTATGCTTCATTTACATGGTATAGAACACACATCACATTGATTGTCAGCATGAATATCGACTGTGTTTTCAAAAGCTGCATTTGTACCACTTCTATCCTTTTAAGATTCAAGATTCTCTCCTCTTCTCTCTCTCTCTCTCTTTCTCTCTCTATCTCTCCTCTCTCTGACTCTCTTATATGGTGGAAATTAGTGTATATAAGATTAGGAAGTGTTGTACTAGGGATTGTGATCTTAGATTTTTTTTTTAGAAAAGCAGTGGGCTGAAGTTATAAATTAAGCAATTGGTATTCATTTTTTCACCTTATGTATGTTCTTCCAATATAAATATTTAAGTGAATGACCAGGTTTTGATTAACTTACTATTTTAACTTTGTAGTAATGATACCTAAGTGAATTTGTTCAGTCCTGTTTGTCATGTAATGTTTTTAACCTTCTCCATTTTATAAGGCAGTATTATTATGACAGAGTTCTATAAATCAGAAACATTTAGAAAGTATTCTATGGGGAAAAATCTTAATTTTTTTCCCTCTTTTTATGAAATAGTTTTTTTCTTCCTGGGTCTATGGCACTGTTTAAGGTCCTGAAAAAGTCCAATATGTTTTCAGTTTGAATACTCTGTATCCTGAATGTTTCAAGCATAACTGGAATTACTTGGGTTGGAATATCCTGGGGTTAATGCATAATTCTATGAAATTAATGTTATCTGCTTGCTACTGAAAAGGATAAAATTGTTTGATGGTGGAAAAACTTAGAAAAGTGGGTCATTTGTCAGTTATATAACAAACTGCCTCACTTGCATTGAAGTCACATTTTGTATATATTTCATATTTACATGAAAGTAAATGTTAACAATTTCTCAATTCAATTTGCCTAGTAGTTGGCTTCCCTACCTGAGTATTTTTGATTTGCAATCACTTTCAAGGCCAAAGTGGTTTTCTCTAATGCCTGAAACAATTAATTTCTTGAGATTCTAATAAAAAATGTTTTATTTGATTACACAGGTAAATTGTGTGTTTTTCACCCAAACAAACAAGCAAAAAATATTCATCACTTATATATGATCTTTATGGAGGTTAGGGCACATGCTTTGCACATTATTATATCATTGGTGATGAAAGTATTATTTTTATTAGATTTTAATTTTTATGCCTTTGAATGGAATATTTAACTTATTTCCAAAAACCTCAAAAAAACTTAGATAATAAGGTTGATCTAGTGTGCCCGTCTCTCTCTAAACAACAAAGGTCAAGTGTTAAGTTGGATAATTCAGTGAGAGCTCAAGACGGGATGAATCCATCTGGTTCATTGCCTTCACATACAGGTTGGCATTTTTTCTTAAATCTCAAAATATTTATGTCCTTGGTCTATTGGTCAGTAATATAATACCGACTCTTAAGTTGTTTAATTTTATCTATGTAAATTTTTAAAAATTTGAGTGATTTTTAAAAAATTGCATAAATGTATGATGGAATAATGAAGAAAATCTTATGAGACTAAAGAAATAAAGGTTTTTGCAATTTTTTTTGGAAAGACTATTAAAAGGTTGCGTATTTTACTAATATAGAATAAGCATAAGAGAATATTCATGAGTAGTATATTTATATTTAATTTTTATGTCTTTTTAATTGGTTTATAAACCAGTGGTACTCAGAATCCATTCAAATTGAGCAAATGCTATTGTAAACATTGCAATATAAAATAAATTTGGTTTCCTGTTACTGAATATCATTTTTATTTTTAATTCCCTTATCTCCTAATTTATATGAGTGTAAATGTATCAGTGAAATATTGATATACATATCAGGATGTTTCTATTTTTGTTTTTATGATATATCAACTGTTTTAAATTAGCTAATTTTCTTTTAAAACCATCATTTTTGCATTTAGGAAAATAAATAAAATATTAAATTTTGAAATTACCTAAATTCTGGTCTGGAGCAATAGCACAGCAGGTAGGGCGTTTATTTGCCTTGCACACGGCCGACCGGAGTTCAATTTCTCTGCCCCTCTGGGAGAGCCCGGCAAGCTACTGAGAGTATCCCGCCTGCACGGCAGAGCCTGGTAAGCTACCCGTGGCATATTTTATATGCCAAAAACAGTCACAACACGTCTCACAGTGAAGATGTTACTGGTTCCCACTTGAGCAAATCGATGAACAACGGGACGACAGTGCTACAGTGCTACCTAAATTCTGTTGCTTCCTATGTAAAAGTAAGAATATTTGCATCTTTGAAGAACCTGGCAAATTTCATGATATCTGAGTAGGGAATAATGATAATCAATTTTATCAGTTTATATGGACTTTATATACTACCATAAAACTCAATAGCAAGATAAATATGACAACAATTTAGTGAAATACTACTGATTTCTATAAACAGGAATCAGTTGTTCAAATATAAATTTGAAAAGGCATCAACTGTTGCCTTAGAACTAATGAAAATGTGTTTATAGCTGGTGGTGTGTGTGGGAGGGTTGCATTACTGTTTAATGAATCCATTTCTTAACATTTTGTTCATTTTTGACCTTTATAACCTTTACTTTCAGGTTTTTAAAAAACATGGATGTTTTTGAAAAGGAATATTTCACAGAAATTATTTCACTTCTCTTCTTTCAGAACTATTCTCTAGTTGTAATATTGATTATCTACCACAGTAGCTGGAGCAATAGCACAGCAACTAGTGTATTTGCCTTGCATTTGGCCAACCCGGGTTCGATTCCTCCGTCCCTCTCGGAGAGCCTGACAAGCTACCGAGAGTATCCCGCCTGCATGGCAGAGCCTGGCAAGCTCCCTGTGGCGTATTCGATATGCCAAAAACAGTAACAACAAGTCTTACAATGGAGATGTTACTGGTGCCCGCTTGAGCAAATCAATGAGCAAGGGGATGTCAGTGCTGAGAATTATCACAGTAGCACAATTTAATTTCTTAGGAAGCATGCCTTTTTAATGTTAGATTCCATCTTAAAACAATTGCTTCCAAACTTACATAAAAGTTTTTCTTTATGAGATCAAGTTCCACAAATGAAACACACAGAAAAGCCTGTAATTTAAGTTGAGAGGACATGGTATTTTCTTTGGCAAATGATACTCCCAGAGCTATGTTGTTAATTCAAAAAAAAAAAATGGAATCAGCCTTAGGCTGATTATTGTTCAAATTGTGTATGTATTATGTGTAACTTTAATTTTGATTTCTAGTTTTTTCGTAATTATATTAACCAACACTAAGTTTTAAAGAAAATTTTAATGTTGTCTTAAACTGGATAGATAGGAATATCATTTTCCTCTCAAGTAAATTCTATGACTTGGGGTAGAAAATACTCTTCTATGTATGGAAATTTCCCCTAACCATCTTATCTTTATTCATGATGTGTCTTATTCTTAATTTTGTTTGGGAATATGTTAGCACTGGAAATAGATTTATTTAAGAATATTTATGAATAAATAACATGATTGAGCTACTCAGGCAGACATTCAGGATAACTATGGAATAGTACAATTTGGTCATTTCTTGCATGTATTTTTTAGGAAATTGGGAAATAAATTTCCAAATTAAATATGAATGACTTGATAATACATAGAAACACTCCATCTTCCATGGATCTGGAGAGTATAATGCTGAATGAACTCATCAGAAGCAAAGGGGTAGGTACAGCATAATCTCTTTCATGTGTGGTACATAAAGAAACATAGTAAGAGAGTGACAAATGGCCAAAAGCCTAGAACCCAAGAACTGAACGACAGAACTGAGTTTACCACATTGAGAGGACAGCGAAAGGAGATTCGACTCAGAGTGGGGCGGGAGGGGTCACACTCTGGTGGAAGGTATGGAGTTAGAACATTGTAAACATGGGACCCTGTTATTAACAGTGCTAACATTAAATCATTGTGCCTAAAATCAAAAATGCATTCTTTTTATTCTTCACTTTCCAAGAATTGCAGATTATATTTAGAATGGCTATAGACCAAATGGAAGAAAGAGCCTTGCAATAATCATAATTAAACAATTTGTGTTTCTAAGTATATGAATCAGTGTAAACATGCATAAAAGGGTGAAAATATTTTTTGGAAATAAAGTGAAAATGTAGCTAGGTGGATGGAGTGGTTAGGGGTTTGGGCCATACCTGATTTGCTCAGGGCTTCCTCGTTGATCTCTCTTTAGGGGTCACTTCTGGTGGGCTTTGGGGGCCAAATGCCGTGACAGGGTTCTAACCACATGTAAGCAAGCACTTTAACTCATGTATATTTTCCCTAGCCTGAAATTGTAGATTAAGGGGGCCAAAGAAATATTAAATTCACTTCACTAAACTAACTAAGGGTTGTGGATGGGGCAATATACAGTGAAACTTGAATTTCAAATATTAGAACACCCCTTTTGGGTTTAGAGCCATTCACATTGAAATTATGAATAGGATTCAGTTTCCTTAAAGGGTAATTTGTCAGGAATGCAATAAACTCTTGACTTGAATTTCTGGTCATTTGTAAGCTACAGAAAACAAAAATCAACTCCATAGTTTCACTGGGAGGTTATACAGTAGGGGCTGAGTCGTTATTTTCTTGGGAGTGAGCATTTATCAAAGTCTTAAACAATTTGAACATGATATACAGGAGGCAGTTATTACATTTTATTAATATTTATATAAAATGTAATTTTTAAAAGCTACTCACAATACTTAAGAATATTTGAATCGTTAGAAAAATAGATTAGCCTGTAACTTCAATTCTAACTTGATTATTCAGACTTAATTTGAATAATTAATGTAGAACCATTATTTTAAATTGAATCTAAGGAAGCTTGTAAACATCTGAGTACTTAAGTTATGAATTCTGAATTTATTCACATAATAGTTTAAATATACTTGATTCAAACAGTAATTTAATTACTCACTGAGACATGCCAGTGACACTATTGAAGTATTTAGTTATTAAAATATATATACATATATATGCCATTTCAACTATATGTTTTTAAATTAATAATGAAAACATTTTCAGGGCACTATTAATAAGTTTATTAGATTTATAAATAGAGCGTTAAGATTCAGTTAGTTGTTTAAAAATTTTAGAAATGTCTGTCTGGAGCTTATGATTTTTTTTTTTTTTTTTTTTTTTGCTTTTTGGGTCACACCTGGTGATTCACAGGGGTTACTCCTGGCTCTGCACTCAGGAATTACCCCTGGCCATGCTCAGGGGACCATATGGGATGCTGGGAACTGAACCCAGGTGGGCTGCGTGCAAGGCAAACGCCCTACCCGCTGTGCTATCTCTCCAGCCCCTGGAGCTTATGATTTTTAAAAGTGCATTTTTATAGATTGAAGTTCTGAGTATTTTTTTTAGTGATCACAACAAAAAGCATATATTTGTGTGGGAAACCTTTTGGTACTTTCTAAAACTGGCATTCAGTTTTGTTGATTTATTAACTCATTGAGATGTCTTTGGAACTAATATTATATGCGATTATATGAATCCTTATTCGAATCTCTATTTAGGTGTCATGCTAGGAGTGAGTCTGTAAAGTTGATCAGCAAGCGGAGGTTTCTCTTAGCACACTCAAATTCTCTAGACCATAGAGCCTGAAATAATGACTCTTTAGGTTCAGAATACTATTTAGGTTCAAAAATGATGCTTCTGTTTTGGGGGCTTTGGGAGGGATACCTTGAGCTTTATTTTGTTTCTCCAGAAATATTTGATATCAATTGGAATGTGTTTCTATAGGTTGGGTCTGGGCATCCTGAAACTATTTTATATACATACTTAACCTCTTGGGAAGCAGTATAAACTTATACAAAGAATTGAAACTAGAACTCCCTTCTGAGCAATTCATTTTATTTGCATCTATTCCAAGAACACAAGCACAATAATTTTTAAAAGATACAAACAACTGTGCACACTCATGTTTATCTCAGTGGTATCTACAGTACCCAAGATTTGGAATGAACCCAAGTGCCTAAGACAGATACGTGGATAAAGGACTAATACACAATGCAGTACTACTCAATTATAAGAAAATATAAAACCTTGACCTTTGATACAACATAGAAGGAACTGGAAGGTGTGATAGTCAGCAAGTTAAGTCAGAAGGATGTAAATATAAATATTAGATAATATAAATATGAACATATAAATATTAGATAATTATATTCATGTGAGATGTATAAAGAAACAAGCAAGAGAATATACATTTTTCAAATAAAACAAATGTTTAAACTCAAAGAACAGAACTGAGATTTAAATGCAGGGGGAAGATTAGAGGGGCCTAAGGTTTGTAGAGAATTTTTGACATTTTTGTGGTGGCTATAATATAGTAACTTTGTATAAATTTTGCCAAAAACACAGTATTATAAACCATTCCTTAATAATAAAGTTAAAATGCATGTTTACTAGCAGTGTTTTAATATTTTTTAATTTGTTGCTGTCACTATTACCAAGCCATTAAAGACCTCTAATTTTTATAACTTTTATGCCATTGTACTAAGGGATAATGTCTGTACTGCAGTTCTAAAATGAGCATTATGTATATCCTTTTACTATACAAATATGAACATATGACAAACTGCTAAATAATTTTTTTGAAAATCATCACACATTTTTCATATCATAGACTTCTTGATTTTGTTTGTTTTTCATTTGGGGGGGGCAACACCCAGCAATGCTCAGGATTTACTTCTGGCTTTGCATTTGGGCATTACTCCTGGTGGTGCTCAGAGCACCATATGGGATTCCCAGGAACTCACCTGGGTCAGCTGCATGTAAGGCAAATTAATAAGACCAGCTATACTTTCAAGTTCATGTGAAATTTTAAAAGAATTAAGATTGCTGCATGCCTTCATATGATGAGGATAGCTTTGAATTGTATCTTTCAATCTCAGACTGTTTGGAGGAGTTAAATGATAATTAAGTCAGGACAGTGGGCACGGAATCAGCCTTCTTTCAGGCAAAACTGTAAAACCTTTATATACTAAGAGGCTATTAAAAATGTATTCATGGGCTATCAGGGATCTATTATTCAGAAATTGCTGTAAGACAAGTAAGTGACTTGGTTGGAGATTGCTGTTTATCAGGGCTTTGGCAAAATGTGCAGCAGATAATACTCAAACGTTTGAAGTCTGGTCAAGGAAACAGGGGACATTGGTGGTGGGAAATGTACCCTGGTGAAGGCATGGATGTTCGAACATTGTATTCCTGAAACGCAATCACAACCAACCTTGTAAATGTGTATTTCATGGTGATTCAATTAAAAAAAATGACTTTTAAAAGTTTGAGGTCTAGGTTTAACTTCTGGTTAGTCAACAAGAAGATGAAGCACTAATGGGGAGAGACAAAGAACTTGGTATGTGTTCATCCAAAAGGAAGGAGTTTTATCATAAATCAGTTTACAAGCTTTAGGCCATTATCTTATGGTCAGTATGAGGTTATGCTGAGCGTTAAGAAGACTCCAGCCAAGCCTTCTGTGGGGAATATAGAATCTGTTTGGAAAGCTAAGTGTGGAGGCTGGACAAGTTGGACAACTATGGTTCAGTTATTGGTTTTGCCAACCTGGGTGGCCATGAGTAAGTTTATTTTTATTTCTACATTTTTTTTTACCTCACCTACCAGACTTCAGGTTTTACTCCTGGCTCTATGCTGACGCAAACCTTCTGGAAAGGATGAGGAACCAACCATATGTGATGCCGGAGGTTGAGTGCATGTGCATCTTTGACCATGTGGAAAGCAAGTGCCTTAACCACTGCCACACTATTCTTGGCCCTTTCTTTCTAAATGCTGCTATGTGAATAATCATATCTACATCCCAGAGAGCCTTAAACATTTGAGAACAATTTTTGCTGCCCCGCAGGTGGACTCTGTCATGGTGCCCTAGCACAGTGAGTGTACTCTGCAAACAGATGCTGTTTGTGGCACTGTTAATAAAACAAACGGGGAAATAACTTGCAGAAATTTAAATTGGGTTGAAGCATTCTCAATTGACAGTTTCTCTGCAATTGATGCTTTCAGCCTTTGGTGTTTACTGCTACTTGTCTGCCAGTGGGCGGCAACAGATGACAAAACAAAAGAAGGAAGTGTATCACTATTTCATATTGTTCTTCCCAAATCAACAAACTCTAAATGATTTACTACTTTGGCAACTTTCAGAACACACTCCTGATTTTATGCATATGTGACATAATGACTGTTTATTTTAAGTTTCTGAGGCCCTGGAAAAGCAATTTCCTAATTCCTCATGCTAACACTTATCCCATTTCCCTTTCCCATCCTTAGCACTACCTCTGTTCCTGTCCATGGCCATATATTACGTTTGTCTGTTGGCCCTATCCCCATTTTTCACCCTAATCTTGTCCCTGTGCTTATGCCTTTTCTCTCCCTGTTTCTAGCCCAAATACTAATCTTAACTCCGTCCTGATTGTGAACCGTAATACTAACCCCACAAACTAGGACTTCCAGCCATCTGCAAAAGACATAGGTAAAATTAGATCAGAAATCTCTGTCCATTCCAGGAAGAGTGCAGTTTTTTACACTGGGAAAGTCTTTTCTTAGGATCCGTTTCTGTCCTAGCTGAAAAGAAAAACTACAACTTTCTGAATTCCTGACTGAACCGACAGATCAAGAAATGCTCAATCTGGCACTATTATTCACTCTTTATAGGTAACCTGAAGGGAACTTAATTTTTATTTGCATAAATCTATATCCTCTGTAGAGATTGAAAGGTCTCAGAGCAACTATTGTCAGACTCAGTTATCTCCCCCACCCTCCAACCTATTCACTAGTTTGTATCCCAAATTTACTCAATAATTCTCACTATTTTCTTACCATGGTTCTTTCCTACTTCAGCATCATCACTCTGGTGACCTGTTTTGCTAAGTAGTATCATTAGGTCTCTTGGGGTACGAACTCACTTCATCCTTTTGTTTTGGAGACATGATTCTTCATAGGTATGAAAGTAAGCATCACCAACTGGGCTTATCTGAGATCCTGAAAGCCCTCTGAATGTGTGCTGATGGTCTCATTGTCAAGTCCCCGGTGCATCATTGGAGCATATCCCAGAAAACAAATCATGGTTAGTGAGAGCAGTCTTCCAAACTCAGTGAGCTGCTGTATTCAGAAAACACAGCCACTTTCAGTAGCTTTTCATAAAGCCCGCTGTATGGGAAAACTTATAAGCATGAGTTTGAAGATTTTGTGTTTCTTGTTATTTTTATTAAAATTTTTTGAGTTCACGGGCAGACAGACAAATAGAGCAGGAACTGCTTCTCTTAGTCCCTTTCTGGTGTATTCTGACCCTTTGAAAAATGAACCAGACAAATCGAACTTTTTGAGTCTGACCTTGTCTGTCCAGTCTTTCCTTGGGTGCTTTTGCCTAATTAAAGACATGGCCTCTTATTGTATATGCAAATGGCTGATGTTAGTTGCTATTGCCAAATACCGTGTTCCCAAAACAACTCTGTCACAAATTAATTTGTATATATTCTTTGGTTAATGAGTCCTGTTTTTATCTTCCTGATAATTCCCAAGTTTATGTATTGCCATCTCGTATATTATTCAGTGATTCATACCTGGTGATTTTATTGCCCTGACTGGATTATAAATGCTTAGAGATGTGGATAATGACCAGATTTTAACTAATACCCTTAACTAATACCAATTAAAAATCTGCTGTTTAGGTGTTTTCTTATATGCTGTCTGGTACAAGATTGTAGGTGTTCATAGCACAGTCTCCTATTGATGTAAATAATTCTCCACTCTCTACCTTGAAAATATATGATTTTAAACATTTATTGATGCATAACAAACCATATGGCAATATGTATATACCTAATACATACAAGTTCTTGTATATATGCACCATCACTGCCATCAAGACATAAATCTATCACTTCCTTGCATGTGTTATTATTATCTTGTGTGTGTATGTATGAGTATGTTCAAAGTGCTTAGAACAGTTTAACATAAGATCTGTTCGTATACCAAATTGCAAATTTTCTTTACAGGATTGTTAGCTGTAAGTACAGTGATATATGTATTAAGATATAGGTTTGTTTATCTTGCATGGATGAAAGCTCACATCCTTTGACTTAAATCTCCACATTTTCCTTTCCCCTGAACAATTGATAATCTTCATTGTATACTTATTTTCTGAGGGATTATTTTAGATTTCACACATAACTGAGAACACACCACATTTGTCTTTCTATCCATGGCTTCTTTCATGTAGAATACAGTCTTCCTGGTTTATCCTTCTTTTAGCAAATAACAGGCTTTTCTTTTTTAGACCAAATAATGCTCAGTTGTAAGCATAAGTCATGTATACTTTATCCGTTCATCTGTCAGTAGATGTAAAGCTTGATCACGTATCCTGCTGGAGGTAAATAGGCCAGCAAAGAACATGGGGGTGCAGATAGCTTTCACGTCTTGACTTTGCTTTCTTTGAAAATGTGCTCAAAATTGAGATTGCTAGATTGTTTAGCAGTTTTATTTTAAATTTAAAATGTTTCTGCTTTCTTACAATGGGTAAACCAAACTTCCAGTCACATCAGCAATGCACAGAGTTTCTCTTTTCTTACACCTGTTATAAGCAGTAATGCTTTCTCATTTGTTTAGTGATAGCCATTCTAAAAGGTAGGCAACACTATATCATCGTGGCTTTGATTTGCATTTTTCTGGTGATTTCTTGATGCCAAATGCCCTTTTATATGCTTTTGGCCATTTTTTGTGTCTCATGTGAAAAAAAAAAACAACATACCTATGGAGATGTCTCCCAACTCTTTTTTTTTTTTTGCCATTGAGTTGTAAAAGTTCCACTTTATAGTTTTAGAAATAAATCTGTCTGATGGATACAGTTTCCAAATATTTCCTTTATGTGAACTAAGTTTTTGAGTAAGAATAGCTTTAGATATAGAAATGTAAGAAGAGTCAGAGAAAATGTACACACAGCAAGTTGTGATGCTAGCCATCAAAAATGCACCTGCATTTTTTATTTTCTTTGTGTTGCAGAAACTCTCCAATTAAATGTAATGCAGTTTTACACCTTTGTTTGTTTGATGCCTGTCCTTTCAGTTTTATATTAAAAATATTGCCAAACCCATAACTAAGGATATTTTCACTCTGTTGTTTCTTTTCGGGAGGGGGGCACACCTGGCCATGCTCAGGCCTTACTCCTGTATCTGGACTTCCCGGATCATCCTGGATGACTCAGGGGATCATACACAGTGCCAGGAACCAAATACAAGTCAGCCACATTCAAGGCAAGTGTCCTGCTCATTGTACTATCACTCTATTCCATTAATAGTTTCCTTTAGGAATTTTATAGTTTCCAATCTTTCAATCTTAAATTCACATTGAGGTCATACTGGCATCAGCAGGGAGTCAGTAAATTTTATTGATGAGATTATCCTTATATTTTTGGCAACTTTTTAAATGCAAATTAGCCATGTGTGCCCGGGCTTATTTTACACTCTATTCTGTCCCATTGGCCACTGTGTCCATTTTTATTAAAGTAGCATATTGCAAAGGTTATTTTCTCTGTAATATATTTGGGGGATAGCATTTGGGGGCTGTTTCTAGCAGTGTCCGGTGGCTATTCCTGACTCAGTGCTGACTCTGGCAGTGCTTAGGGGACCTCTTATTGTCCTGGGATTTGAACTGAGGTTGGCCACATGTAAGGCACATAACTTAATCACTGTACTTATCTCTCCAGCCCCAGCGAAATGATTTTAAGCCAGGAATTATTACACCTCCAGTTTGGTTTCTCCTTGTTCAATATTGCTTTGGTTATTTGAGATATTTTGTTATTACATATGAATTAATTTTAAGTTTTGTAAAAATTTTATAATAATTTTTATAGGAACTGAATCAAATCTGTAAATTTTACAAATTTTAGTTGGTAGTGTTTTGTTCAGCGTGTTTTAATTTTATTATTTATTTTGTTTGGGGGGGGCATATATAATGGTACTCAGGGCTTACTCCTGGCTCTGTATTCTAGAGTAACTCCTGGAGTCCTGAAGGTGCTTGGCGATCATGTATGTTGCTCTGGATGGAAAACATGTCAGCTCTGTGCAGGCAAACAGCTTACCTGCTGTTTCATATCTCTGGCTCCAGTTTTTAATTTTTTAATTTACTTTTATTTTTTAATATTTTATGTTTTGAATGTGAATATTTTCTAACTTTATTTAAACAACATGATTTGCAAAATTGTTCATAATACTGCTGTTTTGGATATCTAATGTTCCAACACCAATCCCATTGCAAGGATGCCCTTCCCTCATTCTTGTTCCCAGTTTCTCACCTTTCCCCCTAAGTAGGCACAAAATAATTTATTTTATTTATATTTTTACAGCAAAATGGTAAAAGGAATTTTCAAAAAATAGTTCTGTAAAAGAAAATGTTTGGAAATTGTTCTGTATTGCAGTAGGGTCATTAAAGTCCTTGGGGATTTATTTAGTGTTTGCTGCTAGTTGCATCTCCTGCGTTTGCTGATTGAGCTTGGTAGGCTTCTGTGCATGTACGGGGCGGTCAGTATTGTTAATCTGAAGGTGTCACACTTGCTCTGGGTGCTCTAGATGTGGGATGATACTGTGGCTTGGCATCTCTTGCGAGTAGGAGAAAGCTGTGAAGCTGGGCTGTTTAGATGCCAGAGGCGGTGAGGGTGGGGGTGGCTGCATCTTGCTGGGACTTTAGCATGGCAGGGTCAACCCCCCCCTCACACCACGTCCCCACACACTGTCCCAGACTTTTACGTTAGTTTTAAATTGAGGTAGTGTAGTTCACAATAAGATAGGCATTATTGTTTTATACTACATCAGTCCACCAAACTTTCTACTAATGTGTCAAGGACTTTCCACAATCTCTTTTCTCTCTATATCCTGCTGCTGATCATAATAGACATTTAAACTATTTCTTCTTCTTCTATAAACACAATTCTTTCCATTTAATTGTGTTTGTTTTATGATTCTTTGAAGTTTTCAATATACAGATATTTCACCTCCTTCATTAAATTTATTTTTATCATTTATATTTTCAATTATTCATTGTATTCTTTTTCCCAGATAGTTCATTGTCTGTAAACAGACTGTACCAGTAAGATACTGAGGGCTGAAGCAATAGTACGGTAAACAGTGTTCAACATGGGTTCAATCCCTGTCACTCATATGGTCCTCTGAGAACTGTGAATATCTCTGAGTATAGAGTCAGGAGTCAGCCCTGAGTAAAGGTGGGTGCAGCCCCTAAACAAAACAAACCCAAGAAAATGAAATGTAAACTGAATTTTATACATTGGTATTTGTATCATACAACTTTATTGTTTTTATTGACTAGCTCTATGTATTTTCTATATAGTTTTTAGGCCTTTCTGCATATATTTAAAATTTACGTGATTTATAAACATCATTTTTTTTTACTTATTCCTTTTTATTCAGATGTGTTTTATTTCTCTTCTCCACTTGAGCCTCCTACACAGTGCTGAGGGACCCCACGGTGCTGCTCCCAGTGAAACTCAGTAAATCTGGTTTCAGGTGGTTCGATGCTAGGACCCAGCAATAAGTCACTGGTCATGAAGAGCAGTGCTGCAGGCCATCTGGGCCACACCTTGTGGCCTGTGGGACCAGATGTTGAAAATGCTGAAAATCATTTTTGGTTTCTTGCAAATGCTAGGCATCCAGCCCTATCTTGAGCCATTTTCCTGGCCCCTACTTTATTTTTCTTGTCTAATGGCACAGGCTAGGGCTTTCTGTACTGTGTTGATTAGAAGTAGCAAAAGGTTCATATATTGTTTGTAAATTTTGTGGAAATGCTCTCAGGTTTTCTCTTTTGAGTGTGTTGTAACCAAGGACTTGCTAGGTATACTATTGTTTTTATTTTGGAATACTTTCACTTCATACCTAATTAGTTTAGAGCTTTTATAATGTGAGTGTTGAATTTTCTAAAATGTTTTTGTTCACATATTGAACTGATAATGATTTTCTTCTTTTATTCTATTAATGTAGTGTATCAGACGTATTGATTTACATTTGTTGAATTCTCTTTCTACCTCAGAGATAAATCTCGCTTGATCATTTTGCAGAATCGTTTTAATATGCAGTTGAACTATGTATCTTAGTATTTTGCTGGGAATGTATTCGTCTATATTCTTCAGAGAAATTGGTCAGTGCTTTTCTTTTTTATAGAGTATTTGTATAATTTCGGCAACAGAATAATGTTGCCTTTATAAATTAAAAGTTTGATTTTGTTCCTCCTCTTCAAGTTTCAGAAGATTAGCTTTAATCCTTCTTTAAATGTTTTATAAAATGTACTAGTGAAGCCATATGGTGTTGGGTTATTTTGTGTAGAGAATTTTATTATTACTAGCTCCTTGCTGTTTGTTCAGATTTCCTTTCTTCATGCTGTGGTTTTGGTAAGTTGCGTACATCTAGATCATTACCTATTCTGTTATCTAATTTGTTCGTATATAACCATTCATACTGCTCTATTATCCTTTGTAAATTTCAATTGTAATTTATCTCCTTTAGTTTATAGTTATATTTACTTTATTGTTTGCTATCCCTTTTTTTGGCATCTTATTTAGTGTAATTGATATTTTGTCACTCATTGTTCCAGAGAGATACTATGGCAGGCAGGGAATTTCCTTTGCATAAAACCAACATAAGCTCGATACCTGGAGCCCTATATGGTCCCCTGAGCATGGCCAGGAGTGATTCCTGAGCACAGCTTGGTGTGCCCCCTTCCCACCAACAAAACAGACTCCTTAGTTTTGGGGTCTGAGTAATGGCACAGTGATCCACGTTGATCCCTAGTACAGCAAACGATCCCCACCCCCACCAGGAATAATTTCTGAAGGCAGAGTAAGGAGTGATTCCTGAGCACTGCTGGGTGTGCCCCCCGACCCTCCAAGAGAAAGGGAGAAGTCAGCTTTACTATATACATTCCTATACTGTTCTGTTGTTTCTTTGTCTATTTTGTTTCTTTTATGGGACAGGGAACCCACGTCTGGCAATGCTCAGGGATTACTTACTCCTGGCAATGGCACTTAGGAATTCACTGTATCACTGTCATCCCCTTGCTCATCAATTTACTCCAGCAGGCACCAGTAACGTCTCCATTGGTCCCAGCCCTGAGATTTTAGCAGCCTCTCCTTACTCTTCTTTCCCAATGATTGGAGGCTCTTTCAGGGTCAGGGGAATGAGACCTGTTATTGTTACTGTTTTTGGCATATTGGATACACCACGGGGAGCTTGCCAGGCTTTGCCATGTGAGCGTGATACTCTTGGTAGCTTGCTGTGCTCTCCGAGAGGCATATATTTACCTTTATTTATCATAAATAAATAAATAATTTATTTATTTTTAATCTATTCATTTAAAAATTTATCATAAAGGTAAATATGTATATATTATGGAAATTTTATGGAAATATTTATGGAAATTATGGAAAATTTTATTAAATGATTTTATGGAAAATGTGTAGGCAGTGTCATATGATGTTTCACGTGGCTGCCTTGCAGCCACACAGTTCAGGAATATGTTCACTCATGCTTGAGGCTTGGCCCGAGCGTGTGGAAAGCGGCCAGGAGCGTGGTGGTGGTTGGGTAGTAGAGGTCAGCTGTCGGGGCTGGGTCCCTTGGGAGGGAGGAGGGCTCTCAGGCATTCGGGAGTTACTCCTGGTGATGCTCATGGGGCCACATGAGATGCAGGGGACTGACCCCGGCTGGTCTGCATGCAAGACAAAGCCCTAGGAGTTGTGCTCTTTCTCTATTTTTCATATTTCCTGCTCTTATCTTTATACTACTTCCTTTTATTAATTTTGGGTCTGGATTGATTTGCTTTTTCTAGATCTTTGAAGTGTAAAGTTGTTTATTTAAAATCTTTCTTGAATTACAACACAGTAATATAGCTTGATAAATATGCATGTTTGTGTTGCCTTTGCATATCCCGTAAGTTTGATATGTTGCTTGTTAATTTCCATTTGTCTCAATACATTTTTCTCTTCTCATTTCTTATTGGACCTGTAGTTTGGTTATGGAGGTGTTATTTAATCTTACATGAAAATAATTTGGGGGTACCTCTCCTGCAGTGCTCAGGAAACCATATGAGGTGCTGTATCCAAACCAGTGTCAGGACTATACTGCATGCTCTACAAACACCTTAACTTTTGAACTGTCTCCAGTTCTAAACTTATGTTTATAATTTTGTTCATATAGTTTTGTTTGATCAAGTATATATACAAACATATGTGTGCATATATTTCTCTTTTAATAGAAAAATTTACATGTCCCCTTAAAGAGAAAATGGTATTCTTCCACAAATAGAAGAATATTATTTCCATTTTGCTTGTACTAAAGTTTGCATTCACTCTTTGTCCACTGTTGAAAGTGGGGTTTTGAAGTTTCCTGCTATCATTTTTGCTGATATTCTGATGATATTTGATTGATATGTTATATTAATCTGATGTTTGGTGCATACTTTTTTGAAGTATTTTATCCATTGCATTATTTATGTTAACCAACTCATCATTAATTGGTGAAACAACTTATTTGATGCCCTTCTTTGTCTTATGGCATTTGAGAACTTCAAGACTGTCTTTTCTTTGTATGCTTATCTCTCTTTTCCTTTGGTTGCCTCTTGCATGAAATGTCATTTTCCATGTTGTCACTTTGAAACCTCTGCTTTACCTTTATATCTAGCTTTTTAAATAGACAGTATATAATTGGATCTTGTGATTCATTTGTTTTAATCCATTTAACTATTTTGTCTTTTAGCAGATTGTATTTATTTATATTTTAAGTAATTATTGTCGAGATTTAATGCTGCCTTTGAGTCATTATACTTTTACTTATTTCATCTTTAGTTTTTCTCTGTTATTTATTAATATTTTTATGATGGCGTATTTTGATTTGTCTTTTTTTGGTAAAATGTTTTCTCTGTAATTATTAGGAAAATTATCTAAAACTCTTTGTAGTTTTAAATGTATCCCTTTAGGTGATAGCAACTTATTGTCATTCATGTATCTTTACACATTTCTGTTTATGGATTCCAGCTTACATTTTTATGTTGTTCACTGAAACATCATTTTAGCTGTAATTATACATTGTTGATCATTTAACATGTACTTAAGAATTAAAAGTTACGTATACAACACAAGTACAGTATTAGGGCTTATGGGGCCCCCATATTATTGCTCACGGGAACTGAAACCACTCTTTGAGATATTCAGTCAACTGGGAAAGATGGTTCTTTCTTGGGTCAGGCAGTGCAATGGTGCTTGCACCCAGTACTGCTGGTGACCATGTTCAGTGGTGCTCATGCGCCTCCATAGCTGTGTGTGAGATGTCAGGAACTGAATTTGTGCCCTTTCATAAGGAATGTGTGGATTTACGAGTTCTAAGCCATCTCCCAGATTCTGACAATTCTTGTATTGAAAGTATTTTTAATTTAGCAATATCATTGATTTTAATGAGTTTTAAATTTTTTGTGTACCATTATATTGTAAGTTGCTGTCCTATGTGGGAGATCTTTTTTGCACTTTTGAAATCTTTATTTCTGATTTTAAGTACAATCTTAACAAGGCATACTATTCTCGGTTTTGTGAGTATTTTTCATACTTTGGATATCATCTCACTCTCCCCAAGAATGCTACATTTCTATTTTAAAATACTCAGTGCTACTTGTTTGCTGTTTTCAAATTTCTATCTTTGTGAGCTGGAGAGTTGATACAGCAGGTAGGGTACTTGTTTTGCATGTGGAAAACATGAATTTGATCCTCTGGCATCACATTTGATCCTCCGAACTCTGCCAGGAGCAATCCCCAAGCACAGGCTCCTGAGTTAGCCCTGAGACCACTGGTATGTGCCTTTCCCACCAAAAAAATTCCACCTTTGAATTTGGACAGTGTCATTCTATATTTACGTGATAAAAAAAAATTCTAATTTTTTTGGGAGGTCACACCCGGTGATGCACAGGGGTTTCTCCTGGCTTTGCACTCAGGAATTACTCCTGACAGTGCTCGGGGGACCATTTGGGATGCTGGGAATCAAACCCGGGTTAACTGCGTGCAAGGAAAATGCCCTACCCACTGTACTATCCAGCCCAAAAAATCTCTAAATTTAATTTTTCTCAATAGTTTAGAGTTCATGAAACTGGACATTTAATTATAATATTTGGAAAGGTTTTTTTTTCATTTCTTTAAGGTTTTATCTCCTCTTTTCCCTGTTCTTTTGGTACTTCTTTAATGAGCACACTTAACTCTTTTGATCTTATCTCTCACATAAAATCTCTCTTTTGCATTTTATTGTCTTTATTTTGGTCCTCTGATTAGATAATTTCACACAATCTGTCTTCCAGTTCACTAAGGTGAGCTTCTGCATGATTGCATTTGCTGTGTAAACTGTTTAATTGTTTTTGTTCACTCATTATATTCTTCAGCTCCAGAATTTCTGTATAATTTTTAATGTTTTTTTCTCTCTGTTGAAATAATTTTGTTCAATATTGTTTCATTGATTTTGTTTAGTTGTCTCTATTATGTTATACTTCCGTAGACGTCTTTAAAATAAAAAAAAGTGTCAGGCAATTTATAAATCTCTATTGGCGCAAGCCATTTTAATTTAATTTTATTCCTTTGGTACTATTTGTTACCTTTTCTTGATTTTTTTTATATGTTCTATGAAGTATCTTATAATTCTTTTAGTTTTTTGATAATGGAGTAATTTCCTCCAATCCTTATGGAGAGAATTCAAGAGAGAATGCTTTCACCTATCAGCTTGATTAGATAGAGTCTAAGATCTCACTCTTGCTAGCTCATCAGATGCTCTACTACTGAACTACATCCCCAACACCTCAGACACTTTTATGGATATTCCGAGTCTCTTCCTATTCCTGTAGGAGTGATGTTGTGACGATTGAGAACCCCTGATCTTGCAAATTTACCCAGACTCCAAAAACCTCCCACTTACTTTTTCACCCAAGCCCCTTGACAAATACAACATTGTGCATCTGTTTTTAAATCCCAAAGAGTGATGCTGATATCTGTGAGTTATCTGCAGAAGCCACATGCACCATCTGTCGGGGAGTGTATGGCTCTCACATGGGGCAGGGCGTGGAGTGCTTGGGTCAGAAGGCTACAATTTATGGATGATATCCAAGTGACTTTCCCAGCTGATACTCATAGGTAAGACTATTGGTGGATCACTGTGTCATCCCATTGATCGATGATTTGCTTGAGCAGGCCCAGTAATGTCTCCATTCATCCTAGATCTGAAATTTTAGCAGCCTCTCTTTACTCATCCTTCACAACAGTGCTACATTGCAGGCTCTTCAGGGTCAGGGGAATGAGACCCATCATTGTTATTGTATTTGGCACGGGGAGCTTGGTGGCTATCTCTAACTAATTAGTTGGATTTGAGGCTAGTTACTGAGTTCTGGCACATATTACCACTACCCCCAGCGCTAGCCCATTTTTTTTGCTCCTTGATGTGCCTGGTTGATTTAACTCTGATGCATGTCCAAGTACTCTACATACATGGAACCAGAAAGAAGTAAGCATCCTGCAGTGTCCTGCAAAAATGCAAAAGCAAGGTGCTGTGTCAGCGCTCACTTTATAAAAAATTGTGGCCTAAGGAGGGGGGTGTCTCTCTAGGCACCAACTTACATCATCTTGAGAGAGTATAACACAGGTAAATCGGAACTATTTATGACCTTCTCATGATACCTGTTTTTAGATTTTTTTTTCAAGCAGTGGTTAGAATCTTTCACCTGGACTCCAGAATTCTCTTAATGATGTTTCAGACTGCACTACTATTTTGCTTCCATTCTGGCAGCTCTTGATAGAATTTCAATAAGGCTAAAATTGTTGAGTCTGTTTATTGTGATTACTTTTCATATCACATTGAATGTGGCCAGGGAACTCAATATGCCATTTATTTCATACTTTTCTACTTCCCTCTCTACTCTGGTTCCTTGAATATAAACATTCAACACATGTGCACAGACATACATGCACATATAACTGCACACAGAATTTCTGCACAAAAATATACTGAAATGTTTTATTCTGAGAGTACAAAGCATAGCATGATGACTCTCATTCAGCATTTTGCACTTCATACAAGAATGTTGCTGAGTTCATTTTAATGTTCCCATCCCATACATGCACACATGCTCCCAAAAGGTAAAGATGTAATGCGGGTCTCACTAACCTTATTGTGCAATCATTTTTCAGTATGCATGCAGTATAAGTTTATCAAATTGTACACTGTAAGCTTACCAATATTTATATGTCGATATTACCTTAATAAATCTGGGAAAAGCTGAATTACAATTCGAGTCCACTCCCTACCCATTTATATCAGAAAAGCTTGCAGGTGATGCTCAGCATTTGTTTCCTAACCAACACTCCAGGTGATCAGTGTAGATTAGGATGGAGACACAAATATTTTTTCTTTTTAAGTTGGAATCCTCTGTGTTCAACAGTTCACAATTGCTAAACCAAGCAACCAAACTCCACTTTCCTCCTCTTTTCTATTTCCACTTTCTTGTTTTTTGTCTGTCTGTTTGGGGGGCCACAACAGTGGTGCTCAGGATTATTCCTGACTCTGTCCTTAGAAATCACACCTGGGGTGCTCAGTGGAACCATATGGGCTGCTGTGGATTGAACCAGGGTCAGCTGCATGCAAGACAAAAACCTTGTCCACTATACCACAACTCAGGCCCCTTCCTTCCCCTTTGCTGTGTTACATGTCTATCTCTCTTGTTTTTGAGATTCTGTCCATTGTCCATGACTCCGTGTACATGGTTGCTTATTCAGTAAGCATCTGCTGATTCCCAAACTCCCCCTCTAACTCATTGTCTGTCCTCTTACATCCTAAATATTCCAGATGTCTTTGGTGTTTTAAATAAGTTATTTAATGACATCCATGTTGGCTCTAGATAATAAGAGAGTAAGTAAGCAAGTTAGGCTCTTGTTCTCAGGGAGCTTATGTTTTAGGCAGTTATGAAGAACTAGAAGTTTTCCTACATAACTCATCCCATGGCGTCATGTTACCATTTTCATTATTGATTACTAGCTTTTGTAGTTCATTTATTGAAGGCTCAGTATGATCATGACCATACCTTGTTTCAGCCTGCCTCCTCTGGCTCCCGAACTAACATGTGTTCCTGTAGTACTTTAGAATACTCTTGTTCCATGAAAGGCCTCTGTGCATTATAAGACCATTGACCAGTTCCTGCCATGTGTAGCTCCCTCAGCCATTGGTCTTTTCCTTACAGTTTCTGTTCCCATTTGTCTTCTTTCTCCATGCAGCTTTTATTCTTATTCTTATTCTTATTCTTATTCTTATTCTTATTCATATTCTTATTCTTATTCTTATTAAAACACTTACTGGTTTCTTTCTTGTAAAATTATCTTGTGTGACTGTTACTTTGTATTACAGAATTATTTAGTTGCCCCTTTTAGTTAAGCTTATAATACCTAATTTTTAAGCTCCTTGAGGGCTGTCATTGTCAATGTGACCTTCCTAGCACTTCCTAGTGACTATCTGTAAATGCTGAATGCTAAATGCTAAATAAATCTGGGTTGACAAAATGTACTAATGACTGACTCTAAAATCTCATCCCTGTCATTTCAGTTTGCTTGTCCTAGAAATCTTGCCTAGAGTGGGTTAAAAATTAAGAATCTAGGGGCCGGAGCGATAGCACAGCGGGTAGGACATTTGCCTTGAATGCGGCCGACCAGGGTTCGATCCCCGGCAGCCCATATGGTCCCCCAAGCACCGCCAGGAGTAATTCCTGAGTGCAAAGCCAGGAGTAACCCCTGAGCATCGCTGGGTGTTACCCAAAAAGCAAAAAAAAAAATTAAGAATCTAACTCTGTCCCTGCAAGCACTGTGCCTTTTTTCTTTACATTCAGTTTTCTCATCTCTATATTGCTTTCACCCTATATTTTCTTTGGGGAGGAAGAGGGGGTGTGTTGTCCCGCTGTGCTCAGGGGCCTCAGAAGTGACTGCTGACAGTCCTCTGGCAGTGCTGGAGATGGAACTTGGGTGAGCTGCCGCATTGAAGGTGAGCATCTTGCCTCCTATACTATCTCTGACCCTTGCATATTCTATTATTAGGAGAAAAAGCTAATATATATAATCCTTTGATATAGGAAAAGCCACTTGTCCTTCGTAATTTTTGCTATTATTAAGTCCCTAAAGCCTCTGAACATCCCTCACTCTTATTTTATGGGCAGTGAGCAGAACTTCATCATATTTGCTTGCATAAAGGGTCATACAGATGGATAGAAATTATTTCTAACTGTATGTTAAGGTGTTTACTCGCACTGTAGCACTGTTATCCTGTTGGTCATTGATTTGCTCGAGTGAGCACCAGTAATGTCTTCATTGTGAGACTTGTTACTGTTTTTGGCATATTGTATATGCCACGGGTAGCTTGCCAGGCTCTGCTGCATGGGCGGGATACTCTCGGTAGCTTGCCGGGCTCTCCAAGAGGGACAGAAGAATGGAATCCGGGTCGGGCACATGCAAGGCAAATGCCCTACCTGCTGTGCTATAGCTCCAGTCCAACATTTACTAACAAGATATTTGTTAGTGTTTGTCTAGTGTTTACTAATAAGATACTATTCATTGTCAGTGCTTAATACCTGACACATATCAAGTTCTTAATAAATATTTAATGTATTAGTATATGATGGGTGTTGTGACTCGTAAGAATACAATTTTTAAGAGTGTACACGTGTATGCCTCTGTATTGGAAAAACATTGAATTCTTTTATCAAGCACCTAGTTACCCTTTACATTATTCTACTTACTACCCAATGTTAACTAAAATGAGAGAGTAGCTGCTTTCTTTAAATTCCTTAGGATTTAAAGTACAAAAGCAGTATTGCTGATGAATTTGCACAAGACATGCAGACAGAGAAAGAAGGGCATTACACTGAAAAATAAATCATTATTACTGACTAGCAACCCATGAGCTTCAGGTAGTTATTGTCCAAATGGACTGATGTGAAAGGTTTCTAATGGAAAGATAACAGACTTAGGGCCTCTGCAGATGGAGACATTAGTATTCTGATCCAAGAGTTTCAGAGGCATTAGTTTACTTTGAATATTTTCATATCTTTTTACCACTGGGGCCTTTAGTATTGGAACAAATTGATGCCTAGAGTCCAAAAAAGCTGTTTAGTGTGTGATAGTGGAAAATTAAATAATGCATTTGTCCTGCAGGCTTCTGGCTCTCACACTTATGCAAAATCAGTAGAATATCCACAGCCTCTTCTTTGAATGCTGGATGTCTTTATTGAGAAGTGAGGGAATCTATTTAATTACTGACCTCAAATGAATGACATCAAGTTGAAGTTGATTTTATATATTGAATTTTGATTCCTGACGCTAAGCCTCTGCTAGCACAGTGAACAGTGAATAATCATCCTAAACTTCAGGAGTTCTTTAATCTTGAGTGCGCATTCTTTTCATCATCTTCCTGGACATGGTGATTTAAAACAAATGTAGTTTAAAGGACTTGGAAAATGGGTGTGTTAAAAGGAATGTAGTCCTAAAGTGCACTTGGAAGCGTTACTGATGAGGATTCAAATCCTAAAAATTGCATTCTACATTATTGTAATTTTGGAAGGATACAGGGTCACCTAAATTTAAAAAGTCCTAAAAACAGTTAAAGAAGAAAAGAACAAGGATTATACTTCTGGTGCTTTTGTTTGTTGGATTTTGCATCTATAGTTTTAAATTTCTGTCTTGGGAACAGAGAAATTCTTCTGGCATTTATTCGGTTAATTTCTTCTCCTAATTGGTGGCTGGCCTAGTTCTTTTCTGTCTGCACTCCCTCCTTGCAGGGCTCCTTGCTGCTTTGCATCTCAAGGGGGTAGCATATCCAGGGCTCCACTTTCCAAAGTGTGTTTCTAAGAGGGAGTGCAGAGCATCTGCCACCCTCCTCCCTCCACCAGGACTTCCCTCACACAACTTTAACTGGAGTTTAAATTAATCTCCTGCCCACACTCGAGAGAAGACTCTGAATATGTTTTTCTTACAGTCATTATTTCTGGTCTTCCTCGCTACTTCTCCTATGAAAACAGGATCAGAGAAATTCATGAAAACAATGAAGAAAAGTGTTAACATTGGTTGTGTTTCCATTTAAATGTGTACCACATCTTCATGATCGGGAGTCAAACCCAGGACGTCACAAATGCTGGGTAAGCACTCTACCCCAAACCACAGTGATGGTGGGCCTCATGGGCGACTTATGTGAAGGAGAGAAATGGTCCCTTTTCCCCTCATCCACCTCTGCCACCCTGGGACCCAGGGTTACTGGGTTCTTGTCTCGCCTCAAAGAAAAGAATTTCAGGAGTAGAAGAGCAAAGAAGTAAAACAGATTTTATCTAGAGGTCTTTGAAGGGGAGGAGGGAGAGAAAGTGGGGAGAGTGGAGACTAATGCAGTCAAGGGAGAACTCGGGCTTTTCCAGAGGTGGAGAGTCCCCTACACACACCCCGTTATTGGATATGGAAACATGAAAGTACACATCTCGAGAGGGGGGATGTGGGTGCCACATATGCTCGGCCACGTGGGCACAATCTGCACATGGGCCGGGGCAGCATATATGCAGCCTTCCTTAGTTCAAGGTGGTTTTTGTAGGGTTTCTCCAACCTGCCCCCATGTGTGGCTTCTGCCTAAATAAGTCTGTTTCTAGGAGGTTACCAAGGGGCGTAGGTGTAGGAGTGATCGATAACCTTAGACATTTCTTTCTTGGCCTTTGTTCCTGCTGGAGCTTTTCTGAGAGCACAGTCCAGCCTTCTCTGGGTCTGCTGCTGTCACCAGGCGAAAGTCTTACCAGGTCTTAGTTGCTGTTTTCTGCAAAGTTGGCTTTTTGCAACTTCAGGGCAATTGATATTAATATTCCTCAGGAAATTCATTGCCATTGCCTTGGGGTGGGGGGTTTCCTACTTGCCTGCCTACATCAATATCCCTGCCACACATAATACATGTTGATTGCACATTGTGCTTGAATCATGAAGCCCTAGGTTTTGACCTACCAAATCCTCTGCCAACTTTCTTTTCCCTCCTCCTTTCCTTAGGTTTGGAAAAAAAACCTGAATCCTCTTTCACCTTAATTTTCCCTTATTTTTCTTCTGTCCTCTTTCACCTTTCCACATCTTTTTCTTTTTTTTCCTCCTGCTCCTTTTCCTCCAAATATACCCTTAGCCCAATGGTCCTAATCACCTGCACAGTCAGGTCTGCAAATCTTAGAAGAAATTAGAAGCAGAAAGACACCCGAAGAAGAAAACCAGCCAAGGGACACACCTCTTCACCTAGCTCAGATATCAGAGTTTCTGGCACTGAGAATCAGCACATGGATTATTTTGAGTTGAAGGAAATCCAATAAAAGCAAACCCAACAAGAGTTCTTACCCTATCTGCTAAAAGCAGACCATGATTTTTCTTGAGTGAATTTGTTAAAAAGCAGCTTCTAGTAAAGGCAAGTTATAGAAATTTTAACTATGCCTTAGTGAAAAATACTATATAGATAGAAGATACTGTTTATAAGTCTTTTCATCATCTCTCTACTTGTATGGCCCTGCTTTTAGATATAAAATTGTGATATTATGGAAAAAGTAGCAAGTGTTTGTACCCTTATTTTGGGGGTAAATTCTAAGCTCTTAAATTGGAAGTGACCATCTAACTTTATAAAAACTGGACAATTTTGTGAAACAGATATACAAAATGGCCAAGCATTTTGGAGATTATACTTGTAGCAGTTAAGGTAAACCTCATGGTTTATTTAATTCAGATGATTTGTAATGAAGGAACAGAATCCATGTTTCAAAAGAGGCAAGTATATTTCTCATTCAAGACTTTAAAAGGGTTTCGTTTTAATATTATCTAGGATTACAGTTCAGTGGAGTTCAGGGGGTTCTTGCCTCCATTGTAGAACTGGCTTACTAGGCTGTTCTTTTTAGATCAGATCAAGGCTTCTCAAACAAATGCTAACTGGAGTCACTGGGGGGCTTGTTAAAACAGAGTTTGCTGGCTCCCATCACTAATTTCTGATTAGTGTAGGTTTGATTGGGAGCCAATAATTTTTATTCCTGGGTGCTGCTGCTGTGGCTGGGTAAAGGAACACCCTTGAGAAGCACTCAAGGACATAAGATTTCACAGGTTGGATAAACATGTGCAAAATCAGATCATCGGTGGTTGCCTAAGTGATTCATCATTTAGTCCAGAACCTCTTTTCTGTATAACTCTCAGTGTTCTGCCCTTAAAGCCCTGTTAGGTTTGGGGAATAAAGTTCTCTCCGAAATAATTGATTTAAATGTGGTCTGTAGCAGCATCACTTTAGTTAAAAGCACCTGTGGTTTGGGGCGGTACTTGGTTGAACACAGTGGCCTATGGGAGAAAGAGTTATTGACATAATTGACCTTATCTGTCAGAATTTTTTTTAGAAGCCAAAAGGTGTTAAATCCAGTAGCATCTCACTTCATTACATAGAAATGGAGAAGTTAATGCTTCACTTTTTTAGTAATGGTTTCCTGCTAGTTGGGAAAGGACAGTGGGAAATGTGATTTATGGGTTGTGTATGAGGCCATTCTCTGAGGAGTTGTAAGATCACAGCCTCAAAACATGTATCTCACTTTTAACTTTCTTAACAACTATAATTTATGCGATGCATGATATGCTTGTACCTATTTTTCTTGTAGTGCGTTTAGACAAGGTTTTGGATCTTGGCTTAGAAATTTATTAATGTATGCCCTTGGGCAGGTTTTCTTATTGTCTCCAACTGGGTCTAATTTTCCTCCTCTGTTGAGGGGATACTGATACATACACTCATTAGGATTGCTCTGAAGATTAAATTGTATACTTTATGAAATGTCTGGCATGTGATAAATGCTTCATTTTTTCCTTTTCTCTTTATATGCCCCTTGCTTATTATTATGAAAATGCTTTCAATCAGTTGATGTTTTCTGATTTCAGGCTTTTTTTTTCAAATGATTCATTACTTTTAAGAAAGTTCAGGTTTCTTCAAGACTCAGTCAGCTTTCTGTGTATGAAAATTGGGAAACTTCTTTTTTTCCCCCAGTTTTATTTTATTAAAGCACTGTGGGTTACAAAGGTATTCAGAGTTGGGTTTTTGACACATAATGTTTCATAACTGGTGCTGATGCCAGTGTTAACTTCCCTCCACCAGTGTTCCCAGGTTCAGTCTCTTATCCCCCAACTCCACCACAACTGGAAGCCCCAGTCTGCCATCTTAACAGATGTCTTTCAAGTTTGATTAAGGTTCAAGTGTTGTGATTTCAGTATTATTGATGCTTTTACTTGGATATTAACTCAGTCATTTCTTAATACCACTGAATTTCCTGAATCCCCTTGAGCCCCTGCTTCCACTGCTTCTCATCTTCCTCCTTTCCCCCTTCACTCTATTTCTTTCCTTCTCCTCCCTGTCCTGTGTGTGTGATCTAGGCATCTTCTATCATCTTTTTCTACTCTCAAAGGATAGCAGTGATGATCATCTGTCTACAAATTTCCATATTCCAGATGTCATTCCCAAGGCCACAGGTTTGACTATACTCTGTAGTTCGAATAGGCACCAGTAATTTATCAGCTCCATTGCAACAGAACCAAATATTACCCCTTTATTAATTGTGTGTTATCTGATTGTTTTCCAGTATGCATCAGTATATTTTTTTTCTTTTTTGGGTCACACCCGGCAATGTGTGTTACTCCTGGCTCTGCACTCAGGAATTACTCCTGGCGGTGCTCAGGGGACCATATGGGATGCTGGGATTCAAACCCGGGTCGGTTGCATGCAAGGCAAACACCCTACCCACTGTCCTATCACTCCAGCCCCTGCATCAGTATATTTTGAATACAATTAATGTTATATTATCATAAATGCCTGATTTCCATCCATCTTCACGAAATTAATACTCTGTCACTTGACCTCTCCCTTCTCCTATCTGCACTGTTGTCAGAATTTCAGATTCTGTTTTGCTTTGCTTTGAGAAGTGTTCAGGTCACTTATTTCAGACTGTTTTAGACTGTTGTTTCTCAGTGTGGGCCCACACACCGCCGTCCCTGCTACCCCAAGGAGTGAGAGGTAGAGGGAAACTGGGAACATTGGAGATTGATAGTCTCCTTGGCTGGAGTTGGCGGACACTTTCTGTTTGTTCCCTTAAAGAAGGTAGATTTCCATGGGGCACTGAGTAATTTTCTCTTTTCCTATAGAGGGATCGGCAGGCCAAGTAGGTCTGGGAACCTCTGCTTGGCAAATGGGAAGAAAATGCTTGAGGATTGGATTTTCTCACGTGTGCCCAGTGCCTCCCAGTACAGACTCAGTCATTGATTTTTAATGGAATTTATTAAAAGCTCCGTGCCCCCAGAATTTTTGCCCCACCCCCAGAAAGCCAAGGATCTCATAAAAAGTTGGAAGGTTATCCTTCCAAACCTGAGCACTGTAGCCTGAGCATACTTTGCAAACCAGGTTGATCAGGAACCTTTGCAGTTACTGAAGTATTGTCCCCTGCTCTGCCCCTTCACAGTGTGGTAGCAGGCGAGTCCCAGCTGTGAGCAGCTATGGCGATTGCCCGGGAAAGCCCCCTGCTTTGAGGAGGAGACTCAGTACCCTTGTGGGGAGATGACTCTTCAGTACAGAAACCCCTCCCATTACCTTCCCCTACCTTGTAACAAGTCCAGAAATTGTTCTGTAATTTAGCTCAAGTGACCATCAGGTTCTGTTCCATGGAGAGGTGCTATTAATGGTGGTTATTGACCCTGTCAGTGGCTTGCTGCTGGGACTCACCGTGATTGGTAGTTGAACACTGCTGCCATTTCCTGAGGCCACCAGCCCTGACCTATTGGTCATGGCATTCGGTCCCTCTCAGTCCAACACAGAACCTTTAATTAATGGCATTTAAAGGAAAACAAATAAGGGAGAAATGCTGACCTAGAAAGCCGGACTTATTGCATGCCACTGAGGGAAACCAAGAAGCAGATCTTAAATAACGAGAAATTTCCAGATGAATGAAGACAGGTGTACCAGGAGCAGAGCCCAGGGAGAGGGAAAATGGGTTGGTACACATCCAGGTCAGCACTGGGCTTTAAAAGGAAAGCAGTGGAATAGACCAGTAAGAGTCACATCTTTAGAGTTAAAGGGCCTCACGCCAACTCCTGTTTTTACTGGGTTTTCCTATTTCTAATTTCACAAACTAGCAGCGTTTTTATTATCTAAGTTTAAAACTCACCCCTATGTTGTTGGTTTTTTCTGTATCTTTGTGTTTACCTGCATTTGGCCTCCACTTTCATATGTGTGGTGGGTAAGCATTCTGGAAGCTCCACACATTTTCTTCGTTAAAGTCATTGAAAGTATTAGTGACTCATCTCTCTTGGCTCTTTTGCAAGGCATGCCAAAAGGAGAGGGAGGGTATTGTTGCAGATATTAATTCACTGATCTTGTAGTTTCTGCTCCCTCTGGATGGTACCCGGGTTTCTCAGTGCAGGTGAGAAACCATTGTATTTCTTCAAATGAGGTCAGACAGGCGAGCCTAGAGAATTTCAGGCAGCCGTCATAAGCTTCTTACAGGAAGTGATAGTGTTGCCAATAAGAAGGAGAAACAGGCTAATAACATTTCAATTTTTAAATTCCTGGCCCCATTTTTCTTTCAGGCTGCACCGTTATTGAAGTACAAGTGCTTGTTGAACACACATTAATTCTGGAATTTGTGGTGAATCCAATCACACAGAGCTGAATTTGCTGGGCTCACTGCACAAGCTTTTGACATTTGAGGCCAAATGTTCAAATCACAAACTAGAAGGTCGTGACATGTATTAGACAGGGAGGAATTAAGAAGATGCATAGTCCCCATCTAACTCACTCATTGCAGACCTGTCACCATCACCGATGCATTATTTATCAGATTAGGTAAAGAAATTGTGAAAAAAAAAACACACCAAAAAATAAACCCCAAACAGGGCTTAGTTATGGGGGAGCATGGTGTCCATTTGTACTGTCAAACAGGTGTGTTTCATCTTTCAGAAATGAGACCCTTCCTGTTTGCACTAATGAGCCTTCTGTTTTGATTTCCAACATGTTGTTGCATGTATTTTTAGCTCAATTTTATGCCATTGGACAGTGCTTCTATAAATGACAAACATTTGCATGAACAGGGCTCATTAAGTATTTTTAGCTCTGCCGTGGCCTTTAGAGAAGACTCACTAGACTGGAGGTTTCTGTCTTGTAGGATTCAGCTCTGTATCTTCTCAACCTTGGACGTGTTGAGAACAAATCGTGTCAGCCAGCTCATGTGATCAGGAGAAGCCTGTCCCTACGTGATGGGGAAATTAGAGTGAAGGGGAAAGAAGCTCATTTTTACATATACAGATGTCAAATTCATAGCACCTGGATTATCACATTTTATCTAATCCCAGAAAAGTTAAAAGCCTCTTAATTGGGCAGTGAGACGGCAAACAGTGACTGCAGTACTGCTTTCTGAGTCACAGAGAAGTGGGGAGGGGTACTTGCCCTTTTCGAAAACGTTCCTGAGCCTTACTTTTCCTAGTAGAGGTTATAATCTCCCTTGGGAGAATTTATTTGACAGCTTGAGAGACACCAGAGTGGAGCAGCTCCGGTGGATGCCTTATGGAAATGTAGGTTAAAGTAAAATCCACATCAGGAAATATTCCAGATGCTGCCACATGACATGCAAGACCTGAACTTGTTAACTGGAAATTATACCAGGACCACAAAACCTCTGAAATACACATGGCTTCCTCAAGTTACTCAAGATCCCCTTGGTGGGTAAGGTTTAAACCAAGGAAATGCAAGACTCCGGTGCTAAACCACAATGCCAATTAATTTTTATTCATTGATTTTTGAGGGTATGTTTTATTTATCACTCCTCCATGCATCCCCCCCCCCCTTTGGAGAGGTGTGCAGAGGCTTGCACAGGGCTTAAAGCTTATGTTTGCTTTTAGGAGGTAACTCCTTATCTGTCTCCTTTGAGCTGTTTGGCTCTCGCTTCTTGCTCTCTTCAGTGCTTATAATGCTTGAGACTAATTTGGATCACCCTGTGCTATATCGGTGCGTTCACAGGACTCATTTGTCCTGGCCACCAGCAACAGTGAATCCTTCTTTTTATGTTTTTTGAACTTCATCTACTCATTGGTCTGCTTTTTTTGGAAAGCGGAAACAGGCAGTGTAGTGAGGATGCTTTTCATTATTGCTTGATTAATGGATCTTTATTTTTATTATCATGCTCCTTTTGCATTTAGACAAATGAAGCAGATTAGATTCCAGTGCTAGGAATCGCTCTGTGCTGAACCACATTCTGAGTGTGAGTTGACTGTTGAAAAGAGATGCCAAAGTGGAGATTACAATATTGTTGTCAGGGGGAGATGACAAGGTACTTAGCAGGAAGTTGTCAGTTTCCTTTTCAGAAGGAGTGGTGTTGGAGTTGTGTAGGGAATGGACATAAAGGGTGTTTGTTGACGCATTCCATATGGCATTGTTTTCTGAAGGTGAGCTGTGACCTTCTAGTCCTAGAGCCCCTATGCCTAGATTACATGTCATGTGTCTGCATTACAATCTAAATAATCTGCTTCTGTGCCATGTGTTTATTGGGGGAAAAGAGTTGCACATTGAAAGTTTTCATGAGCAGAAAGCATGCAGAACATACAAAACTGTGTGCTATGTAGAGAATCTTATCGGTAGGAGGTAGAAGACTCCAATATACAGGGGCATTAATAGATTAGAATGCATAATAATAGCAATCTCATTCCAACATTAGAAGACATGTAGCATTCAGCCCTTAGAATGATGCTCACTCTTACTTGTTAGCATTGTAGGAGCCAACAGAACAGCGAGTTGTGGCAAACACATCCTGTCGAGATGCAGTCTCCACGATAATAAAGAAATACTGCTTCATTAGTGCTCAGAGCACCCAGTGAGCCAGTGCTAAGAATCGGCTTCCATGGAAGAGAACAGATAACAGTACTTAGAAAGCAATTTGCTTAAGGTTATATCATGAAATTAGACCTGATTGTCCTCTGTTAAGGGCTATAGAGTGTGAATAACTAATAACTAACAGAGAATAACAAACAAACTGCCCAGAGGCTGCACATGAAATTCAGGTCCTTAGGAGGGACATGGAGGGGATTTTGAAGGTTCTGACAAACTTTTCTATGAGCTTACAATAACACTTGTAACTCTCATTAATGATAAATTTAGTAGATTTCAGTTCTGAATGATGCAATATTATTTACAGTTTTGCAAAATTTTTCTTACAGCTATAAACTTTGTATTCTAAAGACCAACTAGAGAGGGGTTATTCTTAAATTTAATGAAAATAAATAATATGCTGGAACTTATTTACTGTGTTCTTTCTTAATTCAAACGTATCTTGGGATTAAATGACAATGTCAACTAATGAAAGAAAGAAAAAAAAAACATCATAAATAAGTTATGGAGCCAAAACAGTAAGATGGAGCAACTATTGTCTCCCCTAATTGATGCAATAAAGTGAAAACTTTAATTTTTTTTTTTTAAAAGGAAAGGACTTGAGGGTCTTGAGTGATAGTACAGTGTCCAGGATCTGCCTTGCAGGCAAAAAAGACAGATTTTACTTTGCCAATGCTTTTTGTCTTTTTCTTTCATTTTATTTTTTTTTTTTTGGCATGTGGGTGCTGGTGGTGAACCATGTCAGTGCACAGGAGAAATCAAGGTTCACTGCCAAGAGAAACACAGTGCCAGGAATGAAACCCAGGACTCCCACATGCAGTACTTATGCTTCGTCCCTCACAAGGCATCAGTGATATGTGCTTCCCCTTAGTTATTTACTTAGTGAGCAGAAACAGGCTGACTCCTGTCTGCCAACGAGATTCTTCCTGGCAGGGCTCAGGAGGGACCTATGTGGTGCCAAGAATTGAACCCAGACCGGTTTGCCTGCAAGGCAGAGTCCTGGACACTGTGCTATCACTCAAGCCCCTCAAGTGTTTTTTTTTTTTTTTGGACCATACTTGAAGTCCTCAGGGGTCCCTTTGTGGTACTCAAAGGACCATATAGTGCTGAGGATTGAATCCAGGTATAAACAGAAACCTATGATGTCTTCCCCTCTGTACCATCATATCCATGTGGGTAGAAATTAGATCCAGATTCTTGACAGATGTTTCCTTGTTCAAAGGATTGCAGCTGTACAGACAGATATTAAAAGCAGGTCCAGCTGGACTTGCCTCTGTCACAGTGTTCCTTGGATATGTTCCCATGAAAAGAAGTGAGGTGCCCTTTCTATGCCATGCCCCCACTCCTGTGTGGGGTGTCTCGGGTGTCCAGAGATGTATTTGCTCTACTTCAATGATAAATGATCATCTGAGTTGAAAAAGTTTAATTATGAAAGAAAAATAAGCAGTTAGGAGCATTTATACTTCTCCAGAAAGGCACCAGCGATTATTGGTAGAATAAGGGTAAATTTATAAGTCTGTTAGATATTATGTTTCCACGTTGGGTATTGATTCTACCTGGAGAGGCAGTTCTGTACTGGATTCTCTGAAGACACATTTTTTGTGTCTTACTGTATATTGCATGTCCCAATAATACCTGCTTCAGGAAGCTCACCTGGAAAACAGTGATCACAAGGTCTGCCTTACCTGGCTTCTAAGTTGGTCATGCTATGGGTCATGATCCATGTGGTATTTCTAAGTTGAACGTAGGGGTAATGTGAATTCAGATAAAAAAGACCTGTAGTGGAACTGATTTAAGAAATCCTCTAAGGACTGTTATCAGATTCATGAATATGGAATCTTCATGGAGGAAAAAAAATGTGTTTAGTTGTTAGTATAGCCTCAGTCCTTAGAATAGTTCCTGGATATTATATCTGCTCAAAAATTTGCTTTTTTTGAAATATGAAAGTAAAGTACTTAAAGCAGTGAAGAATGTGGAAAATGCCCAATAAAAGATGGTGATGTTTATGCTTTGATGACAACCACGATCACTTGAAGATCTCAGCACTGATTCATTAAGAAATAGTTGACTAATGATTCCCATGCCAGTAGTTCTTATTGGTATTTATTTGTGATATGTCTAACTGTCATCTGGGGAAGTATCTTGGCAAAGCTGTATTATTCCATCATCAAAGTTGTTTATCCTCACCCTGTTGTTTATACTTTTATGGGTTTGTAGTTCTGTATTATATTTACTATATCTGCAGAATTTTTTTTACCCATCTTTAGTTTTTCTTGTTTTCGTCCTTGACTCTCTTATCCCTTTTCCCTCTGTTTTTGTCCTTTGTTCACCCTTTAAGAAGGGAATCTTTAAAGGTCAATCCTTGACTGTTTATTTTGAAATTTTACCATGTCTTCCTGACAGTCACTCTTAGCTTTGAGTAAACCTGTTTTATCCCTATATCCGATCATTTCCTATATAATACACCTCCATCTATGTAATTTCCAGTCCAAGTTTGCTCCGATATGAAATTTGAATGGTGTCAGATTTTTATATCCCACTCCTCTGGAATCCTGGCGATTATCCAACCCACTCTCCACAGTTGACTGTCTTTCACCTCTGGCTTGCAATCACTGTATCATCTCAGACATGTAGCAGTAACCACTGAGATTACTGAACATGTGATTGGTCTTCCCGATCCACTAGATCCCTCCCTCCAAATGGAGCTGTCAGGGTTCTACTCTTCACAATAGGGTCACATCATATTTTTCCATGCTTAGGTGTCTCTGAAGAGGCTCACTACTTTTCTTTCCAATTCTATTCCTTCATGTTCTTCCCATGCAAGTGCCTTTCTTTTTTAATGTGAAACTTAATACCCTACCATTCTCTTTGGTCTCTTTCCATTGTGATTAAAGTTCTGCCATACTTCTAATTCCCAGAATTGACAGACTTCTAATTCCCAGAATGCGTGACTATGTGTGGGGTTTCTAGCACAGGTCTATGGCAGACATTAAGGAAACAGATTTGTGAGTTCTGCCCTCTCTGTACGATTTTTAGATCACCTGTTCTGCTGGGTGTGTGGGTCAAGAAGTTGAACAAACCAAATGAGGAACAATGTGTGTGTGTGTGTGTGTGTGTGTGTGTGCGTGCGCGCACGCGCGTCTGTCTGTCTGTGTGTGTCTGTGTGTCTGGGAAAAGGGGCTGGGGGGAACATTTAACATACCTTATTGGAGCCTGGAGCCACCCACAAATTCTCACTTCCCAGCATGCTCTGTTTCAACACTCTCCTAGCAGTCACCTCTCTCTGCATGCGGTTGCCTTGGCAGCTCGTTGCTCTGACTCTGCTGTCTCTATCTCTTCTCTGAGCAGGCTCTCATTCAGGAGTTGGGGCAGGGCAAGTCTTTGGCCTTCCCAATGCTCTCTGGGTGCAACTCCTAGTGGTGGAGCACTCCTTAGCAAATTGTACAGCTTCCCAAGTGCCTGTTCACTCTCTGGGTCCCCATCTTAGGTGTTAGCACTTCCAAGGGAGAGAAACAGAGCCAGCACTCTCTCAGGACTGGGCATGTGCACTGCCTTGCCAGGTCTCACTTTCTTGTCTTGCTCCTGTTCCCAAGGTTCCATTGTTTTGCCAAAGAACTCGTTCCCGTCTTGGGCTCTCAAAACATGCTGTCAGAGAGGTAGCACCTTCAAGCTGAAGGCAAAAAAAGCCTAATTCTGCTACTAAGAGTGCCACCGTTGGTGTACAGGTTGGAAAAGGTGAATGTAAATTGCAAATGGACTTGAAAATGCTAACCTGTTCAGTTCATAAGAGAGAGACTATCCTGGGTTACTCAGGTAGGCAAAATGTAATCACAGGCACCCTTAAAATAGAAGGAGGCAGAATTAGGGGTGATTTTTTTATGGAAGATGAAACATACCTTCATGACTTTGGAGAAATAACTTTATTTTCTGGCAAAGGAAGAAGCAATGAGCGAAGGTAAGTGGACAGCCAGTAGAAGAACAGGTAAGAAAAGAGATTCACCCTTCCAGCCTTTGGAAAGGATCTGACTCAGTCATTTTGATACCTTTATTTTACCCTAGGGATTTCCATATCAAGGCGCCTGCCTGTAACATGATTAATTTGTGTTATAAAATACGAAGCTTGCAAATATTCATTATAGCAGCAATGCCAAATTCATATACTACCTTTATTAGTTTATTCAAGCAGATGTAGTGTTTGGAATAATCTTGTTTCCTTTCACTACTAACTTAACTGCATCAAGAAGATAGTCTTATACATCCCTTATTATGGTTGCCCTTTCCCACGCAATATCCAATACAACACTTTGCATTCAAGCCAGTGCTTTTCCTGTATTTTAACTTATCAAAGTAAATAATGTTATAATATTATGTTTCAGGTGCGCATATATAAATCAAGGTATGTCTACACTGAATGAGGTTCAACATTATAAGTATGATTTTATCTTTCACCATGTAGTTGCCCTCTTTTATAAACTTAATCCACCTCTTATTGCCCTTATCCTCATTTACTCACTAATTTGATGTTATGCCCTAAAATTTTTAGTGTATTTGGTTTGTCTAAATGCTACATAAGAACAAACACATATGGTGTTTGTCTTTGCCCATATGATTTATGCCACTAAACATAATACCCTCTAGACCCATCCAGGTTGTGTCAGGGTTCCATCTTTCTTTTTAGTTGCTGGGTACTATCTCAGTGTATTTAATATCCAGTGTGATTTGGTACCACATTATCTTCCAGTCATATCAGTAGGCACTTCGGTTGTTTCCAGTTCTTGGCTATTGTAAATAATACTACAAAAATATGTGCTTATCTTTAAAAATGTGTCCAGGTATAAAAACCCCAAAGTAGGATAACTGCATCATGTAGAATTTGTATCTTAAGGTTTTTGAGGTATCTTCATACTGATTTCTTTAGTGGTTCTACCAATTTATATTCTCACTAATGATATACATGGGTTTAGTTTTTGTTAGAAAACAAATTGTAAAAATGGAACTTATTGCTAAACATAAGAGCCCTAAATGCCCACAAGATGGAGATATTTCCCCTGAAAAATAATTTACATTATCCCATGAGATCTTTGACCCCTTTCAAAAATAGTTTATTCTTTTTTAGTGGTAAATGGGAAGGTTGAAATTTTAATTCCGCACTTACACTTGTAGTTTGTCATTAATTGGCTGTCCAAAGTATTAGGATAAAAATCATTGCTATATAGAACTTCCATAAATAGCACAGCCATGTGATATCAAGTGACATGTAGATTAATGACATGTTGTATATTGTTGAAAATTGTATGTTTCCTGTGTTCCCTCTAGGAAGAGGTCATGAGAAAATAGACATTGTCACATTTGCTGCAATTTAATTTCACTTTGTATTGGAATATAAATTAAAGTCAAGGATAATTCCATAGATTCATTGACATGGGGTGATATAGAGGGATCTTATATGACTGTAATGAAATAAGAACATAAAGAGAATTGGGTGAAGTCTTCTCTGCACACTAAAATTTATATTTCAAATTTTAAAATTTATATGTCATCAGTTCTTCCTTTGGATTTTATTCTGTAAAAATTTTCCCAAGAAGAAAAACAAGAATAGTTACCCCTAACTTCATGGTCAAATTTTATATTGAACATTGGACGATTAGTTTCTAATGTCTGTTGTCAATTCTTGGGAACTGAACTAAAGCTGGCTGTTCTCTCCCATTTCTAATTTCTTCATGGAACTGTGTGCTGGGTAGGAAGAGGAAGTGCAGGAGTTATGTGAACATGCTGAGTTGGCTGCTTTCAAAGTGGATAGGATTGGCACTTTAGGAGCACATTTGAGGCTGTGAAGGCAGAGTGGAAAATAATTTTAAATTCAGCAGAAATGCATGAGGTTGGTGGAGCCATCCCCGTAGGTGGATAAGGTAAATGTTCAGAGTAACCTAGAACTGAACATTAGTTTATGTTTGAAGCCATTCTAGTTATGATTGGAAAAAAAAAGAAAAAGACGTTTGAATACCCTATCAGTCATCATCATCATCATCATCATCATCATCATCATCATCATCATCATCATCATCATCATCCTGTTGATAGTCGAATTTCTTGAGCGGTCTCAGTAATGTCTCCATTCGTCCTAGCCCTGAGATTTTAGCAGCCTCTCTTTACTCATCCTTCCCAAAGGTGCCACATTGGAGGCTCTTTCAGGGTTAGAGGAATGAGACCCGTCATTGTTACTGGTTTTGGTATATGAATATGCCACGGGGAGTTTGCCAGGCTCTCCCATGCAGGCAGGAAACTCTCGGTAGCTTGCCATGTTCTCCGAGAGGGAGAACTAGACTATAAGATGTCCATATTTAAACTATGGAGAGGGAAGGAAATATCTCAAATGGGGTAAGAGGTGGTTAGAAGAGAAGTTACATACAGGAGTTAAGGCATTTCCTTTGTATGTGGCTGACCGCAGCTCAATCCCAGCCCACCTATGGTCATTCCTGTACACAATACTAGATATAGGCCCTTCACTACAAAGTGTGACCTCACCCTGCCAAAACCCAAAGCAAGAGATGAAACTAACTTTATCTAGAAGCGTGTCTGTGGTATAGCTATGTCTATCTTTCAATACTATACTAATAATGATTGAAAAGGATGAAGTGAGGTCTCAGGTGAAAAAAGCATGGAGAGAGTATTGACCCTCCCCAGAATAAAAACCACCAACTCTAGTTACTAATGAGTATTTCTCTCTTATTTTTTCCTATACTATTTAGGAAACAAAAACCATCTTTCATATTGGGTAAAATAACTTATTGCAGTGCATTATGTTTTCATCTTCTTTTTTGTTCCCCTTAAAGGAAAAATGATTTGTCAAGGTTGAGTATTAAGCCCCGAGTTTTCTTTTGTACAAGTGGCCTTCTCAGGGGATAGTCTATGACCTGTCTCCTTGAGGTTTTGTTTTCTAAAGGCCAAGAGTCTCCATTCTTTCTAGGTATGTCATAACTTTGAGTGATTTGCAACACTAACTGGCTTGTCACCTTACTCATGGCAGCAGATTGCTCAGGGACATTTAATCTCACAAAGTAGCAGAAGTCATTTTTTACTCTCCTTCTTGGATAGCGGCACATGGTGTCACCTAACACCTCCCAGCAAATGAGGTGCTATGTTCATGAGATGCTGCTGATGATTCTTTAATTAGGATTCTTCTCTTCAGCTTGCTGCATTAACAGGTGTTTTAGAAGAAAATGGAGAGTGTAGGAGTATTTGGGAAATGGGTGGGTCTTTGTTAATTGGAATTAGAAATAGGAGGAAAGTGGCTAGAGAAGCTTCTGTAGGGAGAAAATAAAGGAAATATCTGTGTCGTGTGGAAAGTGGGAGTTGTAGAGGGCGGTAGTTGATGATAGGAATTAATCTATTATTACACCTTTCTCGGCAAGTTAAAAATTCTTTAGCGATATGACAGGAACTATTAGCCTCTTCTCATCAAAGAGAAAGCAAGTTTTATGGACAGCATTCATTATCGGACTGTCATTGGTAGAAATTTCTCATTAGGAGAACATATACTTGATTAAAATTTGGAGCTGACTAGGTTCAACTTAAATATAGGCAATTTATGTAAGCTCCATGAGACTCATTTACTTCATGTTTTTAAAGTGGAATATTAATACTAGCCTAAACACATTGTCTTGCAAGTTAAAATGAATGAAATAGTGCATAAAAAGCAGGCTAGCATCCATCCACGCATACGAAGCATTTAATAAGTACAGTGAAATAGATGGATTTTTCAGGATTCAAGGAAGCTATAAGTCAACAAAACACTGTCACCTTTATTTGGAAAAATATATGGAGTGCATATATTTTGGGGGAAGGAAACTGCAAAGTTGGTATAGTTCACTTCCTTTGAAATATTTGCTAAATTTAATTTGTGTACCTTAATTTCCTTACCCTTCCTTTCAGAAGACTGATAGGACTACTATCCCACAAAGAAACTAGTATGGTTGATAGTTTAAGTCTGCATAACATGTCCATTTAACTGAAGGATGACACTTGAACAGGACTATAATGCTTTTCTCCAAGAAGATATCAGTGATCAATATGAGGTTTTCAGCTCAAAATCCGATCCTCTGACCCCATAATTACATTTGTGCCTTATGTACATACGTTTTACTCTTTAAGAGTAGAAGAAATCTCAAAATATAATAGATAGGACTATGGGAAGAGGCATCTTCCTGGGATGTAAGGATGAGGAAGCAGCTCTGCGTTCTGTTGTCCTTCTTGAGTCTATGAAGGCACTACATAATCACTAGACCTCGTCGTTTTAATCACTCTGTCTTGTGGATAACACTGATGAGGGAAGTTGTAAATATAGTTTTGAACACATCACTGGTCTTAGGATACTCTTTTTGGACTTGAATTTTTAAAAATTTTCTAGCAGAACATTAAGTAAATTTATGCAGAGGTTTCAGCTAAGAACTAGGATAAAAGTCAACATATGCAACAAATAATTGAGAAGACAAAATATTCAAATCATATTAATTGACTGAGACATATACTAATGAGCTCTGTGTAAAATCCTTTAGAATAAAAAGAGTATGACATGGAATAGTTTAGAGAAAGATGTTCTTTTACATTTGTTTTTATGACAGTGACATGATAAAACTGAAATCATCAATATAGTCATTATTTTTGAGCATCATTTATAGTTGTGATATTTTGTTGGCCCATGGTAAACTCATATTAAATTCATAGATCAAGGGTTAAGTCCTGGAAAGGGGATAATAAGCATATATAATGGTGTAAAGGATTAGATTCATTGGGTTGGAATTGCTTGATGAACCATTATAGAAACTTTGGGTGAGAACCCCACTGTCAACACCACCCTCATTGCCTTTTGTTATTATTTCAAACTACTGAGAGTCAGGAATGGCATTTCTAAGTATTTCCTTAAGTGAATAAAATAAATAAATATATCTCTACTAACTTATCTATGAAGATTTGATGAAAGATTTCACAAGGATTTGAGAAGAGTGGAATTAGAGCTCCTTCTTTTTATTCCTGTTCATGTAACTGGAAATCACTGTGTGAACCTCACCAAATTTTAGCTAAAAAAAAAAAAAATATTAAAGGCTGTCAGACTTCTAGTTACTTGCAACCCCCTGCAAATCAACATAGAATCACTTGAAGAAAAATTAAGTACTTTTTTCTCATACTTCATCTCTTTAACTTCTCTAGTGAACCTTAAGGCAATTAATATCGAAATAAAAATAGTAAAAGCATTCAGTTTTTGCCTTGGCATGTTCTGTCATGCTATCTCTCTCTCTTTTTAGTGTCTTTTTAGTGTGCTTTTCTTTTCTCCTTCATGACTAAGACTTAATTAATAGCCTTTGATCTAGCAATTTTATCATGATTCAGTAGACAACAACCACTTTTTTATGTTCGTAACGAATTAAACAAACATATACTTATAGATGTATCTTTTGCCTGATGGCTATTGTAGAAGGTGGTATTTAGTGAGTGCTTAAAGATCCATTGAGATATTAAAAGAGGAAGCTGCCATTACAAGGAGATATACTGAAGCCATATTATGGGTTACTGCCAGCCAATTAATGGCTATATAAATTAAAACATAACAAGAAAGCACTTCAGTGTTTACATTGCTATTCAGTACAGGGCAAGGGGAACTGTTACATTTTCTTTGGCCCTATGTTTAAATAGTTAAGATAATAAGAGTAAAGTTACAGAAGAAAATAGGACAGACCTCAAGCACCTAGTGTCTAAATGTTTTCCAGTTGTGCAGAAACCAGAAAGCAAGTTTTATCAGAAAACAAAAGGGGTCTTGGGACTTGTATTATTTTACAAGAAGAGATACTCAAAAAGAATAGTTAACTGTCCCCTTAGGTCAGGAAAGCTTAATGATCAAGCAAAATGTATGTGTACTGTGTCAGGACATTATTAAGGGGATGATGTCCAGGCTTTGAGTAGAAGCGGTGGTAGAAAAAGGTGGTTTTGTTGAGCATGAATTATGAGAGCAATCCAAACTTAGGAAATAACAAATGAATCTTGGAGATATCTGAGGGTGGGTAGAGTGAGCAGAGAATTGGTAAGAGTAATGGAGTGGGGGAAAGTTAGAAAAGAAAGCTTTCAGGAAAAACTTGTAAACTATGAGTTCATTTTTCTTTTGTTTTTATTCTGAATATATAATGTCCTCCTTGTAAAAAACTAAGCATGCCGAAGGGCGTGTGCACTTGCGGGCTCTCCCGGCAGCTCTGTCTCACCGCCCATGATTGGTGCTCTGGAACTGCTGTGTATGGGCTGGATTGGGACGGCCGTTGGCCAAGGACAGGTGAAGGAGGAACATGGACCAAGCTGGTTGCTGATTAGTTACTGTTTATTCAATCTTCCATATTTCTCATCTCCCGCACTCCCAGCTCTGTCCTCTCTCTGGATCTACCTTCACTCTGGACTCCCCCTCTTCACTAGTCTCTCGCCCTACTTGTCTCTCTTCACCTTGCCTTCTAGGCTACACAGTCATGTAGCAAAATCAAGATAAGAAAGCCCTTCCTGAGAGTTGGGCATTCCAAAGTCCTTCCTGACTGCCAGCAGGCAAAATACCGCTTAAGGTTTTCCCTAGTCCAAGAACTTATTCACATCCTAATACTAGTTATTTTTGTATGGACATAGCAAGAGATACACTGAGGCTTGAAAGGCAGCTCTCCTGGCAACATCTTGCCACAGACTCAGACTACAGCAACCAGGCCAGATTAATCATTCCTAACCCTAGCAGGGTCTGAATCTAGTTATTACTTATTGGATCATGAAAGCATTTGTCCATGACCAAGCTCTTAACTTATTGCTAAGTATTAGGCACTTTAGCCAGGCCCTTCTCAATGCCAGGGTAGCACACAACTCAACACTTGCCCTGGGTCCATCCCGTCCCTCGTGGTTGGGACCCTGCTTTTGGGGGTGCTAGGAAGTAAGGGCAGCTGAGGCTTAGGTCGAGAGAACAGATGCCGGGGAGGAAAACATCATGTAAGGTCAAATGACTCCCAGGTTACAAAAGCATAGCATTTGCTAAGTCTTCCTGTATCTATACAAAAAGGACATTGCTCTGAATAAACTATGCAAAGGACTCAAGGAGAAGAGAAAAACAATATTTACAAGTCAACAGAACACTAAGAAAGGAGTTACAAATAAATACAGAGGAATGGGAGCACTGTGGTGGGAGTAACCCAATAAACCTAAACTACCTGAGGCTATGTTATCCTATACTAGTAAGCAGTCAGATGACCTGTAACCTTATGTTTTTTTTTTTTTTTTTTTTTGCTTTTTGGGTCACACCCAGCGATGCTCAGGGGTTACTCCTGGCTTTGCACTCAGGAATTACTCCTGGCAGTGCTTGGGGGACCATATGGGATGCCGGGGATCGAACCCGGGTCGGCCGCG
Source organism: Sorex araneus (assembly GCF_027595985.1). Taxonomy (NCBI): domain Eukaryota; kingdom Metazoa; phylum Chordata; class Mammalia; order Eulipotyphla; family Soricidae; genus Sorex; species Sorex araneus. Next base: position 341,919,032 of record NC_073302.1, on the reverse strand, counting down.
TGCAAGGCAAACGCCCTACCCGCTATGCTATCGCTCCGGCCCCCATGTAACCTTATGTTTTTTATGGAAGTTTAAGCATATTCTAACATGAATGGTAACCTACTGGGGGAAGAGGGATGTGGGAATTAAGGGCATTTGGGAAATGTTAAAATTAGGTAATATGTTCATAATAAAGTTTCTTGATACATAAGAGGAGACAATTCTCTTTGCTAAGAAAATCTGAACCATGAATCTTCATGCAGCCAAAAAAAGAGAACTTAGGATTTAAAGTGGTTGCAGATGTGTTTAGTTACTGAGATAATTATGACAGTTTTCTTTCACCCTGAATCTTTCCATGGTGCCATACTTGTCTTGACATGAAGACTTATGACTACCAAGTAAGAAAGACTGATAGATAAAATTAAAGTCATTTAGATAAAATGCATGACCGAAAGGACATGTGGTAGAAGCCAACTTTGCCATAAGGTAGCCAAGAAAATGTAAAAATCATATTAAATTGTCAATTGTAGAATTTACCGTTTCTCTGAATGTGTTTGCCCTGACAGTATGTGACAGATCTTGAGAAAAATAGATGAGCCCCTGACCTCTGCTGCCGGGAGGGCCTCAGGGATGACAGTGTGGAGGAATATGAGAGGGCAAGTGTGGAAACAGACCTGTCTAGTTAAGCAAGAGGAGTGGGGAGGGGAATAAACAAGTGGAAGATATATTATAAAATAAAGAATCCACATTTATTCTGGCAAGTAAACTTCATGAAGACAGCAGATTTTATGTTTTCAGAATAGTCCCTGGGATATGACATTTAATATTTGCTAATTGGAGGCGTGACTGATGGGATGGTTGGCTGATGAATCAGTTCTTCCAGCACTTTCCCCCCAATAATGGCAGAATAGTGTATACTCACGCAGAATTAACTATACATCCTAACAATATTCTTTTCTTCTTTGGGGAGACTTCTCTTCACGAGCTCAGTAGTTCCCTACAGCTGTGAGAATGATATGAAAAGATTTCATCTTTGATATTAAGTCGGGCTGGAGCAATAGCACAGCAGGTAGGGCATTCACCTTGCATGCAGCCGACCCATGTTCGATTCTTCCATCCCTATCGGAGAGCCCAGCAAGCTACCGAGAGTATCTCACCCACATGACAAAGCCTGGCAAGCTACCCGTGGCGAATTGAATATGCCAAAAACAGTAACAACAAGTCTCATAATGGAAACGTTACTGGTGCCTGCTCGAGCAAATCAATGAACAATGGGATGACTGTGACTGACTGTGATATTAAGTCAGCACTGTAGCAATCCCATTGTTCATCAATTTGCTCGAGCGGGCATCAGTAACATCTCCATCGTGACACTTGTTGTTACTGTTTTTGGCATATTCAATACGCCACGGGTGGCTTGCCAGGCTCTGCTGTGCGGGCGGAATACTCTCAGTAGCTTGTCGGCCTCTCTGAGAGGGATGGAAGAATTGAACCCGGGTCGGCCGTGTGCAAGGCAAATGCCCTACCTGCTGTGCTATTGCTCCAGTCCATTAAGTCAGCATTGCTGACAAATGCATTGAATGGCAGAAGCTTGGAATGACCAAACTTATCTACATCTTAAATACATTAAAGTCGTATATAAGGTGTTAGTGACCTGAGCCATTTTATAGTAGTGGTAAGGAGTAAGGAGGCCCTCCAGAGGAGAGATTCAAAAATATCATCGGGGCTGTTGGAATTGATAATCGGAGCCTCACGAGAACATGAGGTCATCAGTTATGTTAATCACTGGAGTTGAGGGAATTGAATTTTGAGAAAAGTGGAACTGAGTTCAATGTTCTTCTCAGGGGGACTTTTAAGGTTTGAAGGTCGTAGGGTATAGGAAAGACTATCCAAGATTGAAAGGAAGAATATTTTGTTGGATTTTGCTGTGTTTCTACTTTTTCTGCACTTTAAATTTTTTTTTTTTCAATCAACAAGGGATGATATCTTGGAGAACACCCCTGGTGCCCTTGGTAATGGTCAAAATGAGAGTACCTTGGAGAAAGAGTGACCAAATTGACTGGCTATGCATCCACAATCACATTCAGGGTCAAAAGCTGGTACCTCAGCTTCTGTTCCTCTGGACTAGCCTCTCTAAGAATAAGGTAAATGTTAATTAGAGCTGGGTAGTGATAGCACAGCAGGTAGGGCGTCTGCCTTGCACACGGAAGACCCAGGTTTGATTCCTCTGTCCCTCTTGGAGAGGCCAGCAAGCTACTAAGAGTATCCTGCCCACACAGAAAAACCTGGCAATCTCCCTGTGGCATATTCGATATGCCAAAAACAGTAAAACAAGTCTCACAATGGAGACGTTACTAGTGCCCACTTAAGTAAATCGATGAACAACGGGATGACAGTGTGACAGGCTACAGAGCGCATGCATAACATGTGAGATTCTGACCTGGGTCTGAAGTACTGTATTCACCCCTTCTGCAGCACCTCTAGTGACCTCTGGAAAAGGTGGGGAAACAGATGCCAGAACTGGACCGGCCCCCACCTCTGTTTCCCTTCTTCCTTGATCTGAACTTCATTCTTGCCTGTGCTTGGTATGTAGGACCTGCAGCCTTCCCACATGACACAGCTTATCTTGTGAACCTAACTGTCCCCCTATTTTGGATTGATGCACCAGGGACCCAGACACAGCACAGGGTGCCTCGGCCAAGTCAAACCCACTAACAGGTCAGTTGGGGTGAAAGAAGGAGAAAGCCTATCTTTTTCCTTATTCCAAAATCCCCTGCTCCTCAATCCTGATTTTTGCATTTCCCTTTAACGAAGAGGTTTGTCTCCCAGACCAAACAGGCTGGGAAGGGAGGGACAGGGGAGAGAGATGAGCTGGAGACACTCAGCTCAGGCTTCTTACTTTCTTGTTATTGGGTTGGAGACAGTACATAGTTGCTTGGATCATTTTTAAAACACACTTCCCAAGGACTCTGCTGCAAATACAAGCTTTATGAACCAGTGTACCGGGCCCGTGGGCCTCAGAAGCATACTGGTATATACGGTAATTCCAGCCTTGACAGAAGTCTCCTGAGGCCTGTTTGTGGCTGTGCTATGAAACCACTCAGACACTCACCTTCTGCCTATTTATTCATTTCACTTCAATGGTGTCTTGTGAAATGATTGCAGTTTTCTTCAGATTCTAAAATTTGATCATTCTCAGTTGTCTTTCATTTGTATTGCCATGCCTCTAGAAATGTGATTTTTTAATTTTAACTATTTATTTGTTTGTTTGTTTGTTTGTTTATTTTAGCTTTTTGAGTCATGCCCGACAACAGTCAGGGGTTACTTCTGGCACTGCAATGGGGACCTTATGGGATTACGGGATTCCAACCTGGGGCAGCGGTGTGCATACTCACTGTATTATTGCTGTGGCCCATGATTTGTTTCTGATCTGTGGAAACAGATAAACGATATTGTATATCTTCTATCCAGTGAAAGTGTCTGTCTGCAGTACCACTGGTGATCATATTCCTTTAAAATCCAAAGCAGCTGTTGAGCCCTCCTCTTTCTTCTTTTTCTTTTTTCTCCCTTGGTTTTTATCCCATCCTCAGTGGTACTCAGCGGCCATTCCCAGCTCACTGTCATGACTGAACCCAGTGCTTCCAGCATGCAAAACATGTCCTCAGCTCTTTGAATGCTCTCCCTCACTTCCTGTTACTGTGCGCCCACCCTTTGCAAGACCATGTCTCCTAGATGAGCCTCGAGAACATTCAGATCTCTCCTAAAATTGTGACATCCTTCATTCACAGCAGTCTTTCCCTGTTTGTTTTTCTTCTCATAGCTCAGGCTGGAAAAATAAGTGAAAGATGATGCATATGTGTCTTTTCATTTCTTTCAAGCTTCACAGCCCAGGGCCTGGGTGTTGAGTTAAGTTGTGATGCTTTGATCATCTTTCCGACATTAATATTGATTTCCATTCTGTTCTTGTATTCTGCACCCCCCCCCAACCCCCTGCTCCTGGAATTAGGCCCCTGTCTCTACTGTCTGCACTGCATTCCTTCTGTGATCATTATAGCAGGGCATTCATTTGAATGTTTAGCAACATGCTCTACTTTTACCAGGCAGTCCCCTTGTGGGTCCTTTGGTACTGATGTACTGCTCTTGAAAAGGCACTCCTTCTAATCTTCTAAGGTAATTTCCTTTGTACTTTGAAAGACATTTGCCTGCTTTTGTAATTCATTTTTACTTAATTCTAAAGTTATTCCAGGGCTCGATTTTAATGTGTTCAAACCAGAGGTAGCCTTTTTCGTTCTCTCTATGCCTTTGATTAGTTTAACAATTTTCTTTTCATTTTCTATAATAATTACTCCTAGCAGACAAGTTGTTTCCATAAATCTATCCTCATATTTCGTCTTCCCTTTTGAATTTTTTATGATTTTCCTCATCTATTAATATGAGTTGCGTATTTACTTGGATAATTTCAAAGTCTACATCACATCATTGAAAATCAGGGGCTTTTTTCTTCACAGAATCACTTTTCTGTTTGCTCTTTGTTTAATGATGTTACTGTTTAAAAATACCTGTGATGCTCTGTGTGTGTAAGAAAGAATTACTCTTAGAGTTGCATTTAGTGAACTTTGAATAGAACTATTTGACACTAGATAAAGAACAACCATATTTAACTATGAAGCCACATGGGATGTTGAAAAAAAATAGTAAAAACTAAAAGTTTGCTGCATTCATTGTCCTAGCAATCAAAATCTTAATATTGCATTATAACTCTGTTTCTTCTATATGCTATTCATTCAGAGCTCATTGGATGAATATCTGGATGAACAGTATAATTCACAAAAATGACCTAATTGTACTGCATTGAATGCTGTTGGATATCATATAGTCTAAACTAATTGCTGCTTTGATTCTCTTTATACTTTTATTCATGAACTTAGTAGCATAAGAATATAATCTTTAAATATCATCATTAGTAAATAGAAGTAAATATTCGCTGCAAAAATGGAATCTCATTCCAGAGAGCTGATAACACTAATGAGAAAGTAAATAAGGTCTTATATTAATCAGCAGATAATTTCTTTTTAAAAAGCAATCCCATTCTATGTCATAATTCATGCAATTACCAGTGTCTTCCTTGTCATTGTCCTTGGATATTGTAGACCAGTATTCATTATTGTTTTTTATAAAATAAGATAAAAATCCAATCTGATACAGATGCTTATTACTTGGAAACCTATGATCTTTTGATTCGGTATATATTTTACCAACTTTGTTCTTTGACATCAGTAACTCAGCCACCTATAACCACTTCTCAGGAGTTCGAACAGTAGATGAAGCAGTGCTGTATGTGGGCGTATACAAGGGAAATCCCCTTTTTTCTTTTACAGCTCCTATGAACTGGGACTCATCATTAAGTTACAATACTGTACTTGCAGGCACCGCAAACTGTATAAGTAAATTTACCTTTCAGTACTGTTTCCACTGAGATTCTTACTTCAAAACCTGAAATCTATATGACTTCACTACATTGTAATAAAGTCATTTGTTTATAAAGTAACTGCTTTCCAAGCTGGAGACGGGGCTCACTTGCAGATGTGTATCTGTGTCTCAAAGAAGAAATCAACACGGAGGTCTGATCCTTTATTTTGGTTTTATTTTAAATGTTTGTGAATATCACATCTGAAGTGAATGGCTTTGAAATGTGTTAATAATATTAAACATTCTATGGTTTTTGATCAAGTGTGAGGTATTCGAGGAAGAAAAAAGTCAAGTACAACATTCTTTAACCTGCTTTTAATTAGCTCATTAGGGATTTAAGGCTCTATTGGCTGAATTACACTGCAGCTTTTTACTCCTAGCTATCGAGTTTATTTAAATTACATTTCAAACTAGTCATTGTAGAAGAGGATATTAGAACATTTTCTGAGTGAAATAAAAGACTGCTCTTTGGAGAGTATAATTCCTTAAAATGATAGACTTAGATAAACTTTATTTGTCTTTTGAACACAGAAATAGGAATATAGTTTATGGAAACATCTTCACTACTGGATTGTTGCATTTCTGTGTCTAAATGATGCTGCTTGCTCTGAGATCCATTTTACCCCCACCTTTTGATGATGGGTACACTCAGAAACAGTAGTCCTGTCTTGTCTCATACCAGGCATAGGAAGTCACTTATGAAAAATGGTAATAATTTATAATTATTAGCTTTTGTTAGACTTTGAGTCTTTGGGAAGGTCATCTTCCTTCCTTAGAGAAGAAGTACAAAGCAATCAAGATTTCTGTTTTCTGTATCTATTTACTGACGCTGAAGTAATTGTCATCCTGTGATTCTGGAGGCCTCCATAAACAGGAAGCAAAGTCCAAGCAAGCCACGTCCGACACTCTGACCTTTAGAAAGCTCTGTTTGAGCCCCTGTGTCTGAACGCAAGTCCTAAAAGTCTACCACCACTTCTGTAGATAACCAGTGAGTATTAAACATCCACTCTAAAGCATTATAGTTTTCAATATTTCACAATATAATAATTGGTGTTTCAGACTTTTGGCTCTTAAGGTCTTATTCATGATAAACAATAGATTTCATTATTTTTTTACTCTGAAGAGTGTATGATTATACCACTTACACTTATTCTACTGCAGGAAAAATCTAAATATGTAAATAGCAGCATACGCTTTGTCAGTAAAAATAATAAATTCCACTAAAGCAAGAGCTTTTATTATATATGGCGGATGTCATTGAATGAGATTGAGAACTCATAGTGGATGTTAAAAATTAATTTTATTCATTGCATGGATCTGACTCTGTTTCTTTGGAGGAGTTCCTGAGGAATATTGAGTTTTGATAGAGATTAAGAAAATATTTTCTACTGTTCAGTTTTTATAGGCATGCTAAAACAAAACAAAAAAAAATCATAAAACTGCATTTTTAGGGGACTAAGTACTTCTGGGACATTTTTGTAGGCTGTAGGAATACATTTAGATGAAAATTATCATCATTATCATCATCCCATTGATTGTCGATTTTCTCGAGCCATCTCAGTACTGTCTCCATTCGTCCTTGCCCTGACATTTTAGAAGCCTCTCTTAACTCGCCCTTCCCAATGGTGCCACATTGGAGACTCTCCATTGAAAATAGATGAAATATTAGATGAAAATATACATAGATATCTCTATTTCTAATATTCTAGTGAGGGTGAAAGAAATGTGCACTGGTGAAGGAAGGAGTGTTGAGACATTATATGGTTGAAATCCAATCCCGATCAACTTTATAACTGTGTGTCTCACTGTGATTCAATTAAATAATCACTGTATCACTGCATCACTGTCATCCTGTTGTTCATCGATTTGCTTGAGCAGGCACCAGTAACCTCTTCATTTGTCCCTGTCGTATGCTAGTGTGGCTCAATGGCATCTGCTCCCTTCTGGAGCACGAAGAGCAACTTGTTGTTATTGTTTTTGGCATATAAAATAGTGACAGGTAGCTTGCCAGGCTCTTCCGTGGGGGAAAAATAAATTAATTAATAAAAATTAAAATAAAGAGGTTGCATGGCTGCAAATGCAGCCACATGCTCCAGGAAAAATAGCATCCTTCTCTTCTGGGAGCTTTGTTTTATAGTCTCTGGATCTTGGCTGTTGATGAGATTACATTGCCCCCCCACCCACCCTTGGGGCAGTTTGTGGATGTGGCTGCCAAGTTACTGGAAAACTGGGGATCTGGGAGGAGGCCTAGTCCCAATCTGAGCAGACTTGGAGATCTCAGCCATGGGTCCCGCACACCTGGGTTCCTCTGCCAGTTCCTTCATGCATGAGGCTCATCCAAGCATGTGGAGAGTAGTGGCCTTGAGCATGGCTGTGTCTGGGTTCTGGAGGTTTTCGGCTGCCAGGGCTCTGCTTGGGGTGGGGAGGGAAACTCAGCACTCCCCCCTACACAATCTGAGGGGGCCCCGGTGAAGACAGACTGGCAAGAGGGCAGGAGATTCTGCATCACTCTCTTCCGGGAGCTTTGTTTTATAAAACAAAATTGAACGATAATAAAACATAACATAACTCCTCCCCCCAATAGATTAAATACTCCATAACTGAGTGAATCATAGAAAGTGATAAAATGTGACATGGGGTAAAAGCTGAGCCGGTAACTTTTGTACGGAGTAACAAGGTTAGCCCATACTGAGAAAATCTTTGAAACAAATAGAAATTAGAATGTAAATAACACATGGCACATTCCAAGTTAAAGCAAACCCCAAACCTGGCTTTTGTAATGGGAAAAATGCTGTGATTATTTAAAAAATAAATTTCATGTATTTTTGATAGATTAAAATAAAGGGGAAGAAATGTCAATTGACTATCTTGATCAGTGGTGACATTGGTCTTATCAAACACTCACTGTGGCTCCTACCAGATTGTCTACACCCAAGAAAATGGTGGGGCTAGTTCCGAAGATTTTAGAGTTTCTTATTCAAGTGAGAAATTATGAATTGAGTTAGTAACAATGGATATGGTATGTTACAGGTTCAGATATGGATATATTTTGAAGAAATGCTAATTGGATTCTTGTTACACTATGTCTGGTTTATGGGAAAAATAAAATCTCTCAACATGGATCTCTTGGTCTGACTCCCTAAAGATGATGTTACTCTTAAGTTGGACTCGGAAATGGGCTTCAGACAGGAAAATACGTGCAAAGTACGTGCAAAATCCTGGATTTGGTTCTTGTACCACAGATATCCTGCTCTGCCACTTGCCTGCTGCGGCCACTTAACTAACAAAGGCATCATATATATAATGTTCCACTGAGACTGAGATGCAAGGGAGTTCAGCGTGTTTGAATATGGGTGTGCGGCGAGAGGGGGAGAATAAGGATTTTTATTTGAAATAGGTGTACTTTGAGCTAAAGATTGAATGTCTTAAATGGAGGGCTGTCGGGTGGAATTGTGTTTCAACATCTGCACTTTGGAAAATGAGAAATGTTGAAGTTGACAGATTCCTTCAAGTATCCTTAGTGGAATGTCTGGATGAAATCATCTTTGTCGAAGCAAACTGACTTTATTTGCTTCTTTATATGTAAAGCTGTGCACATATTTTATTAGACAAACATATCTCACTCGTTGAGGGATTTGACCTTTAACACTGAATGAAGTGTTAACGGCCCATCTGAAGGTTTGAAGAGCAGAATACAAAGAAGGTTTTATCAGCCCCATTCTTACCAGAGTTGAGTCGATGTATATTTAATCTGTAGTTCCTTGGGAAAAAAAAAATAACTACAAAAGCCCTCAAAATTGAAACAAGGAACTGACCCTCTTATATAGGAGAATTTAACTGACCCTGTATTTGGCATATTCTTTCTTTTGTGCAGTATTGAGATCTAAATATCCTCTTCACTGACCCTGCACGCTTGTTTAACTCTAAATTCAGGTTTAGGGTAAGGATTAGTCTTTTGAAAAGCTCAATATTGGAAAGGCTGGGGAGATAATACAGAGGGTAAGGCACTTGCCTGGCGCATGGCTGACTCCAGTTTGATCTCTGGTAGTGCATATTGTTCTCAGAGTAGCACCAGGAGTGATCCTATAAGCCCTGCACCAGCAAGTGTAGCACAAAATGCAGACAAAAAAGTAAACCTCAGCAACACACACATACACACACATACTTTAATATTGATAAAAGCTTAAAGACGGATATTATGGCAACTTTAGCTTTATATCTCATCATACCAAGTCAGTGAATTATTAAAATTTTGTTACGTTCTGGTTACTGTCCATGACATATATTTGAATTTATGCTTCATGTGGAATTTTGCAGTTTTTGCTTTAATTTATATCTTATATTAAAGGATCTCTGTTTGGCTGTACCTTACATTTTCTTTTGTTTCTTTTGTTCTTTTGTTCTAGTTCAAATATCCCATTTGAGTATTTAAGATAACCAGTATTGCTAGCCTGATGAATACCCATTTATGTATGGTTTTGGGGATATTATATAATGAATGAAAAATGTTTATAGATTTGATTTTGAAGTGTGATGGTAGAGAGTATATATGTGAATATGACTATATGCATGTATATGTTAAATGCTGTATGCAGATTATATCAGTGTAGAGAAATTGACCCTTTTAACACCACACAATACATCTGTCTCTGAAAACTGAATAGTAAATATCTCACCAAATCTACAGACAGCTGTAATCGTTGCTTTTAATACCACACAATATTCCATGGTATTAATTTATCTTTTTTTTTCATTGTTACTCTATGAATAGACAATCAAGATTTTACTTTTTATACTAATTTCAGTGCTTATAAGAAATATTCTGTGATGGCACATATTAAGTACACAATAAGTGTTTGATGTTATTATTGATAAATTCAACACAAAATAAGTTTGTAGCCTGAATTTGAGCACATGTCTGCTTTCGAGGTCATGCTCTTTTTCAACAGGACTCTTTTTCCCCTCTCCCCCTTTTTAAAAATTGAATCACCACAAATTACAAAGTTCAAGGATATTTATGATAGATTTTGTGTCTCAGACATACATTATTCTAACACCAGTCCCTTCAACAGTGTCCGCTGTCCTGCTTTCTCTCTCCCCATCTAGTCTGCCTCTGCGACAGGCACTTTTCCCCCTCCTCACTGCCCACGTGTTTCTTTTCCTGATGTATCACCTGCACCTCTGCTCTAGGGCCAAGCTTCCTTCTGAAGATCTCTTCTCCAGCTCCTTTTTTTCTATTGCCTTTGGGGATTTGGTATTCCTCTACAAGCCTTCTTTATTTCCCACATACGAGAAAGATAATTCTGGGTCTGTCCCTCTCCCTCTGATTTCACTCAACATGAATCTTTCTAGATCATTCCATGTTGCAAGCAAATTGAATGATGCCTTAAACGATTATAAGTATAATTGATTATACTTATAATCTTTTCTTAAGGCAGAGTCATATTCCATTGTGTATATATGCCATAGTTTCTTTATCTAGTCTTCTGTTCCTGGGTATTTGGGTTGTTTTCATATTTTGTCTATTATATATTGTACTACAATGAACATAGAAGCACAAATGTCTTTTCTGCTTTCTGCTTTGGGCCTTTGGGATATATTTTTAGGAGTGAGTTTCTGGGTCGCATGAAAGCTCAATTTCTAGGGTGTTTTTTTTTTTTTTTTTTGTGGACTTTCCAAATTGTCTTCCAAAAAAACTGGACCAGTTAACAGTCCCACTGGCAGTGAATGATGGTAAATTTTTCCCTTCATCCTTGCCAATACTAGTTTTTATTCTTTTTGATGGATGCTAGTCTCTGTGGTGTGAAGTGATGGCACTTTTTTAAAGTTTGTATTTCTCTGATTAGTGGTGTAGCGAATTTTTTCATGCATTCTTGCCATTTGTATTTCTTTAAAGAAGTTCCTGTTCATCTCTTCTCCCCATTTTTTTATTTTTTTTTCCTTGTAGAAATTCTACCAGTGCTATATATATCTTGCATGTTAAGCCTTTGTCTGATTAGTGGTAGGCAAATCATTTCATTTTGTGGGCTGCCTTTGTATTCTGGTCAGCACTTCCTTAGAGTGCAGAAACTTCTTAGTTTAATGTAATCCCATTTGTTTATCTTTGCTTCTGCTTGCTTGGTCATTGGCATTTCATCCTTAAAGATTAATCTTGTAGTTTCAGTGTCATGAAGAGTTCTGCCTTTATTTTCCTCTAGGTAGTTTATGGATTCAGGTCAGATATCTAGGTCTTTAATCCATTATTATTTGATTTTTGTGTATGATGTTAGAGGTCTGAGTTCTTTTTTTTTTTTTTTTGGCATGTGGCCACCTATGTTGAATAGGCTTTCATTGCTCCAATTCATAATTTTTTTTTTCGTTTATAGAAGACTAACTTACTATTTACCTGAGTAACTGTATCTGGTTCTTCTATTTTATTCCATTAATCTTAAGGTCTATCTTTATTCCAGTACCATGCTCTTTTTATTACTACTGCTTTGTCGTACAGTTTGAAGTCAGAGGGTGTGATGCCTCCCACCTTCCTTTTCCCAAGGATTGCTTTAGTTGTTGGGAAGGGAGTTGGGATTATTGTTCCATACACATTTCAGAAGTGTTTGATCTATTTTTTTTTAATGCCTTGGACATTCTTATAGGGACTGCATTGAATCTGTTAAAGCTTTGGGAAGTATTGTATTTTGACATATAATCCCCCCAATCCATGACCAGAGGGTAGTTTTCCTATTCTTTAGTGTCATCTTTTATTTTCCGAAGCAGTGTTATGTAGTTTTCATGTATAGTTCATTCACCTCTTTAGTTAAACCAGTTTCTAGGTACTTGATTTTCTGAGACACAATCATGAATGAGCTATTTTAAAAATTAAATTTCTCTCTTCTTTCATTATCTGTGTATAGGACAGTCATGGATTTTTGTACGTTAATTTTTAGCCTGCCACTTTACTATACAAACCCAATGTTTCTCAGGGATTTTTTTGTACAATCTTTAGGATTTTCTTAATATTGTATCATGTTATCCACAAATAGTGAAAACTTGACTTCTTCCTTTCCTATCTGGATACCCTGCATATCCTTTCTTGCCTAATTGTTATGGCAAGCACTTTCAATACTATATTGATTAGAAGTGGTGAGAGTGGGCAACTTTGTCCTTTGCCTGTTCTTAAGGGGAAGGATTTTAGTTTTTCCCCATTGACTATAATGTTTGCTGTGTGCTTGTGGTAAATGACTATTTTGAGGAAAGTTCCATAGGCGTTCAATAGTTTATCTTTTCTATATTTTCTTATTTTGTGGCATGAAGATATTCAAAGTAATCTCTGATGATCCTTTGAATTTCTGTGGTATCTGTTGTGACATTCACCCTTTCATTTCTCATTCAGTTAGTTAAGCTTCTCTCTTTTCTTTGTAAGACTTGCTAGTGGTTTATCAATCTTCCTTTCTTTTTCAAAGAAACAGATCTGGATTTTGTTCATCCTCTGGATTTTTTTAATCCAATTTATTATTTTATGCTCTAAGTTTTATAATTTCTTTCCTTCTCACTTCATTGGGGTCATTTTCTTGGCCATTTTCCACTTCTGAAGCTGTGTTGTTAGGTTATTCATGTGGGCCCTCTTTTCCTGATGAGTGCTTGCATAGTTATGGATTTTCCTCTTAACTCCACTTTTGCTGTGTTCTGTAAGTTTTGATTGCTTGTGTCTTCATTCTCATGTTTCCAGGAGTGTTTTGGTTTTCTCTCCGACCCACTGATTGTTTAGTATTGACCTGCTTAATTTTCAGGTGTTTGAGTTATTTCTCCACTTCTGTTTGTGATTATCTTCTACTTTAAGACCATTATGATCTGAGCAGATAATTGATGTGGTTACTTGACTTTATGGAGGTTTGTTTTGTGGCCTACTATGTTGTGGTCTGTCACGGAGAATATTCCTGTGCACTAGAAAATAATGTTTATTCTGTTTTGGTGGGATTAAACACGTGTGTGTGTGTGTGTGTGTGTGTGTGTGTGTGTGTGTGTGTATTAAGCTTCTCTCTTCTATTTCTTCCTTCAAAGCCAATATTTCCTGGCAGAGTTTTTGAGTTTTAATCTAATTGATTTATCAAGTGGTGATAGAATGGTGTTGAATCTCCAACTGTTATTATATTGTTATCAATGTCTTCCTTCAAGTCTATTAGCAGTTGTTTCATGTACTTTGCTTGTACCTTGTTAGATGATATATCATACTACTAAGCATGTATATATATATATATATGTATATATTTTAATTTATATAATTTTCTGCTATTGTCTGGAAGGGATTCTGCATTTCATCTTGGAGTTCTCTGATTTTTTTTTCTTAGCAAGTGTTACTCTGCTGCTGAGGACATCCATTGAGTTTTTTATATCATATATATATGCATATATATATATATATATACATGTTTAGTAGTATGAGTTCTTTCCGGTACATATCCCTTCATCATTCAGAAGTGTCCTTCTCTGCCTCTTAAAACTATTTTAGTCCTGAAGTTGATGTTCTCTGATACTAGTACAGTCACACCAGCCTTTCTTTTTTTTTTTTGCTTGAAATATTCTTTTACAACTTTTTACTCTTAAGTTTGAGTTTGACCTTTCTACTTATGTTTCTTGTAAGCAGAAGGTTGGGTTCAATTTTCTAATCCATTCTGCCACTCTGTGTCTCTTAATTGGTGCAGTTAAGCCATTGACATTAAGTGAGATTTATTGTCATGGAATTCTGTGTCATCTTTCTGTATAAGTTTTGTGTGTTTGTCAGATTTATCTTGTTTTTGTTCTTAACCCTTTTAATTCTTCTTATAGAGATGGTTTGAAGTCTATGAAGTTCTTAAACTGTTTTTTATCCATGATGTGTGATGTTACTTCGGATTTGAATGAGAAGTTGGTTGTGTAAAGTATTCTTGGTGAACTATTAATTTTATTTTAAACAATATTCCATGATATCAGTCTCAGAGTTTCAGCTGTTAAATCTACTATAAACTTAATCAATACTCCTTTGTATATATATATTTTTCTACGATCTTGCTGCTTTAAGTATTACATCACTATCTATGGTTTTCATCATTCTGACTAGGATGTGTTTTGGAGTATTTTTATATGGATCTCTTTTAGCTGGTACCTTATGGGCCTATTTGATCAGGGTGCCTTCACTGACCATCACTGAGCTTTTCTCAATGATGCCTTTGTAGCTTCTTCCTTGGGGTTGCTTTCCTATACCTCTGGGACACCAATGATTCTTAGGTTGTTCCTTTTGAGTTTATCCCAGAGTTCTCTTATCTACTTTTTATTTTAAGTTTTTTCCCCTATTTTCTGCTATTGTCTGGAAGGGATTCTGCATTTCATCTTGGAGTTCTCTGATTTTTTTTTTCTTAGCAAGTGTTACTCTGCTGCTGAGCACATCCATTGAGTTTTTTATATCACCTATCAAATTCTATAGTTCTGTCATTTCTGCTTATAGTTTTCTCATTATTGTCCTCATATTCTCTTGTATTTTATTTTACTTTGGCAGTCCTTTTTATTACTTCTTTGAGCTCTGAAACATTTTCTCTAAGTGTCTTATCAGATAGGTCATATAACTGGTTGATTTTTCAAGACTTCCATCTTTATTGACTAAGCATGGTGGCTTCTTTTTTAATTTTAACTTTATTTTTATGAATCACCATGAGATACATTTACAGACTTACAAAGTTTTTTTATTATATTTCAGTCATACAATGTTCAAGTACCCATCCCTCCACCAGTGCCCATTCTCTGTCATCAATGTTCCTAGTATCTCTCCCACAACACCTCCCCTTCTCACCCCCTGTCTCTGTGGCAGGCACATTTCCTCTTTCTCTCTATCTTTTTGGGTATTACGGTTTGCAGTACAATTACAGAGCAGCCATCATGTTTGGTCCATAGTCTACTGTGAGCATGCATCTCCCATCCTGAGCGAGCCCTCCAACCATAATTTGCTATTGGTCTCTTCTCTATCCCATCTGCCTTTTCCCCCAGCACGTGAGACCAGCTTCCAAGCCATGGAGCTATCCTCCTGACCCTTATCTCTACTATCCTTAGGTGTTAGTCTCCTATCATGTTACTTTATATTCCACAAATGAGTGCAGTCATTCTTTGTCTGTCTCTCTCTTTCTGAGTCATTTCACTTAGCATGATACTCTCCATGTCCATTCACTTATAATGCAAATTTCATGAATTCGTCTTTTCTAACAGCTGCATAGCACTCCATTGTGTATATGTCCCAAAGTTTTTTTAACCAGTCATCTGTTCTTGAGTCTTGGGTTTTTTCCAGATTCTGGCTATTGTAAATAGTGGTGCAATGAACATACAAGTGCATATGTCATTTATACTGTAATTTTTTCCATCTCTGGGCTATATTCCCAGAAGTGGTATTGCTGGGTCAAATGGGAACTCAATTTCTAGTTTCTTGAGAAATGTCCGTATTGTTTTTTAAAATGGTTGAACAAATCGGCATTCCCACCAGCAGTGAAAGAGAGTTCTCTTCTCCCCACATCCATGCCAACACTGGTTGCTTTTGGGCCAGTCTCTGTGGTGTGAGATGATATCTCAATGTTGTTTTAATCTGCATCTACCTGATGATTAGTGATGAAGAGCATTTTTTCATGTGCTTTGGGCCATTGAGATTTATTCCTTAAGAAACTTTCCATTCATTGGGGCTGGAGTGATAGCACAGCGGGTAGGGCGTTTGCCTTGCAAGCAGCCGACCCAGGTTCGATTCCCAGCATCCCATATGGTCCCCTGAGCACCGCCAGGAGTGATTCCTGAGTGCATAAGCCAGGAGTAACCCCTGTGCATGACCAGGTGTGACCCCCCCAAAAAAAAAGAAACTTTCCATTCATTTTATTGCTCCATTTTCTGATGGGATTGGATGTTTTCTTCTTGCAGAGTTCAACCAATGCCTTGTACATCCTTGATATCAACCCTTTATCAGAAGGGTATTGGGTGAATATACTTTCCCATTCTGTACACTGTCTTTGTATTCTGGTCACTGTTTCTTTTGAGGTACAGAAGCTTCTTAGTTTAAGATAGTCCCATTTGTTTATATCTGTTTGCACTTGCTTGGTCAGCGGTATTTTGTCTTTGAGGATACCTTTAGCTTCTATGTCATGGGGGGGTTTGCTGACCTTTTCATTGATTGAACTTATGAATTCTGGTATGATGGTGAGGTGTTTAATCTATTTTGTGCTGACTTTTGTGCATGGTGTTAGGTAGAGGTCTGAGCCCATTTTTTTTTGCATGTAGCTGTTCAGTTTTGCCAGCACAATTTGCTAAAGAGGCTTTCCTTGTTCCACTTCATATTTCTTGCTCCCTTATCAAAGATCAGATGGTCATATATTTGAGGGTGTGTGTAAGTATGTTCAACCCTATTCTACTGGTCTGTGGATTTGTCTTTGTTCCAGAACCATGCTGTTTTAAATATTACTGCTTTGTAGTACAATTTGAGGTTGGGGAAGGTGATGCTTCCCATTATTCTTTCTCCCAAGAATTGTTTTAGCAATTGGGTTTGTTTTTCCATATTAATTTCAGGAATGTTTGATCAATTTCTTCGAAGAATGTCATGGGTATCATTATATAGTCAATCTGTACAGTGCTTTGGGGAGTATTGCCATTTTGACAATGTTAATTCTCCCAATCCTTGAGTAAGGGATGTGTTTCCATTTTCTCATGTCCTCTCTTATTTCTTGAAGTAGCATTTTGTAATTTTCTTTGTACAGGTCCTTTACCTCCTTAGGTAAGCTGATTCTGTTGTACTTGATTTTCTGAAGCATGGCTGTGAATTGGATTGCATTTTTATATAACTTTGTTCTCTCATTATCTGTGTATAGGAAAGTCATGGACTTTTGGGTATCAATTTTATAGCCTGTGACTTTACTATACAAGCCTACTGTTTCTAGGAGCTTCTTTGTAGAGGCTTTAGGGTTCTCTAAATATAGCACCATGTCCTCTGCAAATAGTGAGAGCTTGATTTCTTCCTTTCTTATTTGGATGTACTTAATGTATTTTTCTTGCGTAACTGCTATGGCAAGTTCCTCCAGTACTATATTTAATAGAAGTGATGAGAGTGGGCATCCTTGTCAACATGGCGGGTTCTATGTTGTTTTCCCATTGTGACTTTTGCACCTTGGAGATGAATTTTGTGTGTCATTGTATGGATAAGAACTAGAATTAGATTGCCAGAATATATTCTCTATGAGATATAATGAAGTGAAGAAATATGTCAGTGCATTTTAGCAGCATTGAGGTTTAGGAACTCTGACTGACTTGGGGTTGAAATGTATGTGTGGATTCTTCACTCTGAATTTGTGGCATGTAGGATGGGGTTTTCTAGGTCTGGCGGGCGTTGGGGAAGTTGGCAATTTTCTGAGACCAAGCCAGGCTGATTGGCATGCTTCGGGGGCTTCTGACCGACCTGGGGAGTGAAGGGGTTCAGTCAGTGGACTCTTCCATACCTTTTGTTGTGCCTTCTCCTTACCTCCTCCTGCCACCCTATTGTTCTCCTTTCTCCCTTTATCTCTTTCTTTTATCAAAGTTATAATACATTGTCATCTTAAACTTCTTGACTTTAGGACTAAGTCCTAGCAGTATGATGGGCATCTCCTTATATGTAAAACATACCGTATTTAATTTTTATTTCAACATCAAACTTGAGTTTTTATCCAAAACTACTCATTTCTTTGAATAAAACAATAAGATCTGTGGTTATTACTTACCAACATTGCTTTACTCATTTGTGCTTGGAACTTGATAATTACCATGTTCCTATTTTAGCACCTTCACATTCACATATAGTTAATCATAAAAAGATGTGAATTGGGTTCCTTCCATATCCGTCAGATATTTTTCTCCCCCATTTATCCTAGCTTTTATCATTTTAAATAAGCTATTTATGACTTCAGACCTAATCACATGCTTTTGTATTTTTCCCATTTCCCCATATATTCTATCATATGCCATATTAAGCTTTAGTTAAACCATACTTTATAGATGGCACTCCATCTGCAGACACAGATGCATACTTTAATGTCTAGATTAAATATCACTGGGTTCTGGCTTCCTCAGAGGAAAGGAGATAAGTCTAGCTCAGATCATCTTCTCCATTACTGCAACATGGTTGTGGTCATTGAGCTGTGGTTAGGATATAAATACATGTTAGACTGTGTTTCTTTCCAAATCAAGGTTTAATTGTTAAATAATTCAAATTATGCATATGTTCTTCTTAAATTTGAGCTAAATATTCTGTTTTGCTTTCCACTTGTTTTTCTTAATTACCTTTTGAAGTTACAGAATAAAATTAATTTCTCTAAAGCATTATTTTCAAATCCATGAACAACACTCTGTATCCCCACCTGATTCGTAGAAGCACTTGCTACCTTTGATGTTGCTAATATAGCAGACTTTCTATTTCTTTTGCCATCATGGTCAGCAAGTTATGAATACTCTAATCCTCATAAAATAAAGAGTCTTAAAATTGAAAACACTTGTTTAAATGAGGCTTGACACTGAATTCATTATTTTATCAGTATATTTAAGTACTTTCTGCAGATCCAATAGTATGTACTAGATAAACAATGAATGAAATAGACATATGTACCAAACTTATGAGTCCATAGGTGCATGCATTAAATCTAAAAATGAAAGTAAATTTGCAAATTCCAAACATCATTAAAGTGTCCCTTCTGTTTTGTTTTTTTTTTTAAACTACTGCTGCTTTTCTCACATGGATCAGGGTAAAGAGCACATCAGGGGTTTTCCGTCTTCGTGCACAGGTCTCCGAATCTCAGATTCTTGTGTTGACTGCAAATGTCCTATAATCACTGTAAGCTTAATAAGATTTCAATTTCAGAGTAACAGCTAGCCATTAGTGCTGTTACTGATGGTGGTGAAAATAGATGCATCTGTGCATCTGCTGGATTTATGTGGCATAACAATCGTCACTCACCATGTTCAATCCTCGTAAACCCCAGTTGCCAGTGGGAGCTGTGTGCTTGTAAGGGGTCAGCATAGTTTCTGTTGTTACCAGATATTCTGTGTTTCCTGAAGCAGGGGTCCGTTGGGTCACCCCTTAGTTACTCTTGCAAGAGGATTTGGCTTGAAAAGTGGGAGCTGGTTGTAGAACTTGAGCCTTTCATTTCACCTCTGCGTGTTTTGTTGGTTCCCTGCATCTCCATTATTGATCATGGTGTTGGTGCCAATCCTTTGCAGTTGGAAAACACCAGCCGAGTGTCCAAGAAATCAGCTCAGTCTGACACTGTCAACCTATTTCTACCGAAAGACAGAGTCACTTTTGTGGGCATGGGGGAGAGTAATCGCATTGCAAACACAAAACAATAAAACAAAAACTGTTGTAAACCATTTTACTTCAGTTATATTTATTTTGAAGCCAAGAAAAAGTAGAAAGAGCCGCATTCCCCAAGGTTCAGTCTTTGAAGATGGCACTCTTCTCAGATGTCAGCCACAAAACAGGGTTGACCACATGAACTCTTCCTCAGAGAGGCTGTGAATCAATATGAGAGGGAAGAGGTGGATAGGGTGAGCTTTTGTGGCCTCGCCAGCACTACTGTTCTGTAATTCAGCTCGCCATCCAAGAAGCACTCTGGACTCCTTCCCTGTTTTCTTTCTTTGGTTGGTTGGTTTTTATTTTCTTGGTAGTTGGGGCTGGGGGAGTGGTGTTGGAGCCCCATCTATTATTGCTCAGGACTAACCCCCGGTTCTGTGCTGAGGGATCAGCTACAGGAGTATCCAGGGGACCTTATGAGATGTTGGACATCTAATCTGTGTAGGCTGCATGCCAGGTGAGAATCTTAACCCTTGTAGGATCTCCCCAGCCTTCGAGTTTTATGAAGTCTCCATCACGTAGATCTGACTAAGGAAATGATTAGCCATTGGCAGCTGAACTCCATCATTTTTTCTGCTCCCATTCCAGAAAATCAGAGGGATGGTAGTTGGGGCACTGAAAGTCTTTTCTCCCACTCATTTTTTTACTAAGCAAAGGAACACCAGCTCTGGTGTTTTCTCTTCCCCAATTAAATGCAAAAGACACCTTTATCACTCATAATACTTAAGAAGTCTAAGGACTTTTGGAAACTGGTTATGCAGGAAGTAGTCTTGGATGAAGGACATATATGCATGAGAAATAGCTTTTGTTCATGAGCAAAATGTCATATATACACACATATATGTATGTATATATGTATATATATGCGTATATATATATACGCATATATATCTCAAAGATGCCCCACAACCAACTTTGTTTACTTTTGTTTGGGGCCAAATCCAGAGATGCTTGGTGTTATTGCTCTCTCTGTGCTCTGTGATCAAGTCCTATCAAGGAAAGGGGGCACTTAAGGCTGGTATTGAGTGAATGTAGGTCAGGCATATGGAAAGCTAGTGCTTATCCATGGTACTATCTCTCCAGCCCTGTCACAGCCTTTTAACACGAGTCTCTTCCTCCAAGTTTGAGTACCTCAGGTGATAGTGATCAAATTACCCGAGCATGTGTATGTCAGGGCATTTACCTCAACCTCCAAGGTTCCAAGGAGGTATTGCTCAAAAACTCTACTCATTGAAGCAGTGGATAAGTTAGTGTACTTATTAGCTTAGAATGAGTAACAATATGAGAAATGCATGTTTAGGTCATATTTTTTTAATTTATTTATTTTTTAATTAGTGAGTCATATTTTTTTAAAATTTGAGTGGGGGAGAGGATGGAACATACGCAGCCATGCTTAAGGCTTACTTCTGGATATGTGCTCAAGCATCATTCCTGGTGGACCCTGAGGACCATATGGGGTTCCCAGGATGAACCCAGGTTGGATGCCTGCAAGGCAAGCACCCTACCTGCTATCCGATCACTCTTTTCTGATAGAGGCTGGGTATTTTTGACACAAGTCTTCAGGAACAGAAACTCTAGGCTATGAACTTGTGTGGTTTCCAAATGCAGAGACTAGTATACTGGCCAATCTACAGGCTGCCCCCAGAGACCTGACTTCAGGTTCCAACATAATCATATCTAGGTAATGAACCTTAACGAAAACTAAGTTCCTTTATCTCTGTAATGAATTCAGCGTATTTATACCCAATCAGGAAGACATCAATGTCAGAAGCCTGTTAAGATGACCCGGAAGGTGGGTGGGGACAGCATTGTTAGAGGAAGGAAAGAAAAAGTAATAGAACACACCTGAATCTTCCAGCACCGTTCCTGAGAACCCAAGCTTACAGCCATTTGTGTTGGCTTCCCAGACTTCTCCAGGGTTTGCCTTTTGGCTGTTGACACCAGTGTCTCTGGGATCCTGTTGATATCAGTGTCTCTGTTTCTCACTCTGCATGATTCCAGCTCATCAGAGTGCTTCATCATATATGGTCCACAATCACTTTCTTAAAGGACCAAATAGTCATTTGTCCTGCAAAGCAGAGTTGTCCAGGTTTGACTCCTTGCACTGCAATGCTCCCATGAACATTGACGGGAGTTGAGTTGTGGGCCAGGATTATGCCCTGAGCCAGGAGTGGCCCAACCAACTACATATAACATGAATATATTTGCTTATATAATTCACTTTACATAATTATATATAAAAGATACAAAAATAATCAAATTATATATTTCCCTTTCCATAGGTTTCCCCTTCCCCACTACCTAGTTCTAGTAACTGAAACTTGTGACAGTTGTTTAGAACCTAATTCAAAATTGAAAACCAGCCAACTCTTTTGGACGGGGTCACTGGAATGTGTAGGATATTTCTCTTGTTTCACTCCTGAACCTATTACCAGCAAGATAATCTTGCTCAGAAATCTGTGTTAGGTTTGCTGATTCAGTGCCTGGTGCTTAGGGCTTAGTTCACAAGGGAATTGCTTGACCCCCTGCTGTCCACTGGTCTCAGTCTCTCTCTCTCCGAGAATGTGCTTATCTGTTCCTTGTCCTAAAAGTGCTTCTTGTGGCAATGGAAGCAAGACATTTTGTTTGAGCACTTGCATCTATCATCTTCCAGCCTACATACCTGGTGCTGAACAAAACTTCTCTGTCGTCCACATGTCTCTGAATAGACTGGCCCCTTGAGGGCAGTAGAATCAGAGCATTGGGCATGACACACCCTTTTCAGCTCTATCACCAAAGCAGTGTCCTAATCCATCTCTTGACTCTCCCTATTGTGCCTCATTCACCTATGAGAACAGAGTTTCTCAAAAGTCACATCTCTGCCCTGCCCATACCCTTAAGTGTGACGACCACTTTGGGGAAATGTGTGCTTATCTTTTAGGGTGTCCGGACACTAACAAGATCTCTTCTGGGGTCAGGCTTGTTAACCCCTCTTAGGGGTGGGGTGAGGTGTGAGGGGTTTTCCCGAGGGGCCAGGGAGCTTCTCCTGGCAATTCTGGGCCAACCTTATGATAGGTTCTATGTGAGGATCTAAGGGTTGTCTGCTACTCACACCTTCGGGTGCCAAGGATTCTGGGCAGTGCTGGGCTGGTGGGGGGGTGGGGAGAGTACACATGTGATACTGTAGATCAGTCCCAGAATGACCACAAGTTAGGTGAGCACCTCAATCCCTGTTCTGGCTCTCTGGCCCTGCTCCCTTTAGTGTTTTAGAACTGTGGACACAGATATTTCTCTCTTACTCCAGTCAGTCCCCTTTCCTCTGCTTTAAATATTGTTTCCATTTTGCATAGTAGCCTCCCCTCTCTTTCAAATTTCAGTTGAGAAGGCCATTGTTACAGGGAGCCATTCCCAAGCATAATGTTTAGAACACTTTTGAGAAATGAACGAGAAGGCGATGTAGCTCCAGTTCATTGTCAGGTTGATGCTGACTGGGCAGATGCCCCTGTCCCCTCTCCTTGCTCCATGCATGTCCCTTCTGAAGCTGTGTGCACAGATGAAGTTAATATCCCCTGATAATTTTTTAAACCCTTTTTTGCCTTTTCCTATGTAGTTTGTTGCCTTCATGCCATTTATCATCTTAGTAATATTTTTGTTTATGTACTTCAATTGGTCTTTCTCCATGACAGAAGTCTTTCATGGGATGATAAAGGACTGTTTGGGTTTCCTTCACTCTTTTCCTTAACTCCTTGCCTATTGCCTGAGCGCTGTGAAGAAATCAGTGCTTGTCGATCTTCAGTGGTAGAGATTTCCTATAGCCTTAGCTTTAAAGGGAGCAAGAGAGAAAGGGTATAGTGGCCTGTCATCTTGAAAAACTTTTTCTGTTTCATTCTTGACTCAGAATTGATGGCAAAATCATCAGAGGAGTTCTTACCTAGATGTGTGATGCTTCCAGTTTGACCTCAGCCTGTTTTCTTCTTGGGTGGTCCCTGTGGTGTGTAAGTCCAGCACGGTCAGCCCATGGCTCAGAGCGATGCCCCTTGACGTAACTTACACAGAGTTCCACATCCCAACCACAAGAGCTAAAATGTGTAGCATGTGTATTACATCCTTGACACTGTGCTGAGTGTTTGGTGCATCTCTAACATTCCTTTGGAGATGATCTTACTGTTGTCTGCATCTTCATTGGAAAAGATGCCAGAGGGTGGACAACTGGAACTTGTGAGCAGAGCCTGCTTTATAACCTAGTGCCACTCCAGGTCTCAATATCTTAGCGATTCTAATAAATGCATTATTAATACATAAGACTTACTCTCTTAAATGGTTTTATTTTTTAATGATGCATGATCTATTAGTAGTAACATTCAACACCACTAACATACTATTTTATGTAGTTTCATTGGGTCAGCCCCTCTACATTAGTGAAATCTATATTTATGAGATAATCTCTAAGAAACAAAATACACAGAAAACATGGAGATGGATTAGTATTTTAAATAATTAAAGACTGAGAGCATTTACTTTGCTCATTGCTTTCAAGTCTATTATGGTTCTAATAATGATAATAATAATTATTCCTTTATCCCCAGGATTGAGTCACTATCTACATCTAGAATATCTTTAGGATAGTTAGACTGAGATAACAAGATAAGTAATGATTATTTCTCTTAAATATTTTAGTATTTGCAGAATTAAGGTAGAATTAGAAAGAAATTTTCTGATTTATCTTTCTATATGCTGTGCACAGTGACTTATCCAAGAAGCATCTCACTCAGTGTATAGATAGTAAGATGTCTAAAATGGTCCATTATTTGGTGTAAGCTTTAGATAATAAGCTTTAGATAATTTTATTTTTCAAAGATTTATATATGCATAGACTGGAGCGATAGCACAGTGGGTTGGGTGTTTGTCTTGCACATGGCCAACCCGGGTCTGGTTCCTCCGTCCCTCTCGGAGAGCCCGGCAAGCTACCAAGAGTATCCCACTCACGTGGCAGAGCCTGGCAAGCTACCCGTGGTGTATTCCATATGCCAAAAACAGTAACAAATCTCACAATGGAGACGTTACTGGTGCCTGTTGGAGCAAATCGATGCATAAAAGGATGACAGTGCTAAAGTGCTATATATGCATATAAAGCTTTAGATAATTTTATATTTCAGAGCCTCAGTGAATTTCCATTGTATGAACACACACACACACACACACCCGTTTTATGGTACTAGCTACTAAATAACCTACTAAATTATGGTATTACCTACTAAAATAAATATAGTATATTTAGTATTCCAAGTAGCATAGACAGTGAAAGTAACATACGAAGACACTGTTACTCATCAATTTTAGTTTTTATAGTAGTAGCAGCAAGACCCAGACATAACTTGAATTTTGCTGTGGCTTAGTTTTGTAACCTGTAAAATGGAGATGATGAGAAACTGAGTTATTCCATGAATCAAGTACAGTGAATTCCATAAGACCACAGTAAACGCAAGGTGGGTAGTCAAAGGATGTTTCCTTACTATGGTGTCCCCTTTGCTGGTTTCTGTGTCTGAGGTATAATTATATGAGGCTTCCAGGCCTCTGGCCCTTCATGATGTTGATGTCACAGCTTGGTGACCACACAGGGAACAGCTAACTACTTCTCAATGCTTTAAATGTCATACTTCCTTTTTTTTCCTAGGCAGTAATTTACCTTTGACAGTGATAGATTATTATTCAGCTTTGATTCATAGCAGCATCGCCATATAAGGAGAGAGTGGCATATCAATGAGGAATGCTGCTGTTTTAAATATGGGAAATATTTTCAGTAATTTCCTAATTAGCATGAGTAGATATAAAAGCCATTTGCCAAGCTCTGTGAGGAGCATGTTCTAATTCCTGTGATGCATACGTATGGCTAAATTCCTCTGCGATAGCAATCCATCCCTGCCTCTGCTGTCTGCATGAGGCGAGCTGTCCCAGCTACACATATGTGAGGCTACACATACCCCAGCACATGAGTGAGGACAGAGAGCCAGAAGCTGGTGTGGAAACACTTCATAGTGGACCCAAGGAGACATTTGTAATCACGAGTCTTCTCAAGAGTATCCCCTTCAGAGAAATAAGAAAATGATTTTTCACTTTCCCTTCTCCATGGAAAAACTTAGAAGTAAATTTGGAGAACAAATAGCAGAAAAGCAACACAAACTACACCCCAACCACTTTATTTAGAATACATCAAATTCATTATGTCTTCTTTTAACCATCATGACTAATGAATTTTATCCTTGAGATCAGAACCAGTGATGGAATGTCTGTGAGTCAGTTAGGTAAATGTGATTAGGTAATCTATCTTTAAAAGTAGAAAAGGTGCAAAGGAAGAAGCTGTGCTAGTATTGTCATGGTCCATATGAATCCATCTCCCATTTCTAATTCCCAAGTCAAAGAAGACTCACTGAGATTATCAGATGGCTACATTTGAGTATTAACATTTACAGAGGGCAAAAACCTGGTTTTGTAATAATTTCTCTGTTTGTGTGGTTAGGGAAACCAACTTGAGATAAAGTGCTCTTATTGGAGTCATCTAGCCAAGTAGTCACAAAATAGGACACTGTTATGTGGGTCTTGCACTAGACAGTCGTTGAATTCCATGCCTTGTTCTCCAGCCTAAGTCACAATGGTAAACTATAACTTTTTAGATGATTTTGACTATGCTCAGTACCTAAGAAATTTTTATTCAGTTCTTCTTCATCTGAGAGGTTAGGGTTCATCAGTTTGTGAAAGTTGACCATTGCTGTTTACCATGTAGTAAATTGCAGCACTTCACTAGCTACATATGCCCTAAGAAGGGGGTGGGGGGGCAATACTTGGTGTCAAAAGAAATGTCATGTGTCAACCAAATGGCTGGGCCCTGGTGCCCAGATATTTGCTCAAACATTCTGGATATTTCTGTAAAATTGATCTTATTCTATATTTATTTATGGATGAGATGAACATTTAATAGGCAGTCTGAATAAATGGAATTGTCCTTTATAATGTGGGAACTGTCTAGTCAGGTGTAGACTGTGGTGAGGACTAACCTCTTCTGAGCAAGTATTTCTGCCTTTGAACTCAAACTACACCGTTTTCCAGAATCTTTTTTCTGCTGTCTGTCATTTCATATTTTAGACAATTCATGTAGTAAAGACAGCTAATACCTTTAAAAAATCTTTCTGTCTTTCTCCCTGTGTATGTCCATACAGATATCCTTGTTGGTTCTTTTTCCCTACAGAGCCCTGATCAAAATAGATCTTATTATTGGGAAGCAGGGAGCTGCTGACATGGATACCTACCTTTTTACAGGAGGAACTGGGTAATTGGTAGACCCTTGGAAAATTTTGAGATGCATGTTAGAAAATGCCCATATTGTCTCAAAGTGACTATTGATAGAAATATGTGTATTAAAATACAACAGCTGAGGTCTCAAATGGAAATGAAGAGCTTGTTGGACGTTGAAGGAAAGGTGTTCCTTCTTCAGCATAGAGTTGTGAGGAATGGCTGAATTGCACTCTAGAATTTTGTGGAAATGATGTGTTTTTTTGTGATGAAGTTGGATATTTAAGTAAATTCTAAGAAAATGTTGACGGTATGATCTGGTTTTTCCTTGGTACTTACAATAAATTCTGAGACAAATGAAAGGTGGATGACCGTGAACACCTAAACAGTTCTTCTTGTATTAAAAAAAATACACTAAAAAAATGAGAGAGCATGTTCTGGAGAGAAAGCGAGGTGTGTGTGATTGGGTAATTATTTGCTAAATAGATTATGGGTGTGACTTGTGGATTGAGTGGTCCTGACACAATCTGAGTGATGATGTTATACAGAAAGGACCATGTTTGGTCAGATACATGTTAGGGTACTAGAGATTACTCTAGCCACTGCAAAGGGTCATGGGGTCCTCCAGGGCTGAGCCTGGAGATGCTGAGAGAACCACTTGGTGCTGGCAATGAAATGGGGTTGGCTGAATGTAATAGTGCACCTTAATCCATTTACTATCTCTCTGGCCCCTAGGAATAGCACCTTGTTATGCAGCCATGGCAAATAGTTCCAACTGCATCATTCTGAGGTGCACACTTAGTAAACATCTATTCCTCTGATATCTATGTCTATAAGCATTACTCTTTGGGTTGCTACAAAAGGTCAATATTGCATCCCAGCGTGTTTGGCCTACATATGCATCATCTGAGACAGGCCCATCAAAGGCGGAAACTGAATTCTAATCACATTTTAACTTTGGTTATATTTAATTTTGTGGAAGGCATTTTTATTTTCATCATCGGTGTTTTCCATTTGAATGAGAGATCACCACTCATACAACTTTGACCTTACTTAAGTATAGCCCAGTGGAAAAGATAAGTTAGCAACTTTCTTCTCTATTGGCAGGTTTTGTGAATGTAGGGATGCCTCATTTGTTTTCTGTTATCCAACATCTTGGAGGCTTGTGGAGGAGAAATTTTGTTTGTTGGGGGATGCACCCAGCTGTGCTCAGGGATTACCCCTGGCTCTGCTCTCAAGAATCATACCTAGTGGTGTGCAGGGCACCAGAGTGCCAGGGTCCCAACCCTGGTCAGCTGCATGCAAGGCACGTGCCCTACTCTCTGTACTATCAATATGACCTGAGAAATTTCTGAAGAGCCAAATTTTTATCCTTTTTTTTGGTTATTGTTGTTTTGGGCGACAACTGGGTGTACTCAGGGCATACACCTGGCTCTGCTCAGAAGTCACTCTCTGGGGACTCAGGGAACCATACACAGTATCAAGATTGAACCAGGGTTGGCAATGTGCAAGGCAAAGGCTAACTCACTTTAGCATCCACTGTATTCCATCCCTCAAATACTTATTTACCCAAATTGAAGTAAACACCTCCATAATCTTGGATAGAAATGTCCTTAAGTACTCATACTATTAAATTGTGTGGACCTGCCCTTAAAAAACCTTGCTTGGAAAAAATGTGGGGGTATAGGGGGATATGTATTTAAGAGAGAATAGGAAATTGAAAGCAAGTTTCTGTCATTATATTTTAAAATGATAAGGGATGGGGAAAAGGAATGCTACAGATGAGAGAATAATCACTGTATCACGGGATCATTGTCATCCAGTTGCTCATCGATTTGCTCGAGTGGGCATCAGTAATGTCTCCATTGTGAGACTTGCTGTTACTGTTTTTGGCATATCAAATACGCCACGGGTAGCTTGCCAGGCTCTGCCTTGCGGGCAGGATACTCTCGGTAGGTAGCTTGCCAGGCTGTCAGAGAGGGACAGACAAATCGAACCTGGGTTGCCCTCAAGCAAGGCAAACGGCCTACCTACTGTGCTATCGCTCCAGCCCATGAGAGAATAATAAAGGAAAAGAGAGAGTCATGCAAGTAGTAGGCTTGAAGAGTTCGTAGGCTTGAAGAACCAGCCCGAATATTATGATTTAGCATTTTTATTATGAATATTATTGTTCTGCTGACCTCTGCTAGGAGGGTGATCTCAGAACATATTAAATGAGTAGGTGCCATTTCACTAATAGCCCTTTATGTTGTTCCATACTTTGATTCCTTGGAAATAAATTTGCAATTGCTTTCTCTGATATTTCAGTCTGCGTCCAGTGGTGCTTATGGGCATCCCTGCCTTGGTGTGTGTGGGGGGGGAGGCGGGGCGGGAAGGAGTCAGATGATGTTGAGGAACAAGCCCTGGCTTCTTGCATGCAAAGTTAGCTCTCTAGCATGTCGTGCTGTTTCTCCAGACACCTATCATTTTTAAAAATCACAATTCTCTTTAATTATTTTGGACGGTTTCCTTTTTTTTAATTATTATTCTCTCATGTATAGCATTTCTTTCCCCCCATGCTTTATCATTTTTCAGCATAATTCCCAGCTGAAATAATTGAACTGGCTACAGTTGTTTGTCAAAGTAAGGACAGATAGGCTGTGTATATAGGTCTAAATTTAATGCATTAATAATAGTTTTTAAGAGATGACCAGTGCTTTCCATTTGCTTCTTTACTTTCAAAGAGCGAGGCTGCTGAGTGAAGTTAGGTAAAGGAAGTCCTTTTATCATCAGCATCATCAGGCAAGGTGAAGCTTTTAGTGAAAGTGAAATATCAATTATCTGTACTCAGCTTTTGCACATATATGCTCATTTGTTTACATATATGATTTTTGAAAAATCAGATGAGGAAGATATTAACTATGAATGTGCTTATCAACATTATTGGCTTTAAAAATAGTCTATATTTAGTAAATCATATTTGACTTAGTGTGCACAAAATTTGTCCTTTAAAGATAGCTTGATAGTAGATAATTTTATCACTATGTATACCACTTCTCAGTAATTTTCAAAAGCATATGTCTTATGCATTCATTTTTATAAAATGTAGAACCCCATAATTAATATCCTCTGTAGCTAAGAATGTAACTTATACAAAATACAGTCCAAGAAGGCAACCTGTTAGAAATCGTTTTCCTGGTAAGAGAAGATCCAAAACTCAGAACCATGACAAGTTTTTTTTTTTTGCAGCAGTCTTAAGGATTAATAAAATCATAGCTGAGACACCAAATCTTTCCATCTGATGCCTTTTTTAAAAATCCAATATTCCATATGTATTTATCAGGATACCAACTTCCAACAAAGGGCCTATTTCCAACTCAGGCTACTGGTAGTTTAAGAGGCCTGTATGTGCTTCCATTGATTAAATGAGGGTTGCTACAAGTAAGACAAGTATGTGAACCCCTCTCCTGTCGCTCTGGCCTTTCTGCACATACTTTCTGCACATAAGAAACCATGCTTTCTTATTTATTGTGCACTCAGATCTTTGATTTGCCAGATACCAACTATCATACCAGCATTACTTTCATTAAATTCGATAGGAATACTTGCTAATCAGATCCCTTCTTCCTTATCTTTTAAGCTTTGAACCATTTTCTACCTGCACCACTTGTAACCATGTTAAAGGGTAAGCGTTCCATTAAATTCCTTTTGGTAGATGGTTTTGCATGAAGAAAGTACTTGAGAAATAGTAATTTGGCTGTCTCAAATATTGCACTAGCCAGTTTTCTTTGTTCTCCTTTCTGTACTTTTCTTTGTAGCTTCTTTCCTGAAATCTAATATGAGTTTATATTTTCTTGTCATTGTCTTAAGCAAATAAGTGCTTACAGTTTAGGTCAAATTAAATATATAGCTTCACCATCAGTATAGACACATTTCTTTTGTCTTTTTGTTGAGTCAGAAGAAATAAATTTAGAAGTGAAGTATTCTACTTCTACCCCTGTGCAAAAGCAAAGAAATACAAAGTTACTATCAGCATTTTCTTTCTTACTGGATAAAAGGATTGAAGCAATAGCACAGTGGGTAGGGCATTTACCTTGCACACGGCCAACATGGGTTTGATTCCTCTGTCATTCTCGGAGATCCCGGCAAACTACCGAGAGTATCCCGCCAGCACGGCAGAGGCTGGCAAGCTACCTGTGGCATATTCAATACACCAAAAACACTAACAGCTAGTCTCACAATGGAGACGTTACTGGTGCCCACTCGAGCAAATAGATGAACAAGGGAGACAGTGCTACAGTGTGCTACTGGATACATTTTTTTTTCTTTTGCTTTTTGGGTCACACCCGGCATTGCACAGGGGTTACTCCTGGCTCATGCACTCAGGAGTTACTCCTGACAGTGCTCAGGAAACCATATGAGATGCTGGGAGTCAAACCCAGGTGCAAGGCAAACGCCCTACCCGCTGTGCTGTTGCTCCAGCCCCTGGATAAAAATCTTGAGTTGGTCTTCAGTGGCTGAGACTTGGGATCCCAGACCCTGTCATATGCGGGATGACTGAAAATTTGCTCTTATCCACACACTTAAATTTTATTAACAATGAGGACTTGCTTCAATGTAGCCTGTGACAAAAAACAGTTTGCTTTGTAGTTAAGCATCTGCTCCTAGTCTTGAAAATAGGAAGTGTGTTCCAACCACTGACGGGGGTGTCTGCTTCTGTGTTATGAAATGTTGTGTCAAAGTGGGTCTGGATGCCAGTTGACTTAAAATTCTACAGCATTCCCTTATGTTGTTAGGCCTATCTTTATAATTTCTAAATTTACTTTGCTAGTTGCCAAATAATTTAAAGTTCACTTTAGGCTTCTTAGGATCATAGAACACAAAAATTAGCAAGACAGCCAAATCCAGACCATTAAATAAGTTTAAGCTCAAAAGGAGAGGTTTAGGGGCTGTAAATGGGGCAGGAAAATATCTAATTTTTAATAATTAAAAAGTTTTCATTCAAAAGAAATCTTCTGTATTATTGGTTTGTAACCTATAATGGGTTAATGTATTTTTTGTGTACCCTTTAATATATCAATTGCTATATCTCTATGCATTTTTCTAGGTTTTAGTAGTTTATATTGTAAAAATAATTGAAACTGATAAGTAGATTTTTCTCTTAAAAGGAACACACTAGGATATCAGAAATTAACTTTATTTTTACTTTGTTTTGTGTTAAAAGAGCCAATATTTAAATACACTGAAAGAATTTAAGTAACCTTTCTTGGCACATGGATCCCTTTATTAAAATGGAAGCTTACTGCAATCAAATTCTCAGTAGCCTTTCTTGTCTTCTCTCTTTTGTTCTAAAATTCTACACTGCTTTTCGTTGACTTTCTCTATCCTGAATTTGAACTAGATATACAAATTACCTTCTTTGGTAGATTATTGGCACTTAGTATTATAATTAAAGTTAAATATAAAATTATGCCATTTCTGGTCATAGTGTCTAATTAAATCTTTGGCACCTCTTCAAAATTTTTCCTAAGAATTTAATTGAAAGTTTTTCAATGGAAATGAAATAATGTATAAAATATGCCATTGTTCTATAACAATATTTGCATTGCAATGAAATTTTTGACATGTTGAGATATTTATCCTAATGAGAGAGATATTGTAATTCTGTTACTCTATCTTCTATCTTTCCTCTCATAAAACTTTTACTTATACTACAATATATGTGCTTCTCTTCAACAAATCCTATGAGAAAGCCAAGTATTATTATATTCCTTTTACAGGCAGAAAATCTATAATCTCTGGAAAGAATTGATTTCCTAAGAATTACAGATAGATAGTAGCCATGATGAAAAGCAGTATTCTTCGTTCAGCTGTTTGCTATTCAAATCTCTTGTACACACTAGAAGAATTCTAATTTTTGAAGTGTGTGCCTTGCATAAGTTGACACAAGTATTTTGAGCATTTATTCAGATGCAGTTGTCCAGAATAATTCTGACAGCTGAATTTTCTCCCCATCTACATCATAAAATATAGTGGTCATTTTTTTGCAATTTCAGTTCATCTTTTAATTGAATTTTAATTCTATTTTATAGAAATGGCTTTTCCCTGCTTCGATTTCCATTCCCTTCCTGCATATTTCTCTCCTTTCCCTTCTCTTTCATTCTCCTCCTCTTTCTCCTCCTCCCCTTTCTCCCCCTTCCCTCTTCCACCCCTTTCTCCCCCCTCCCCCCTCCTCTCCTTCTCTTCCTCTTTCTTGTTTTTTCTCTTACTTTTTTCACTTTTCTTCTTCTTTTCTTCTTTTTTTTTGTTTATTTTTTGCTTTTTGGGTCACACCTGGCAATGCACAGGATTTATTCCTGATTCATGCACTCAGGAATTACTCCTGGCAGTGCTCGGGGGACCATATGGGATGCTGGGAATCGAACCCGGGTCGGCTGTGTGCAAGGCAAACATCCTACCCGCTGTGCTATCACTCCAGTCCTGATTCTTTTCTTCTTTTTGCCTCCTTTTCCTTTTAAAAATGTTTTTCATTTTACTATTTCCTTTTTATTTTTTTAAATTTTTTATTAGTGAATCATCGTGGGGTACAGTTACAGTCTTACAAACGTTTGTGCTTGCATTTCAGTCATAGTGATCGAGTGCCCATTCTCCACCACCAATGGTGCCAGCATCCCTCCCACCACCCCTACCCCGTCCTTCCCCCACCCCACCCCACCTCTGTGGCAGGGCATTCCTTTTGCTGTCTCTCTCTCTCCTTTTGGGTGTTATGGTTTGCAGTAAAGGTACTGAGTGGCCATCATGTTGGGTTTATAGTCTTTAAGCCAACATCTCCCATCCCGAGTGGGCCCTCCAAGCACCCTTTACTTGGTGGTCCCTTCTCTATCTTAGCTGCCTTTTCCCCCAGCATTCGAGGCCCGCTTCTAAGCTGTGGAGTAATCCTCCTGGTACTTATCTCTACTGTTCTTGGGTGTTAGTGTCCTGTTCTGTTACTTTATATTCCTACAAATGAGTGCAATCTTTCTATGCTGATAGAAGAAACTTATGGGGACAGTTTTGACATTTCTTTATTTCAACAAGTTTTAGTTCCTTTTCATTTTATAGGCTTTTCGGGGCTTTAGTCTTTGGGCTGTGGAATGGGTTTCAGTGAGATTCAGGTCGATTCCCAGAATGTTAAAAGAGATGACTGCATTGGGTCTCAATACTTGACAGCTAACCTTATTACTAAGTAATGGTTGAAGCTTATTTTTAATCACAGGGGAAAAAAAGAAAGAGAATCTGAGAAACCTGGACTTGCCACAGGTGCTGTCAAACCTCCAATATAATCCCTAAAGAAGTCAGTGTGTAGAGCTAGAGGATGTCAAAACATGTTTTGTTGCTTGTGAATTTTGGAGGAGTGTGAACATTTCAATTTGCCTGGCAGACATTCTTCCCATTA
Organism: Sorex araneus; assembly: GCF_027595985.1. NCBI lineage: Eukaryota > Metazoa > Chordata > Mammalia > Eulipotyphla > Soricidae > Sorex > Sorex araneus. The sequence continues at coordinate 341,884,551 of NC_073302.1, read as the reverse complement.
AATAGGAGAATAGTTATGATGTAGCAAACAACTTTCAAAGTCATATGTTTCCAAGTAAAGGGAGGTGGTGCTTTCTTCACCTTTTATTATTATTGCTGTTTCCCTCTAGGTCTCTCAGAGATAAAGTAGCTAGCTTGTTGAATGCTTTCCTCAGTTTACCTAGGTTCAAAACCTGGTGTTTTTATTATGTTAATTCAGGAGTTTGTATGTACTTGCAAAATTGTATTCAATCAACAAAAGGTACCTATCCTTTGACTCTCATAAATAAATGAATTTATTATTTATATCAGGTCCTCAGAGCAGCAATTACAAGCAAGGGAGTTAATCTTTGAACAGTGATTTATGTTAGCTACCACTCTTGGTGCTGAGAAAGAAATGATAAACAAAAGGACAGATATTTCTGTCTTCCTTTCTGTTGCCATACAACTCACATGCCATCCCAGTGGCAGATGCTTAACTGCAAGCTGAGCTTAAATTTTGGAAGGCCAGAATTGTGTTTCTGTAAGTATAATGACCAGTGGAGCTGACTTACACTGAGGGCTCAAGGTCATTCCCCTTAAGATAATTCTTGGTCTTCCACCCAAAGTGGTGGGGTGGCAATGGAAAAAGCAGAGGTGGGGAGGGAGAATTTGAAGAAGGAAGAAACTGGAGTGAGAAGGAGCAGAAAAGGGTCATTGGGGCTAACAGGACCCAGACATTACTCCACCACTCTGGAGCACTGGTGGAGGGGCAGGGGGCATCTCTGACCACCCAGAGAGTTCAGAGGCACAGCCCTGGGCAGACTGGGACCTTTTGCCTGGATTTCAGTTCTTTCACCTGGAAGGGTGAGGGGGTGAGGATAGGGGGCACTCTGAGGCTATGCTCGGCTAACCTGACAGAGTTATGTGAGTGCCCAAGGGTGCTGCCTGGGTGTTGTGGTGCCCAGGGCTTTCCAGCGGTACTGGGCATCAGCCGCCCTGCCAGGCAAGCACCCCTAAATCTTGTACTTCCATGGAGGCCCGATGGGGTCTCTGACACGCAAAGAGAGTTGGGAGAGAGCTTCCAGCTCCCCATAAGGCTCAGTTCCTGGAGGAGAACACCAAGCAGACTCTCAGGGCTGCGGGACTGAGTGGGGAGCAGGCCTGAGAGATTGGGTCCGGGCTGGTGCTTTCTGCTGCAAGTGACAATCAGGTGGCGTCCAGGTGACTTCCAAAAAGAGCTGGAATCACAAAAATGTTAAAAATAAATAGAAAAGGTGGGGCTGGAGCGATAGCACAGCAGGTAGGGCATTTGCCTTGCACTCGGCCAACCCGGGTTCAATAGCCAGGAGTAAGCCCTGGGCATCGCCAGGTATGACCCAAAAAGCAAAAAAAAAAAAAATGTAGAAAAAGTTTAGTGGGACAGTCATTTTTGGGTCTTTTTTGGCCAGTTGAGGAGCGTGGTCTCATATAAAAGCCTTTTTTTTTTTTTTCCTGCGAGAGTACAGGAAAGGAGTGAGCAGTTGTGACCGTGACTGGCAATGCTCAGGGTTTGCAATTCTGGATCTATACTTGGGGATCACTCCTGGCAGAACTCAAAGGACCATCCATGGTGCTGGGCACTGAATACCTGTTGCCCATATGCAAAGCAGGTGCCCTCCCTCTGTTCTATTGCTCCAGTTCTGCTAATGAAAGTCTTTTAAAGAGAAAAAATCTTTCTGACTGGAGCATGGAGAACAGTTTCTTGAGGTATCAGAAGTAAGGGTACAGATGGGTGAAATAGCTATTATAATAGTTAATGAAGAGACATGCCATGAAACATGATAAAATAAAGTGAGGCATGATGAAACAAATTGAGAAATGGTTGGTATTGGTGGAACTTAGGAAAAGGTGGAAAATGGACATACAGAGAATAATTGAGGGAATCACATCTGATCTCAACCTGTGTAGTACTTTAAATCACTTCCTGAGATTCATTTTACACATCACAAAATTCGACCATTTTTAAGATTACAAGTCAATAAATGTAGTGTATTTTTAGAATTCTACTGCCGACATCACTGTCTAATTTTAAAACAGTTCTGTCACCCTAAAAAACATCTCATGATCATTTTCAGTAGCTTTCCTTTCCCATCTCGGGCCCTTGGCAACAGCTAATTTACTTTTGATCTTCACAGATTTGCATTAGGGCAGGCATTTCACATAAATAGAGTCATAAAGAGTGTGTTCTTTTTTAAATCAAGCTGCATTCACTCAGCCAAATATTTGTGGTGTGGTAGCTAGACAATTTGAAACCTGGTAGTAGAACCTTCCTTTTTGAGGGAGGGGGGGTGTACCAGAGAATTCAATGCAGGAGACAGTGGGGGAAAGAGATGATGCTTTAGGTTGGGCATGTGTCAAGCATGAAACAATGGTCTAGCCCTAGCCCATCAGTATGCTAATTTAATAAATTAACAAAAAGAATTTGAAGGGAACCAAAAGGAGCCCCTATTGATATACGGTAAAAGCAAACATATGAGAAAATTTCTAGCATGTGGGAATTGTTGAATGTCTTAAATAATATAGATATTAAAATTGGATTTGAAATTTTACATTGGAATTATTGGCATGGGACTCATTGATGTCTGTAGGTTCTTGGTGGTTAAATGAATCTGGATGGAGTTGGTTAAAGATTGGGTTAAAAAGAATTATGAAGATGAGGCCTCTTTGTATTTATTTTGCTTTAATCCCTATGAGATACTGTGATCTGGACTACTTGTTATAGGGCATCTTTTTGTGAATGAGAAGAGATAGTAGAATTTATATCTGAATCCAATTATTAATTATGTGGTAGAGATTTTAAGACAGCTAAGGTCTAGTAGAGGAAAATATTAACCGTATTGAAGAAAGGGAAGGCGATCAAATAGGTGGGAATCCTGGCAGGGTGAAAGGAAGAGAAGAGAACTCAAGTCCCACTTGAAGAAATAAGACTATGGAAGCCCTTCCAGCACACCAAGAGGAAAATGCAGCATGGGATGGAGATTATTTCAAAATTTACCCTGTAATATTGTCCTTACTTTCATTTTGATGCTCTTCTCCTGGCTAAATCCTGCTTCCAACCTTTGCTTCCTGAAATTCAGCATATTTTTGCAGCTTCCTTGCTTGAAAACAGAAACTCACCTGGTTACAAGGAAAGCAGGATGTGAATAGCACTGCAGTAAGCAACTCTACCATTTGAATCAGCAATTGGCTTCTTCAAATCCCTTCACCTTAATCATGACAATTGATCTGCAAATCAAGTTCAAGGAAAAGTGGGGGATTGGTTCAGACCAACAGCTTCAGTAAATGAAATGTTTCTCAGCCCAAGAACACCACACCACAGGTGCAATTATAATGAGTGTAGGATTCAGTTTCATGTATTGCTGTTCTCCTTGTCAGTGTACACATTTTCACATTAGCAAACAGTTCTGACCAGAGTAAGCACCTACATTAAGTCAATGATCACACTTGAAAGGAAACTTGATTTTAATCTTTCTTTGCAAAGTTTGAGTACTGGCCTTGCTGTCTTCAGTTCTCCTGCATGGGCGCTTGTCTCTCCAATTTATTTGGTCACATAAGTGACCAAAATGACAGAAGTCTTCCCAACAAACAAGCCACATGTGGTTCCGTGACTGCAGGGAGTTCAGCTGCTGGAAAACTTTGTTCTCCCGAGGGAAGGCTGTTGAGAAAATGTACATAGATTTTAATTATGTTGATTCCAGCATCATTGAGCCACGGGAAGCAATTTTTAAGAAACCTGTTTAATCTCCCTTGGAAGGTTTTGATTTTCATGTTGAAAAGCTTTGGAGAAGGATGACTTGCAGGGGAGGGCCAGCACAAGGAAAAGGCTACTGTAGCCACAAGCTGTTTATAAGCAGCAGGTGTGAGGTCCATCTTCATCCCCAAGCAGGGCATTATTAATATGTAAGAGTTAATACTCTGCATCGCTCCTCAGCTATTGCTCATGGTATTGAAAAACATTCATGAATCATGCAGCCTCAAACATCTCATTTCTCATCTCCCCTCCTCCTCCACATCTAATATTTCATTAATTCTCCTTCTAGAAATGCAAAGCATCTGATGATCTAATTGGATATATGCATGCAGAAGATCGAATTGGGACTGGGTCAGTGATATTGTACAGCACTATCATGTGTGACAGCAGTAAATAGCAGCAGCTAGAAAATTAGTATCAGATTTTTTTAAGTAACTGATTCCATGTTTGGGTTGTGTTTTGCCATGTATCTATTAATATTATTTAGTTTTCAAAGGAATTTGTTTATAAATCTCTTTTTATTGCATTATGCTTTTAAGATGTTGAATCCCCTTCCACTGGAAGTCATTGTATATATGAGAGTCACTTTGATAAACATTTCCTCTTTGACATCTTCCCTTTTTAAATGTCCCACGATATACCTTGCATCAATGTATATACATTATGTTCATGGAGAGCTTCGGCCTTGTCTGCTACACTATGAACATGAGGACTGATAGTTATCCTCCTGCTAGGCAAAGGGCATTATCTAGCATACTATTCTACCAAGGGTGGTGATTGGTTCAATGAATCGTACAAATGAATGAACTAAAACAAATGATCCTGAGTCCGAAGTTTTGAGTAATTGATCTCCACTGAAGTTAGGCCGAGATGATACTGATAAATGGGTTAGTTAAGGAGAGAGAGGACAAGGGTGTAAGGCACTTTGCTTGTATGCGTGACACAGACAAACTTTGGCACTTTCCAATCTCTGTTCAATCTCTGGTACCACATATTTTTCTCAGAGCACGTTGAGATGTGAGTCCCTAACAGAACCTGCAACAAGTCCTGAATTTCCTCAGGTGTGGCCCCAAAGACAAACTTATTAATTAGAAACGGTTAGTTGAAGATAAAACAAAAATATATAGTAGAGATTTAAAAAAATTATAATCTATAAAAGAGTTTATTTAGATTTTTGGAACATACCTGACTACTCAGGGCTTAGTCCTGGGTCATCATTTCATGGATGAGTCCTGGCAGGGCTTAGGTGACTATGGGTATTGGGGATCCAACCTGCAAGCCAAACAATTTACCTTCCGTACTATTACTCGAGTCTCATTTCTGAAAGATAATGTGGGCATGTGTTTAAAGTATTACTGTTCTTGATCCCGATGGGTGCTCTACCATCAGCACGGTTGTGAAGGGTACCAATCTGATTTGTGTGTCACATCACCTGGTATACAGTAAGTGTTCAATATATGCCTGGTGTCTAGTGACCAAAAGCACGAACAGGCATGAGAGTGCCTTTGGGATAGTTTATACAGTGCACAAAATGTGATTAGAGACATCCAAAATAAGAGAGAAGCTCAGTTTCAGAAATCAATTCTAAGAAGTCCTTCACTTCCCTTCCAGCCTGAGGAAAGTTAACAGCAAAAGCACCTTAAAAGCACAAGCTGGCCTACAGCGTGTTTGTCCCCTAGGTGTTGCGTTTGTGTTGGTAGTTGCATTCCCTTAGGTTTCGGTAGGAAAGATCACAAAGTGGTAGAATGGAATCGCCCAACTCTGGTGGCAGTGAGCCGAGCCATGAAGGGAGGTGGTAGATGTCAGGGGGGAGAAAGATTGGAGCTTTTTTGAGAGGTGGAATATCTCTGTCACTACCTAGAGCCAAAGCTTAATTGCTTCTCCTCTTGGATTTTAAAGTCTGTATGCAAAAGCAGATTGACAAATGTTATAAAACAAATATGTCAGGAATTTTCTCTAGTTCTGGATAGTTTATTTCTTAAAAATAGCAAAGACAAAAACAGGAGGAAGGAAGAAACCAATGTTTAAAATCACTGCTTTTTCCAATTCAGAATTGAGGGCTTGGATTAAGGGATTCCCTTGGCACCATCACTAGGAAGTATAGAATGAATACAGAACTCCTGGGAACCAGATAGACTTCTTGTACTGTATTTTAACTATAAACAAATATAGGCCTGTGTTTTATTTGCTGTATGAATAAAGTTTCTTGTATGTTTAAGAAATAGATTCTTGTTTATGGTATGTGGTGTTCCCTTAACCTTGATACTAACTGTGAGAGAAATTATTATATGTTACACCTTGCATTCTACTTTAACATTTGACATTTGAGTATTTCATTAAAAATACATGCAAGTAAAGGGTGAATTTAAAATATGAAAGAGACCATAATGGGATGATACATTTAGCTGGCAACAGAGACCACTCCTTGTGAGAGTATTAATCCACAGTAGTAGGTATAGATGTGTTGGGGTGCTACCTCCAATTATAAATTTGTTTTAAGGGAAATTGTCTCTTCTTAATTTCTGCAGTATCTCTGAGTGAGGACATCGTAAAGTGGCTTACTGAAGTACACGGCAGGCTCGATTCTTCATTATCCCGGGGTGATGGCAAACATCGGGGTGAGAACTGCACGGGACAGCATTCCCTCAAGCCAGCATCCCTTTATAGTATGAAAAATAGTTGGTTTCAGTCTAAGCAGAGATCTCACACATGTGTATGAAAAGCTCAAATTCTAGGGCTGTCCTTACAAGTCCAGATGAAAGTAAGAGTTTCACTGAGTTGCAGTCCTCCTCATATCTTACAGGTCATGTGATATTACTCGAGTATTTCCCCAGTGCTTTCTAAGTCTATGTGATAAGTGCTGTGTGATATGAATGATCTTATTTAATCCTCACTAAAACTCTACGTACAACTACTGTTTTTTAATAATAATAAAAAAACATGTTCTTACACATGTAAAACTCCATTATACATGGGAGAGACCCAGGTCAACTGAGTAACTTTCTATTTTCATTTTTAACACACAGGCAAGGTGTAGATGCACTTAACCAGTTTTGTTCTTTCTGTCTATTCACCATAGTCTGTGAACTGGGAGCCTCCATTATACTTCACCCTTGTTGTCACTGTTGTTCTTGGGGTTCTCTACCCACTCTCAGTGCTATTCGGGAGGGTTCCCAGTGGCGGAGTTGGGGACATGCAGTGTGAGGGATTGAATTCAGCAACTCAAATATGCAAAGATCTCTACAACTTCCAGCGCATAGTAGGTTTGCTCTAGAATTATTAGGGATACAGAATATCACATTCCGCCTGTAAAGTGACCAAATTCAAACATCTTTAGCAAGATGACTTGCATGTGACTTAGAGACCAGGTGACCTCAAGGGACTTACATCACTCTCCAAATTCACACAGCTAAGAACATGGCATGGTAGACACTCCAATATGCAGTGGCCTCTGAATCCAAGCTGAGGCGAATGGAGTTGCCCATGATCATGGAGTTGGCATATGTCCAGGAGAGGCCCCGGGCCCCCTAGCTCCAAGACTTTGGATAATTCACTCTTTGCATTATAGCTGTGTACTCCTACTGAGAAATTAAGAATAATGACTAGCATAGGTTTTTGTTAATTAAAATGCTTAAAGGCTGTGCTGGAAATTTTCTTAATAGGAAGGGAGTTAGAATTTTAATTCCCACTCCCACTCCTGGTGTTCCTCCCTCTGAATCATCATCACGGAAGAGTGTGTATTAAAAGTGCCTCCTGGTGCTATCTTAAGATCTGAGAGAGAGAATGGAACAGGGAAAAGAACAGCAAATCAAGCCACCCACTAGCTGAGTGCCGAGCCCGGTGCTTAGTGGCATTTAATATCTGTGATTGAAATTTCTCCAAAATAGGAAATAATATCTCTTGTGACTTTACCTATGAAACGGTCGCTATTTTTGATCAGACATTCATAACTGTAGGCCTTGAAGGACACATCTGAGATAAAAGAAGGTCACAGAGATATAAGGGCATTCCAGGCTGAGGAGATTAAGGGATAACATTTGAAGGAGGGAATATCAGTGATCCAGGGGACCCTGGCTGGAGCAAAGCAATAATTATCGATAATCTCTCACTTAGTACTGACCTTCCAGCCTTGTTGCTAAGGAGCACCAAATCTGGTGCCAGATGCCACGTCACTGCTTAGATCAGAGATCTGCTCTGTCCAGCTGACACTGAATAAATTATGTAGCCCCTTAGAGTCTAAGAGAAATAATAGCAGCATGGCATTGTAAGGCCGATTAAAGAGTAAGATTCAGCGTTGCCCATCACAGCTGTTGTAGAAGAGTTAGCGTGTCACTTACAGCCCCCTTTAGGAATGCCAAGAAGTATTACTCTTGCTCCTGTGCAACTATTTGGATAATGACTGAGCATTGAATAGCGGGGAAGTCTCTGATTGACTATGATGAGGTCATTGTAAGTGAACAACAGAAGAGACAGTGTGGAAGTTAGTTTCACTGGAAGCTTAAAAGCCCCCTCGAGGTCTTTAGATACTAAGAAATCCCACCTCTTGTCAGCTCTGTAGCTCTTTCTGGCTATGCTGACACTTTCCTATGCACAAGAATGATCTGTGGAATGAGCCATACTGCTTATTTCCGAGCCTGGTGTAGATACCTAGTTCCTGGTAAGTTCCTCGCATGATAGGTCTGTACTGAGTATCTAGCACAGTGCTTAGGGGTAGTGTGTGTTGTGATTTCGACAGGGAGTTGCAAACCTGTAAAGGAGAGAATGACATTTCTTGTAATATCTCCTGGTTGCTCTAGGCTGCTGCTCCTCTTAAACTAGAGAGAGCACCGTGGCCACCCCTCTCACCACTCAGAGGCTTGTCGGTATTCTCAGTCCCCAGGGAAAAGGAACAACTAGCTAGAGGCACCACACTGAGAAGAAAGACCCATTGCTCTACGTTTGTGATCCTGTGAAATTCCATGCGGTGATCTGAATCAAACTGCTTGGGGATGAGATAGAAGGATGCCAGAAATGTGAGGGGATATTTGGGAGACTGTCTGGTTGGTGGGATGCTATACAACCCAGGGACAGTAAAAAAAGAAGAAGAAAAATAAAGAAAAAGAAAAGTCAGTGATTTATGAAGTAAAGGGAGGTCTGTGGTATGTGGTTCCTGAGAGGGAATGCAAACATTGAAGCATAAGAGGGACTTATTTGAGACCAGGTTTATACTCAGAGTTAAGTCATCCAGATGCCATAGGGATATTTGTAGTGAGGATCAGTGTGGATAATAAACTCCACTCTCTCAGATACAGTGAGCTGCGTGTGAACACGTGCAGATGAGTGAGGACAGACTGTGGCAATGACACACCACTGACATATAGGATGCAAATGGAACATATCGGCTCCGCTGCAAAGTTTCTAGCATATTTGAGTTCCTCCAGCTTTGCATAAGGAACAGTGTACCTGGCTTTGTTTTTAAGCATGATCTGAGCTGCATTTTCTATATTTCTGAAACAGTTTTTTAAATTTCGCCTGATACATGACGGTGTATGTGAGCAAGCACAAGGGTTTTGCACAGTGGTTATCTCTGCACCAAACTGCCTGTGTGATGCTTACGATCACCTATTTTTACCGGGTGAATTGAGCAGGTTACTGTGGCTCTGTTCTTTTTTAACAGCCTTGGAGAATTGCTGCAGTCATTAACTGAAAATATCCTGAAGTAGTTTGAAATATTTGATATTGAGAATTCTTTTTTTCCCAGTGATGGGAATGGAATCCAGAGCTTCACCCATGCACAGTAAGTGCTGTGCTGTGCCTCCCCCTGGCCTGGGAAGTTGTTTAACGTTGGATAGTGTGATCATTTTCAATATGCTTTCTCCTAGCTTTGAATACCAGGGGGGAAGGTCCTGAAGCGGTTGTCATAAGTAATATGTATTATCTGAAGCAACATATGAGGTCCAAAAACCTGGCACTGGGTCAGGAGGGCTAGTACAGGGTTGAGGCGCTTGCTTTGCATGTGGCCAACCCTGGTTCATATTCTGGCACTGGGTAGTCCTGGAGCCCTGACAGCTCTTATCTCTGAGTGCAGATTCAGGAGTAAACCTGGAGCACAGTCATACATGGCCCCCTCAGAAGGGGGGGAGGAAGAAGGAATGAGGCATACAGACAGAGAGAAGGGAAGAGAGACCTGGTATTTCTAACCATTATATTCTAGAATGTTCAGTGGGTAAAATATATACGTAGGTCAGATTTAATAGCTAACAAGATTGCTAAAGCACTTTCATTGAGCACATCCAAACACATTTATATGACACGCTGTCTAGTATAAAAGCTTCTAAGATATGCCACTCCTTGTTGGCAGGGTGGGTGCGGGATCTCACAAGCTGTGCCCAAGAGCTCCTGATGCCACTGTCAGCTATATTTGCCTAGTAGATGGTTCAATGCTGGGATCCAATAATACTGAACTGCTTAGGCCGCGGAGTGCTGGGACCTCTAGGACTAGCTGCTAGTATCTGGGAACACTGAACTACACTTAGGACTGGGGTCTCCAAGATCAGTGATATCCAAAGGTGCCATATGATTCCAGCGATCAAACTCAGTGCTTTGCTTGCATCCCTGTGCAGTCCTATGAAAAGAGAGTCCTAGCCATGTTTTCTCTTCAAATGGTGATAGACTTTAATAAGCTGGATTCTCCACTGGAGATGTAAGTATAACCACACCAAGAATCTGCATTTCAAAGAGTTTAAGTTGACACAGGAGGAAAATGATGGGCCATTTTGAACTGCAGTGTTGGTCGTGAAAGCTCATAGTTTCAAAACTGATGGCATTCTTCCTCAGCCTGTTTGCATTAGGTGGGACCGAGTTCGGTGGTCTGAGAGCACTGGTGATGGCATTACAGGGAACATGATAGCAAGTGGCTCCAGAACAGGATAGGTATTGTTCAGCAGGTGTTGGTTGTTCTACAAGATTGAAGGATTGGAGGTTGGAAAGGAAGTGTCGGAGAGGAATGGGTATGACTTGATGAGTTAGGGCCATTAGACAAGTGCTGTTACTCTCCAGGCAGCCTGGACAGTGTCCAGGGTGCTATAGAATATGACTGTTCAGAAGCATGTGATAGATTCAGCCATTTCCTTTGAAGATACTTTTCTGGGGTGAGCCTTAGGGGCACATTTCATCAGAGCTACCTTTCCTTTTCAGCAATTGCATTGCCAAGTCCTGAGGGTGGAAGAGGTGTTGTAGTTATTGGTACAGTGGCAGGCAGTCTGTCCTTGACGCCACGTCAAGGAATGGCTTCATGAGAAGGTGCTGGAGGACAGTGACTTGGCCTCAGAGTCTAGCAGAGAGGAAGTGTCCTGAGTCTGGTTACTCAGATTAGGTGCACAGGAAGAAAGACACAGAAACTTTGCTTTGGGCACTGAGCAGGTTGCCAAGATTCTTATTTATCAGGGCAATGTAGACTGTGAAGACAAAAAAGCCCTCAGTAACTCATGGTCGCTGGTCATGTCACCTTAGTGTTCTCCCTCGGTTACATAAAGCTGAATGATGCCAAGTCCCAGGACGATTCTCAGAAGCAACTGGGTTAATCCATGTGGGGAGGCTCTGAAAGTGGGTCACTTCCTTGAAACTCTCAGCATCTGAATACTGTCACCTCATGATTCAGACTTCAGTGATTTCTCTCCCAGTGACCTTGGAGAGTCATTTGTTGGTTCTTTTTTGAAGTTAATGGTTCTTTTCACACATGGGGATGGGGGAGTTAAAACTCACCCAGGTCTAGTTGATTTCGGTGTTTTTAATTATCCTCATCTGTGAAGGACTTGACATTTTGGCTTTATTAGGGAGCGCCAGGAGTTTTCTAATGAGAAAGATTGTATTTCTCTTAAGAAGCCAGTGAACCACAGAAATGGGGATGGTTTATACTGAGTTACACCTGTGAATTTTCCCTTGCAGTTACTAAATAGACAAGTATAAGTCCTTCAAAAAATACAAATTGTGTACGTTTCAAATACCCCTGGGAAGTAAGAACAAACTTTGATTTTCTTCCAACTTCCTTCTCTTCATCCTCCTGAAAAGAAAATTTAAAAGTTCAGGGAGAGGAAATAGCAGAATGGCAGAAAACACATTCTGAGAGATTGCCAGGTGGCACCAGGGTAGGGCTTGAGCTCTCGAATGCCAGTGAAGCACTAAGCCCCTTAATTACACACACTGGTGATAAGCTTAGGAGGTGTGGAGAGAGTTCTAGAAAATAAAGATGTGAACTCCGTTTGTAATATAGGACTAAACTGTATTTTGCAGAATTTGATTGCCAGAAAATTTAATTTAGCAATGTTCATACCTAAGGTTTTATTTGGAGAACATATTTTCAAAACTTTTAAACATCATTTGAGTTTTTAAATAAATGCTCATGACTCATGAAAATGCAACATTCATTATATTCTTTGATTCTTGCTATCACACTTGAGGTGGCTATTATAAACTCCATCTTTAGAAGGTGGGCATGGGAGGCTTAATAGATGAAATTGTTCGTGTTAAGGTGAACATTTAGTACATGATGCATATTCTTTTCCAATTATTTCTACTGTGTCATGAATTAAAGGCTTATACACAGAAATCAAGTGGGCAAAGGGATATAGTATAAAGGCAGATTGCTGCTTAGGAGGGCATATCAACTTCTCAAGAGGAATATGAAACTTTAAGCATCTTCCCAGGGAAATATTGCATCAAGGCAGTTGTAATTCTAGTAAAATGCATCACTTCAGCTTTTCTTAAGCACATGGGATGTACTGGGGCCTGAATGTGAAAGGGAGTCCCAGGAAAGGGGGCCAGTTATGGCGCCCCAAGAGCCAGCCAGGCAGCCTTGCTCTCCATAAAGACTTTCAGGTAATTTGACTATCTGACTTGCTGGGGGATCAAAATGATTTTCGTTTGTTTGGTTTTTAATTAAGGCAAATGTCGTCTTTAGAGACCCTGGATATGCCTTATGCTGGCTTCTCCCCTTATTATTGACCACCTTAGGCTTGTTCCCCATTCTTTCCCACCAGATGCTATCATGGGCTGTATTTGTTTACTTGTTGACACCCTGTGTTATCAATGATCACTCTTGACTTTTTAAAAAAAATTTATTAGTGAATCACTGTGAGGTACATTTACAAACTTAAGAAGTTTCATGTTTGCATTTTGTTTACATCCCTCCACCGGTGCCATTCTCCTCCACCAATGTTCTCAGTATCCCTCCCACCACCCCCACCCCAATCCCCACCACCCCACCCTGCCTCTGCGGCAGGGCATTCCCTTTTGTTCTCTCTCCTGTTGGATGTTGTAATTTGCAATAGAGGTATTGAGTGGCCATCATGTTCGGTCTATAGTCTACTTTCGGCATGCAGCTTTCCACCGGAGTGGGTCCTCCCAACATTCTCTACTAGGTGTTGAGAATGACTACTACTTTTAGGAAGATAAAGTTTCCGTATGAGACTGTGAAAAACTTTCAAGGTTTGCCTCCAGGAGTTTGCCCTGAGGCCAACAGATTTTTTTCACAACTGTCTTAGCCTTCTGTGTGGCCAAATCTTAGGTAGGATGGCTCAGCATCTTACCTTGTCAAGACAAGTGAGGCTCACCATTTTCAGGTTGGAATCTATCTTCTTGTTTTTCAAAGACATTTATTTCACATTTTTTTTCCTTCTCTGTAGTTCAAACTAGTATAGCCAAAGTTCCTCCTGATTACCTACTCAGCTCTGGCCTCTTCCAGGATAATTGATGTTACTAATGATGACACACATATATCAATGCCTTGTATTTATTTAATGTCACATTTGAATTATTAATTCATTCTTGACAGGAACAAATGTAGAGTAAAATTTACTAATTTAGACTAATTGAGAGAAAGACCAATTATATAGCAAGACCTCCATTAACTGGACCTCAACTAACAAAACTTACATTAATCACTTTTTTTTTTTTTGTCTTCCCTCACATGTAAGATAATTCCCTTTGGAACAAGTAAGTTTTCAGGGCCTTTTCCTCTAAGATATTTCCAGTTGATACTTTAAATTTAATACAAGAAAAATGACTATTTGAAATCTGAGTTTTCCCGCTAATGGCTCTAAAAAGTGCTGTAAATCTTGAAAAACAAAGGAAATAGTGAAATGAGGCCTTATGTAATCATATTGAATGTGGTCAACACTAATAAATAATCAGTAGCCTGGAATCAATGTACAGAACAGTGCCATATTAGTAATAAAAAGAGTGGTCAATCTACCTTCAGTATCTTACTCTCTGTAATTTAATTCCTGCTTTAGAACACACTGGCTATTGGAAGCAACAGGCAGTTTTGAGAGACAGCATTTCTCTCATCTTTATATATGCTTTACCAGAGATGGAGGTAGACTAGCTGTTGATGGCAGTTCAAAAATCTAAGCCACATTGAGATACCAAGATCACGTTTCATTGTAGCTCTGAGATACTGCAGATCAAACCAGAAAACACGTCTCATTAACAATATCAGAGAATATCAGCTCATAGATAGTCACTATGGTAATACAAATTTAAAGTATCAAGTATAAATTTGGAAAAAAGATAACATAACTTTTCCAATTTACATAGCCATGCTAATCATGTGGATCCATTTGCATAGATTAATAAAGGAGATTGATGGACTCCATGGGGAGTGGAGACTTGTGAAGTCATTGAAAACTGGGACTCTTGCTTAAGTGTCTTCTCTTCCCTCCATCTTATCAGACTTCTCGATTCTGGAAATATTGGAAATATCTCTTTTGATAGAAAACAGTGAGGGATCCATAGAATCTACCCTCCAGTTCTGACTTAAGGATGTTTTCCCATCCAGAGCATTGATATATCGTGACTGTCTTTGAGGCCAGGTTAGCAGATGTATCAGTCGATGTTCGACTCAGTTCTCTGTGCAGTCCAAGGACCATTCCACAGAAACTATTTCAGAGAAATAATGAATGACAACTGAGAGTCGGAAAGAGTCATCAGACCTGCAGCCACTTCATTAGTTACCAGGGTGCATTCTCATTGGTTCTTAGAAAGCCTTGCCATTATCTTTTAGAAAACTAATTACATTTACCAAGATGAATTTAAATTGCTTTTCGTCCTTTGCAAATTATTTGCTGAGATTTCTATAATCTTACCAAGAGCACTTTATTGAATTTGGGAGGGGATTAAAATATCCAAGAGAAACACTGGCAGATCAATTATTTTTGTTTCCTGCTTCCAGAGACCTCAAGGGGAAGGGCTTTAGCTTCACTTTGTCCTTCTCTCATTCGAACAGACATGATTGGCGAATGCCATCTCTGTGCTGTTTCATTCTTATGCTTACTGGGGCTCTCATCCAAAGTGCTCAGGATCTGCTCCTGCCCTGTGATCAGGGCAGATTCTGGTGGGCTTGGGGACCCTTTAGAGGTGCGAGGGATCCAACCCAGGTCCGCCATGTATAAGACAAGCACGATATCCTCTCTACTTGTGTCCCTCCAGCACAACTTCTCTGTTCTTCCAAAACTGCACTTTCCTGTTAAAAGCATTCAATATTTTAGCATTTCAGTTTAATGTTAATAAAATAGCATTTCAGTTTAAAGCATTTTGATTTTAGGAGCTTTAAAAAAAGGGAGGCAGAGTGATAGTGCAGTGGGAAGGGCACTCATGTTGCGTGCTGCTGACCTGAGATTGATCTCTGGCATCCTATATTGTCCCCTGAGCACCTCCAGGAGTGATCTCTGAACTCAGACCTAGTAGTCAGCCCTAAGAACCACCATGTGTGGCCCCAAACCCCAAAAGATAAATAACAAAGCAGGTTAGCTGTGAGTCTTCCCAAGAACCTAATGAGTGTCAGTGTCTTTTCTGAGGGTTCAACATATAGGACACTGGGCTCTGCCGTGGTCATCTATAATTCTAGGAAAAGGGCAGAATAAATTATGTTATAAATAAGGAAAGGGGTGTTGATAGGTAGCCCGAAGGGCTGGTACACCTGGTTTGCATATGGGAGACCTGAGTTTGGTCCCTGAACTCATATGGTTTCCCAAGCCCCTCAGAAAGTAAGCCTCAAGCATCAGTAAAAGTAGCCGCTAAGCACTATTGGGTCTGCTCACCCTGCAACTCACATTTAATAATCATTGCATTTATTTATTAAATGATTTCTTTAATAAATCATTAACATGTCTCAAAAGTTAGAAGATGAGAAGCACTGTAGGAAAAGGAAAATCACATCAGTGATGGTGTGAGGAGTCCATACTAAGGAGGGACACTTGTTGCAATATTTTTTTTTTTGCTTTTTGAGTCACACCCAGTGATACTCAGGGGTTACTCCTGGCTTTGTACTCAGGAATTACTCCTGGCGGTGCTTGGGGGACCATATGGGATGGCGGGGATCGAACCAGGGTCGGCCGTGTGCAAGGCAAATGCCCTACCCGCTGTGCCATCGCTCCGGCCCCACTTGTTGCAATATTAAAATATTTTCCTAGTGGGCCTTGGAGAACAGGTAACCTCTGGACTGATAGGAAAGGGAAGATGATGACGTTTCCATTTCATATCTCTAGAGTCTCGTCACTGGGAGTCGAGTCCAGCATCTATAAAATCCTAATGTGTATTCCTTCCTCTCCTTACCTGCATTTTCCTAAGTTACGTCACTTCCTCTCAACAACCCCACACATACATACACACATTCACATACACTTGTATCTTTCCTACTCCATGCCTCATGAGATGCCCGTGCCTCATGTTTGAGAGGGACCGTCCTAAATGGCCACATGTATTTTTCATATCTCCATTATCCTTGGCCAGCCTGGGTGGCTCCTAACCTTCCTGTCAGTAAGTTGCAGCTTGACCTGTGGGATGCTTCCAGTTTCTCTCCCCTGCTCTGAGCATATTCTGTAATATGCTGCGTGTGATGAATATTTGTACATATACACTTTAAATCTATTTAAAATGACTTTTTCCAGGGTTCTGATATTCTTGTTAGGTAGTTCTGTTTCATTTGGGCGATGAGAATTTCACTCTTGTGTAATGTTTGGCACAAAGATTGTATCATAGAAATTGTGGCTTATGTTTTATATGTTTATAGTGGTTGTATGTTTATAATGGTTATCTGCTATGAATGTTATATGCATTGCATATATGATTAATATAATATATGATGGTAAACCATTATATATAATGGTTATACCTGTTAAATAGTTGCTTTTGTTGTTTTCAACTATTTCAGAGTTTTTTGGGGGGCCCACCCAGAGGTGCGCTTGTTGCAGTGACCAGGGACCCATGCAGTGCCAGGAATTGAACTCAGTCCCTCTGCATGCAAAGCATACACACAATCCATTGGGCTGTTTCTCTAGCCCTGCAAATGACATTTTAAAAAGGTCTGTGAAAACATTTTGCTTTTAAAACTAAATAATGAATTAAACTGGCAATTTTGCTTACATTGTTTACTTCACATTTTCAAACTATTGCAAAAACGCACTGCACCGATGGAGTCCATAAAATCCAAGTAAATTAGAATCTATTGGTTATCATTACAGACATAGGCCTCATAAGAAAACTATCGGCTGACATTAGTGGGAGATCTTACAAGTAAAAGGAAGTAGATTGGATGAAGTTGTTTCAGATGGTATTTTAATAGTGAAACTCCTCTATGGCTCTCCTTACTTCCTTACTCCTCAAATGCTTCATTGTGTGTCGGAAGCAGCCAGGGGACCCCTCTGGTGTGTGTGAGCCCCTCTGGGGAAGAGGTTGAGCAGTTCACATGCAAGACTAAAGCCCCAGTGCTGGGGCGCATCCCTTGCTCTCATTAACTCACTGCAAACCCTTTTAGCCTCCCCATGTCATCACATCCCCATCTGCCAAGCTCTTATACAGTTAGCGAGTGAGCAAATTAGGCCTTCAGAGAGAAACCTTTAAAAGAACCATTACCAGACCACCAGAGTGATTCTTTTCTGCATCAGGGAGTAGATGGAGTCACTGCAGCCAAGCAAGAAGCCAGGCCCAGTATGCGATTCCAGGGCACTTGTACAGGGCACTGTAACCTGTGGCAATAATCTCATGGGAGTGTGAATGAGGTCATGGTAGAAAGTGGACGTTTGGCCATTGTATCCTTACCTGAAAGGGACATTCATCAAATTCAGATATAAACTGGGCATCCCGGTTCTTTGGCTTTATAGGTCTGCAAATTTTGTTTGTTTCTTTAGTGGCAATTTAGACACAAAGAGAAATCAACATTTTAAAATTCAGATAAGCAGGAGTTAGTTTACAGTTAGAGATTTTGAGCACACTGCTTTTGTGTGATAATA
Source organism: Sorex araneus (assembly GCF_027595985.1). Taxonomy (NCBI): domain Eukaryota; kingdom Metazoa; phylum Chordata; class Mammalia; order Eulipotyphla; family Soricidae; genus Sorex; species Sorex araneus. The sequence goes on along the minus strand of NC_073302.1, from coordinate 341,866,534 downwards.
TTTGAAATTTATTTCCACAAGTTATTGCACATTCATTTCTGGAGTTTTCATTGCAGAAAATTGCCAGAAGGAATGGATTTTGTCTTTTTCAGCTGGCAGAACAATTTTCCACCTGTCGCCCAAATATTTGATGAGAAGGATTATGTTGCCGACTCTGAAAGTTTATACTGTGGATCCTTCAGAAGTGAGAGGGTCTAATGAAAGTACTACCCTGATATCAGAGTCCAGCTTGCTAAAGCGACTGTGAAGCTGTGGATGGATTTCTGGTGGTTAGGATGATTTCTAAAAGACAAGTCTCTCTCTCTCTGTCTCTCTCTCTCTCACTCCCCCTCCCACCCTCCTTTCTTCCCTCCCCCTTTCTCCCTCTCTTTCCTTTTCCTTCCCTCCCTCTATCCCTCCCTCCCTGTTTCTCTCTCTCCTGTCTCTCTTCTATCCCCTCCCTCTGTCCCTATCTCTATCTCTCCCTCTCCCCCCTTCCGCCCTCCCTCCCTCCCTCCTCTCTCTTTTCATACACACAACCCTTAACCTGCAGCATGACAAGGCTTTGTCATCCTTCACACTGTAATAGTATTCTTGTATTCAGCAAGAACTTGTATGGCCTTGCCAAAAATATGAATTAATTGCCTGAAATTACTGTTGTTCATCTTCCTGGTAAATGGTACCCACAAGAAGCAGTGGTGCATGGGTAGAGATGAAATTGTCATTTGATTTCAGGTTTAAGAAATGTCCTGCCTCCATTGAGTTTTATACTTGTCTCTAGTTTGTTTGTATATAGCCAGCATAGTAAGGAAAATCAACAAAAACAGATTTCAAAAATCCATGCATAATAGCAGCAACCTTTTAAACTGTCAGAATAAATATAAAACCAGTTTTCCCTTGTTTCTTCAAATGCTTTATGGATATCATAAGTAATAATAATGTTGTTGCTGTCAGATGAATTTTTCTGAAACATAAAGCTGACCGTACCATCTCAGGATCACTCAGTTGCCTTAAAGGAAGGTCTGGAAGTTCTGGGCTAGGGTTCATGCCCACAGATAATGACGCTCATCTTGGCTTTTCTACCCAATTCTTCCCTACCCCACGTACATTACAAATCAGTAACCCTAAATAGTTGTTGCACAACTGTTTCCTGCCTATTTTGTAGATTATCTAATCCCATGCTTCATGCATGCTACATCTTTTTCTGTATACTGGTCAACTTTAAATTTTGTTCAGCCAACATGGCCTAACGTAGATTTCATTAAAACAAAAAAGCTGGAGATAATATCTTATTTACATTTCATAGCCATTGTTTATGGAATGTGTTCATGTAAGGCTCTTATTCCCATGAACTGCAAACAAATCTGGAATTAGATAGACTGTCATGAAGAACATTTGTTATTCTGCTAATGTAGGCATAACTGCCTTGGTTCTCATGGGATTGTGTAATTTTCTTCTGAAAATCTGCTCTGGTTTGAACTGGATGTTTGTTCCTCCCACAGATTCCTGATGTCATCAGGCTTATCTTTGTGTGCTCTAAGATATCATGACCACTACATTGGTTGGAGGCTTTAAGAACTTTTCAGGATGACAGAGTCGATCATAGGTGATCATAGTTGATCAGCGTAGTGTTTACATAGTTTTCCTATATCACATTATCAAGGATGGAAGCAAAGTAACATTTAGACTAGGTACATCCAAGTTAAGCATTGGAATGGTTGATACAAATTCTTTAACATCTCCAACTTCTCTCCCCAACCTAGACCTTCCCTATCCCCTTCTATCTCAGCCTCATTTCATGTGCTTCCTTTATCTCACAGTTGTAGCTATTTTTACTTACTTATTTTGCACTTCTCAAGAACAATACCATCCAAGGTAGGTAGCAAACCTAAGGGTGCCAACCAATCCTAGGTTGACTATCCCCATACTTCTATTCATTTCCCTACAAAATAGGAAGCTTTTAAAAACCTAGACATTTTAATGCAAAAGCCAAAATATACCTACATATTGAGATGAAATAAATGATAGCTGCAAAACATCTTCTCTGTAGTAATGTCACTCTCACTTAAACTTAAGAGATCTGCATTCATTTTTCTCTACCGTTAAGATTGTTTCAGTGTTATAATTTAAAAATCACTGCTCTGAGATGTTTAAATTATGTAGTTCTTGTTGTAATCATTAGATTTTATTTCCTGTGTTTGTTCCCCGATGTTTGCAATGTGCCTCCCATTTAATACAACAAGAGAGCAAGAAGATGTGTTGAGCTTTTCACCATTCAACTTCATCTTGTTCAGGGAACTTGGGAACAGGGTAGATAAGGTGCAAAAGATTAGAAAGTAGGCATTAGAACTTGCTGATTAGTTGACAGGTCTGTTGCAAGGCAAGCCTTAACTTGAGGGCAGCTGAAAATAGAAAATATTTTTTATATACCCTCTTCTTCTTTGAAAGAAAGAAAGGTAAGATGGGAAAGTATCATTCACTTGTTTATGTGTAGATCTTGCGTTATTTTGGAATTGGGGGGAGTTGAGAAGCCCCCATCACAGTGATTTTAATCTGGGACCCCAGACCTATATATTTCCAGGAAATATGGGAAATAGGCAATATTATCAGTGCTTCTCAAAATGTAATAAAAGTATGCGTTTAATCTCAATGCATTTTTCTTATTTGCACTGTTGATTTGTAATTCAGTAAGGTTATATTGGCAAGAAGGATTAATCAGATTCTGATTAGTAGTTGTCTGATATTTCATATAAATTCAAAAAAAAACCCTCATAAGTCCCTATTTAACCCTGTTAATCCTTTACTAGTACATAGTGCTATTATGTATGCATTATATACTTTTAACAGGAGAGAGCAGTATAAATAAAATTTAAAGTGCTTTTTTTTTCAACATCATTTCCAGCTCCCTTTTCTTACCCATCTTCTCCAGAGTAGTCTCACTCAGTAATTTAATGTTCTTATGTTTTTTTATACTTTAGCATATATTTATGTACTTGTGAATAAATTGAGTTTTTTATGACTGTGATTTACAAAAAATATAAAAGAATCCCAGAGAGTATTATTTTGTAACATATTCCTTTTTATTCTCATGCAACATAGAGATTTTATCCACATTGGTAGATAGATCAGTAGTTTTCCCTTACTGTGGTATAGTATTCTAGTCCATGAATATATCATATTTGATTTATTAGTCCTAGTCTCAGGAGACAGTTATATTGATTTTAATTTTTCTCATGAAAAAATATAGAACAAATTTTTATGTATTTCTTCTGGCCTTTGTCTTAGTGGAAGCTTTAGCGAGTCTCTAATTATTGCTACATTTTGGGAAAATATTATTATTATTCTTTAACAAATATAATTCACTTCATTTAATCATGTGGATTCCAAAAGAAGAAGTCATTAAAAAAATTGAATTTTGTCGATGTAAAGCACCTCTCTGCCTATGAATAGGCTCAGTTTAAGTCATCTTATAAAATTTCATTCTAGTCCACCCTTTGAAAAATATTAGGGTCAGAGTCCACAAATCCCTTTGGTTACATATTTTAGTATCTCACAATACAAGAGTTTGGAGATTTTTCACTGCATTTGACCTAAATTCTTACTTCTATAATTGAAGCCTCATTCCCTCTTGCCTTCTTACGAAGTAATGAAGACCAACTACTTACCTCCACTCTCAAAATAACACATTCTATTCTGCTGTGCTGATTTTCCTTCTTTTCTCCTGTAACCCACAATGATTTCATTCCATATTCCTGTAGCTCATGAGTGTCTAGTCTCTTGAACCAGTAGGTCTTTCATTGGTCTTTTTTGTAGATATGCAATTTTTTTGTTTAATTTCTTTTAAAATTTTTATTTAAAATTTAATTAGAAATATTTCTTATTATCTACGGCAATTATACTAGCATTCTTTAACTTTTTCTTCTTCAACTATAGACCAGTACTGGCCTGTATATTAGCATACAAGCTAACAATTATAACAAAGAAGGCAGATTAGTGATTTTCAACCTTTTTACATCTGCAGACCATTACCGGTCCTTGGACAGTGGTTAAAGGCCACTGTTCTATACCATCGCATAATGACTTTGAAAAAGGGTCATTTCACAGTTTTTGATACATGACAGAGTTTTATATTTATGTACACGTATGTATATGTTGTCCTTTTATTCAGGAAATATGTTTTGCCCCTTATGGTTAGTAGTACTTGTTTATTTATAGCACACATATGCTCAAGAATATACTGGATAGCTGAATTATATTTAGCATATGGTCTATTTATTTGGTCAGTTATTTCTTTTGAGACGTTGTACAAAGAATGTTTACTGCTTAGGCATTTATTTAGTTGATCACTAAGAGGAAGGCTAGAGAATACCATAGGCGATTTAGACTAAATGTGAAGTTATATATATAATGTTCAGAATAGGACTTTTTCTTATTTTTTTTTCTTTTTTGGTCACACCTGGCAATGCACAGCTATTACTCCTGGCTCTCCACTCAGGAATTACTCCTGGTAGTGCTCAGGGGACCATATGGGATGCTGGGAATTGAACCCAGATCGGCTGCATGCAAGGCAAACATTCTACCCGCTGTGCTATCACTCCAGCCCCAGGACTTTTTTCAATAATGAAGCAAAACAAAAGTAAACAACCTAAATGGCCACTGACAAATTAAATAAATCACTGTATATTCACACAATAGAATCCTGCAATAAAAATGTGCAAATTTCAACCATCATCAATATTTTAAAAAGTACAAAAGGCAGCTACAGGACTTGGGATATTAAGTGGTAGAACAAATGCCTAGTATCTAAAGATGCTGACTTTGATTCCTAGATCAGCGTTGTGTCCTAAAACACACCAGGTGTCACCTTCTTCCCCAAGCCTCTCTTCAGTAGTGACTCCAGATACCTAAGCATCGAAGAGTATAAATAATAAACATTGGTGAAAACACAGTATTAGAATAGGAGTGGTCAATAAATATATGGTACTGTACTCCACATTATTAGCCATTAGCTAGTAGGGAACATAAAACCGTAATGGAATACTACTACATACCCTGTTTGGATGGTTGTAATTAAAAAGAGAGATAATACATGTAGCAGAAATGAAGAATTTTAACCTTTGTACATTGCTTGTGAAAATGTCAAACAGAGGGTCCAGTGATGTAGCAACACTAATGCTTTTGCCTCGCATGTATGAGCCCTTAGGTTCAGTTCTCACACCACAAAAGTCAGAGTTAAGCATAGAGGTTACATCTTACCCCTCCCCCCCCACCGTATGCCATATTTTATTCCTAAGCATGTGTCTAAAATAAAAATGCTGTCTACCTAAAAACATATTTAATAATGTTCATAGTTGTGACCAGAGTATGTAGGCTGCTTGCCTTGCATTCAGCTCATCCGGGTATATTTTTATTTCTTTAGTTTTTTAAAAAGTAGGAGTATCACCATTTATTTAGCCACCAATTAAGCTGACTGAAGCAGGCATGAAATCCACATTATTATTTTTTAATTAAATATTCATGAGATGGACCATTATAAAGCTGTTCATGGTTGAGTTTCAGTCATACAGTGATCCAACACCCTTTGCTTCAGTGCACATTCCCCACCACCAATGTCCCCTGTTCCCTCCCACCATCCTCTAGCCCAACCCCCACCTCTACCCCCAGCCTGCCTCTATGGCAGAGGTCATCATATTTGTTAAGGGAATTCAGTATTTTCATCGGAAAGGTAAAGGTGGAGTAGCTTTTTAAATGGGTGGCAGCTTTCGGGTGTAGGCTTGACTGCCGAGACTTCTGGAAGTAGAGCGAAGTATGGGGAGGTAGCCCATCCTGACCCCAAGAAGGCCTGGAGAGTTTAGAAGCTGCTGAGTGTAGCACCCTAAAATAACATAAGTAAAAATACAGATAATGCTCATAATAGTGAATATGACTCCATCAATTTATGAATGGATAAAAAAACTGGGTATTTTGACACAATGGAATTTTACTTGATAATTAAAAAAAGTAACAAAACAGTAAGATATATACTATAATAGGAGTAAAACCTTGAAACATTGTGCTAGATTGAGAAAGCCAGTTCTAATAAATCACATATTCAATTCCATTGATACAAAATGTCCAGAATAGGCAAATTCACAGGAGAGGGTGCTCTAGGGATAGGAGTATACGGGGTAGCTAATAATGTATCCTCTAAGGAAATGAGAATTTCTGTGTGCAGTGATGAAAATATTACAAACTTCAGTTGTAGCTGCAGATACACAGTGCTAAATGTACAGAACCCATTGAATGACTTACTTTAAATGTGTGAATTTTATGGTGTGGGGATTATATCAAGCAATTTTTAATAAAACTAGTTAGAAAATGTGTACATTCTACTACCTATTTTTATATCATTCTAAAACAACCAACTAAGCAATAACCAATCAAATAAGTCTAGAGTCCTGTATCTGTTAAAAATATAAACACGGGCCTGAGCACAGCGGGTAGGGCATTTGCCTTGCACGCGGCCGACCCGGGTTCGAATCCCAGCATCCCATATGGTCCCCTGAGCACCGCAAGGGGTGATTCCTGAGTGAAGAGCCAGGAGTGACCCCTGTGCATCGCCGGGTGTGACCCAAAAATAAAAAAAACAAAAAATATATATATAAACACAAAGGAAGGAATTATTGGAAAAAAAAGAAGCTAAATCCAGTTTAGAATGATGGTTGTTAAGAGTTTCAGAGAAGGACTCATATTAGAATGCATTATAAATGATGATGCTGAAAAGATTTTTTAAGTTGATTGGTGCATTCCTTCAATTATTCCTCAGTTCTGATGTTTACATCGACCAATTATTCATTGATTTTTAACCAAAAATAAGTATATGCTTCAAGCTCTTTATAATAAAAATCTGAGGGGGTAGAGAGATAGCGTAGTAGTTATGGCACTTGCCGTGTTGGTGGCCATTATGGCTGTGACTCTGGTTGAGATATCTTGACAGCACCAGAGTTGATTCTCAATTGCAGAGCCAGAAATAACCCCTGAGGATTGTTTTGTTTGGCCAACAAAAGAAAGAAAATCTTGAGTGTGAGCTCGTTTCCCTATGAGGAAAGTGATGTGCTTTATGTTAGCAGAACAAAAATGTATTCTGTTCTAGTTCTTTCAGAAAGACTGGTCAGGCAGGAGAAAGGCTGAGGGACAAAGGGTCGCATCCATTAGACATGCCCATTGCTTGGGAAATGCATCAGTGAAATCTTGGTTTTTCACTCACATTTAAATTCTTTTGCATTAGAAATTGGAGAAATGTAATTTTTCCCTGAAAGTTGTTTTCTTAGTGTGTATTTTCTTCTTCTTCCTAAAGAGTGAATAGGAAGAGGAGAAAAAGATGAGGGTAAAAGGTCAGAATAAAGTGGCAAAAGTATGATGAAGGTGACAAATTGTGTTCATGAAAATGAATGTGGTACCCATTTTAAATCACACTTCCTTTAAATGCAGTGTCTTCCTTCTTTCGGGACACTACAATCATCCTGCTGGCCAAGATTTCACATAAATAACTTGGGGATTTATTTTGTTTTTAAAGAAGTCTTGGAGATGGAACATATTTCATCCCCGATAATTGTGTCACTGCTGAGGAACAACATTAATGACAGAAGATATAGTTGTTTCACGGAACTAATTTAGAGAAGAGAAATTTTAAAAAGAACCCAAGAAAGGTTTACTGAATTAAAAATTAATCACCGGGCCAGAGATATAGCCCAGGGTTAGGTCACTTGCCATATATGTGTGAAGCCTTGAGTTTGATTTCCAGCACTGGGGGGTGGGGGGACCTGCTATGTAACCAGGAAAGGAAGAACTTCATTTTTAGAGAAGGTTGAAAGCTGCCTGCAGGAAGCAGACAAGCACGAATGAGTCATAATTAGCTACTCCCAGCCCACAGCAGTGTCAGGTACAGCTGGACACTAAGACGTTTCCTCAAAATACAAAAGGAAAGAGAGAAAGAAATCAGTAAAATAATTATTTATTTTACAGAACTGAGAACAGAACTATAAAACTGATTTTACAAGGTGGGTGGGTGTGGAGGAGAAGTGAGACAGTGACGGAGGGGCACTGACAGGAACTCCTATGGTGGGCATGGTATTAGGACACTGTATGGCACCAGAGGGATAATTCAGGAGGTGAAGTGGCCTCAAATCTGGCTCATATCGTCAGCACTGTATGTGGTCCTTTGAGTGCTGCTAGGAATGACCCCTAAGCACCTCCAGGTGAGGCCCACCCTCTCATCCCTACAAAATATTGTATACATGAAACTCGATCATTCAGGGTATTAGAAGTCATGCTGCCTCAATTAAAAATGGGGATGGTTATTTAAAAGCAACAGATTGTCTGTTTTCTGAGCATGTGGCAATCCATAACATCCAGGAAGAAGTGGAAATTGTTACTTGAACTCAGGGTATAGTTACCGGTATAGCAGATGTAGACCAAAGGCAAACTAAGAGACAAAACACACCATAGCAGTTTTTGTCTCTTAGATCCCCCTGATCTGCAGGGGATCCCCATGTTCCAACAGCAGCAGGGCTGGGATTCAGGAAGTGCGGGGCACTCCACAGCTGAACCAGAGAAAACTCAAGCGATTAGTGCAAAGGTGAGTGTATCCCTGGACGTGTAGATTCTTGAGAATTTTATGGCATACAAAACTCAGATGCTTAAAAAGATGCATTTTATTGTACAGTTTAATAAAATGGGTCCCACTCCCTCCCATCTGTCCAGGTCTCTCCTTAACACATGGAAAGTGTCACTCATTTTCCCATTTTGATTGGATGCCTTTTAAATGGTTCAGCTTTAAAATAACCAATTGAATTAGCTCATACACCTGCCATCCCACTCTTCTACTCACATCTTCCACAAAAACCTCTTTTATTTCTGTGTCCAGTTTTGACATCTTCCCCTTACAGACTTCTTGGGGAGCTGACCAGATGCTGTGATTTCCAACCCAAAGAGTCATTGGTTTGATAGGTATTTGTTGGGGACTGGAGTGATAGTACTGCTAAGTAGGGTAGGGTGTGTTTGCCTCGTCCACCACTGACCCAGGTTTGATCTCCAGCATCCCATACAGTCCCTCAAATATCACCAGGGATAAATTGAGTGCTATCCATGAGTAACCCCTGAGAATCTCCAGATGTGGTCCCCCAGACAAGCAGAATACAGGGAGTGAGGGAGCAAGGAAGGGAGGGAGGGAAAGAGGGAGGGAGGGAGGGAGGGAAGGAGGGAGGGAGAAAGCAAGGAAGGAAGGAAATAAGGAAGGATGTAGGGAGGGAAGGAGAGGAAGGAAGGAAGGAAGGAAGGAAGGAAGGAAGGAAGGAAGGAAGGAAGGAAGGAAGGAAGGAAGGAAGGAAGGAAGGAAGGGAGGGAGGGAGGGAGGGAGGGAGGGAGGGAGGGAGGGAGAGAGGAAGGGAGACAGGGAGGAAGGGAGAGAGGGAGGGAGGAAGGAAGGGAGAGAGGGAGGGAATGAGGGAGGGGGAAGGAAAAAAGGGAGGGAGGGAGGGAGGGAGGGAGGAAGGAAGGAAGGAAAGAAGGAGGGAGGAAAGGTGGGAGGGTGGCAGGGAGGGAGGGAAATCCCATTGGAATTCTTAAAAAGATTGTGCTACCCTGGATTATAAGATTATATTTCCATCTGAAGATCTCTGTTGACCTCTTTAGATGTCTTCCTATTTTCATCTGCCCACTTTTCAAATTGTAAACGTTACATGGTATTTTAAGCAGCTACTCAAAGATTGTTACATACTTATCTAAATTGGGTCTCATCAGCACCTTAATGAACAAACTATAAACTGGCTTTAATCAAAATGTTTTTAAAAATTAGAGCAGTGATTCAGCTCTTGGTCTCTACATGCTCTTTGCAGTTATTAAACTTCAGGTCCCTTGAGGAATGATTCACGTGGCTGAGTATCCAAAGCCTTCAGTTTCATGTCACCCTGTTCCCTTGCTCCCACCACTGCACACTACACCCCTCTGTAACACTAATAAATGCATACATTTGCTGCTTTTTTTTTTCAGATTTTCACTTGAAAATGTTTACTTTGCTCTGAGACTATTTTTGGAATACATTCTGTAACAATGGTGTCCTTGAATGCCAAAAATCGGATTTTCGAAAGCACACTTCTCATTTTTCTTGAGTTGTGCCCACAGTTGGGAGTTATCTGACCCAAACTCCATTCTCCTAGTCTTTGCCGAGCTCTCATGTGGAGCTGAATCCACATGCCCCCAATGAAAGATGTTTCTCTTGCCCTTTTTCTGATCAGTGGAGCCCTCACAGAACTCTTAAGAGCTTGTGAAGATGATTACAATGAGCTCTGTGATTTCAACCAATTCCTAAAATGCCTTGGGATATTTTTACCCTGCATACTATTTATGCAAAGAGAACTTTCATCCTGGAGGGGAAAAAATCATCTAAGGCAACTTGGGTTTTAAATGTTAGTCTGTTTTCTTTTTCTTTTTTCTTTTTTTAATCGAATCTTTGTGTTCTATAGTAGAAAGGTTTCCATTAAGAGATATTTCTAGTTCCCTAATCTTGAGACTCATTAACCAGCTGAGTAAACCTAGGCAAGTTACTTAGATTCCTACAGTGTTGTTGTAATACATAAGTTTAATGGAATGATATCTAAGTAACTTGTAACACTTAACATACCAAGTTACCAAAATAGCTCTGTCCCATTTTGTCTTTTATCATAGACATCTGCATGCCCATACAAAGTCTTTTGAAAGCACATTTTCCCAAAACATACAATTATTTTTAACCTTGTTCTGAAACTCTTGTAGAAACAATTAACAAATGACTTTTCTTTACTATCAACTAACTTAATACATTAAGTTGTACTAAATAAATGGGGACTTATATCAAGTTACTCACGCTTGTGATTGAAGACCTTTTATTTTTGAACACAGCAGCATTGTATTAGCAGATCTCTACCAACAATTTACAATCACCCCCAAATGAATTATGAAGAGATAATAGTGTGTCAGTTATAAATTTAAGAAACTGACAACTTTGACTATTTTTTGGGGGTCACATGAATAAAATCTAGTTGGAGTTTCAGAACCACTTGAAATTCCTTTGGTGATTCTGAAATTAAGGATGCACTCCAATGGTTTTGGTTTTAATTGAGCAGAAAAGAAATGTGTTACTTCAAAGGTACTTAGTCATAGTAAAACCAAGTTCAGCTATTAAAAAAGAATCTTTTCTCTTGCTGCCCTAGAGTATTCAGAAAGTCTACAAATATGGTCTTTTATTTTGTGTGTCCCAAATATAACTGGCATAATTATCTTCATATTTGGCTCATTAAGCATTATATTCTTCTGTGAATCACTGCAGTGTGACAATGGCCCTGCAGTGATACAGTTCCCTGTGAAATAAAGAGGGGGAGAAAAAAAACTCACAATTCTGTGCTAGTAGTTTTACTTTTAAGTCTATTGTCAATGGAGAACCATTGCTTTGATACATAATTAATCTAACTGAAGTTCAGAGTTTTGGACTTTCAAATATAAAGCCTGTTATCTGCATCTGCGACAAGCCCAGACCTTCAACCATATCCAGGGCCCACATTTATCTTGAAGTTTTGTGTTGTTCCCTGAAGTCATGGGGAGAGCAGCGCATTCTTCAGAAAGAGGCACTTTGAGTCCTTGGACATTCAAGTTATAATAAGAGCTGGAGCTGACCTCATCAATCTCGTCTGGTTCTGTAAGGCAGGCAGTCTCAAAAGCACTTTGTGCCTTGGAAGAAGTGAATTCCTAGGCCAGCATCCTGTCTGCCTGAGCTGCTATGGGGTGTCATAGTGGATCCATGTGGAGTAGAAGGCTGGGGCTGAAGGCATAAGGTAAATAAGGTAACCAGAATAATAGGGCCATCTTTTGACTTTCACAATTTTGTTATTTTAATGTTTACAATGTTGAGAGATGAAGGCTTAAAATTCCATCTGAAAAAAAAGTCTTTCTGCTTTCTACCACCCAAGTTAAGGAAATTAATAATATTTGTAATGTAGAGATTCATTTTCTATTCAAGTTTTGGTCCACACCTGACTGTGCTCTGGGCTAACTCCTGGTTTCATGCTCAGGGTTCACTCCTGGCAGGGCTCAGGGGACTGACTATATGGGGTTGACAGGAATCTAACCCAGGTCACCTGCATGCAAGGAAATAGCCTCTGGGCTATATACTATTGCGCTGGCCCTAGAGATTCCTTTGCCCCCTTTCTCACTGCTCCCAAATGACAAAATTTAGCTAGTTTACTTAGACTTCTAGAGTAGACTGTTCATTTATCTTGGAGAAAGGGGTGTGTCTATCAAAGGATGCTTGGGAAGCTTAGGAACTCTCTGGACCAGCGGCTTAATATGAAGGTGTGGAAATACAGTGATGCTGTGACTCAGCGCTGCTAGGATCACCTTGGCCAACCCAGCAGAGCTTAGAGATGCTAAGGAAGTACCCAGAGGTACTTGGAAGTGAGGGAACCATATAGAGCCAGGTACCAAACTGGGGTCTGCAACATGGAAGGCATGCACCTTCTATTGTCTCTCGAACTCTGCAGCTTTTATTGTTTATTATTGATATATTTTTCGATGACAATAGTTTTCAGTTAACTGCTTTAGTTTTTCATCCAGGAAATGTAGCAGAGTAATGAAACAGTAATATAATACAAATCTAGGTCCATAGAGATAATACACAGACTAAGATATTTGCCTTTCATGTGACCTACCTATACTACATGATCCCCTGAGTATCAGAAGGAGTGACCTCACCAAACATAGAGTATGGTTGTAGCCCTTAAGCACTATTAGTATAACCCCCAAACACAATATACATGTGTATATGTGTGTGTAAAATACATATCTAGGGTTTTTTCTAGTGAGAAACTTATGAGACTTTCTTACCAGTTTCTCTGGTATCGCTATAAATTGTGAATTATACTATCAATTTAACCATTGTCTTGACACTGAATTTTAATGTATAAATATTGTTTATAGTGTGCTTTGAGATAGCTACTAAATATACTTTTTCTCTTCTTAGTGGTTATGATGTTAAATCCTAGTCCTAATGTGAAATCAATGATACATTTATTAGCCATTTTGAAACTCTAGGCATGATGATTCTAGATTAGCTCAAAATGAATTAAAGACTTTGATATTAAATTCAAAACTTGAAAATACATAGAAGAACACATAAGTGATAATGATGGATTTAGTAGCTCAACTCTAATTGCAAGGGAGACTAAAACTGGAATAAGTAAATGGGTCTATACTAAATTAAAATGCTTTTTCATAGTAAAAGAAATACCACACAATCTAAAAGGCAGTCTACCAATTAGGAGAAGATATTTGTACATCATACATCTGTCACATATTTAAAATACACACAGAACTCATCTAACGCAACAGCAAAATAAAACAAACTGAAATAAGGCATTTAATCAAAACTGGGCAAAGATCTGAATAGGCTCTTCTCCACAGAAGTCAATTGGTTCACAAACACATGAAGAAATGTTTAACATCACCATTATGAAAATTTCAATCAAAGCCACATTGAGGTAATACTTTACATTGTTGGAAATAACCTATAGCTAAAGATAGCTATAACAAGTGTTGCTGAAGGTAGGGGAAACAGGAGCCCCGGGCTAGTGTTGGGCATATGAAATGGTGCAGCCTCTGTGGAAAACAGTGTTAATTCCTTGATTGTTAAAAAAAATGAAAACACCATATGAGCTAGAAATACCAACCCTATACATGTATTTGAAGTATAAAAAAGCACTAACTCTAGAGGACAGCTTGCACCTTTGCATGTGGCAGTGTTATTTATAATAGCCAAACATGGAATCTACCTAAGTGATACGTGACTAGATAAATCATCACACACACACACACACACACACACACACACAGTCTCTGAAATATGGTTCTTCCTTTTCAAAAGATTAAATTGTGTCCCCTTGGCTGGAGCGATAGCACAGCAGATAGGGTGTTTGCCTTGCACTCGGCCGACCCGGGTTTGATTCCTCTGTCTCTCTCAGAGAGCCTAGCAAGCTACTGAGAGTACCCCAACTGCATGGCAGAGCCTGGCATGCTTCCTGTGGCACAATCAACATGCTAAAAACAGTAACAACAAGTCTCACAATGGAGACGTTACTGGTGCCCGCTCAAGCAAATCGATGAACAATGGGACCACAATTCTACAGTGCCCTTGGAATAAAATGGATGAGTCTGAAGGTGACTATGAAATAAAAATAGAATTGATAAATAATCAGCAGATGATTTCACTCATCAGAAATATGCACAAATAAAGCAAATGAAATGGAAAATAGCAAAACTGCTAGACTTAACACTAATTATGGAAGTTACCGAGGGAAAGGGAAATGATGGTTTGAAGAAATGTAAATAGGGGTCTCGGTGGTGTTCGTGGTGGTTAACAACAGCCATATAGAATAATAAAACTTAGTCAATGAAGTAATGCATTGTAAATGTATACAATACCATATAGATATATAGATCTATCTAGTTATATCTAATGTTTTAGGTATATCTGAATGTAAGCTCTTCCATGTTTATTTATTTGGTTTACAGTCAGACCTAGTTGTGTTCGGGGCTTATTCATTGCCCTGTGCTCAAGAATCACTTTAGGCAGAGTTTCTGAGACCTTATGGGTTACCGGGAATCGAACCAGGTCAGCCACATGCAAAGAAAGTGTCCTACCCACTGAACTATCTCTCCAGCCCCCAACTCTTCTTGAATAAATATCCTAAATATTTCATCTTTGAAACCCAGCACTTTTGAATAAAAATGATAAATATTTCATTTTCTCCCAGATTCGATGTCACTGTGCCTATTTTTGAAGTAGCAATGGAAACTGTGTTGGACAAGGAGAGCATTGTAATCACACAAGTCTTGACATGTATTAGGGAAACGATTTTGAGAGGTAGAAGAAAAAGAAATGATAGTGTAATTATATCCATTTTACCATTTCTCCACTTACCTAACAAGAATATTTAAGTTCTTCTGGACTCTCCACATTTTTCCCTGAAAGCCACCTCTAAATGTTAGGGAATGTTTCATTTCTCCCAGGGCACATTGACCCATCTGATTGGTGGTTTAACATTATCCCTTTAAAGTACCAACTCGTATTGGCTGTTTCTTTTTATTTCATAGCCTGTACAGTAGTAGCACAGGTCCTTTCCCATCTCTTGATCTCTTGACCCAAACACTAGGTGTGAACAAAATTAAGGGCTAGTTCTCTAATCTTAGATGCCTTCAAGCTATCAACCTGTTGATGATAAATAGCAAGTGGAATGGCTAACAATATGCATTTGATTGTCTTATTCATATTCATTTATACATGGAGGAAGGGTGCTGAGATAGCTAAATAATTAAATCACATAATGCAATTAAAATTGCTCTATTAGAGTGCTCTTTTCCTCCCATTCTTCTTGCTGACAGAATGCATAGCAGGCTTCACCACAATGCAATTAAGCTGATTAGGTAATACTAATTTGCTCAAGTATGTAGTAGAGTTTTTTCCTGTTACTTTCTTTTTTTTGAAGTTCCATAAGTCAAATGTCAGATCCTCAAGGAACAGCTACAGGTTTTAAAATGATGTATGTATAATTCTTTATCAGACATTACAGCAAAGATGGGCTGAATCTTCCAAGAAAACTTGGCTTCCTAGAATTGTTCCCTGGACTGTTAGCTTAGATTTCTTGGGATATATGTAAAAGTTCAGGCAAATTTTGGAAGTTTTGTGGACTAGAATTGACTCTTATTCTCAGATGTCTTCCTGATAATACAGGTTAAAAATCAACTTGTTTTATCCTTTGCCTATCTGCCTGCCCCACTCCTTTAATAAGCAATAACTACCAATTTCTGTTTTATACTGCCTATTATGTTTTATATAATATCCTTGTCAAACTACATTGATCTACTTGAAGTGCACAATGGCATTATAGTACATTATTATGTTTCTCTGATTCACTTCATTGCTAGTCACAGGACGTCAAGGAGCTTTCTACCAACTTTTTTTCTTTTATGTTTTTTAATTTATTTTATTGAATCACTGTGAGATACACATTTACAAAGCTGTTCATGATTGGGTTTCAGTCATACAGAGTTCCAACATCTGTCCCTTCTTGTAAGTGTTTTTATAGAAGGAAGGCAGAGGAACATTATATTCAAAGATTAAAAATATAATTTAAGAAATGTTCTTAAAATGAAATGATTTGAATAAAAAATTGAAGACATCATACTATATTTCAAGATAAAATAACATATCAAAAATTCATATCAGATTTTTAATCATTATGATAATATTTTCATTCTAATTGGCAAGTTTAGATTTTATATTGAATTTATATTGATTTTAGATATTGAATATGATTTTAAAAAAATATAATGAATCACCATGGGGATACAGTTACAAATGTGTTTGCATTTCAGTCATACAATGATCCTTTATCCATCCCTCCACCAGTGCCCATTCTCCTCCACCAACGTTCCCATTATCCCTCCCACCACCCCCACCAATCCCCTACCACCCCACCCCAGTTTCTGCAGCAGGGCATTCCCTTTTGTTCTCTTCAAGAGGCATCTGCTGGCAGAGATGCAGACTTTGAGATGCAGAGAACCATATTCCTTGTGCTGGGTGAAAAGGGTTTGTGAGTAGCAGAGGAATGTTGGGATGTGAAGACTGTGAAGGAAAGGTTCCAGGCTTTCCTAGAAAGGGTTTCTCTGTCACCTTGATCAATGCTTTTCATTTCATCTGGGACATGAGAAATTCCAACAATGCAGGAGTTAGCATCTAGCAAAGAGTACATCCTGAACATCACTAGGTGTGACCTCAAAACACGCAGAAAAAAATTACACTTTTCTGTGATTTAATGTTTCATATAAGCCATGATTTTCAACAGAAAAATAACATGTAAAAAGTAACATAATTTTGGTTACTCAGTTTTGTTATAATGTATGCAAGTCGCAAGATGTCATAATTTTTTTGCCAGTTTTTTTTTCTTACAGTGCAGTATAGTTTTGTTATTTATTTATTTATTTTTATTGAATCACCGTGAGCTACAGTTACAAAACTTTCATCTTTGAGTTTCAGTCATACAGTGATGGAACACTCATCCCTCCACCAGTGCACATGTGCATTTTCCACTACCAATGTCCCCAGTATCTCTCCGCATACCATCCTATCCCTCCCCCTGCCTCTGGGGCAGGCAATTACACTCTTACTCTCTCTACTTATAGGTATTATGGTTTGCAATACAGATAGTGAAATGATTTCATGAAGGCAGCTGGGACAGAGAAGGGATCACTAAGTCAGTGATGCTTGGAGGATCTCTCAGGATAGGAGATGTGTGCTGAAAGTAGATAAAGAACCAAGCAAGTTTATTTTCTGGGTTAATTAAGATGCAGTTTTAATCTTTGTCCCACACAAATAAGGCAGCATAGTCTAATGAGGAAAATACTGCTCTAGATGTAACTGTGATTCCCACAGAGGTTGTTGTTCCTTAGAACTTTTGACAAGTGGTTTTAATTGAGGGCCTAGGGTAACTTCTGAAATAAATCATCTCATCTAAGAAGTCTCACCCTATTTTATTTGAGTCCATATCACTAACAAATCATTGCATTAAACCATTTTCCAGTTAATTCATATTTTGATAGTGAGATGTAGGACTAGCTGGTCATAATCTGAGATCTTTAAATGTGACCTGACATCTAACAGAAGTGAATTTCTGTCAAAGGGAATGGAGTATTTTTTATGCTTTCGTTTCCCCCCTTCTGTTTCTTTTTGTCATAAAGAGATTGAAAGTCCCTGCTGTATTAGTGTACAGAACATAAACCACAAAGCTCTTCCTGAAAGGTAATTTTCCAAGAATGAAAAATAAGAGCATGGCATTTGACTGTTTGATTTTCTGTCATTCAACGTGCATTAAAACAACCATTTTTTTTTCATAACTACGAATGGCCTCACTCTTGAAAACTGTCAATTACAAATGAAAAGCGATAACACATTGAAAGCAAAGCCCTCCCAAATCTCGCTAGATTTTCAGATGAATTTGGAAACAGTGGTAGACAAATGTATTCATTGTTTTAGAGAATTAAAGAAACAGTTTACAAATTTCATCTCATAAATTTTCAGCAAAATGTTATCATTTAAAATATTTCAAATAAATAACATTTTATAAATTTTATTATTTTCATTTTATCAGGATATATTTTTTCATGATTCCTAAGTTTTAAGTTAGGGGTATCCAGGGTAAAATATAGAGGAAGAATTTTTCACCATTTATAGAAGCATATACCTTAAATGAAAAAAGTAATTTACATATATGTATGTATGTATGTATGTATTTGTATGTGCAAATATGTGTAGTTATATATAGTGATATGTGAGGCTCAGGGTTTGATCCAGCACCACAACTAAAGCAGCAACAACGAAACACTTCACCTGCAACTTTGCAAAATATAACCATTAGTTGTCTGATAGAATAATTTTGTCCTAAGTATTAAAACAAGCATGATTTGGAGTGGGAGAGATGATATACCTCATAGGGCACTTGCTTTGCATGCTTCAGCCTGGGTTAAATTCCCATCACCCCATATGTTTCCCCAAGAACCAGAAGGGGTGTCTGAACCAGGAGTAAGCGTTGTGCTCCTCCAGGTGTGGCCCAAGAACCAATGCAATTAAAAGAAGCACGGTTTTATCCAGAGTGTATGTACAGAACTCCCTTGAACTGGCCATTGGCCTCCTGCTGAGAACAGAAACAGCTGATTTCTGTTATTTTGGTGGATCCGCTGCCGTATGTCTCAGGAAGTGTATTCGTGAAAGGTGCAGGGGTGTTAGAGCCGGTGGCTCAGCATAGCTCTCAGAGTAAATGCTTTAAAATCTGAATTCTCAGAAAGAGAGGGTGTTTAGCTGTATTTAAGTTTGTAACTTCCACTTCATGCACTCGTGGCATATTGTATATCACCCTTTTCAAACTTGTTGTGGTCGCCAGATGTCTCTAGTCCTCTACCCATGGGTGACCTTGGCCGGGGAGTTCTTTCCATTTGTGGAAATCATTTATCCATCCTGTGCTGAGATGGCACCTTCCCAGCCATGCCTTCCCATGAAGATTAGTCTCACCCTCTCCCCTTTGTGCTCCTGAGAGATTTTGTCTATACTTTTGATATACAGTATCCTGCTTGTCATCCTGTAATTATTTGTGTCTAATTTTAGTCTGTCAGTGATTTGAGGAAATTAGCTATGTCCTGGTTGTCTTTGAATCCAAAACACCTAAAATAAAATATTACCTAATACTCTTGGTAGGTACATGTATGACAGTTATTTTTAAAGAATGCATTTAGGTACATTGATAATTTGGGGACTAATGAATATGCTTTTATAAGCTCTATCAAAATCTGGAGTTTACTTTTTCAGACACTAAAAATGGCTCCTTGGATATGTTGTTGTATTGTTGGCATCATCATGTATTCTTCAGCACTTGAGCTGCTTATTAAAATTATATTTTATCCTTACAAGACAGAAGACCCTAGAAGTGAGGAGAACTATACATATGTGGTTACATGGAGCCTTTTCTGATTTTTTTAAAATTTTTTCAAATTTTTTGTTGAATCACCATGTGGAAAGTTACAAAGCTTTCAGGCTTAAGTCTCAGTTACACAATGCTCAAACACCCATCCCTTCACCAGTGCACATATTCCACCACCAAGAACCACAGTAAACCTCCCACCCACTCCCCCACTTGCTCAGTCCCCCACCCCACCTGTGTAGCTGATAAATTTCACTTTACTTTCTCTTTACTTTGACTACATTCAATATTTCAACAAAAAACTCACTATTATTGTTTGGAGTCCCCCCCACCCCCAAAGTCAGACCTGCTGGAAAGGAAGCATTTGATAATTTGTTTTCCATTGCTGAGAGTGATTTTTTATTAGAGAGTGGAAGGATAAAAATGCCTTTTTTTTTTTTTTGGGCTTTTTGGTCACACCTGGCAATGCACAGGAGTTACTTCTAGCTCTGCACTCAGGAATTAACTCCTGGCGGTGTTCAGGGTACCATATGGGATGCTGGGAATCGAACCCAGGTTGGCCGCATGCAAGGCAAATGCCCTACTATGGTGCTATTGCTCCAGCCCCAAGGATAACAATTTCGAAGGTACTTGTTTTCATTTGGGGAGCACACTGATGGTGCTCAGGATGAGTTCTCAGCTCTGGGCTGGAGATTATACAAGCCCTGGTGGGGTGCAGGGTACCATGTGTGGTGCAGGGGACTGAGCCCAACATGGCTGCATGGGAGCAAGCACCTTATCTCCTATACTATCTCTCAGTACCCTGAAGGTTTTTTCTGTTTTTCTTTGAGAATCTGTTTTGTTTGTTTTTTTCTTTGTGCGGGGTGGTATCTGGCAGTGCTCTGGGCATACTCAGGCCTCTGTGTTCAGGGATCACTTTCTTAGTGTTCAGATGTCCATCTGTGCTGCAGGGGAACAAGCTCAGGTTGGCCACATGCAAGGCAAGCATTTACCAATGGTGTTATCTCCATGGATACTTAAGAACTTTGGCTGGGCCCTTAGAGTCCGTGTCATAGATTACATTAAATATTTGGTTAATATCCCTGGATGTTCCTCTTAAGTGGGTGCAGTTTAATTAAATAACCACAAGGAAAGAAGTGACATTTGCATAAGCAAAATCAGGGAACTATTATATTCTTTGTTTGTTTTCATCATGTAATTTGGTTTCTGTGGTTTGGCTTCCTGCTCAGATGTTCTATGGACCCGTCTATTCTCGGATAGTCCATGGAATTTAAAGAACTATGTCAAGGTGTTTTTGCTTCATTAAAATATTGTAGCAAGAGGGGCTATGGGATAGTATGAAATTCCTAGTTAATTGCTGTGTTCACGTTAAAGTTAGTACGTTGGTAAGCTGACTAATGGGAGATCTACTCTGTATTACCACACTGATCTTCAAACTAACCCTGGCCCTGCTGTCTGGTGTAACCACTCTCAGGACATGCTTATTGAGCTAAAAAATGTACATCGGCAGTTTTTAAAGAATCGTTTTATGTAATAGAAATTTCCTACCTGTGTGTGTATATGCGTGTATCCAAACAACTATGCAAATTGTGGTGTCAGTGGCATCACATTATATGCAATGTCATCATTTATTGTATATTTAGGCATACTAGTTCATCTTTCATCACAAAATACCAAAACAGGATTAGTACCTACTTTTGTGGGTGGAAAAAATAGAACTTCAGAATTAAGTTTCTAATCGAAGTTCACAGAGTTAGTGGTTTCAGACTTCAAATTTGATGTGAATCTAAGGTTTGTTTGTTTCACCAGGGTTAGCCTTTGCATGATTACAGGTTCATTGGTTGCACTGTGAAAGAAATGAGAGTGTCTTGCACTAGTGAGAAGGCAGGTGTGCTTTGCTGGCTTTATTTTGTCTTGTTTCTTGGGCTACAGCCACAAGTGTTCAGGGGTAACTCCCTGCTCTGGACTCAGGGATCCCTTCTGGCAGGAATCGGACTCTTTGGAGTGCCAGGAATCAAACCCCCACCTGGTGCAAATCAAATGCTGTCTACCTGCAACACTATAGCTCTGGCTCTGGCAAGTGTTCTTTGGAGAGTGTATGTGTTTGGTGGGGTCAGGGTTGTAATTCAAATAATACTCTCTTCATAAATGTTTTTCTAAATATTCAAAATATTTTAGCTCAACTTCTTTTCTAGTTTAACCTCATGTAGCGCCAGTGTTCGTCACTGATACCCAGTGTTCTAAGAATCTCAGGGGTGGGCTGACTGGCTGCAAGAGTGCCCAGAACCACGGTGAACTTGACAGATCAGGCAGTCATGTATTGGCAGTTTTGCATGGTTGAGAGGAGTAAAATGACGGTACTTTATCACCCATTTTTGCTGAGGTCCACGGTTTCCTCTTTGACTACTGATATTTCAGTGGAAGTTTTAGTTGCTCAAAATTCCTACTTAAAAGGAAATAAAACTATTTTCAAATGAAACTTTGAAAAATATTCTCATTATTTTCATTGATGCTCATTAGTATATGTTCACATGTGTGCATGCATGCATATTTGTGTGTGCATGAATGGGAGGGGGGTAACACAGTAATGTTTAAGGAACCATGTGGTGCTGGGAATAAAACCATGACTCCCACATGCCAAGAATATGGAGACCGACCATAGAGCCATCTCCTTGCCTTTTTTTTTAAGTCTGTTTCTTAGTGAGGATACCTAATCAGTTAAATGTACTTGTGTCTTGCCATGATGCTCTCTCAAACACAGTTACTCTCTGAAGACCATCTCTATGATGTGGCCTTAGTGCACTCATTTGGACTTGGAGTCATGATCTAACTGACAGGATAAATGAGGGCTCTTTAAGATAAATCTCATATTTAATTGGGAAGTGTCATGTAGATGATGTATCATTTACATCATCTTTGCATTGTAGACTGTGTGCTATGACCATAAGTAATCACTTTTTAAATTAACAGCTCCTACTCTAAAGAGATCATCTGAACAGAGATGCAGTTGTGAGATGGTCAGATACCCACACTCAAACTCTGCTTCTCTTTACCCCGCTATATGTCCCCGTTACAAGACAAATGATATAAGCGTTTGTTCAGA
The DNA here is from genome assembly GCF_027595985.1 of Sorex araneus. Taxonomy (NCBI): domain Eukaryota; kingdom Metazoa; phylum Chordata; class Mammalia; order Eulipotyphla; family Soricidae; genus Sorex; species Sorex araneus. Next base: position 341,843,917 of record NC_073302.1, on the reverse strand, counting down.
TGCAAATGAGATGCTCACTCCCATCTCACATTGTTGGGAAGATTCAGTGATTTTGTTTGGTACAGAGTTTAATACTAGGACCTGTAATCACTCAGTGAACAGTCCGTAGTTCCAGTTCTTTTGTCAGGGAAGGGACTGGGAATGTTTGGAAGTGCTCAGGGATTACTCCTGTCTGTGTATGCAGGAATCACGCCTGTAGGCTCAGGGGACCATCTGGGATAACAGAGATAAATCCCTGGACAGACATGTATAAGGCAAGCACCCTTAGCCCTGAACTTTCACTTCAGACCCTCTAGCGCCACTATTAAAATTCTTCAACATTGAGAGCTCAGGAATTTAATAAAATGAGGCTTGGACCTATGGCTTTATTTAAGAAGGAAGACCTTGTTGTTTCAATGAGGGATGTTTTCGGCCAAAAACAACAGAAATCTGACCTTTAGATTAAATAGATCAACTAACAAACTCCGTGGCAGTTGTGCTGCTTGGTGTCTGTTGGGCTTCTTAGTGTTGTCACAATCGGTAACTCTGTACTTCTTACACTTGTCTCCTGATCTTCCCAGGTAAGGCTGGAATGAATGACAGGGGGAAGAAATGATGTCACTTGCCTCTCTTTATTAGAAAAAAAAAATGCAGTGACATGCCGCCTAATTTTGTGGACCACATAAATTATAGTGATCTCAGTAAACTACACCTGTGTAGTTTCTTCAACCAGGGGTTGGAATCCCATCTGGGATGACATAACTGAATGTCGTGATCACACAGATTTTGTCAAAAGTTCTTATTGACTTCCAATCACCAAAATGTAATTGAAAATCGAGTAGTATGCTGATTCTGAGGTGTTTCTGGCAGGGGCTACCTAAGATATATTTCTCAGGCAAAAAGGAGTCACAAACCGGAAATATTTGAAAAGCTCTACACTAGCTAGAATTGGGTGTATGCTCTATCAAGATCATATCACCATGCATTCTAAGTATATGATCCTCCATTAAACAGGGTCTAGGTGTAAATCTTCTCGCGGATACTGCTGCTATGATCCACATGCTAGATCAGGATCACGTGACCATTTTTTCTTTTTCCTTTTTTTTTTCTCTGCAAACAAGTGAACTGTGGCTATGAGTCTTTCAGCCTTTTCTGGGAAATTGGTCTGGGAAAGGCAGTGGGCAGTGCCAATCACTAACATTTTTTACGCCAGGTCTCATTTAAGGAGTAATGGCAAATGCATTGAAATTACAAGTAAATTTGTCTCAAAGTTTAAGAATATTCCTGCAGCCTTTCCTGAAACTACTTTACCAAGCAAATAGTTTTCTTTACGTCTCCTAAAAGAATGACAGCCATCAACAACTTCTCAGCCCTTTAAAACTCTCCTATTCCTGCTTCCCTTCCATGCCGCTAACATGGGTTAGATTTCTGGCATCACCTATGGTCCTCTAAGCACCACCAGGAGTGAACTTGAAACGCAAATCCAGGAGTAAGTCCTGAGTACCACTGGGCGTAACCCCCAAGACAAGACAAAAATTTCCTTCTTAGCTTGGTGAATTCCCTGAGAATATTTTTGGCAGTTCAGTTTTTTTAGCCCAGTGGTTTGAGCCTGTGAGGCATCCCTGGGGTGAAAGAGAAGATTCTGAATCACTAGGGTAAATAAAGATTATTTTCATGGAGGGCAGCTGGCTGGAGGAATATAGTCTCCCCACATGAGAATACCATCTGCAGTAACAGCATAGCCATCCAGGAATTTAAGTTTGAAGCCATGAGAAAGAAATGGGCGTAGACATCAGTCAGAGTTGGGCAGACATCACCCCAATATTCAGTGAAGGGAAAAAAAAACTTCATTTCTTATTAGGTGTATGCAAATAAATGTTAATGTAGTAACATTACCTACTAGTTAGTAGTTACCTACTAACTGTCGCTTTTCCACTAACTCCCTTCAGTTAATTTTGTCCTTATTTTTATGAATCAGAGCCTTCTCCAAGTCACGTAACTTTAACATGGTTTTAATAATTGAGATGTTACATGATGCCTTTTTCTTTTCTCTTCTCAACATTGATTGAGTTCTTGAGATTGCCAGGACACTCAGACTTTTAAATAGTGATCAGCATCCCAGAGTTTCAGATGGAGACTGAACTTGTTATTTTGTCTAGAGGACATTTATTAAAATAGCAGGAGAATAATGTAATTGCTTTTAGGTCTCTCTGCTTTGTGAATCAGATGGTTAAAACTTGATTCATCTAATGATGTAGTGCCTTTGTCATTTTATTTATGTTAGATTAATGTGGTCTCACTAGTAAAGATTATTACTTTGGATCCCATCCCCACCTCTGGTAGGTAGTTCAGCATTCATACAACATTGTTACTGAAAGATGCATCTTTTGTTTGTGTATGCCAGTGGCTGTTCAGGCTGGAATCATGGCAGTGTGGGTTTGATTCTTTATTAGGTGACCCTTTAGTGCAACAATGAATTACTTTGGACAGGATGCAAATCCCTGATGGGAGAGTGAGCATTTGATGCCCATATAAAATCTCTTAATAACTTTGTCATTTCCTCTAATGCATGGATTTATAAAAGCCTGAGGGGACTTGGTATTTATTAAAGAATGAAATTGGCATGAGCAGTTAGTAACAAAACAAATTAATCTATAATATATTTAATGAAGCTCATTGTAAATATCATTTAAAAACATTAAAATGCCCCTGAGATTCAGTTCTGTAATTTGAATTATTCCATGTGATAGACATTTTTTTGTTTTTATTTTGAGAGTGACTTTTTGAACTTGCAAGCAATGGATTCTTTACTCTCACTACTTAGGATATTTGCTTTACAATGATGTTTTTGGTACTTTCAGGCACTGAAACAAGAGTTACCTTTTCAATTGCAAGTTTATTTTAAGGCTTATATATCTTAACTATTATGTGAGAATCCCATCTTCCCTTAAGCTGGTGTTATTTTGTGGGAAAAAAATGCATCTTTGGAAAGAATCAGTCTATTGTTATGCTTAATTTGTTGTAGTGGCACAGACAGAGATTGCTTGTTCCAATGGCAAAGTCTATGCTTTCCTAACTCAGTATCTTTTAAGTTACTTCCTTACATATGCAAAATAAAACTTTAGGCAGTCAAACTGCTTGTGTTTTCTAAAATTTAAGGACCACATAACTGCTGAGAGGGTGAATTACATTCACCTTTCACAATGCTTACTCCTTGAGGTTACTGACTTGTTGTGAGTCATAAATGGCTCTTTTTTTAAAGAGTATTTAAATCTATTCATATCTATAAGTGTGTATTAGTGCCTGTTTGAGACTTTTTCCTATATATATTTCTTATTTATTAATTCATTTTATTTTATTTTTTAATTTTTTTTTTGAATCACCGTGAGATAGTTACAAGATTTCATGTTTGGGTTACAGTCACACAAAGATCAAACACCCATCCCTCCACCAGTGCACATTCCCCACCACCAATATCCCCGGTGTACCCCCCCTTTCCCACCGTCCCCTTGCCTCTATGGCAGATAATATTTCCCATACTCTCTCTCTACTTTGGGGCATTATGGCTTGCAACACAGACACTGAGAGGTCATCATGTTTGGTCCATTATCTACTTTCGGCATGCATCTCCCATTCCGACTGATTCCTGTAGCCATCATTTTCTTAGTGATCCCTTCTATATTCCATCGGCCTTCTCCCCTCCGCTCATGAAGCAGGCTTCCAGCTATAGGGCAATCCTCCTGGCCCTTGTATCTACTGTCCTTGGGTGTCAGCCTCATGTGACGTATTTTATACTACACAAATGAGTGAAGTCCTTCTATATCTGTCCCTCTCTTTCTGACTCATTTCACTTAGCATGATACTCTCCATGTCTATCCATTTTAAGCAAATTTCATGACTTAATCTCTCCTAACAGCTGCATAGTATTCCATTGTGTAGATGTACCAAAGTTTCTTTAACCAGTCATCTGTTCTAGGGCACTTGGGTTGTTTCCAGATTTTCTCTATTGTGAACAGTGCTGCAATGAACATATAGGTATAGATGTCATTTTTACTGTGCTTTTTTGCATCCTCGGGATATATTCCCAGAAGTGGTATTGCAGGGTCATATGGAAGTTCAATTTCTAGTTTTTTAAGGACTGTCCATATTGTTTTCTGGAAAGGCTGGACCAGTCGGCATTCCCACCACCAATGAAAGAGCGACCCTTTTTCCCCAACCCCATCAAAAAATGGGGAGAAGAAATGAGCAGACATTTCCGCAAAGAAGAAATACGAACGGCCAAACGGCACATGAAAAAATGCTCCACGTCATTAGTCATCAGCGAGTTGCAAATAAGATATTAAAGCCTAGTTTTCGTTGAAGGGAGCAGCCCTTTCTTGGCTGTGGGCAGGCTTGGGATCACTCAGTTTTCTTTGTTCTTCCTCTTGAATGGTAATGGGGAGGCTTGGGATATTGTTGTTCTTCTTTCTATCCTGGTTTCTCTAAATCACTCACACTGTCCCCTTGATTCTGTGGAGTTTTCTGGACTAAAGCCATGTTAAGTGGAGGGAAGAGACAGCCAAGCAAAGGTGTTTTCTTTTACCTTATCATGTGCTTCTCTCTGCTCATCAGTTCTCTAAATTCAGAAGCAAACCCTGTTTCTGCTATTCCATTGTCACTGTATCACTGTCATCCCTTTGGTCATCGATTTACTCAAGCAAGTGCCAGTAATGTCTCCATTCATCCCAGCCCTGAGATTTTAGCAGCCTCTCCTTCCTCGTGTTTCCCAACGATTGGAGGCTCTTTCCAGGGTCAGGGGAATAAGACCTGTTATTGTTATTGTATTTAGAATATTGAATACTCCATGGGGAGCTTGCCAGGCTCTTAATGCGGGCGGGATACTCTCAGTAGCTTGCCGGGCTCTCCGAGAGGCGCATATATATATTTATGGAGGTTATGGCTCACAGAACCTTTTTCCCCCAAGGATCTGTGATTGTCTCCAAAGAAATATTCATGGGTCCTGTAAACCATTCCAGGCGCTAATGGTCCAACCTGGCCCATCGGTTCAGTTCTAGTCCCAGAGACATGGTACAGAGGCAAAGGCACTTACCTTACACTAGGCTGACCCTGATTTTAACTGGACACTATATAGTCCCCTGAGACTGAACATTTTCAGGAATGATTCCGGAGTACAGTCAGAAGTAAGATATGAGCATTGGCAGGTGGCCCCCCCCCCCCCGCACCACACACAACACACACACACACACACACACACACACACACACAAAGTCCCACAAGGCTGCCTCAGTATCTGTGGTTTGTGCAAGTCTCAGAGTTTTCGGTTTCTGGTCAGCCTCTCACACATGGACATTTATGTTAGTCCTTTTAGCAAAGGCAGCTGACTCCAAGCCCAAGTTTGAAGGGACTCTTATTCCTTTCACCTGTCCAAATCCCTAAAGGCATGCACATTTTAAGGTACTGTACTATATTTGGTCCCTAATAGACAATATATCTGCACAAACCATATAGGCATATTGGATTAATGACTTCGTGCTAGAAAGGAAAGTTTTCCAGCACAGATATTTTTGGGCTTTTTTTTCCCGAAAGCTAAGATGACAGTTTTTACTATTACTACAAAAACAAAATAAAATAATGTGAGTCACTTGAATAAAAGCTTTTCACTTTTAATTGTCTTATTCCTTTCTGCCCTCACTCCCAGCCCCATAATTTTTAGTGGAAACATTCTGCCATCTTTGGGATTAGGTTTAATAACTAAATAAATAAATAAATAAACTTGATCAGTTACCTTTAATTCTGGTTTCCTGCTGATGTTCTTTCATTCTTTGTTTTGTGCTTTTTAATGAGAGTTAGGTATTAACTGCTGTCTAATGATAACTAGTCACTATCACCCCCCGCCACTACCCCCAACTATGCGAGTCACCCCACAACCACTGTGCAGGTTCCACCTGAGTTTGATATTTTTCCTGCCAAGTTTAACTTTGTTGTAATGACCTCTTTCTTCGATTTTGCAGGAGCCGATAATGGCGAAGTCCTCCCCGATTCCATCCCCTCGGCTCCTGGGACACTGCCTCATTTCATAGAGGAGCCCGATGATGCCTACATCATCAAGAGCAACCCTATTGCACTGAGGTGCAAAGCCAGACCAGCCATGCAGATATTCTTCAAATGCAACGGCGAGTGGGTTCATCAGAATGAACACGTCTCCGAGGAGACTCTGGATGAGAGTTCCGGTAAGAAGTGTGTCGGTCAGAAGTGACAGGGGAGCGCCCCTGAACCTCGGGGTGCTGTATGCTGCAGCCTCGTATTGCAAGGCTAGGCAAGCCACTTAGCACTGCTGGATTTTTAATGAGACTGTGCTTACGACATTCTAGAATTATGCGTTGCTCTCTTAGCTTTAAATGCCTCTCCTGGTAATCTACTCCAATAAGCTAGGGGCCTTTTTTTTTCTGGCTTTATATGACATTAACTCATAATTTTGTATGGACTTACCTAGTTGTGAAACTAGGTAAGCAGTCACTGTTTGTATGTTTTCAATTCTAAATTCTTTTGAAGTCAATCATTTTACTATGTAAACACAAAAAAAGGGGCACTGGGCAGCAGCGCTCTATCCCTCCCGCCGCCTGCATTCGTTCGGTAGTCTCACTGGGCTTCCCCCACCCCAGGGAGGTTGATGATGATGGGCAGGTGAACAAAGGAACAGGAGCCAGGCTAGTTGGTCTCAGATGCAGTTTATTCCATTCCCATCTCCATTCTCCTCTAATTCTCCTCCTGCTGCATCCTCCCCCATGCTACTTCATTTTTCTCGCTATGGATCTGGATCTCAATTTGGCTTTGCCAAATCTGCCACATACCCAGCCCCCTCTTCCACCCTAGTTAAATCTACCATCATGAGGGGTTGGGGGCTTACACATTGGTGTGGACACAATCAATAGGGGGAAAGTTCTTTTCCTCAGGCGATGCTTCTCCTAGGACAGATTCTCTTTCAGCAGGACGACCCACCCAATAGCAGAATCCCATGGGTGTGTTTCTCCTCTCCTTCTCCAACTAACATATAAGCATTCATAATATCAATCATTTTGTAAGATCATTTTGTAAGACACAGTAAGAGAGATACATTAAGTTTATAGAATTGCTCTCCTTGAGGTAAATTCAAAAAATTTAAAGAAAACAATGTCAAGGACAAGGAGTCAAATGGGGCATTTTACCAAATAACTTTGTTTGTATTCCAGTAATTGGGAAGGGGGTGGGATGGAGTGGAGTGGAGTGGTATTTTCACCGGTGCTCAAGGAGTCCTCCTGGCTCTTTACTCAGAGATCATTCCTGGCAGTTCTCAGAGTAGTAGTATGTAGTGCTGGGATCAACTATGTTAGCCACATGCAAGACAGGCGTTTAGCCTCTCTGCTATCTCTCCATCCCCCAAATGCTTTTTTTGGAAAAAAAAACTTCAAATTATTTAATCTTCTTATTAGATTCTATTCTTATATATTGTATTTTCTACAGTTTATAGGTCTGAATCTTCCTCCCCTCCCCTCCCCTACTTCCCCTTCCCTTCCCCCCTCCCCCCCGTTTCCCTTCCTGTTTCCCTCCCTGCTTCCCTCCCTGCTTCCTTCCTTCCTTCCTTCCTTCCTTCCTTCCTTCCTTCCTTCCTTCCTTCCTTCCTTCCTTCCTTCCTTCCTTCCTTCCTTCCTTCCTTCTTTCCTTCCTTCCTTCCCTCCCTTTCCTTTCCCTCCCTTTCCCTTCCTTTTCTTTTCACCCTTCCTCCGTACCTTCCTCCCTACTTTCCTCCCTCCCTCCTTCCTTCCTTCCTTCCTTTCCACTATGTAATGACAGAATCCAGATTAGATTACCAACTTTCACTAGGATTTCTAACATAAAATCACATCTTCAAATTCCAGGAAGATCTTTTACTTTATTAATTGAGCTAATTTATCTGACAAATAGAGATTGTGGGAATAATAATGTAACCAGCTAATAATAATGTAACCAGCTATGTTACAACCCTTATCTAAGAATTTAGTAAATACTAATTTACAGGAGTAGTTATAGTTAGGGGCAGATGATAATATTATTGCCTGCTTATTGATGAGAAAACTCAGATTCAAATACATTAAATAAGCTGTGTTCTTAATCTAGATGCCAGGCAGTGTCATTTATTCAACAATTTCAAAAGTTAAAACTTTTTCAGTTTTATTTTGTAACAAAAATAGCATATGCACCTCAAAACACATAGAAATTTAGTTTTTCCTGAGTCTAATTTGCTCTGATTCTGGATTATTGATTTTACTGGTCACTCAATAACATATTTTAAATGTGTCAAAAGCCTATCAATCATTAGATAACTGCAAGTTAGTTTTATTTACTGACTCTATATGACTATTATTCTTTAGCTAGATTAGGCTTTTCAGAGGATTCAGAGATGGATAAACAGAAACTCATATCCATCAGGGTTCTATCTCAGTTGATACCTATCAGACTAATATATCCTTCTTAAAATTTGTTGAGTGTAGAGGGCAGCCACATGGTGTTCAAGAGCCCCCTCTCAGCAATTATTGACAACTGGGTGGGTGAGTGGTTTATTATGTGAGTCTTAGGATACATTGCTACATGAGAACTTGGAGTGCCAGAGGGGTGACCTCACGTAAGAATAGTGCCTTATCCCTGTACTATAGCTCCAACCCCCTGACCAATTTCAGTAAAAGTACAGTTATAATAAATTCCTGACAAGAGGCATATGGTGCTAATAAAGACTAAATGAAAACACACACACACACACACACACACACACACACCTATCCAGGACTAGTGGAATAGATACAGACGTGATAGTAAATGTGTTGACACTGTGATTTTGTTAGAGAGGTGTAGTTGATGCCATACTCCAGGGGGACGAGAAGTATCAGTAGTCCAGAGGTATGGTGTGGGCCTGTAAAATAAACAGTATATATGTTCAAGAAGCTTGGTTTGGTTAAAATATAAACTACATGTTGAGAGAATAGCAATAAATAGTTGGAAAAATTATTTCAGTTGATGGTATGAAAGAACGGAAAGAACGCATGAAGGAACCAGCAGAGGAACCCAGGTGTGTGGGACCCAGGGCTGAGACCTCCAAGCCTGCTCAGATTCGGACTGGGCTTTTCCACCTAGATTCCCCATTTTCCAGTAGCTAGGCGGTCACACCCAGGGACTGCCCCCAGCCAATGGCCAACATCCAGAGCCTATAAAACCAAGTTCCCTGAAGCATGAGCCACATTGCGGTTGCACGACATCTTATAGCCTACTTCTCCCTCTGGGAGAACCTGGTAAGATGCCGAGAGTTTTCTGCCCACATAGCAGAGCCTCGCAAATTCCCCATGGTGTATTCATATGCCAAAACCAGTAACAATGATGGGTCTCATTCCCCTCACCCTGAAAGAGCCTCCAATATGGCACCATTGGGAAGGACAAGTAGAGAGAGGCTTCTAAAATCTCAGGGCTAAGACAAATGGAGATGTTACTGAGACCACTCGAGAAATTCGACCATCAACAGGATGCTGATGATGATGATGAGTATGAAAGGCTGCCCATGTCATGGTGAGTCCTTTCTTTGATCATATGGATATTTTGATGCCAGTATAGATTGATTTAGACTGATATTGGGAAATGCAATGAATGCAGTTCTTCTGGGGATGACTCAGGTAGAAACGCTGGAAGTAAGGTTGTCTTTTCAAATATGATGGAGGAATAAAATTAAGGGGAGCTGTGGACATGGCTCGTTGGGTTTAAGTGTGTCTGACATGTGGGGGCACTTGGTTTGATCCTCAGCACCACACATGGGTGCACATACACAAACACACATGTGTGCATGCATACGCAATCCACTTCTCTTGTGGATGGGGTATGAGGATCCTTCTAAGCAGTATTCAGGAATCTGAAGGCAGCCTCTCCTGTGATCCTGGCCAAACTGAGCCTGCCATTGTATGTCAGGACTGGAGATGTGATGCTGCTCAGACTCTGGTGTCCAGAGTACCCAGATCACCCCTGCAGTGCAGGACCTCCAGGTCCACACCAAGTGTCACTTGGAGACACCACTTGGTGATGAGGCTGAAACCATGATTGACTGCATGCCATGGATGTGCCTTAACTGTGGCACTATAATTGTGGTCTAGCTCCCATAGTCCATCTTTTAGCAGAAGCCAAAGGTTAATTCAGTTAATACAAATAACTGCATTGGCAAGGAGATACCTGTGTGATCATTATTTGGACAAGTGAAGTGTAAATTATTTGTGGGATATAATTAATAGATTGGTATCTGCAATTTGGAAGAGCTCGCTGTAGCACTCTCACTCTATTGTTCAACGATTTGCTCAAGTGGGCACCAGTAACATCTCCATTGTGAGACTTGTTACTGTTTTTGGCGTATCCATAGTGAGCTTGCCAGGCTCTGCCGTGTGGGTGGGATACTCTCAATAGCTTGCCGGGCTCTCTTAGAGGGGTGGAGGAATGAACCCAGGTCAGCCATGTGCAAGGCTAATGCCCTACCCTATGTGCTATCACTCTAGTTCTGGAAGAGCTCATAAATAGAAAAAATTTGATTAAGTAATAATGAGGATAGAAGCCGAGGAGAGTCATCCAAAGAGAACGGACAAGGCATGGGTTGACATGCACACCTGTTAGGGCTGAAGTTCTACACCTGGAATTAAAAAAACACCAGGAACCAATATAATTTTAGTAAACATAAATGAAGCAACAAAACAAACATAATATTCCTGTAGAGAGAGACAGAGAAAGTGACATAAAAAGAAAAGCAGATCTAGAGATATACCTCCTTAGGGTTAAAAATGTATATAGTGTTTGCTATAAACCAAAGCAAAAGGCCACTATTTTAATTTCAAAAAGATCCTTAGGTGATGCCATGTATGTGCTTAGAAATCAACAGATAGGTCAAAGAACTAAACATTACATAAATATGCTAAACTTCATATATTTCTGAGTAAATTTGGAATTACAGTATGTATGCATCACTTCAAATGGGAAACATTGGAAACTTGATTGCAATTCCCTATTTATTCCAGCTTAGTATGGGAGTTACAAATGTAACAAATGTGATACATTTTTTAGGGGTGTTCACCAGACCAAAAAAAAAAATGCTTACTGTTCCACTGACTAAGATGGAAAACCAAAAGGGATCTAGTGGTAACCAGCAGCACCATCTTACACGTAAAAACTTCTTGAATCAAGAAATGTAGCTGCTCTCCCTAGAATCCAGATCTCTAGATTTTCACTTCAGATGTTATATCAACACTAAAGTCACCTTTACATCCAGGTTTCTGTGCTGGCCACCCTATGTTAACACTGATATGGAAGCACTCAACAAGAATATACTTCGACTGTTCACAATGTCCAGAATCTGGAAACAACCCGAGTGCCTGAGAACAGATGATTGGTTAAAGAAACATTGGTCCATCTGCACAATGGAATACTATGCAGATTTAGGAAAGATGAAGTCTTGAAATTTGCTTATAAGTGGATGGACATGGAAAGTATCATGCTATGTGAAATCAGTCAGAAAGAGAGGGACAGACATAGAATGACTGCACTCATTTGTGCAATATAAAATAACATATGAGACCCAAGTACAGTAGTGATAAGGGCCAGGAAGATTGTTCTGTGGTGGGAAGCCTGCCTCATGAGCTGGGGGACAAGGCAGCTGGAATAGAGAAGGGATCACTAAGTCAGTGATGGTTGGAGGGATCACTCAGGATGCAGATGTGTGCCACTGAAATTAGATAAAGGACCAAACATGATGGCCTCTCAGTATCTGTATTGCAAACCATAATGTCCCAAAGTAGAGAGAGAGTAAGATGGAAATTGTCTGCCATAGAGAAGATGGATACTGGGGGCATTGATGGTGGAAAATGTGCACTGGTGGAGGGATCCACCAGTGCTGGATCATTGTGTGACTGAAACTCAATCATGAAAGCTTTGTGACGATCTCACGGTGATTCAATTATTAAAAAATATGTGCTTAGCATTTCAGTTTTCAAATCTTGCAGTTTTTCCACCAGAATTACTTTATTTTGAACCATTTCTGCTGTCTCTTTAAGAACAAGTCCCTCGTTCTCTCTCCAGGGCCTGGCACTCTTGTATAGAAGTTTAAGGGGCCGGAGAGATTGCACAGCAGGTAGGGCACTTGCCTTGCATCCAGTCCAGACTGGTTCAATCCCCAGCATCCTGTATGGTTCCCCAACTACCACTAGTACTGATTCCTGAGTGCAAAGCCACCCTTGATACCTTAGTGCTGCTAGGAGTGGCTTGGAAATGAATAAAAAGAAAAAAAAGTAGATGTTTCTAACAACTAGATCCAGTGCGATTTCTAGAATTCCAGGTATAGTTTCTGATTGAAAGAAAAATTTGACAGTGTCAGAAAAGGACAAATTGAACTTTGAAATGAGAAAAAAAATTATGCTTCTGTGCTCACAAGTTTAGGATCTTGCACAGCCCCATGTGACTAGACCTCGTGTTGGGAGAGAAAGGATGAGAGACAATAGGATCACCAGGTACTGGACAAAAAAATTCAGCTAAAGAATCTGAAATTCAGAATTCAGTAATGTGAGCCAGTGCCTCTAAAACAATGGTAGAATAGCAAAGGTTTATATGTCTTATATTCAATTTGTCCAACTGGAACGAACTCAAATACCAGTGGCTTAACAGGGCTGGATGCTTTATCCTTACATGTCTCTGTCCTAGATTTTACCCAGTAATGAACTCAAAATAGCAGAATTCCGTGGGGTACACTGCTCCAAATGAAAGATAGGAAACAATGAAAAATGATCAACTATTTTTTTTTATCACTGCTAGAAAATCCTTTATCATTCTCATTTAAAGTCCACTTGGTAAGTATTGCGAGCCAATTTAACACTGCACCCTCTTGTAATTTCACAGCATTCCATTTTGTTATTGCTTCCCACTTTTAATTCCCTAACATTGCTAGGCAACCCCATGTCTTATAGATAGGAGCATTGATTACATTCTCTGCCGCTGTGTACATCTCCCTCTCCACTTTGAAAAAAAAGACCAATACAAGTCACAAATTTCAAAAGGCCTGTGAAGAACAAAATTCAGAAGTGACAGAATCTAAATAAATTATATGCCATTTTTAAAAAATGATGTTGAGAAAGAATTTGAGTTTTATCACATGCCTTCTTGAAAAGAATTTAATAAGCACAACCTTTTCTTCCAAGTCATTTTGATTGAATCAATAGGAAAGAAATGCCTCTCCCTAAACAGTTTTCTTCTGTGTATTTAATGAAAATCGCTGTCTACCACACACTGCAATTATGTTTCCTAACCTCTGTATTAATAGTAGAATAGTAGAAACTGGAGCAAGATGAGTGGAGATATTATACCTAAAACCAATATCTAAGTGCAATTAAGGCTGGGAAAAAATGGCCTCAGGTATTGAAAAATAGATGTATTACATCCCTTGGGTTCCTCAGCACTGAGTTTGAGCTCAAGGCTTGGCTACCTTTACAGACTTAATAGCTTTTGATTGGGAGAGTAAATGACTCCAAGAGACCAAGGACACTCAGACCACTTTTGACCAAACACAATTAGTTGTCCATATTCTTTTAAGTCCTATTGGAAACAGTTGTTTATATCTCTTTGGCCAACAGTTCATCTATTTCTTAAATCAAGACAATTTTAAAATTCTTCTTTACTTACAGATTTTCATTCATCACGTAGCTAATGAGAAATGCATAGGACCTGAGTGTGTTTGGAGTCCACACAGAATCTTTTGTATTTCCAAATTGGAAGCAGTATTTCCTTTCAGTTGTTAAAGGCTGCAAACTGCCTTTGGTCTTTTGGGTAATTTGGTCCCTTCATCTAACAGTTCAAATAAGAAAAAAAGGATCATGTGTTTTCACGCAATTTAGCTTGGAAAACCCAGAGCCTAGAGTTCTTTCCTGTAAAAGTACAATTTATTTGACATGAGTTACTGTGTTTGCACAGACCTGGCTATACCTCTTCGTAAAGCACACTTTCCCTTCTCTACACAAGTCAAGGCTTCCTCTTTCATTTGTTCTGCCTCATTTCTTTTAGAAATATGGGAAGTTTTCTTCCTAGTGATTTTCCTTTGTTAACATCTGGAGTTGAGAGGTAATCCCAACCCAGGAATCCTGTGCTTGAGAAAGGATAGAAGGTTTTGCAACAGAAACTAAAAGCATTAGTGTCTGTCTGTCTCCCTTCTCCTCCTCCTCTTTCTCCTCCTTCTCCTCCTCCCTCCTCCTCCTCCCTCTCCTCCTCTTCTTCCTCCTCCTCCCCCCTCTACCTCCTCCCTCTTCTCCTCCTCCTCTTCCTCCTCATCCTCTTCAGTCTCCTCCTCCTCTTCATCCTCCTCTCCTCCTCCTCCTCCTCCCTCCCTCCCTCCCTTCCTCCCTCTCTCTTTTGGAAGTCAGATAATATAACCTGTTGCGAGAGTGAGGTATCAATAAGCTAAACTGTTTCTTTATCATTCAATAAAAACAAGAGTTTCCTCAATAACCCCACCACTCTTAACTTATTCTACTCTGGAGATATCGAACCCTAATTAGTGAAATAATGTATATTCCAGTGTGTTATAGGAAAATTCTCAGCTCCAGTAACTACTATTTTTTTTCTTCCTAAAGAGTATCATTTCAGGGATTTCATTGTATATGATTTCCTTTTTAAACAACTGGAAGCAATGTCTGGGGATAAAAGGTTAATGGATTGAGTTGAGAACAGGGAGAACAGTGGAAATAAAAATATATTGAATCTTTAATGTTGGTATCTCAGAAATATTCCATTCTGGTGATGGGGATTTGTATTTGCATTATTTTCCCAGAAAGTCATTTATTTAATGTTAACGTCAATGATTCACAAATCACCAACGCACATTTGAGAAACATATATTTTAGGACATATCACATAGAAACAATCAATCTCTCAAATGTCCCATTGACAGTTTGTGGGCTTTAAACTCACTTACATAGAAACATTCTCCCACCTCACCCCAGATTTAACCATGTGCATCATTCTGCTGCTTAGACAGGACTGACATATTCTTAAAAGGTTTTCAGAAAATATTGTTTATTCCCTCCAGAAACCTGTGATGGAGTCTGAAGGACTTGTCTCTTATGTTTAATTTAACCTTTGATATAAAAATTCAAAAACCCTTTACTCTCCTTCTATCCTTAGGAGAGAAAGAAAGCTAGCTTACCATTTTGTTTAGTTTAAAAAACATTTCTTATATTTATCAGATATTTGTTCTAAACCCTAAGTTCTTAAGCAGTGTCTTTGGACTTTTTCAATTGCTTATTCAGGCAACATTTAAAAGTGTGCTTCTTAATTTGAAGTGGAAATTATAAGGATTGAAAATAAACTGATTTGCACTTAAGAATATAGATGCTAGTGTTAGCTCATAGCATGTTTGAAATCTGACTACATACTTTTCAGAAAACACATACAAAAAAGAAACAAAAAGCAAATGTATTTCAGAGTAGAAAATTTCTTTGGCATCCTTTCAACTCCATTTCCAAGAATGTAAATTGGCAGTTATAATGTCCACCTCATAGAACTATCGTTAATCTCAGGACTAGCTCCCGTAACGGGCTTAGCACAAAACCTGGTGTATAGAAAGTTCTCAATGACTTATAAGATTATAGATACATTTTAAATTTGCCTTTCACACTGGTAACCCAACATTAATTCTGGCATCCCGTATGGTCCTCCAAGTTCTGACAGGTGTGATCCCTCAATAGGAAGCCAAGAGTAAATCCTGAGCACTTCTGAGCATAGACCTTGAACAATAATAAGAAATTATTTTTTCTCTCATTTTATTTAATATTTGAATGGGACAATTATTCTTTACAAAACAAATACTGGAGTTGGAGTGATAGCACAGCAGGTAGGGCATTTGCCTTGCATGCAGCCAACTCGGGTTCGATTCCCAGCATCCCATATGGTGCCCCATGCACTGCCAGGAGTACTTCCTGGGTGCAGAGTCAGGTGTAACTGCTGAGCAACACCAGGTGTGACCAAAAAAAGCGAAAAAATGAGTAAATTAATTAAAATAAAATAAAAAACAAATAATTTTTATTTGTAATTTCAATAAAAGCAAAGTGGCAATATTAACAGCTTAATAATTTTCTTTTATACAATAACACTTGACATTCATATTATTCATTTTTCTACTTTTTTTTTTTTTTTTGCTTTTTGGGTCACACCTAGCGATGCACAGGGGTTACTCCTGGCTCTGACTCAGGAATTACCCTTGGCGGTGCTCAAGGGATCATATGGGATGCTCGGATTCAACCCGGGTTGACCGCATGCAAGGCAAACGCCCTACCGGCTATGCTATTGCTCCAGCCCCGTACTTTCTTTTTGGGGGTGGGGTCTCCTAAGCAGTGTTCAAGGGGTCCCGCAGATATTTAGTGATGCTCAGATCTTGTGGTGCTGGGGACCAAGAGGGCCATACCTCTTGGTGCTCAGGGAGCCATGTGGCTCAAGAGATCAAACTTAGGGCTTCAGTGTCTTAGGCCTACACTCCAGCCTCTTCAGCCATTTCCCTAAACACGTAAATTTAGCTGATGTTATTCTCAGAGTCGAGGAAAGACAGTCACGTCACATAATCCTAGTCTACCAGTCATTGTAAATCCTGTAGTTTTGACTCCTCACTGATTGGGGCAGGAGAGTTGGAGATCTTGAATAGATCTCCCTCTCAGTTGCAAAGGTGGTGTCTCAATGAGTCATTCCTCGTAATCTGTGTTCTAAATACCCTAACAAGAGTCTTCTGTCTCAGAAGGCTCCCTCCTCTCGGTTATCAGACAACACTATCAAGTTAATTTGCTTTCTTCTGCCAGACACCTCTGTGCTGATTAATTTTAATCTCTGGTGTAGAAAGGAAAAAAAAACAAAACTGAAGAGCTTGGGTGAATTTGTAGATCCGGTACTTAAGACTGAACCATGGTCCTTCTGAGGAATCCGTGGAGTGGTTATTATCAAGGGGAAGCTGAAAAGTATTCATTAGGCATAGTGCACATTCAAGGGATGACTTTTTTAAAATCAAAATACATTTTTATCTTGTTGCTAAGATGAAGTGGCAAAAGATATTTAGCCCTAATTAAGCATCTGCCAGTGAAATGAAATATGGTTCTACCTTTTAATTATCTACATTTAATTTGCTATTTTGGGTAGCATGTTGGCCTGAAGACATCTAAATTCCCCTGAGAACTGGAGACACAGTTCCATAAAATGCTTCCCTCAGTCTCAGAGTTTTGTCACATCTGTCTATTTGAAATTTCTGTCAAATATGTATCATGATTCCTGCGCCCTTACCATGGCCTTGACCCTGAAACCAAGGTAATTGTTGATGAGAACCCTCAAGACTTAGGTAGAATGGCACTTCCCTTGGAAGCTTTGGCTGATGCTAACAGAGGTCAGAAGCACTCAGGTGTGCTATTTAGTGTGTATCTTTGCCACTATAGGTATAGAAATTGTCATACTGCATTGTTGGGGCCAGTTGAAGTATCTTCAACTCCAGCCTGTAAGGTACCATGGTGTACAATATTGGTAATGCTAGTTCCATGCATTCATTATTTGATACCACACCGAATGCCACACCTATCAACAGATTGTCCGCTTCCCTCCACCAATATCCTAATCGCCCTACCCTTCCACTCCTGTCAGTTCTGTTGCATTTGGCCATTAATTGTACCGTTGCTTGTATCTTTATTTTATTTTTTTAGACTCATTTTAATGGTTTTTTTAATTCAGAAAATCCTTCGTGTAATTCGGTTTTTGTTTAATTTCCAAGTGTTTGAGGATTTTTTTGCCCTTCAAACACTTTCTGACTAATTTCCATTTTCAAAGCTTCATGGTCTGAGTGGATAGTTGATGTGATTTTGATTTTATCTTCTTGATTTTATGGAAATATATTTTGTGGCCCAGCATGTGGTCTATCTTCCAGCAAGTCTTTTAATCATCTGCTTTGTCACAGTATACTCAGCTCATAGATCAGGGTGCTGAGTTTTGTTATGAGCCTTGCACTAATTTTCTTTGAATGATCTCTGTTACAAATGTAAGGCATCTTTGATCTGCTTTCTCTGCAATGAGATCTGCAGAAAAAATAATGATAATAAAAATAACCGAAGCATGGTGTGAGGATTGCGGATGATAAAGAGGATCACATTAGTAAAGTAGCACTGTAGTACTGTCATCCATTGTCATCCATTGTTCATCGATTTGCTCGAGTGGGCACCAGTAACGTCTCCACTGTGAGACTTGTTGTTACTTGTTACTGTTTTTGGAATATTCAATACAACACAGGGAGCTTGCCAAGCTCTGCCGTGCGGGCGGGATACTCTCAGTAGCTTGTCGGGCTCTCCGAGAGGGACAGAGGAATAGAACCCGGGTCAGCTGCGTGCAAGGCAAACGCCCTACCAGCTCTGTGCTGTCGCTCCACAAGAAAAAATAATGATAATAAAAATAACCGAAGTATGGTGTGAGGTAGTGCAGATGATGCAGAGGATGACATTAATAAAGTAAAGGGCCATATAATGGTTCTATAATCATAGCAATAACGACAAAGTTTTATTCAAAATATGGAAAAAATTTTCATTGCTATGTCTTATTTTCAAGGATCTAACCCTAAACAAGTAATAGACAAATAGAAAAAAATGTTTCCTTTTACTATGAGAGGAACTCAGTTTTTCCCATTTAATGGGTTGGCTTGTTTTCTCTGGAGGAGGTGGAGTGAGGAAAGACTACTCTGGAGCCGAAGTCAACGCATCAGGCAGACGGACCCTTCACACCAGAAATAGTTACTTTTCAGAGACAGATAGAGTTTATTTATTTATTTTTTTGGCTTTCTCGGGGAATTGTCCCTATCTTGTGCTATTCACATGGTGATATTAGAAAAGTCCCTTGGCACTTGGCCGATCTAGCACTGTAAACTGTTCTCCTGGTTAATCCATGATCAGGAACCAGTGCCGTGAGGAGCCCGGGGCACAGTGTAGGCAGAACATGAGCACTAGAGTGCTCACTGGAGACAGGCACAGCGGTTACGACGGGCATTCAATTTGCCAGAATTTAGTCTTACTGATTCTGCATGGTTTTGGACATGAATGACAGAAAGAGGAGGAAGAGAGAGTCTCACATCCCGTCTTTAGTCGAGTTATCCTGTGTAGGAAATTGAGCATCCTCCAACTGAGACCTTCCACAAGAGGAAGAACATAATGCTGTGAGGAGTAGTAAGCATCGGAGAACTGTGGACGATTCTTCCCCAAACACCCATCACCAGGTGCATTTGCAAACAGGTTGCAAATAGCCACAGCTGGATTCTGCTGATGGGCTTTGTGGAAGTGTGGTAATAAGCAGTCGATAAAAAGGGGAGAGCTGGTAGTAGGACTCGGGCCATAGTTGGCACAGTGCTGAATGCAAAATGCCATTCCAGGATTCTTAGCTTGCTGCAGGACATGTTAGGATTTTAGACAAAGACTAGATTTCTTGTATTAGATGATGAAGGAAATAAAATGATTTTTCATGCATTTTTCCCCTCTTCACTTTTTCATCCCGTCTTCTATAATTCTCTTTGAAATACAAAGCATAGACCTTCGATTAGCCTGAAAATTCTCTAAC
Organism: Sorex araneus; assembly: GCF_027595985.1. Lineage (NCBI taxonomy): Eukaryota > Metazoa > Chordata > Mammalia > Eulipotyphla > Soricidae > Sorex > Sorex araneus. Next base: position 341,824,303 of record NC_073302.1, on the reverse strand, counting down.
CTTTAGTCTCCCAACAGGATTAGGCCTGCTAGGAGTAACTAGTGTTTTCCATCTGATAAATAAGGGGATTACAGCAATAACCGCTGTCAGCATTTTTCTCATTTAAACAAATAAAGCTGACAAATGATGAAGTCCTGTGTGCTCTGTTATGTTTTGTACATGCAGCACAATTACTCATCTGCTGCCAACATTAGTCTATCTATAACTAAAGCTTCCAATAGCGTAGAGATCTTATTAGCATATCCATCCCATAGCCATATTTTTATATTCTTTAAGACTCTTCTCCATAACAAAGGCTGATAGTTATAATTTGCACCATAATTTAAAGGGCTGGACTCATCTGTGATATCAGGTACAATGTTACTCTTATTTATGAGGTGCCATCATGTATTTGCCTGGAATATTTGCTCCCCTGTTCACGTCTATGAACAGGTTAGCATCTCTCTCTTGAAACGTATTAGTAGGTAGTGATCTCTCCAAAAATGCTAGATGAATGTTGAGGTGAGGGGTTGGATATTTTCTTAAATAGAACTAATCTTCATGAATGTTTCTAATGTGTGGATATATGGTAAATGCTTACATGTGTGTCGTATGTAGCCATTTTTTCTGTGGTGATATTTTGTTGCTTTGGGGTGGGTATCTCACAGACCATAGATCACTTGCTGTACTGAGATGATAAATTCCACCATACAATAAGCCTTTTCCTAGGAACATGACATATATATCTAAACCAACAAGTGTTAGAGTCCGGAGTTGACCACCCCTCAAGGACAGTGAACAGAGCCAATAATGCAAATCACACAGCACCGTTTATTGTTCCAGCGAATGGGGGTCCAAGTATCTGCCCGGCACAGCAGGTTTCAAGGACCCCGAGCACTAAATTCAACAAGTTCTTATACTTTTCATTTACTCAACAATTTTCATTCTAGCAGCGGTGCGGCACTAAACTATTTTCACGTGTGCATTCCTCAACTACTTTCACTGTCTATATATTTTTTCCTCTCGGCCTGTGTCATCTGGCCCACCTCCTGATAATCACATTCCAGAGATCAGACCTCATTCCAGGGACCTAATCTGGACCTAATCTTTGATGATCATCTGGTTTTCTGCTTTAACAGTTTTGCAACCCTCCACTCCTGTTAACTAAGAATGAGCTAGTTCCTCACTCCTCGAAGAGGCCTAGACCACTTGAAGGCCATAGGGCCTGTCATGGCAGTTCTTCAGCTGAGCTGGCCCCAACACAACTTCCCTTGTAGATATCTTACACTTAGTTTTCTTCCGGAGCTGGTACCAGATAATTAGGGGTGCTTCCATGCCCCAGAGTATGCTGAAATTATGTAAACTGGTGGCTGGAGTGATAGCACAGTGGTAGGGCATTCGTCTTGCATGTGGCCAACCTGTGTTCGATTCCTCCTCCCCTTTCAAAGAGCCCGGCAAGCTACCAAGAGTATCCCACTCACATAGCAGAGCCTGGCAAGCTACCCATGGTGTACTTGATATGCCAAAAACAGTAACAATAAGTCTCACAATGAGAGATGTTACTGGTGCCCGCTCGAGCAAATCGATGAGCAGTGGGATGACAGTGACAGTGACAATGCTAATTCCAAACCTCCTCACCCTGCCCTTTTCCCTTCCTTGATGCCACAGTAAAGGTCCCTGCTCACTAGCATGCACCTCACTCTACTACTTCTTAGACCTGTGGCTTCCTTGTGTGCCCTATGGGGAGTTATTTTTAGGGATTGGTGAATGTTTATTTCCTTCATCACAGCCTTTTCCTTTTCTTTGTGCTTTGCCACACCTCTTTCAAGGAAATTCTAGTGGTCTTAATGCCCTGGAGCCTGGGTTAAGTGATTGCAAGTCTTGAAGTACAGATGTAGAAGACTGCTCTATGCACTTAACAATCCCCTGAGCCACTTTCAGAGGGTGTTTGCCTTCATTTGAAACCTGCCAAACACTCATAGTTTAGATGTTATTACAGAAGATGCAACAGATAGTATCACTCTCCATGAGCTTGAAGGCCTTCTGACCTTTCAGGCTTACTAGATGTTTCTTTGGTAAGCATTCACGGACTCCCAAACCCTAGACACATTCTGTCCCAGGAGGTCCCCCTACTCTGCCACCAGGGGAGCTCTGACATATCAAAGGGACTCGCCCACCTACTGGGAGGCTTTGATTTGCTCTCCTCTCTCCTCCTCTCCTGGATTTCAAAGTATACTATCCCCACTTGCCTAAAATCAAAGAGAAGCCTGTTACACAAGTTGTCTTTTCTGTGACCTCCTTCCCCCTTAATCCTTAAATGGGCTCTGCTCTCTAGCTGTTTGGGGGCCTCACAGCCTCTTCTAATCTTGAGTCTCAGTCCTGTCACATTACTCTCCCTTTCTTTGCCTGCCCACTTCCTCTTCTTACCATTGGTCGACCTCTTCTTCCAAGTAAATGCAGAAACAAATAAACAATCCAGTAACAAGAATAAACATGCCTCTGTGATTTCTTTCTTACTTGATTGATGGATGAGAAAGGTTTGAGGGACTCTTGAATCTCAGGAAGAAAGGTGTACTTCTGCACTTTCCAGTGGAATGTGGAATTATCAGTTGTTGTCAAGATGATTTCCTATTGTGTGACAGCCTACAAATTTGGAATGTATAAGGCAAACTTTGCAGGGTGATTTTCATGGCCATAGACTTCTTTCTTGTTGCTCTAAATCCCATGTGACTGATTGGATGGAAGGGAATATTTCCCCCAGCCTGATTAATCCTTATCTCTGTTATTGTTCTTAAATCCTGTGCCTCTATTGTTTAAGTTTTACCAAAAGTCTCTGACTGATTTGGGTAATACTGGTAATCCCATCCCCTGAGTTTTTTCCCAGAGAGTTAAGGAGAGGTGTGATGGGGGGTGAGGAGGACAGACATATGTTCCTAAATTTTTTCTGTTCATCTTATTGCCATAACTTGATATGGGTACCTAAAAGGCAGAGTCTGGATTCAATTATTGAGAGGGGCCACTCATGGAGCAACCCTGGGCTCAAACCTGACTAGGCTGTAAATGGGGTGGGGGTCAGTGTCCATGGCTGTGGTTAGAAATAACATGTGGGAAGAAGTTGGAGGCATGCCCCCTTTAGTAGAATTCAGCAAGCATTTCCAAAGGTTTTGTTGTTGTTTTGTTTTCTGGCTTGGAGGCCACACCCAGCAGTACTCAGGGGTTACTCCTGACATTGCACTCAGGGATAACTCCTGGTGGGCTTAGGGGACCACCATGGGATCGAACCTGGGTAGGCTGCATGCAAGGCAGTTCACTACCCACAGTACGATTGTTCCGTCCATGGTACTGTTGCTCCATCCATGGTACTGTTGCTCCATCCATGGTACTATTGCTCCATCCTGTGTCTCCCTTTTGGCCCCATGCTGTCTCCCCTTGAGCAGTGTTTGCTGGGTAGAGGGGTGGTGACCAGAGCTGCTGCTGCCTTGCTTTGTGAGCAGAAATGGTTGCCAAAGTGTCTGTCTTCTTGAATGCCAGCAGCCTGAGCAAAGTGACTGCCCCATCCCAAGGAAAGAAAGGCAGAGAATCCTTGATCAGAGGTTGGGAAGAAACATATTCTCCAGAAAGGAAGCACTGAATGATGTTTTTATTAGAAGGAGAGCATTAATAGTACCACAGTGTGATATTATAAATACCGTGTAATAAAGGGCACAGTCTTACCATTCCTGTATTCAACAGACGCAAGTTTAGCACCTCTCCAGCTTCTACGAGATGCTCATCACAGCCTTCTGCCATTGTTATGGGATCTCCCAGGGTTTGCTTCTTGGGATCTTGGGACAAGCTTACTCAAGATGCCTCATGGGATTTGTCTTTAGAACCTTTAAAGCCAAGACACTTGCCTTCTTGGACTCCCAGCCTGTTTACCATACTATGGCGTGTGTTTGCTTGCCTCTCCCATCTGTCTCCTTCCTTCCTTCCTTCCTTCCTTCCTTCCTTCCTTCCTTCCTTCCTTCCTTCCTTCCTTCCTTCCTTCCTTCCTTCCTTCTTTCTTTCCTTCCTTCCTCCCTCCTTTGCTCCTTCCCTATCTCTCTGTCTCATGCACACACTCTCTCACTCTCACTTTCTTTTTTTTTAATTTATTTTATTCTTTAATTAGTGAATCACCATGAGGATACAAATACAGATTCACACATTTTCGAGCTTGTTTTTCCCTCATACAATGTTCACAAACACATCCCTCCACCAGTGCCCATTCTCCACCACCTATAGACCCAGTACCCCTCCCACCCCCCAATCCCATCTCCCCCCACCCCACCCTGCCTCTGTGGCAGAGCATTCCCTTTTGTTCTCTCTCTCCAATTGGGTGTTGTGGTTTGCAATATCACTCTCTCTTTCATTTGTTGTTGCTGTTGTTGATGATTTTGAGCCACATCCAGTGATGCTCAGAGCTTACTCCTTCCCTGCACTCAGGGATACTGTCAGCGTGCAGGGGACCATATAGGGTGCCGGGCACTGAACCCTGGCTGGTCGCATGCCATGCAAATGCTCTGTCACTTGTCTTCTCACTGTGACCTCGGTGCCTTCTCCCATCTTAGCCGTATGGCCGGCAGGACCCTTGCCCTCTGCCATATGCAGGGACCGTCATTTAGAGCCACTTGAACAGTGTCACTGGCATTCGTGTGTCCAAGCTCCTTTTGCTTGGGAATCTTGGGGATCAATCCCATACTCCATTCCTTACAGTGGGTTTTACAAAGAGAAAGACAAAGAAAAAGCACTCCGTCAAGGTATTGTGAAAACTGTTATATTGTATTGGAACCGCATCGGTTGGTAATCCTTCACACCCGTTCTTTCCAGCCTCCTCAGCTGTTGAAATTTAATTAGCAGTAATATATTATTGTCAAAGTAATTAAAACCTTGCCTTGATTAAAAACAGCATTGTTTAATTAACGAGAAGGGGTTGGGCCGGCCTTGGCGTTCTGCTGGAGAAGCACGCGGCCTCAGCATCTCTGCTCTGTCTTCCCCGGCAGGCCTGAAGGTCCGGGAAGTGTTCATCAACGTCACCAGGCAGCAGGTGGAGGACTTCCACGGGCCTGAGGACTACTGGTGCCAGTGCGTGGCCTGGAGCCACCTGGGGACCTCCAAGAGCAGGAAGGCCTCCGTGCGCATAGCCTGTGAGTATGCACTGCCAGACCTTCTTCCCTTGGGACACCCGCAGGGTTTCAGTCAAGCTGAAGATGGGCTGTGGGAGTGCCAGGGGCTCCTGCAGCCCCCTGGAGGGCAGCCAGGGACTGCCAGAACTGCCTCTGCCTCTACTATATTCATCCTTTTGAAATTGTATTGCAACTGTTTGCTCATCACTGCAGGAGTCCGGTCAGCAAATCAGTTTGGCTAGAGTGTCAGGGTGCAGGTGTCTCAGCAGTGCCAGGAAAAGCCATCCCTGAGAGAGAGAGAAGCCCTCGCAGATGCTATCTGATGCCCGTCGTCAATGAGAAAGTGCAGGGGACATTGATGGGAAAGGTTAAGTGGCAACTGTTTGCTTCACAGCAAATCTGCAAATTTAAGACATAAAGGGATTTTTATAGCCTACTATTAAATAGCTTTCTTCTGAATCTTAAAACATGGAAATGGATTTTAAAACAGCATCTGTTTGACCCAAGGAAGACTAGAACTATCTATACTTAGGAAACAGAAAAAGAGGGGAGGGAGAGAGGGAAGAAGGGAAGGGGGGAGGAGGTAAGAAGGGAGAAAGAGAGAGGGGTGGAAAGAGGGAAGGAGAGAGGGAAGGAGGGAAGGAAGCTGTGCAAATTTAAGATTTGTTTATTTTAGCATCAGTGCTTTGATAGTATGGAATGTTTGTAAACATGTACCCTTCCTTTATCTTCCCTTAAAATCATATTTCTCCCCTATTAACCCAGTCCTGTGTAGTTTTTCATTATGCTTCCTTTTGAATTCAGGACTGTAAAAGCACCTTCAGAAAGAAAAAAAAAGGGAGTGATGGAGGGCGAAGATGGTTATTGTTGTTTTATTCAAATGCTGCCTTCTGAAAGTGCTATAAAGAATATGGGGCATGAGGGATAGATTTGAGGACTCAGAATACTTCCCAGCATATGTCAGTGGCTTAGGGATTAGGAATAGGAGTGCATTGCTATTGGCAGAGACATTTCTGTTTCTTGGGAAATGAAACTTTCACCTTAATATATGCATTTCACCTTCACTATACTGGCCTTTCAGGAGGCCCCATCCATGGGTGTTGCCTGTGCCCTAACTGGCCAAGGACACAAGGTCATTTTATGCACTTTGTGGTTAAAGTCAGAGGCCTGGGAGCCATTTTCCATACAGTTATTTACTTCATTGTAACCAGCAAATACTCTAGGACTTTAAAGTAGCAGGTCAGCAGGAGAGGGAATATGTTTGTTTCTCCTCTTCCTCAATATCGCCGGCCCTGTGCTCATTCTTGGAATTGCCTTGGCAAGGCTGGCATAGACGTGACTGAGTCAGGTTGAAGCAGACTATTCCCTGAGCTCTGTCTGAAGAAGGGGGAGGGGGGAAGTGTGAGGATCATGGAGCTTTCCACCTGGTCCTTCCATTTCTTTCTTATCAAGACCCTACCCACCTTTGATCTCTAAATTTTTTGGGGGGTCACACCCAGCGATGCTCAGGAGTTACTCCTGGCTCTGCATTGAGGAATTAGCCTGGTGGTGCTCAGGGAACCATATGGGATGCTGGGAATTGAACCCGGGTTGGCCGCGTGCAAGGCAAACACCCTACCTGCTGTGCTATCGCTCCAGCCCTTGATTTCTAATTTCTTTTTTTTTCTTTTTTTTTTTTTGGTTTTTGGGTCACACCCGGCAATGCACAGGGGTTACTCCTGGCTCTGCACTCAGGAGTTACCCCTGGCGGTGCCCAGGGGACCATATGGGATGCTGGGAATCGAACCCGGGTCGGCCGCGTGCAAGGCGCTACCCGCTGTGCTATTGCTCCAGCCCCAATTTCTAATTTCTAATAAATGAACTAATTTCTTTAGTTCTCTAGGGAAACTAGGACTTCCGGGAAGGATTATGACTAGCATCTCTAGGCTTGGCACCTCCCTGACTGTGCTCTCTGCTTTTCTGCTAGGAACCCCCAGGGGATTCAGTTGATCCAGTTTCAACAGCTTACACAGTTCTGTAGGAAGGCTCCTTCTTGCCCTTCTTCATCTCCCATAGTGCTTGATAATGTGGAGGGAAGCACGTTACTGCGCTAGGGATCACTCTTAGGTCCCCTGCTCTGCACATGTGTCTCTGTTGACAGAGATCCAGGCAGAGGAGTCCTATTGATTCTAAGTCCCAGTGGCCCTGGAACCACTGGGTTGGTCCCAGTTGCATCTACACTATTTTGAGTTTCATGATGTTAGACCATGTCTCAGTGTCATCAAGGATGAAAGGGTATTCCTAGTTCACTGTATGAATGGGGGGTATTGATTACTCTTCAGTCCTTAAAACTATACCTGGGGTCTGGAGAGATAGTGCAATGGGTAGGGTATTTGCGTTGCATGAAGCAGACATAGATTAGATCTCCTGTATCCCATATGATCCCCTAAGTTATGCCAGGAATGATCCCTGAGTGCAGAGAACGGAATCAGCTCTGAGCACAGAAGGGTATGGCCCTCAAATAAACAAAAAGTACCAAAAAAAAATTAAGCCTGATATAGTTGGTGTTTATGATATACTTGTCTATGATATATCTGAATGTATAACACCAACATCATTCACCAGTAGGTGGTTAGAAGTGTTTGAAACTAACTCAATTAAGTTAACATTGTAGTGGTTTACTAATTTTTCTGTAGATTATAGATTAGTAGTACTTCAAAATCCATTTTACTAATTTTACTAATTTTTCTGTTGATTATAGACTAGTAGCACTTAAAAATCCATTTTACTTTAAACTCTAAGAATCCTCACTGTTCCATATAGGACAAAATAAAAAATGTAAAAATTGGAAGAATTTTCTATCATCTTTCCAGGAGTCATGGAATATTTTTGTGTAACAATCTTACAAATCTCCTCAAGTATTTTAGTTGTCATTATTAGGTGATATATAAATATGAATAGAATTAAGATGCATTTTAATTTAAGAATTTAGTATTATTAAGGCCACTAGTATGCAATTAATATAATCTATAATATTTTCAGCATATTTTAATCTTGTCCTATGTAGTAAGTGACAGATTTCTTAATTTATTTGAAACTATTTGTGGAAGCCAAGACATGGCTTGTCATTAAATACTGCATTTGACTTGGGGACCAGTGTACATTAAAATGTAAATTGAAATTTAACTATGCTTAGTAGCATCAAAAGTGGAAGGATAAAACTGCCTTTTGGACCTTGTTTGGAAATGTTTTGATTTGCCTGTTGGAAAAAAAGTCCTTTTTTCTAACTTTTATGTTTCCATGAAATAAGAGGTTTCTTCCTGCTATTTGCGAGTACTTCCCAGCAAATAACACATTGCATGTGAGAATAGTCTTTATTCCCAATAAATGAAAAAGCAAATTGGGTATAATTGTCACTGTGTTTCTTCTTTTTTTAGATTGGTTTTTGAAGTACTAAGGACATCTTAATGTGCTAAATAAGGATTTTGATAGATGAATGTAGTTTATGAATTTGATGACAATTGTCTTGAGGGGACTTTGGAAAATTAGTATCATTTTTATATTCATTAAATTATTGTAATTCAGCCTCAGAGCTGCTAGTGCTTCAACACTGAACCAATGATCCTTTAAGATTTTAACCATTTCAAAGCTGCAGCAGGAAGAATCTTCCTAGCACCTGGGCCTTCAGCTAAGGGAGTTTGGACTGAAGCTTCCTGCTGTGATCACCACGTCCACTTCGCTCTACAGAAATTCCAGGAAGTTCACTGCTTGGAATTGTTTGTTTTTTTCAAATATATATCACTATATCACTGTCATCCCATTGCTCATCAGTTTCTCGAGCAGGCACCAGTAACGTCTCCATTGTGAGACTTGTTGTTACTGTTTTTGGCATATTGAATATGCCACAGGTAGCTTGCCAGCCTCTGCCGTATGGGTGGGTTACTCTTGGTACTTTGCTGGGCTCTCTGAGAGGGGTGGAGGAATCGAACCCAGGTTGGCCTACCTGCTGTGCTATCACTCCAGTCCATCAAATATATAACATATTTAAATATACAAAACATTTATTTTATTTACATATGAGTGTATGTGAATATGAAATGCATGTGAATATGAAATCTGGAGAATTAGTTAAGTTTGGAGATTGTTGGTTTCCATCTCTGGCCTATTGAGTAAGAGCTTAGGGAGGCTGGGACAGAGACATTTTCTAAGTAGTTATCCTGGTGATTCTCTGATCAGATAACTCTGGGAGACTTACTCAGAAGAGTGCTTTGCAAAATTTAACATGCAAACAAATCGGGGGGGTTCTCTTTAAAAATTGTAGGTGAATTTGTTAAAATATTTGAGTAGTATCAAATATTTATTTGATACTAATAGTATTTATCTAATAGTATACTATTAGTATTTATACTATTAGTATAAATACTATTAGTGTTTATCTAATACTAATAGTATTTATCAAATAGTATTTATCTGCTCCACCCTGATCAGAGCCTGGACAGTTGAGGACCTCCAAAACCCAGCCGCAAACATGCTCAAGGCCACTCTCCACATGCCTCACACATGAAGGAGCCAGCAGAGGAACCCAGTGTGTGGAACCCGGGGCAGAGGTCTCTGAGGCTGCTTGAATTGAGACTGGGCCTCTTCCGCCCAGATCTCCCATTTTCCAGTTGCTAGGCAGTCATACTCAGAAACTGCCCCCGGCGCTGTATAATCCCATCCACAGCCAACATCCAGAGACTATAAAATCAAGCTCTGGAAGGACATCTAATAATAAATAAAGGACATCTAAAGAACCTTGTTCTCCCTCTTGGAAAAAGCTACTGAGAATCTATTGCCCACTTGGGAGAGCCTAGCAAGCTCCCCGTGGTGTATTCATATCCCAAATTCAGTAAAAGATATATACATATCTCTTGGAGAGCCCAGCAAGCTACTGAAAGTATCCCATCCGCTCGGCAGAGCCTGGCAAGCTACCCGTGGCATATTCGATATGCCAAAAACAGTAAAAATAGGTCTCATTCCCCTTACCCTAAAAGAGCCTCCAATCGTTGGGAAAGATGAGTAAAGAGAGGCTGCTAAAATCTCAGGGTTGAGTGTAATAGAAACGTTACTGGTGCCCACTCGAGTAAATAGGCGAACAATGGAATGACAGTGACAGTGATATTTGAGTTAATGATTTGAGATTCTCTGTTTCTAAGAGCTCCTGGATGATGCAGCTGCTGTCAGGTACTCTCTATGCCAGGCTTTCAGTAACAAGACCTCAGAGAGCCTTTAAGGGAAATATTGCCTCAACCCTGCTTTCTTCATTGTTGAAAGTGATATTCATAAAACACAGGTGATGTGAGCAGAGGTCACCCACATACTAACAGACATGAAACAAGTTCCTAGATACTTCCCTGGCTTCTATAAATGTCCATAATTCTAAGTGAAAGCTAAATTAATTCTCTACTTTTAGTGAGAATTCCAGAACCATTCTAGGAAAAAGAAAATGCCTGTGCATTTGAGTGTTTCCTTGAGGAAAATGGTAATTGCTTTTCTATTATCTGAGCAAATTGCATCCTTTCTCATGGTCAAGTTATTGCATATGTACGCATGCATGCATAATATATTTCTTTATATATATACACATATATACAGGCATATGGGATTACACATATGCTGTGTAATCCCATCAACAGCCAAATGCAGAGTCTATAATACTGAGGACCTCTTATTGTCTAGTTCTCCCTCTCAGAGCACCCTGCAAGCTACCGAGAGTATCCTGCCAGCACAGAAAAGCCTGGCAAGCTCCCCTTGGCATATTTGATATGCCAAATAAATACAGTAACAATAACAGGTCTCATTCCATTGACCCCAAAAGAGCCTCCAATCATTGGGAAAGATGAGTAAGAAGAGACTGCTAAAATCTTAGGGCTGGGACAAATGGAGACTATTACTGGTGCCCCCTGGAGCAAATCGATGAACAACAGGATGACAGTGATACAGTGATCCAGGCATATATAGAGATACACATTTATAATATGAATATCATATATAAATGTAATATATATGTGTGTATAGTATATATATATATATATATATATATATATAAAATATACACATGCGCGTTTGTTAGATATGTCTTAACACATCTAGACAGTATTATTGCCTGAGTGGTCAGAAGCCGCAGAAACAGTTTGGGCTTTGTTTTAGGAACCTGTGTGTGTCCATCACTTTAGACTATTGTCCTTTTCTCGATTTCATACTGTGTAAAAAAAAAGATGTTGGTTTCTCATCCAACTGCCTGCAGTTTTAAATGGCCAAGGCCCATAGGATCTCAGGTGATTGTAAAGGCAAAAATAAATAAAGCCGACCCACACTCACCCTCCCCACCCCCAAACTGGCAGAGACCCTCTCTCGGAGCCAGTCCCACGGGCCCTCTCTCATTCGTGTGATGCCATCAAGCTGGAGGGAGCAGCCACTGAGGCATCTGTTACTTCTGTTGCTGGATGGTTGTCAAAACTAGGAATATTCAATTATTCGTAGTTGTTTATTTTCATGGGTGAACATTTGGCTGCTCAGCCATTGCTTTTCTTTCCCATTTTTCTCCTTCAAAATGGCTTGCTTAGATCATTAACTCTTGCTTAGTCAAATCCTTCTTGCCACGAAGGTCTTTTCCACTCTGGGAGTTGGGGGGTGGAGGGGCAGGGAATATGGATAATGTGCCTGTAACTGTCACACAGCTTGGCCACTTGGAAGAAATTTCAGTAGAGAATCACCATATTGTTTATTTTTTAAGTGATCTATAAAATATGCTTCATCCCGAATAGAATTTAAGTTCACTACTTATTTGAGACACTCATAAATATCTTTGCAGTTGTGCCAAAAGTGAATGGAAAATCTCATTTAAGGGCATGGAAACCCCCTACATAGGGTTCCAGGTCCACCATGAAGACTGTATTTTTGCTTCTCGGTGGCACAGTATTTCTTTGCTAATTAGAGAAGAGAAATATACCTGATTAAATCTCAATTATGATCTCAGGTTCATGGCTTGGATGAATAATCTCACCTGTTAAAAATCATTGGTGGCCCCCATCCTGACTGCCAAATTAAATATAAAAATAATAAATATGGGCACATCTGCCTGGTATTTAAATTCATCTGTAATGTGCACTTCCAGCTTGATCTCCTCCAAGCCTGCTGGGCTCTAATTAAGCAGCACAGCTCAGAATCTCGGGCATCACTTACCCCCTCCTTCTGTGTTTACTTACTTGCTTCTCCATAGAATACATTCTCAACTGTACCTCACACTCCTCCCTCTGCTGATTTCATTTTTCCTTTCAAGTCCATCTCTACGCTTTCTCCTACATGGGACCTAATTCAGCAAAGATTTCTTTTTCATTTGTTTGTTTTAGATACTCTTAGATATCAGATGTCTTCCATAGCTACAAAACTACCAGAGAAGATACCCTTCAGTATCTTCTGATTCAAATTTTATTGAATTTGAGTTTTTGTAGAAATTTTTGCCTCATTCATGATACATACTGTGATGTTTTTCACTGAATCACATGAATTACAAAGTTACAAAGACATTTATGATTTTCAGAAACATACTGCTTCAAAACCAGCCCCTTAGGGGCTGGAGCAATAGCACAGCGGGTAGGGTGTTTGCCTTGCACACGGCCGACCCGGGTTCAATTCCCAGCATCCATATGATCCCCTGAGCATCACCAGGAGTGATTCCTGAGTACAGAGCCAGGAGTCACCCCTGTGCATCGCCGGGTGTGACTGTATTTCTGTATCATTATCATCCCGTTGCTCATCAATTTGCTCGAGCGGGCACCAGTAATGTCTCCATTGTGAGATTTGTTACTGTTTTTGGCATAACAAATATGCCACGGGTAGCTTGCCACGCTCTGCCGCATGGGCGAGGTGGGCGAGATACTCCCAGTAGCTTGCCAGGCTCTCTGAGAGGGGTGGAGAATTGAACCCATGTCGGCTGCGTGTAAGGTGAAGGCCCTACCCACTTCGCTAATGCTCCAGCCCACCGGGTATGACACAAAAAGAAAAAAAGAAACATACAACCAGTCCCTTCACTGCAGTCAACTACCCCCATCAATATCTTCAGTTTCCCTCCAAACCCTTAGACTACTTCTGTGGCATTTATCTGTATCCCACATTCTTTATCCAGAATTGTAGGTATTTTTATGTTATTGACAGAGTATTTCCCTTACCAGATTCTCACCTCTTTTATATTCAACAGTGTTATCCTCATAGGTTTGCACTGTGGGCCTAGTACCAAGCTTTTTAATTATAAATGTTTGACTTGAAAAATCAACCCTAGAAATTCAGTAAAGGCTCCATAAAAGAGCATGTGTTAACTGCATGCCCTAATTGTATGAGGAGGCTAATGTGGATCTTTTATAAGGACCATCATTGTCTGCTGTGTCTTGGGTACTGTTTTATTGCAATCCAAGAGGCAGTAGTGGAATTTGGAGGAGGAAATTGTTGTGACCATACTCTGTGATGCTGAGCGAGCACCTCTGAAGGAGCCTGAGTCTGCCAACTCTGCCTATCCTTTCAACATCTTCAGAACCTGGAATTTAATTGCAGGCAATGCAAAAGATGTGAAGACCAATTGTTAGCATTTGGGAGAAACTACTCAGAAGTTTACCGCTCCCCCTCCATAGAAAAATGTGGCAAAAATCCAGGGAAGGTATTACTCTTGTATGTCCTTTGTATAAGACTGAACTTAAAGTAGATGAATATTACTGAAGGATATGAAAGTCCAGGCCTTCAGAGGAACTTAAATTCTGCACAAGAGGATCTCACTAAGGATGGATGTAGGTATTGGGATGCAGCCTACACTGTGCCCACTGGAATATGAGATGAAGAATGTACACCAGGATGTGAATTTGCAACCATGTGAAGAAAGGGGCCTTTTGGCTTTATTATATTATTATTATTATTATTATTATTATTATTTGACAGGGGGAGTACTCCCAGCAATGTGCAGGGATTACTCCTGGATATTCACTCAGAAATTACTCCTGACGGTGCTCATATGGAATGTCAGGGATCGAAACCTGGCCAGCTGCATACAAGGCAGACATCCTACCCACTGTACTATCACTGCAGCCCCCGGTTTTCTCTTGGTCCAGAGGTAATATTTTTGAGCTCATGGCTGCCCAATTCATATACCCTAAGGGTCAGTTCCTACCTAAGCTTATGACAGCAGAACTGAACACATAATTGATGGGATCTAGTACAAAATGAAAATGTGGGACTTTTGTTAAAAAATTAAGGGTTGTGGCCATCAACATTAGAGTATTAAATCATGCATGAGCCCCCAGGCATCTCCACTGGCTTGACAGGGATGGAGGCAGCTCAGAGTGGCAGTAATGGTGATGGTTCAATAAGTGACTTCACATAGGTAATGACCATATGAAAAGGGAATGATTGGTCTAGGAGGATGAGAGGCACACTCCAGGCACTCCAGAGGGAGTCTCGGTGCTGAGTTGCTCCCAAGCCACAGGTTGAATCATAGGAAGTACGTTACACGATGTTATATTTGAGCTCAGGCTGACAGCTAGAAATACCCAGTGATGCAGCATTCCTGTGGCCACATCTTTCTAGACAATTTACATAGGCAAGCAAGAAATGCGTGTCTTGCAAGAAATGTAAGAGGTATTAGGTCACCTGAATTAGGTAAGTAAGTGAACTATGGAAAAATGAGATTTTCTTGAGAAATCTGTTTTTATTTTGACATAATTTCACTCTTAGGAAAAAAATCAAAATATAATGCAAAAAAATTCCTGCAGACATTTACTAAGAATCTTCAACTGTTAACATTTTTCCACATTTGCTTTGACATTATCTCAGTGTGTTGATCCACTTATATGTATATTTGCATATTTACAACTGTGTTTTGTTTTTATTTTTTGACATGTGTAACATGGTGCAGACACAATTCCTTCTTCCTAACTGCTTTACTGTATTTTTGTAAATGTATCTCTTTTTCTGATATAGTGTAATTATAAAATAAATCACATTGATATACTATTATCTATCTGGAAACCTTATTTATATTTCATCAATTTTCACTTAATAATAACAGAAAGTCTAAACTGTAAATTATATTCCATTGTAAGATTACGTTAGTTCTCTAAATTCTGTGTAATATCTCAATATTCATGATGACCTTGAGTTTTTCAAATGTGGTAGTCAATTATTTTCTATAGTTTTCTTCAATTTGAATTTGGAAAAAATGGAATTATTAACCTCATAGTGGAAAATTCTACCACGTTCTATTTTTAGTCAAGTGAATAGACTAGAGTTGACTAGCAGTAGGAGAGATCAACAGAATCTGTCCACTAATGTGATGGGGTAAGGAGACTTCATCACTTCAATGATACTTTTTCTAAAATTACCTAATCTATATTTAACCATGGAACAAACCTAAATTGAGGCACATTTTACATATTAGGTCATTTTTGACTATATATGTCTCTGAAAATGTCAACCACATGTGGAACACTGCTGGGATGTTCTGGGATGTGTAAGTGCCACACATAGACTCAATAAGTCTTTCTAAAGTAACAATTATGTTGCTCTTTAGGTTACTAAAAATAAACATGACAGCAGTATGGAATCCATGGCAAAAATTTATTTATTTATTTTTTGCATCGTGAAGATGCAGTTTGAAACTCCAAAGCCATTTTGTACACACCTTTTTTTTGGGGGGGGCGATTAGACGTTCCACCCATTGATGTCTTTGAGGGTATAGGGACACCTCAGTAGAAAGGGTAAGGAACACTAAACTATAAGGTTTTATTTTATTAACATTGTAGATTGATTTGTATGGAGTTGATTGATACTACACTTCTTTAACAATGGAGTATAAGAACCTGAAATATGGAAATGACTAGGAACTACTCTAATTTGCAACAGTCCTTATTAAAAGTTTCTTCATATTGTTGGCCATTATTTGACCAAGACTTGTAGTAATATGGCTACTACCTTCGTAAGGAAATCACAACTTAATTCTGTTTGCCACTCATATAATATTATACCTCATCTCCTGATTTCTTTATGCATTGCCTACCAAATGAATTCACTTGGATATCACCCATCAGCAAAGCCTGTTGATTTTTTTGTGCTTCATCAAAAGCACTTTGGTTCAGTGGCTATTTCCTCATTCACTTAGGACTCAATATTTCCTTCAGCACAGAAAGAACAGTAGTATTCTCAAACATAGATGTGGATCTATGGCTGGAGTGATAGTACAGCGGTAGGGCATTTGTCTTTCATGAAGCTGACCCGGGTTCGATTCCTCCACCCCTCTCGGACATCCTGGCAAGCTACCAAGAGTATCTCATCTGCATGGCAGAGCCTGGCAAGCTACCCTTGACATATTCGATATGCCAAAAACAGTAACAACAAGTCTCACAATGGAGATGTTACTGGTACCCACTCAAGCAAATTGATGAGCAATGGGATGACAGTGACGGTGACAGACTGTGGATCTTAGGGATGGTTTGCCTTCCTGGTTTTCCATTGGAAAATTATATAAACACAAGATGTAAGCATTGCTTTAATGTGTTCTAACACCTTCAAAACAAGGGAGCAGAGCATCATTTTTCTGTTTCTACCATTTAAGTTAGTTGTCCTTAACAATTTGCATGGCCAAATTGTTAGAACCAGTACATTGAAATTGTCTTTTATGGGACCAGGAGACAGACCATATCGAATCTGCACCTGGAATCCCAGCCATAGTTTCTTCTTGAGGGAAAGGGTGATTCCTGGTCTCTTTGCTATGTTCCGTACAAACCCATGATTCATGTCCACCACCGGAATAGACAGATTTAGCTGTTTCTGAGAAGGCTCAGGTGGAAAACTTCCCTTGAGAAGGATTAAAGTGATTATGTATGTAACCGTGCCCCTCTGCTCTCGCACTCTTACCTGCTCCAGCAAGAGAATCCATACTTGTTGGTGCCAGCTGAAAGGGAAAAACACGGAATAGAACAGTGACAGTGGTATTGGTGTCTCTAGATGTCAAGAGCCTCAGAGAGATGCAAACAGCAAAAAAAAAAAAAAAAAAAAAAAAAAAAAAAAAAAAACAGAGGTCACTGAGAGAGAATGGCGTGAGACACAATTGGTTGATTGGGGAGAAAATGACAGAAGAAACATCTGTGCCTACGGCTCTGCCATAACCCAGGTGATAGAACTAAACTACTCTGGAACTTTGCATCCCCCTGTTTGGCCACATTATATCCACATTAGACATTTGTGTCTGGTGATCTTCCCTCTTTCTTTCAAGGCTTGCTTGTGGTCTTAGGTTCTAATGGGTCCTAGATTCAAAGTTATGAGCCTTTTCTTTCAATTTCCAGTATTTCCTCAGTTTTGATGACATCTGACTGAATTTGTGTGTGTATGTGTGTTTTGGGAAACAAAAGAGGCCAAATACAATGAGATGCATTGAATTGGGAAGAGCTCAGTAGAGAGCAGGTTAAATTAGTGCTCAAATCATTTTGTAGAAGTGCAGCTGTTTCTACCCTCCATAATGTGTCCCTACTGCAGAATCCCGCCTTCGCAACCCCACTGTTGCCTGACAGACTCTGCTACTTGTTGTGCAAGGGATAATGGCACTCAGAGCTAGTTATAAAACAATTTATTGATGGCAACAATTTGCCAGCAGAGGAATTGCAAAGCACAGGGGATCTGACAAAGCCCCAAAAGTCATTCTACAACCCTGAAAAATAGTCTTGAGGGACCTCTGCCTGACAGGTCTCCTAGCATGAGCCAGATGCGTACTTGTCCCATTGCACAGAGCCTGCTCACTTCCTGGCACCAAGTTTGGGTCAAGGGCACAGGGAAAAGCTTTTGTATTTAACTATGGCCAAAGGTGCCCATCCTGGACTGTTGCTGCCAGACTTCCTCAGCATGAAATTAGACTGCTGTTTTCAGAAATCTTAAGAAAGAGCTGGTGGGGCTGCAGTGATAGCACAGCAGGGAGGGCGTTTGCCTTGCACGCAGCAGACCCGGGTTCGATTCCCAGCATCCCATATGGTCCCCAAGCACTGCCAGGAGTAATTTCTGAGCGCATGAGGAAGAAGTAACCCTTGAGCATCCCCAGGTGTGACCCAAAAAGCAAAAATTAAATAAATTTTAAAAAATGAAAGAGCTGACATCTTTATGCCTTTGACATATGGGGATCGTTATTGAATTATATTTGTGCCCATGCTTTCTTAGGTGGACATGACAGAACCAGAACTTAAAGATCCTCAACAAAGATAATAAAGGAAAGACAGAACTCTGGCAATATGGATCAATGGGTCAAAAAATTATGGAATTTATAGATCTGAACAAGGCAGAGGATTTAAGGTAGATTGGCAAGAAAAAGCATTATAATGTGCCAATTACAAGGAGATTTTCATTGAAGAAAGCTGATCTGACAGGAAGCTGTTTTATGTGATTTCTTGGGGAACTGGGATTAGTAGCTTCTCATGTCTAACCTGGAAGGACTGGAAGATAGAGGTAGAACCAACTAGGGGCACGGGGCCTTGCATTTAATTCTGGTAGCATCCATCTGTTCTGCATTAGAACCAGCCTTTTCATCTCAATAAATGATCTGCATTTGGCCAAGCTACAAACACCCTTTATGTATGACAAATGTGTTTTGTTGTTCCTTCAGCAAGATATGGGTGGGAATGAGTCAGATCTGATCTGAATGCCAGTGTAGATGGACACTAATGGGACATTGTACCATCCTTTGGCATTCTTAACAAATGACTATTTTAAAAAGTGACTCT
This sequence comes from Sorex araneus, assembly GCF_027595985.1. NCBI lineage: Eukaryota > Metazoa > Chordata > Mammalia > Eulipotyphla > Soricidae > Sorex > Sorex araneus. The sequence goes on along the minus strand of NC_073302.1, from coordinate 341,805,414 downwards.
GATTTTTCACTGGCTGATTTGGCGTGAATGAGTAAATTATTTTTATTTCATTGCATTAAGTGGCAGAACGTTGAATGAACCAATAACTCCCTGGTGTTGCTGCGCTGCAAAGAACTATTATTCGGAATTGAATTTTTATTGATTTTCTTGTGCTACAATGACTTTTCTAACATAGTAGCATGAAAGGAAAATGAGAAAAAGGCCAAGTAGGGCATGGGGCAAGGAAAGAGATCCTGCTGCTTCTCGTGACCCAGCCCCAGACGGACAACTTATTGGCAGGTTCGGTGACTCTGGCTGATCCTGTTGCTGATGATATGATTCACAGGTTAGCCAACCACCTGGCTTAATCACCTTTTCCTCCTCTTCCCTGCTGGCATCCTTGTTTCTAGTCATTTGGGGCCTCGTTGGCATTCTGCTGCAGAACTGCACAGGGCAAAGAGGTGCAGAAGGAGCACCAGTAGATAGGATAACGTCCCGATAACGTCCCAAATCGGCCAGTGTTGATGTTTGTTAGCATCTTCAACGTACACAGGAAGAAAAAAATGTTACTTTAACATGATTATAATGAGTTTTCTAGTCATCTTAACTATTGCAATATGTATATTAATGAATTCTTAATCATTCGGGTGAGTTAAAAGGAAATCTATCGACCCCTTCAGTAAGTCAGTCTTTTTTCTCAGTTCCTGGCTTTGCTTTCTTGAAAATATAATTCTGCTTCATTGCAAATTCTTTAATTTTGTAATGATATTAGGATATTCAGATTTTCAAATTTTCTCCTATAAATAGTGATAAGTTGTTTCACTTGAGAATTTTATCAACTCCTCGACTTCTCAACAAATATTAAGTGACTGTTGTATATACACTTCCAGGCAAAGAACAAAAACACTGAAGCACTTTTTTCTCTCATGCTCACAGAATGTCATAAGTAAGGTCAAGTACAGAAGACTATTTAGAATTTACTAAAGATAAAAAATATAGACCTTCTTCATAAACATTTTAATCATAAAACCAGAATTCATGGATCCTGAGGCCATGTTCATTACAGAAATTGTGGTAAATACAGAAGTAGATGAAGGTAATTAATATACCTATAAAATCTGGTAGAAAATCCTGAAAGTAATGTAGTTTTTTGTTTTAGGGATTAGCTTGTACAAACCTAAGAGCCAGTTGCTGTTTTAAAGTATTTAAACTTGGGTGGCCAGGACAAGGATCCCATGGTAGGGCCCTTGCCTTGCATGCAACCGACCTGGGTTCAATCCCCAGTGCTGGTGACTAACACACACTGTTTTCTGAATCCTTCCAGGAGTGATTCTCAGAGCATAGGACTAGGAGGAAGCTCTGAACACAGCCAGGTAGAAATAAAAAAAGATAAAATTAAATAAAAATGAATTATTTTGAATTTAAATCCTAGGGTATATGATTGCTATTTTATTTAGATTCTTGATATAAAATATTGTGAATGATTTAATTTTTCTTCCACCCATAGACCATGTGAACATAATTATAAGTGAGATCAGAAGGTAGGAGTCTATTTATGTTCCACCCTCTCAATAGATAGGAATAGAAAACTAAGTTTAGTAAAAGAATGTCCTTATGTAATGTGATGACTTATGGGAAGAGGTAGGTAGCTAAGCAAGTCATTTGCTAAGTCTTGTATAAAATTAAGAAAAAAGTGAGAGAGTATATATAAGAAAAAAATAGTTCAGTAAAAGCCTGTTTGAAAAGGGCACATCAGGTAGAATGTATATGGCGTGTCAGTTTGTGTGGTATTCCACCTCTCATCTTAGTTATGAGGAAGTTTTCTAGGATGACTAGACTAATGCCGATCCTATGGTGGTTTTTTGTATTATTTTCCCCATTTTTATTAAGGTACTGGGATTCACAGTACTACTAATGACGTGTTGGAGAATGCACCCATGTCCAGAGTCGGTGACTCCTCCCAGTCACCACCTCTTACCCCCACTCCCTCACACAGGTAAACTAAACTCTGTAAGCAAAGTCTCTTGTTCTAATGACTTTGGATTATATGTTGTTCTTATTCTTTGTTTCTTTATATTCCACATCTCAGAGAGATCATTCTGTATCTGTCCCTCTTTGTCTAACTTAACTCCATATCATACCCTCTTCTTCCATCCACATAGCAGAACACTGCATGAGTTCATATTTATTTGTAGTTGAGTAGTACTCCATTGTGTATACATAGCATAGCGTCTTCATCTAATCATCTCTTCTTGGACACTTGGATTTTATTCAGATCTTAGTTATGGTCAGCAGGGCTGCCGTGAACTTAAGAGAGAAAATGTCTTTTTAAACTAGTGATTTGGGCGCATTAGTTTTGATGCCACAAAAAGTAGAATTGCTGGGTTATATGGAAGCTTGATTCTTAGATTTTTGGTAAGTGTCTATATTGTTTCCCAACAATGTGAATACTCTGACCACTAACATTCCCATCTAATATGGATAAGGAATGCCTCTTTCTCTACACACCTATCTGTGCCTGCACAGTAATGAAGACACTATGGTCCTGGAATACAAACAAATTCTCAGGCAAATGGAATAGAATTGAGAGCCCAGAGGCAGACCCTCAGGGATATGGGCAGTTAGTCTTCCACAAAGGCATTGGGAGTATCCAAAGAGTAAGGGAATCTTCCTCAGCAAATGGTATTATAAAAATGGCTCAATCACATGTTAGAAAATGAACTCAGATCTGTACTTCACACCTTACAAAAAATTCAATCCCAAATATATTAAGACTCAATATCAAAATTTAATCCACAAATTCCATTGAGGAAAATATAGGTAGAACTTTCATGACATTGAAGTAAGAGGCATTTTCGATGATTCATAATGCCATTGGGCAAGCAAGTGGAATAAAAAAATAAACAAATGGGAGTACATAAAACTAAGAAGCTTCTGTATTGCAAAATAAACAATGACTAGAATAGAAATACACCACACAGATTGGTGAAAATATTTGCCTTTCACTCTTCTGACAAAGGGTTTAAAAGCACTTGTAAAACCGAGCACCAAAGAATACAAATGCCTCCATCAAAAATGGAAGAAGAGATAAACAGAAACACTCTGAATGAAGAAATGCACATGGCTAACAGGTCTATTAAAAGGTACTCCTCAGGGGCTGGAGTGATAGTACAGTGGCTAGGGCGTTTGCCTTCTATTCCCAGCATCCCATGTGGTCCCCCGAGCACTGCCAGAAGTAATTCCTGAGTGCAGAGCCAGGAGGAACCTCTGAGCATCGCCGGGTGTGACCCAAAAAGAAAAAAAAAAGTACTCTTCATAAGTTAAGGAGTAAAAACTGTACTTTCTCCCTCTGTGGGTTCTGGAGAGATATTTCAATGAACTGGTACATGATTTTAATGCTGATGAACTGGGTCCACCCTGTGTTACCACGTAGTCCCTTGAGTATCACTAGAAACAGCCACAAGGACAGAGTAGGCGTGTCCCTTAAAACAAAATGAAAGTGTGGATGAATAGGGACTGCCAGATGTGCCCCCTAAAACAAAATCAAAATAGTGTGAATGAATGAGGGGGCTATTTGCATCATTCATTGAAGATCTGAAGGGCTGCCTACCAAAGCAGACACCAACTGTGTTTGTTTCTGATGTTTGGGATCAAACCTGTGCCCCACACAGGTACAGAATATGCTACCACTAAGCCACATTTCCAGCACCTACAATATAGCATATATTCTACTTTTATTTAGAAATAGGTGCATTTGGGGGCTAGAGTAGTATCACAGCAGGTAGGATGTTTGCCTTGCACATGGCCAATCTTGGTTCGATTCCCAGCATGCGATGTGCTCCCCCGAGCACTGCTAGGAATAATTCCTGAGTGCAGAGCCAGAAGTAACCCCGTGCATCGCTGGATGTGACCCAGAAAAAAAATGCAAACAGAATATGCATAGACAACCAAAGAGGGACCCAAGCCCTCATCATGGCAACAACAACCGAGGAAAGTGAAGGGGAAAATTTAGATTAAAAATCACTTGTATCACTTGTATCACTTTTAGTCCCATTAATCTTCGATTTGCTCAAGAGGGCACCAGTAACGTCTCCATTTGTCCCTGTCACGAGCTAGTGTAGCCCAATGATATCTGCTCGCTCCAGGAACAGGAAGAGCCTCAAATCGTTCAAGGTGAATGAGGCCAATTGTTGTTACTGTTATTGTCATATCAAATACGTGATGGGTAGCTTGCTAGGCTCTGCCGTACGGGCTCAGTACTCTCGGTAGCTTGCCGGGCTCTCCGAGAGGGACGGAGGCTTTTAAGGCGGCCTCCAATTGCCCTTAGAGGTGTTACCATGGTTCACACCAAATTTGAACCCTATCAGATATGGTGTGGGAATAGTAGGTATTAAATGTTTTATGGTGTGTTATGTGGCCGCAAAGCGGCCGCGCGGTCCAGAGAGCAACCTAGAGGGTGGCACTGGCTGGGTAGTTGATGTAGTGGGGTTTGGCCAGTGAAGTATTTATCTTTGGTATGGTGGGGCATCTAATCAAATCTAATCAAATTTAGATTAAAAATAATAATAATAATTTGCCTATACAATATATACAATCATTTCCTTAAGTGTTCTTGAAATTTAGGTTTAGAAAAGCCTACTTACCCCAATATTCTGGATCTTATAGTGTTTGTTAAAAATAAATTTTAATAGAAGCCACTTGTAGCCGTGCTTGGATCAGGTGTTACAGTACTTGAACTCAGCTGCGCATAGGGCTGTCAACACACTCCCAGATGCCTGGGGGGCAGGTGGTGCCAGGGATTATACCCACAGCCTTATGTACGATGGCATGTGCTCTACCACTTGAGCTGTGTCCCTAACCCCTGTGTATAAAATGATTTTACTCAGATTTTATAGTATTCATATTACCATAAATTAAGAGAGACTTAACTGCATCTTTTTGTCCTTAAAGACATTAGAATGTCTTTTGCCACTTAATTTACATGTCATATTTTTTATATTTAAAATTAATCTTTTTATCTTAGTGTCTTTAAAAGAACTGGTTTATAATTAATTTGTATATCTAGTTTATGACAAAGCTGCTCAATAATCACCACTGCTTTATAATAGGATTCAGAAATGTATGTGACCTTTATTAAGTCTTATTATGTACCCAGTTCTCTTAAAAGGATTTTACACATACTAGCATTTAATCCTCACAAAAACAATTTTCATGGGAATTATGAACCTGATTTTACAGACTATAGAACTGAGGCAAAGCAAAATAAAGATGTTCATCGAGTCAAAGTGCCAGTTAGGGGCAAATTCAGAATTCAAGCAGCTACTCATATTCAGCCCCTCCTTCTTTATCCAAGTTTGCCTCTTGGAGCTCTGAGGGTACAAATCAGTGGTTTAAACCCTAATGTTGGTTGCTTTGCTTATTTATAATATGGTAGACTTTTATCTTTCCAGAGTGTTTTGCATAATTACATGACTATTTTAAATATATCATTCAAAACAGTATGTAAGGGTACACAGAGATAGTACAAATGGCCTCACACGCCGGGGAGAAAAGGCAGCTGAGATAGAGAAGGGAATACCACCTAATAGAGAATGTTGGGAGGACCCACTTGGGTTGAAAGCTGTGTGCTGAAAGTAGACTATAGACTGAACATAACACCACTCAATACCTCTTTTGCAAACTACAACAACCAAAAGAAGAGAGAACAAAAGGGAATGCCCAGCAACAGAGGCAGGGTGGGGTGGTGGGTGTTTGGGTGGGGGTGGTGGGAGGGATACTGGGAACATTGGTGGAGGAGAATGGGGACTGGTGGAGGGATATAAACGAAATGCAAACATGAAAGTTTATAAGTTTGTAACTGTACTTCACGGTGATTGACTAATAAAAAAAAAAAATGGAAGGGTGCTTGTCTTGCACTTAGCTGACCCCAGTTCGGATCACTGAACCTTTCTGGTTCCTTGAGCACACCAGGAGTGATCCTTGAGTGCAAAACCAGGAGGAAGTTTGGAAGCCCTGAGCACAAACAAAACATTAAAATTTTAAGTTTTTAATTGCCCTTTATTACCATCACTTTATTTAACACCATCACTTCCAAATATCAAATTTGTTGTTTTGAGTGTCTTTCAAAACTGCTTATTTAAACAGGTTACATACCTTTCAGGAAAGATATGTAACAGATTATAATCTCTTTTTTAATTTAAATTTAAAATTTAATTTTTTAAATTTTATTGAATCACCATGAGATAGTTACAAGCTTTCAAGTTTGGGTTACAATCTCACAATGATCAAACACCCATCCCTCCACCAGTGCACATTCCCCACCACCAATATCCCGGATATACCCCGCCTTTCCCACCCTCCCCCTGCCTCTATGGCAGACAATATTCCCCATACTCTCTTTCTACTTTGGGGCATTATGCCTTGCAACACAGACACTGAGAGGTAATCATGTTTAGTCCATTATCTACTTTCAGCATGCATCTACCATCCCAACTCCTAATATGTCCGAGACTGTATGTTGTTAGTTTCTTCATGAAAGTACTTGTGAATATAAAATTAGTATCTATTTTTTTCTCCAAGAAAACAAAACTACAGAGTTGACAATTATACTCTCATGTAGGTTAGTATAGGGGGAAATTTTGATCATAGCCTGATTTTTTTTCATTGTAAATTATTAGTTTATTTTAATTCTCTTTAATTTCTCAAGGTTATCGAGATGTAATTAACTTTAAAGTGCATGCAATTCTGTACTTTGGTATTTTTTTAATTACATGATCATGACAATGAGTTTAGTTAGCAATCCCACACAGCACTCAAGTAATTACTGTTTTTGTTTTTGTATTGAGAAATGTTAAAATGTACTCTTTAGGTAACATTCAAGTAAATAGTACAGTGCTATCAAGTGTCCCTGTCCTGCTGTAATTTAGTTCCCCAGACAAAACTAGAAGCTTATTATTTCAGTATTATCTCATATTGCTTAACTGAGTTGTTACAAATGATGTTTTGCTTCTTTATTTATATATAAATTTATATTATTATTTATATATAATATAAATAACATTTATATTATATGTTAATATATATATAGTACATATATAGCACTGGGCTGGAGCGATAGCACAGGTGGTAGGGCATTTACCTTGCATGCAGCCGACCCGGGTTCAGTTTCTCCACTCCTCTTGGAGAGCCCGAAAAGCTACCAAGAGTATCTTGCCTACACGGCAGAGCCTGGCAAGCTACCCGTGGCGTATTCGACATGCCAAAACCAGTCACAGCAAGTCTCACAGTGGAGACGTTACTGGTGCCCGCTCGAGCAAATACAGTGTACAACTGTAGCACTGTCATCCCATTGCTCATCGATTTGCTCGAGCGGGCACCAGTAATGTCTCCACTGTGAGACTTGCTGTGACTGGTTTTGGCATGTCGAATACGCCATGGGTAGCTTTCCAGGCTCTCCCGTGTGTCAGGATACTCTCGGTAGCTTGATGCGCTCTCCGAAAGGGATGGAAGAATTGAACCCAGGTCGGCTGTGTGCAAGGTAAATTCCCTACCCATTTGCTATCGCACCAGTCACGTATATAATATAAATATTATATATATTCTTAAAATATATATAAAAATGTAAATATTATATATAAATATGTTACATACCTATATTTATATATATACCACTGTCACTGTCATCCCGTTGCTCATTGATTTATGTACATATATATATGCATATATGTCTATGGAGAGAGAGAGAAAGAGAAAGAGAGAGAGAGAAAGAGAAAGAGAGAGAGAGAAAGAAGAGAATTTCCTTTGGTTTCAGGGCCACAGCCGGCAATGTGCAGTTCTTACTCCTGACTCTGTGCTCAGGCATTACTCTTGGTGTTGCTGGGGAAACGTAGGAGGTGCTAGGGATCAAACCCAGATAGACTACATGCAAGGCAAGCACCTTACCTATTGTATTTCAGCCCCAATATATAATTGATTTCTTTTTAAGACAATGAGGTTTCTGAAGGTATTCATAACTGCATTTGAGGCATGCAGTGTTCCAAATCAAGCCGCTGTCAGCTCCCCTCCACCAGTGTTCCCCGTCCCCTCCTGCTCCCTGGCCTTTCTTCTGGACAGGCACAGTAAGGTTGTTGTAGTTCTTTGCGTCTCATGCTCACAGTGTTGCCTCTGGTCTCGATATACGTACATCACTACTCTATGCCACCGATACACCCACGCCCCTAATCCCTGCAACAGTTACCCCCACCTGCCTCCTCTTACTCCACCTTTCAATTTATTTTTTTTAATATTTTATTGAATCACCATGTGGAAATTTACAAAGTTCTCAGGTTTATGTCTCAGTTATACAATGCTCAAACACCCATCCCTTCACCTGTGCCCATATTCCACCACCGAAGACCCCAGTATACCTCCCACCCCCTGACCCCCACCCCCCATCCCTGCCTGCTTAGTTGATAAATTTTACTTCATTTTCACTTTACCTTGATTACATTCCATATTTCAACACAACATTCAGTATTGTTGGAGTTTTCCCCCAAGAAAGACAGCCCTACTGCCCATGCAGCATTTGATAATTAGTTTTCCATTGCTGAAACTGGAGAGATATGAAGTCCCGTTGTTTCAAGTACATAGAGTTTTTCCCCCCTCATTCCCGTGCCACCAAGTTTGTGCCTGCTTAATGAACAGTCCTCATATTATGGCTGACACCACGCCGCCCTACGAGAAAAAAGGATATTTCCAGTCCTCTGCCGGCATGGGGCTATGGCTTATTTCAGTCTAGAGACATGGTTACAAGTAGTTTCTGGAACCAGAAGTAGTCTAGTTAGGCTCCGAGTTCTGGTTGATCAGCAACATCGCGGCCACTCAAAAGTGTGGCCACTCAGGTCGAATCTCGGCGGAGCATGCGCTGGCATTGGTCCGAGACTTCACAAGCGTCCCGCTGTTCCAAGTATATAGTTTATTTTTGTGTGTGTGTTTTTTCCCCTCCCATTCCCGCGCCTCTTAGTTTGTGCCTGCTTAATATACTTCATAATATAGTGGACACCACACCGCGTTTCTCCCAGAAAAGGGAAAAGAACCGAGAAAAAAGGATATTTCCTCACCTCAGCCGGTGTGGGGCTTTGGCTTAGTTCACAGTCTAAAGAAATAGCTGCTACTTTGATTACCTTCAATATTTCAACAACAACAAAAAAAAACTCGGTACTATTATTTGGAGTTTCCGCCCACAGTAAGATCTGCTAAAAAGGAACCTTTTCACGTTGTTGACAATCAGGAGATATTAGGTCACACGGCTGCGACAGCAGCCGCGCGGTTTGGGATTTCCATATGAGGTCCAGGGAAAATTATTTTGGTAATTGCATCACTGCAATCTTTTACTTCCCTTTTGTGGTGCTCATATGATGGAGAAGCCTGGAGAGAAGAACCATGCCCCGCTGGAGTCCCATGGGCCAGTAGCTCCAATCACACAGTTTGGAGGCATTTTTGGGGCGCTGCTGATGTCCAAAGGAGTTCAGTTGCCTCCGGGTTGAGCTCGCGCGGTGGCAGAAAAGAATGTACCCACATGGCGCTGTGCTTAAATCGGCGCAGGGCGGATCTGGAAATCCCACCCCGTCGGCTTTCCCAGACTTCCATGGGTATCTGCATACTCTAAAAACCGGCAATCACCTCGCTGCAGCTAATAAGAGAGAGTTGAGAGAGAAAAGACCGTGCCCCGCTGGAGGCCCAGGGGCCAATAGCTGTGATCACACAGTTTGGAGGCATTTTTGGGGCGCTGCTTGTGTCCAAAGGAGTTCAGTTGCCTCCGGGGTCGAGCTCGCGCGGCGGCAGAAAAAGTTCCACCTTTCAATTTAATCACTATCCTACCCTTCATATTTTTATGACATAGGTGAAGAGTAATGCAGGTAGCCTGCCTTTGATTCCTTGCATTTCTATATATCCTACTATTCTATAGACTACAGATATATGACATTATCTGGAATGTGTTCTTATCCTTCACCTAACATATTATTTAGTTCCACCCCTGTTAAAGTGAATGATTTCATTATTTCTTGCATCTGTCTAGGATTTCACTGTGTATATATACCACAGCTTCATTGTCAACTCATCTTTCACTGGACACCTATGTTGGTCTCATAGCCAAGCTATTGTGCCAAATGCTATTTTTTGCATTGGGAGTAGAAAGAACTAAGTCAACTTGTTGGGTCTTATGGCAGCCCCAATCTAACTTTTCTGGGACATCCCTACAATGTTTTTCATATGGGTTAAACCAGAAAATATTTCTATCCACTGGGGATGAGATTTTCTTTCCACCACATCCTCACCAGAGCAAAATGTTCCCAGCCTTTTGGATATGTGTCATTCTTACTAGTGTAAGATGGTATCTTACTGTCATCTTGATTTATATTTCCCTGATAATGTTATGATGAGCACTTTTTATGCACCTATATGCCATACATCTGTCTTCTTCAAGAAGTATCTGTTCGTACCATCTCCCTGTTTTAATAGGGATGCTTTAAATTTTTGTTGATTTTTGTAATTTATATTTCTTGAATATTATCCATTTATCTGATTGTTGATTCAGTTAGCTGTCTTTTAGTTTTACCTCATGTTTCTTTTGCCATGCATAAACTCTTCAATTTGATATAGTCTCCTTGGTTTATTTTCGTGTTGACTGCCTTTTGATTTGGTTCTTTTTCATAGCTTAATTGTATTCCCTTATGTATGAATGTGTGTGTATGACATCACGGTTTCTTTGTTCATTCATCTGTTGTAGATACCTATGTTATTTTCACGATTTTGTTAATGATAATGAAATAAAAGAGGAAAGAATTTAAAAGATACACATTTTCAGTTATAAGCAAGTACAAAAAATGTTCCATAATGACCTGATATTTAGAATACAGTAACATATACTTAACATAAGTCTGATATATAATATATACACATATATACGATGCTTATAAAATAGATAAGAGTAAATTGTGGCTTATAATAGGAAAGAAATTTCTATATTTTTCTTTATGTTATATACAAAATTATATGTTCTTACTAAACTTACTAAACTATATTTACTAAAATTATACTTATTAAACTATCTTAATAAAACCAAGGGCTGGAGCCATAGCACAGTGGTAGGGCATTCGCCTTTCACGCGGCCGACCCATGTTCAATTTCTCCACCCCTCTCGGAGAGCCCAACAAGCTACGGAGAGTATTGCGCTCACACGGCAGAGCCTGGCAAGCTACCCGTGGCCTGTTGGGTATGCCAAAAACAGTAACAATAAGTCTCTCAATGAGAGATGTTACTGGTGCCTGCTCAAACAAATCGATGAGCAAGGGCATGACAGTGACAGTGATGTAAACCAAACCAATATGTGTACATCTCAAACATGCATTATATTGTATATAAGTTACATCACAATCAAACTGGTGAAAATGCTGCAATGAATAAACTTAAGATATTCATGTCTTCTTGAAGATAATTATTTCATTTCCTTTGAATATATACCAGAAAGCAGGGTTTCTGGATTATGTGTTAATTCTGTTTTAATTATTTAATTTGTTTATTTATTGGGGGCCATACCTGGCAATATTCAGGGATTACTTAGAATTAAATCATGACAACTGGCAGTAGTTGGGGGAGCATATAAGATGATGGAGAATGGACCCTAGTCAGCCACATGCAATCAAATCCCCCTACCTGCTGTACAGTTGCTTCAGCCCAATTTTTGACATTTTCGATAACTGCCATGATGGTTGTTTTTTATCGTTATTGTTGCTGTTATTGAGCTACAGTTTATGTGCCCATCAATAGAGGCCATGATTATTTTCTTTTTTTGTCCCAACTTTCTGTTGTATTTTTATTTAATGTATTTATTTATTAAAGTTTAGGAACTATTAACATTTGCAATATAGATATACAAAACTGTTGCACCCACCACCACCAAAGTGTCCCTCACCTCTCCACAACTGTCCCTAAGTGTTTTCTAGCCTGGCCTTCTACCCTCCTGTCCCTTCTCAGATCCGCACTGTTAGGTCATGTCTTCACATATGTACCAACACTTGTTTTCTCTTGTATGTATGAGAATAGTAATTTTAATAGTTATGGGAGGACACTCCATTGTGGGTTTTATTACATTTTTCAGAAGTAATAAAAATGATGTCTAACTCTTTTCTCTGTATCTGTTTCTCATTTGCTTATCTCCTTCAGAGAAATATTCAGGTGTTTGCCCATGTTTAATTGGATTATTTTGAGAATTTTTCCCTCTATTTTATATATGTTTTATTCAGTTCATTATCAGATACTAAGTTTATATCATTCTCTCCCATTTCTGTCATTTCATTATAGTGATTGTTTCCATTTTTGTACAAAAGTTTTCTAATTTGATATGCTTCCTCTTGTTTAATTTTGGTTCTTGTCCTTCTGATGTCATATTTTTTAAATATATGTATATTTTAATATATTGTCAATACCTTTGCCAAAGAACTTTTACATATATTTATTATCATTTGGGGTGAGCCTCCTTAGAATTTCTTAAAGGTCACCAGAGATGCCCTTGGTTGTCTCCGAGGAGGGCATACTGGACCAGGGATTATTTTTTAAAATTTTTTTGAATCACTATGAGATAGACCCTTACAGAGCTGTTCACGATTAGGTTTCAGTCGTACAGTGTTCCAGTACCTCTACGAGTGTACGTTTCCCAGCTCAGGTTGATGGCTGTGAGTAGTAAGGATAGACAAATGCTTTCATTTTTCAATTTGCATATTTCCAGTTCTCCCATCCAATTTATTTAAGAGACATTCCCATTCAATGTTGACACCATTGTGAAATATTGATGGGTTTTCTGTACCTCTGCATTTATTTCTGAGCTCCTAATTCAATTCAGCTTCTCTCTTTGTCTAGATTTCAGTGCCATACTGCTTTTCTTTACTATAGCTTCACATTATAGTTTGAAATTGGTAAATGTAATCTCTCTAGATTTTTCTTTATCCTTGTGGTTGCTTTTACTGGTCAAGGTCCTCTGGATTTTGCTTCTTTTTCCATTTCTATGAAAAATGTCATTTGAATTCTATAAGATTTATATTTACAGAATACTTAAGATAACATCAATATTGTAATTATATTGATCCTTCCAATATAAAAAGTAACCTTATTTACTAGAAATAGTTATAAAATTACTATTATTTTAATAATTTTAGATGTCCAGATCCAAAATTTAACAATTGAATTCTGATACATAGAATCTTTTAATTGACTTTTAAATGTATTTTCTCTTGTTCTCCATGATACTTTTGCAAGCTCATCTTTTATTCAGCTTAGATAAATTCCGATTATTTCTAACATGGGATTTTTTTTCTTTCAACCTCTTGTCTCCTAAAATCTCTGTTTTACTTAATAACGTATATTTCAATGTAGTGGGATTGCTTGGAGCACATAGACTAGAGACTAGAGACCAGCGTGGGACAATGAACTTTGTATGACCTGCATTGGGGGCTTGGGAGAGTCCTGGGCAGAGGGCCTCTTGAAAGAGGGGCCTTGAAGGTAAAACCTACCAGCAAGATAAGCAGGACACATCCTGCACGTACATACTTCTTGTGCTCTAAGTAACCTTGGGAATAATTTGACTTGGTATTTTTAATGAGAACATCTTGAGACAAACACAAAATATGTCTAACCCATGAGAACATCTTTGGACTTGGCTACGTGCCTGGGCCAAGGTATGCAAATAATATAAAACTGCTTGCTTGAGAATAAACGGGGCCTTCAGCCTCGATAGCTGCTGGTCAACACATCATCTCTGAGTCGGTGGTCTTCATTCCGGAGCTGGACTCCGGCATTTCAACATGACATGCTCAAAAAACATTTTATTTTTCAGTACCATTATCAACTTATTGGCAATGATAAGACTAACAATATTATAAATCATAGTAATACCCCACCAGTGCCCATTTGCCCATTTTCCCCCACCATTGTCTGAAGGTCACTGCCATGGTGAGCTCAGTTCTGCACAGTTTTAAAATGAAATTTAACCCTTTTAAGTCACATTTATCAGTTCCCTTAGCTCAGTTTTAGTGGCAGGGGTCTTTCAACACTTATGAAGGACCTGACCTACAGCAAATGGACACCGGGTACTAAAATATAAGTGTGAACATCTCAGACATGGAATCTACCTTCACGGAATTGATGATTTTGTGAAGTAAATGGACAGAGCTAGAAACTGTAAGAACTTGACTCAGTTTCCAAGCTACCATCTTCCATTTCTAAAGCCAATTTCTTTAAGTTGTGAAGCTGAGACTGGAGATCTCTGGCCATCACTCGCATGTTTCCCTGTGAGATTCTACCAATAGGGGGAATCCGAGATAGATCTGGAAGAAGCAAAACCACTTCCTCACTTCCTTCTTCCTGTTCATTCTCTGTCCCTGTGAACATCATTCTGGCAGACTTTCTTCATATTGGTCATAGCTTTCGTTTCTAGTTTCCCAAGACTCTGGTCCTATAACTCCCATGACCCGCTTTGCTCCTTTATAGATTTGAACACCAATCTGGTGGATGCTCCGTCTTCTGAGCTCTAGGCCTTCACACCTAGTTCCCTCCTCCAAGGCGCTGAGTCCTCAGTACCCAAACCACGTGTTCTTTCCTTGAACTTTGTTTTCTCTGAATCCTGCCTCTCCTCTTTGTCTTCCATCTCCATCCCTAGGGTGTGATCTGCTTTTTGCAGTTCCCCATTGTGTAAAAACACAAAAAAAAGAAAGAAAGGGGCAAGGAGGGGAGCACCTCACCACACCGGGCACAGGGCACAGGGCAGAGGCACTCTGTCTCTGTCCCTGGTAGTCTCCAGCCACTTCCCCCACCCCGGGGAGATTGATGGCGATGATGAGGCAGGCGAAGGAAGGAACGGAGCCAGGCTGGTTGGTCTCAGTTGCAGCTTATTCCAATCTCTCTCTATATACTCCCATCTCTCTCTCTCTGCTTCTTCCCCCGGACCCCCTCATACAGCCTTAAATGCCCCCACATAGGGGCCAGGGCTTACACATAGGTGTGGTTACAATCACTAGGGGGTAAAATTATATCCCTTAGGGGATGCTTCTTTTAGGAATTCTAGATTCTCTTTCAGCAGGACACCCGCCCAAGAGCGAAATCCCATGGGTGTGTTTCTCCTCTCCTTGTCCAACTAACATATAAGTGTTCATATTATTAATAATTTTGTATGGACATAGCAAGAGATGCAGCAAACTTATAGAATTGCTCTCCTGGGGTCATCTCGATCACAGACTACAGTGCTCAGGCCAGATTAGTCTTTCCTATCCCTAGCAGAGTCCTAGTCTCGTTGTTGCTTTTGGATCATGACATGACATGTCCATGACCAAGCTCTTAACATATAGTTAAGCATTAGGCACTTTGGCCAAGCCCATCTCGATGCCAGGGTAGCACATAACTCACTGCTTGCCCTGCGTCAGTCCTGTCCCTCGTTGGGACCCAGATTTTGGGGGTGCTAGGAAGTAAGGGCAGCTGAGGCTTAAGTTGAGAAAGCAGATGCCCAGGAGTGAATAATACTTGAAGCCAATTAAATCCTATGTTACCAAAGCATATTAACAACTGTCTTACTTCCATACAAAAAGGATATTGCTTTAAAGTAAACTATTCAAAAGACATGAGGAGAGTAGAAAGGCAATATTAACTTACAATACAAGCTCACTGTCCTAGCAAGGTCTGACCTTACAAATTAACAGAGTCTGATTAGGGGAAGAGCTGATTAACCAGTAGAAATGGTTACAGATAAACAAAGGAATGGGAAGTGACTCCAGAGCACTTTGATGGGTGTGACTGATATACCTAAGCTCCTAGTGGCAAGGGGAGCAGGACATACCAATGTAGTCTAGAATTGTTTAGAGATTATTACCAGATAAGCCCAAACTCTGTGGCAAGGGAGAAAGGACAAACCAATGATATCCTACACCCACTGGCCTCCAACTCTTTTCATTCCCTTTTCTGCTAGTACTGCTGATAGGCTTTTTTTTTTTTCTGCCTGGATCCTGACTGATTCAACTGTCTCCTGTTTCACAAGTTTCTCTGTCTATAATATATTCACAGTGTTTTTCACTGTCTCTGTGACTGTGTGTATGTGTGTGTGTTGGGGGAGGCATTATTTCTAAATCAGCATTTTTGCTTTTTCCCCTGCATAGTGGCAGTTTCTTGCTCTCAGATGTCATCCTATTTATAACTCCCTACTCTAGAGTCTCAATTGTGTTTTCCCCCCTTTGACTTTAAAGAACTTAAATTAGAGTTTATCTAAAACTGCCTCTTGCTTCTTGCCTTACAGAAAGTCAAGGAATTTTACTTCTATGGTTTGTCTCCTTCATTGGTAGAATTATTTTTTCTGTGTGGCTGACTGGAGCTGCTTTCTTTCTGTACCATTAAGAATTATATGTATGGATGCTGTTTTAATTATTACTGCTTTGTAGTAGAGTTTGAGGTTGGGGAAGGTGATGCCTCCCATCTTCTTTTTCCCCAAAATTTCTTTAGATATTCATGGGGATTTGTTGTTCCATATGAATTTCTGGAGTGTTTGATCAATTTCTTTGAAGAATGCCTTGGTTATCCTTATAGGGATCGCATTGAATCTGCATAATGCTTTGGGGAATATTGCCATTTTGACAATGTTGATTCTCCAAGTCCAGGAGCAGGGAATGTGTTTCCATTTCCTCATGTCCTTTTTTATTTCTTGAAGTAGCGCTTTGTAGTTTTCTTAATACAGGTCCTTTACCTCCTTATTTTCCCTCTGAGGTACTTAATTTTCTGAGGCATCACTGTGCCTCCTCCATCCTATCAATGCCCCACACACCCTCTTAGTCCCCCGTGAGTCCCCTAACATCCTTAGTTCTTCAATATGAACATGAGTTGACTATAGATTTGTCTCTTTGCTTTCTTTATACCTCGTAAATGAGTGAAGTCATCTTGTAATTTGTCTCCTTCCAGCGTGCCAACTGACTTCACCTAGCATATCTTCCTGCTCCATATTGTCCTGCAAGATTCGGCAAGATTTCATCTTTGTATTTTTATTGATAGCATTGGTCTATCAGAGTAGAATTATTTATATGTTTTAGGGGTATCATGGAAGCACACCAAAGCTATTATCAGAGTGCACAGGACCCTCTCAGCCCACTCTCCCCAGTGTCACTGATCTCATTTTGGCGCTTATAGCCTATAGAGATTTTTTCCATTGGACACTATTGCTTGGCATTAGTTTTTTTATATACTACACAAGTAAAATCATATAGTATTTGTCTTTCTCCTGATTTCCTTCACTCAGAGTGAACCCCTCCAGTCCTATCCATGTTATGGCAAGGCTCCACCTTTTCTTGTAGCTGAATGGTAGTATTCCATTTTATGTATATATACATATATATACACATATATATACACACACACACACAATTTCTTTACTCATTTTTCATTGAGCACTTGTGTTTTTTTTCAGTGTCTTGACTATTGATAAACGTGAATAAAGGTGTTCATATATATATATATAAATATATATATATAATTGCATGGATGGGGCCAAATAGATAGTAGAGTGGGTAGGGAACCACGGCTTGCAAGCAGCTAACCCAGGTTCAATCCCCAGCACCCCATATGGTCCCCTGAGCACAAAGCCAGGAGTAAATCCTAAACACTGACACAGGTGTTGCCCATAGAATTACATGGTGCCCACCTGAATTTCTCAAGCCCTGGAAATGACATAGATAATAAAGTGATGAAAACCATATACTTGGGTATAACAGTTTAACTCCATAGTTGACAATATGACAGTATTCAGTACCAAGTATTCAATAGTTGACAGCATTCAGTACCAAGTCAGACTTTGGTATATTTTTCCCATAAAAGTCAGAGATACTAATGTGCTTATCTGTAGTAGGTGAGAATTAGTGAGATTTGGACTTTACTTAATGTGATATCTGATGCATATGTCACTGCCTGCTATCAGTTGGATTCAGATATGATACCTCAGTAATTCCTGACTCCATTACCTTTAATCTTTCATCCTGAATCTCTACCTTGAAGAATATTAATATGATTCCTGTTGGAACTCTTTCAGCAAGTTCGAAAGTCAGTTGGGAAGAGCAAGGATTAGATTGGTCCTTCTTTACTTGGATCCCGCTTGCACGAGATCTTATTACAATTGCTTCATGTTCCATGACTATAGACAATACTCTTTTTCTATATCCCAGTGTCAATTCGGGGTTTTCCAATGCAGGAGAAGCAGTGGAGTATGGAAATAATCATAAACTATTCCCTTTGTCCATTTCTATGGGGCAGAAAAAGAGAATAGAAGAAGATAACAGAAATTTCAGCGATTAGTCTTCTGTGCTTCATCTGGTTGAATACAGATTATTTGGTGTTGTCAAAACTGCAATCATCATTTAGCAGCCCTGAGTGAGACTTCCTTTAGAAAACAAAGCAATCAAGGAAAAGAATAAAATGGCAAACAAACCAAACAAAATTAGCCATCAAAGCACAGCCCTTTCTGTTAGCAAACTCCTGACTTGTGTTAGACACTCAAACTGCAATACAATAATTTTGATGTAGTGGAAGAGAGATTTTTAACTCCAAAGATCCCTGGTGATGAAAACAAAGTATTTGTGGTTCAACTCTGTAGTACATGTGAGAGTTTTTATTTGGAGGGTCCCTACAATTCCCTTAAGTCTCAATTTTATCATTTGATTATGTGACCTTTATCATATTTTGAGTTTGGCAATCTTGAAGATAAGTGATACAGTAATCTACTTACTGTAGTAGAAGGAAACTGACTTTGCAGCTTGGGAGATGGTATAGAAATGAGAGCCTGGGTCCTGCTACCTGACTGCAATGCAAATCCTTTTAAGACTCTTTGCCTCACAGACACTAATGGAGGTCTCCCAGTAGGTAGAATTCCTGACAAAACACACTGTTGCCTCTAGGAGGGAGATATTAACGGTAAAATTCAGAAGGAAGTGAATACAGAATCCTGGTGCTTGTTATTCACTGGGTGTTTTTGACTTGCTAAACGCAAGTTTAATGTATTTATACAATTTATAAAGATGTAACTGATTCTGGAGCCCTGCTCTTTACAGAGAACATATTTCATGTTATTGTAAGCACTAAGAAAATTAAATCAATAAATCCACAGCCTGTAATTTGAGATACCCAATTGAAGAAAAATACACTGTCAGGGAAGGAGGGGGAATCATTTACATCGAGGAAGCCTTGTAAACTCGTCTTGGTGCTCCCATCCCATGCATTCAATTGATGTCAGGAATTAAGCTCTTACTGTAAAATTATCAAAGTGTTGTCATGACACCTCAAAAGAAGCAAAGGCCAACTCCCTACTTCTGCTAATGAAGCAGATGCTCCTGTGGAAAGCCAGGCAGATGAAGCTATGCAAATAAAACCATGCAAATGAAGCTGCCTCTCTCTGAACTGTCCATGTGTCCTCTTCCCAGAGAAAGCTTTGCTGGTTTGCAGCCAGAGAGACAGGGTGTCAGGAAGCTTAGTGGATATTTCCCCACCACTGGCACCGATGCATTCTCTGTGACCACTGGCAAGCCAATTAACCTCTCCAAGCACCATCCCTTTGTGTGTAAAAGGTTAATAGTGCAGCTTGTTTGCTAAATGCCTTGAGCTTTCCAGGCAGGGCGGTACACAAATACCCAGCATTGTTGTTTGACTGGAGGCCGGTGTATTTTTTTAATGATATGTTTGGTTGGATAGGTTATGGATTTTGTTGTGGCTGAATGTTGCCCCTTCTCCCTGGTAACAAATAAAAGAGTAATAGGTAATCTCATTCTACTCCCATTGTCCAGAGCTCCCTTGAGGGCTAAGGGGAATGGCATAGGTTATAGATTAATAAAGCTTTCTTTTGTTAATAATAATAAAAAAAATCAAATCCTTCACAAGTGCCTAATAGCTGTGGATACCAATTTATTAGGCAAAGTAGTTCATCAGATGCTGAGCAGATAATTCTAGCAAAGATTTATGAAATGCTGAGGTTTATTTTTATTATTATTCCCCCCCCAGCTCCTATAGTAGTTCTTTTACTCTCCACATCAATCATGAACACAGGGATAGTCTCGTTAAGCTTTATTTCAGATATGCTTCTGAGTATTTGGAAAACCTTCACCTTATTTTGAAACTCCTCAAACCAATGAAGTTTATGTGTGTGTGTCCAGGTTGCGGCGTTCAATTCACCATCTCATTTGGAGAAAATGAGAAAAATCCTGGCCCTCAAGCCATATCATATATCTCACTCTTCTTTTCAGATTTGCGAAAGAACTTTGAACAAGACCCGCAGGGAAGGGAGGTGCCCATCGAAGGCATGATTGTGCTGCACTGCCGGCCCCCAGAGGGGGTTCCTGCAGCGGAGGTAAGGCTGGGGTACTGTCTTTTCAAATTCTGGTGACCAAAGTTAGCTGACAGAGCCTGGCTGGCATTGTTGCTCTGCACCCCATTTGATAAAAAAAAAAGTGAGGGAAATAAATTGGGATATGAGGCTGCCTTCGTTCCACTTTGTTATTAACAGAGTTCTTGTGGGGGCGCCCTGATAGACTTTGGTTGGTGTGACCAGATCAGCAAGCATCAATCTCGATGTCCTTGGCAGGCCACCTTGTTGCGCTGATTCCCACACTAGCTTCTGGATCCTGTTTGAACATTCACAAACCTAGTGACATTTCAAAAGGGCAGAGGGATGGAGGAAAGAGTGGGGACCCAGGTCCAAGACCCTCTATTATTTGGACTCATCATCCTTCGTCCGTTTCTGCAACAAACATGCACCACACCAGGCAGTCGGGGGTTTCCGGGAAATAAAAAGTCGCAGTGACAGGTCTACAATCGGTTCACTTTCTTTTGCAGTGAGGTGCCTAGAAACCAGAGCCACAGTTCTTGTTTTCCCATTTCGGTGTTCTAGGATTTCTACCATACTCTTATGCTGTAACTGTCAGTAACATGCCTTTCTAAATTGTCCAGTCACTTTTTTTTTTTTTTGGTTTTTTGGGTCACACCTGGGGATG
This sequence comes from Sorex araneus, assembly GCF_027595985.1. Taxonomy (NCBI): domain Eukaryota; kingdom Metazoa; phylum Chordata; class Mammalia; order Eulipotyphla; family Soricidae; genus Sorex; species Sorex araneus. The sequence continues at coordinate 341,784,397 of NC_073302.1, read as the reverse complement.
CACAGGGGTTATTCCTGGCTCTACGCTCAGGAATTACTCCTGTCGGTGCTCAGGGGACTATATGGGATGCTGGGAATTGAACCCAGGTCGGTTGTGTGCAAGGCAAATGCCCTACCCGCTGTGCTATCGCTCCAGTCCCTGTCCAGTCACTTTTAAAAGTTGCTTTGCTAGGGGCTGGGAGATACTTAAGTGGGTAGGGTGCGTGCCTACCCATGTGTTCAATCTGGGTTCAATTTCAAGTGCCATAGATTCCCTCCCACACATCTCCTAAGCATTGCTGGTGTAGACTTAAGGATACTGAGCACCTTGAGGTGTGGCTCTGGAGAACCCCAGGCTACCACCAGCATGGTCCACGGGGTGTCTCACAGCCCCACAGCATCACATGCTCATCTTCATCCAATCCCTTGCATTGAGGCATCAGCCCACTGGCCAAGAATTCCCAGAGGAAATCCAGACCCCCTGGGAAATACTTGGAAGGCAAAAGAAGGGGAAAAAATAAGCTTGATAGGCTGGTGATTTATTAATACAGTTCATTGGTGGTGGTAGGATTGAAAAGTGCAAGTGATGCTTAGTATCATTATACGATGATATGTCTATAAATGCAGGCCTGAATTAAGTTGATAATCTGATGGTGGCTCTTCCATGGGAAACTTGGAAACTGATTTTCAATGAGAAATGAAGAAAGAGAGGAAAAACTCTGCCTAATATCATGGTTAAACTTGCTATGATTTTTGAAATTCAAAAGACAAAGGTGTAGAGAAAAATCAAGAGGAAAAAAAAACACAGATACTTGCATATTTCGACAAAAAACGTGCTGGGTGGACACTATTCAAAGCCCAAATGGTTCACAGAAATGAAGTAAACGGACTTGAAAATTAAAGTGAACATACCGTGCATAGTATGAGATGATTAGGAAGGAAAATGCTTATTTTTAGATTTTCATTTAATGCGAAACAAGAAAAAAAAAGGATATTTGATCTTCTTATGCTACCTTCTCAGTCTTGTGAGTTTGTGCTCTTTGTTCCTGAGTGGGCAATAGGCCACAAGACACACAGTACTCAGAGGGACACAGCATGGCCCCCCTGTGCTGTGGACTCAATCTTGGGGGGCTGCTGTTCACTACAGACTCTAGCCTTCTCTGCAAACCCCACTTTGCAGAATGCACCTGAATCACGACAGTTTGCCTGTCACTGGCTGTATTCGCTGGGAAGCTCCCTTGCAAGCCCGTGCTTGGCCCTTACTAAACGTTGCCTGCATTGGAGAGAGAAGTGTTAGGCGGAAGATCATGTTTTTATTAACTCCCTATGAGAACCTCACATTCCCTGGATTGTTAATAATCAATTTTTACAGCTGGAAGAAAGCCAAGATGTTTACCTGACTTACCCTTGATTTTTGGGGGGCCTAGGAGACATGCTCATACTCATGACCTAGTAAAGGTCTTGCTGCCATTTAAGTACTGTCTAATGTCTCCCAAAGTATCTCCAGGGTGCATACAAGGTTAAAAATCCATCTTCTTAGGGTCCCATATATTCTGAATTGCTGTTACCTCTGACACTATCTCAGGCTTCTCTGCATCTCACTTACTATTGGCACATTGATCTCCTCAAGCTTTGCAGATTCTTAAGAAATAATTTAATCCCAGGGCCTTTGCATATGATGGCTTTACAGCAAGAATACTCCTCTCCCATTATTTCATTACTCCATCCCTTCCATCAGGGCTTGATCACATGGAATCTGCTCGGTGAGACCAGTTCAGTACACTGTAGATCATGTCTGTTCTCTACCCTCTACATGGACATTTAAGCTTCCTTTGTTTCATGTTCTTTTTGCTTTACCACAAACACACCCTGTTTACTTTGATTATGTTTTGTCTTTTTCACTTGAATTTAAGCTCCATGAGAGAATATTTGTTTATATTTTTATTCATCACTGTATCCCCGGAATGTAAAATGGAGCTTCTCACATCCAGGTGCTCAGTAAATAGTCACTGAATATGAATGAAAACAAATTTCCTGCCTCTATTGATGAATATTTGGGGTTATGCCAGCCTCAGACAAACTGTGAAGTCCCTTAGATTATTTTTCTTCATTTTTTTTACATTCTGGATAAGAGCAAGTGAATAAAACATTCTCCACCTGCTCTTTGAAAACATAATTGAGAGAAAGGAGAGAAAGAAAGACAGAAAACAAAGGAGAAAAGCTGAGAGGTTGGGCAGTTGTTAAAGTGAAAATTAAAAGGGAAAATAGACGTTAGTGTGAAAACACATGCATGGATGGCTAAGGAGTACAGCATAGAACCCCAGAAATAGCTCAATGATATGCAGTACTTGCTTTCATGCAGAAGGCCCAAGTTCCATCCTCGGCATCACCTATAGTCCCCTCAAGCCCTCTCATAACAGCCAGGGGATTTATGAATTCTAAGGACTGTGAGATCCTTCAAGGCCATGTTTAGAGAGAGAATTCTTGTCAAAGAAATGGGCTACACTGTGTAAGACAAGGGGGTTCCCCTCTTCAGCTTCTTGGGAAGACTTGCTGAGGCTTGGAAGTTCCTTTCCCAACTCTCCGTCTGCTAGCTCTTACACCCTCTTCTTTTTTTTATTATTTTAATTTTTTTATTAATGAATCACCATGAGGGTACAGTTACAGATTTATATAGTTTCGTGCTTGTGTTTCAGTCATACAATGCTCGAGTACCCTCCACCAGTGCCCATTCTCCTCCACCGATGACCCCAGTATCCCTCCCACCCCCCCATCCCACCCCCTCCACCCCAGCCTGCCTCTGTGGCAGGGCATTCTCTATTTTTCTCTCTTTTTGGGTATTGTGGTTTGCAATAGAGTTATTGGGTGGCCATTGTGTTCAATCTATAGTCTATTTTCGGCACGCCTCTCCCATCCTGAGCAGGTCCTCCAACCACACTTTACTTGGTGTTTCCTTCTCTATCTGAGCTGCCTTTTCCCCCAGCATGTGAGGCAGGCTTCCAAACCATGGAGCAAACCTCCCAGTACTTATCTCTAATATTCTTGAGTGTTAGTCTCCTACTCTGTTATTTTATATTCCACAGATGAGTGCAATTCTTCTATGTCTGTCTCTGTCTTTCTGACTCATTTCACTTAGCATGATACTTTCCTTGTTGATCCACTAATATGCAATACTTCATGACTTCATCTTTTCTAACAGCTGCATAGTATTCCATTGTGTAGATGTACTAAAGTTTCTTTAACTAGTCATCTGTTCTCAGGCACTCAGGTTTTTTTCAGATTCTGGCTATTGTAAACCATGCTGCAATGAACATACAAGTGCAAATGTCATTTCAACTATACTTTTTTGCCTCTCCAGGATGTATTCCCAGAAGTGGTATTGCTGTTACACCCTCTTATTGAAGGAAAATGAGTTCTCCCTGTTGGATCAATACCTTCTCCATCTTCATTTGCCTCTGATGGTGCCTTTCAGCTATAACCACTGGAGCAGATCAAGATATGAGAACCTTTCAGTAGCATCACAAGCCAATTTCAGTGGAAACATTGAGAATTGTTGAACAAGATAGGTAGTAACATAACACAGATATATCACAAAGTACATATTTTTAGTCTACCCTCTTGGCAGATTTCCACACTGTAGATATCATTCCTGGTACATGCTTGCTCATGTTATTGCAACACATTACCATAAACTAGGAGACTTAAAGCACTGTGTTGACTGGGATGTGGTGGAAATGCCCTCAGACTCTGTTGCTAGGAATGATATCTGGTGAAGTCTTTGTGGAAATCAGCATGGAGAGTTTTCATAAAAGTAGGAATATGGCTTCCATATTTCCCAGTAATTCCACTTCTTAGTGCGTGCGCGCGCGCGCGCACACACACACACACACACACACACATACTGTCACTGTCATCCCGTTGTTCATCAATTTGCTTGAGTGGGCAACAGTATGGTCTCCATTCTGAAATGTGTTACTGTTTTTGGCATATCGAATATGCCACGGGTAGCTTGCCAGGCTCTGCCGTGCAGGTGGGATACTCTCAGTAGCTTTTCAGGCTCTCCAAGAGGGACAGAGGAATCGAACCCAGGTTGGCCACATGCTAGGCAAATGCACTACCTGCTGTACTATTGCTCCATTCCACACACACACACAAACTTATTCATTATGAAAATATTATTGCACACATATGTTCATTATAGTACTCCATATATGCACACATGTTCATCACAATATTTAGTATAATAGCTAGAATGTGGAAACAACCAAATGTCCAGCAACAGATAAATGAGGAAAGAATTTGAGATATACACACAGTAAAATACAACTCAGCAATAAGAAACAGTGAAATATTATGGTTTACAGCAATTTGGATGGAACAGGAGGGTATTGTATTAAACTAAATAAAGCAGCAGAAGGACAAATACCAGAATATCTCATCAGAGGGATAGAAATAAGGGCAGAGATAGTACCAAGTTATAATAAATGCTTGGTCTTGGGTTATAAAACCAAGACTACTAAGTCAAGGCATTTGTACGTGGGAGAGGATGATAATGTGGACACATCAAAATAACAGAAGGATATTGGCTGCAGATGTTGCGCATGTGGTGCAGGTAGGGTGAGGTGACTATGCATCATTGCCACAGACTCTCACAGTATTGTTTCCATGTTACCTAAGTCAACACATAACAGACATGCAATGTATTTGTGTGATTCTAGACTTCTAGAAGCTATGAGTGTATAACCTCGGGCTGACTCAGGGTTTCATCTTTCTGGGGTCTCGGAGGGAGAACCTATCCACGCTCTCTCTTACCTTCCAGTGACCGCAGTCAGGCACATCAGCCAGTCTCTTGCCTGTGTCTTGCCTTGTATCTCTCTGTGTCTAAATTTCCCTCTCCTTAGGTGGACACTGACTATTGCTAAAGGATCGAGATTTCCAGATCACCTCATTTTTGTATTCATGGGGCAAGCAAGAAACACCACCAACACTCCATTTCCAGTTCATGCCACACTAACATGTATGTAACACACATACAAGAACACACGAATACATACAAACACATAAAATGAACACACTCATACACACTCCACATAAAATGAATCTGGGGGGTATGGGCCCCATTATTCAACTTAATATATTTCCAATTCTCTCTTTGACGTACCACCTTTGATTTTAATCATATATTTGTACTTAGGAACACATTTTAGATCCATACTGGCCAAAGTGACTTACCCAACTGTTCAAAGCATTTCCAGGAACAGCTGGAGTTTTAGGATGGCTGAAGAAGAAATTCCTGAGCTGAGAGGGAGCAAATGCTTTGGTTTCCAAATGTTGTATTATAGATGGCTATGCAGAATGTTTCAGTCATATTGTGGGTAACTGCACTATTGTGAGTCTCTAGCAAACATTTATAGGATCTCCATGCAGGAAAGCATCCCTGTTCCAAGCACTGGATTATTTTAGAACTTCACTTCTTGGTGAGTAGGTACCACCCAGCCCTAGGCATCAATATTTATAGCTCTTTTAGTTTTTGCAATCACACAATAGTTATTACCACCAGAATCTGTGTTGCTGTAGATAGGAAGGCAGAACTGGAAGAGAAAGTTATGAGAGAACAGTGATAGGACATGCAAAATTCATGTCTTTTGACAACCCATGTCTCTGGGGTGATGACACCAGCCAGTACCTGCCCTGTGTCTTTTCTGTCTCAGGGAGTGTACTTTTCTGCTTACTGACTCTACGGCATATGGGTGTCCTCCAGTTTGTGACTTCAGTTTGTCAGTAACGGGAATCCTGCTTGTACGTTGACCACTCTTGTAAATATCATCATCATCAACATCATCATCATCATCATCATCATCTCATTGATTGTCGAAATTCTTGAGCGGTCTCAGTAATGACTTCATTCATCCTAACCCTGAGATTTTAGCAGCCTCTCTTTACTTGTCCTTCCCAACAGTGTCGCATTGGAGGCTCTTTCAGGGTCAGGGGAATGAGACCCATCATTGTTACTGGTTTTGGTATATAAATACACCATGGGGAGGTTGCAAGGCTCTGCCATGTGGGCAGAAAACTTTCAGTAGCTTGCCAGGATCTCCCAGAGGGAAAACTAGGTTATAAGATGTTTCTCTAAGATATTTTCACTCAGCTTTCTTCCTCCAGCGGGCTGTGCATCAGTGTTTCCACTTTGCCACTTTGCTCATTCCCTATCCATTCCTATAGGATTCATGGCAACTTCCTTGGAAGGGTTTTAGAGCATTGGGTGATTCCACTGGCTTTATTCTACAGGGCTACAGAAGGGTCCTCACAGGCATTTGACAGACTCTGGGAGAAGCGAGTTCAAGCCAGGTTTTCACAAAACACATATAGATGAAAGAACTTTCATACCAAGTAACTCATCTGTGTGGCCATAGAGAGTGGGTTGTTGAAGACTAGAGCAAACTGCCTGGATGGATTGTCCCCATGTACCAGCTACATGGAGGCAGTGAGTAGTATCTGTCATTTCATCCTCAGAGCATGGCTCTAAGGGGCCAACAGTGCTTTCAGATCTGTCTTCCAGTGACTTACCCAACTGTTCAGAAGCCCTTCCAAACTTAAGTTCAGATCCTTTTTTGACTCTGACTCATTTTTATTTATTTATATAGTTCACAGTAGTGGGTTTTAAACCTGGAATTGCACACATGCAAGGCAGTTTCTTTATGACAGAGCTGCATTTCCAGCCCTTACTGAATTTCTATTTTTTACTGTATTAGCTTTTTCCAAGCCCTTTCTTTTTTATTGTTGTTTTGTTTTGTTTTGCTTTTGTGGAGGGTCATACCCAGCAGTTCTCAGGGCTTACTCCTGGCTCTGCTCTCAGGGATGACTCCTGGCAGGACTTGGTAGATCATACAGGGTGCTGGGCAAGGCAAGCATCATGCCCACTGAACCATTATTTTGGCCCTTTCCGGGCTTTTTTGAAGTTTGAGAACTCCCCAGCCAGCAATATTCTGTCAGCTGCTATACGTTCAACCTTTACAAATATGGCTTTATTGATTAAAATGTCCATAGTGACAGTACAGCATGTAAGGCCCTGACCTCGCATGTAGCCAACCCAGGTTGGATCCCCAACAGCACATATGATTCCCCAAGCACTGCCAGGAGTGACCCCTGAGTACTTACAGGTATGCTCTCTGCCCACACATCTCCTCAGTGACATGAAGAAAAAGGAGTGTGAGCCAGGGAGATAACAGCAAGGACTGAGCACATGCTTTGCAAACCTTCACCCTGTGTTCGATCTCAGACCCCATACAGTTAGTTCCCTGAGATGCTCCAACAGTTATACCCAATTATTGAGCATTACCTCACCCTCAATGAGACCCCCCTCACCCAACAGAGATGAGGTCATGAGTGATCTAGGCCATCATTATAAGTTTTCTGTCTCCACCCTGCAGATCTCACCATGGAGATAATCCTCTGGTTTGCTCTGGCCCATGCTTGTTGATTTCTGTGCTCTGGGATTCTCTCTCTTTGCATCCACCAATGGGGTAGAGATGGAGCTGAGGTTTTTCAGTGTGGAAACTTTGGAGTGAGACAGACTCAAGGTCAAACCCTGATTTGCGCTGTGTGGCATTCTGACTAGAAAGGCCTACTGGCACTTTTCATTTCAGAATCCTCACCTGAAAATGGGAACAGTATTTCCCTTATAGGATTGGTAAGAGACAAAGATGTAAAATAAATGAAAAGTATGCAAACCATTTAAAATAGCCACTAATATTGTATAGAAATTATCTTTCTATGCATCTTTCTCCTCTTTCTTCCACAGAAAATTGATTTTCAGAGAAAGATCCAGGACTCCATTAAAGACGGGGGACCTATAATCAAACTGGAAATACTCACAAGATCAAACTCTCTTTATGTCCCATAAAACAGTGTTGGGGGCTCCCAGGGAGGCCCCTGCTCTTACAGGGGGAACCATGAACTCTGCCTCTCTATCTTTAAATAATAATGTGTCCTTCTGTCTTTTATTTCAAGTTCTTCAGGGGACAAAGACACTTAACAAAAAGATTCCTACTTTACCTACCAAGTATGTTATATGGAGGAAATAAAGGACTGTTGACAGAGCTGGTAGCTCTCAATGTTTTGTTTTGGTTTTTTTTTTTCACCTTACTTGATTGAAGAGTCATAAGAATTTGTATCATCGCTACTTAAAATGCATTTTGAAGAATTTATATAAAATAGAAGATTCTTACCAGACCCATTTTCTCACTGGTTTGGATGCAATAAAAAGGTCACATACTTTCCCAAAAATACCAAAAATGTGAATGGGTGATAATCAAGCTTTTCTAAAGGACATGAGCTCATCCCGTAGCTGGATGTATTAGAACACACTTGTCACAAGAGTTACTTTTAACTTTAACCTTGGGGCAGTTCTAACTAAAGATAGCAACTTTAGCATCTGACACTTGTTGTTTAGCTAAAACCAATTTGCTCTTTTCAAAACAATTCATTATCCCACACTGCACTTTTTTACACTTCCCAATTAAATGGAAAATCTATCTTTCATAAAGTTAGAAATTATGTCCAATGAAAACCCGACATTTTAATGGTTTTCTACAGATTAAAATTGTAGACTTCTCAATAAACCTTGATTTACTGATGTTGGCTGTAAAATGGTTATTGCTGTTAATAAAGCCTGTAAATCTTAACAGGTTATATTTGCCTTGGACAATAAAACTTGCCATAAAGGCATAGTATCTGAGGCTAATTCTGTTCACATCAAGGTAAACAGCCTACTCAAAATAATTCAATGTCTTAGAGAATTAAGTCTCCAAAGCTAAGCAGCTGATAGATTCTAGCCATGAGCCACTGCATGCCAGACACTCTTTCTTATTATTATCTCATCGAGGAGTCAACCCTACTGTAATTAGAAACTCAAGAAGGTAAAGGAGTTAGTCAATGCAGTATGTATAAGGAGAAGTTCCCATTCTTGCTAATCGACTTTTTCATTGACCAGTTACTCTACTGAAATACTTGCATAACCCAGGAATTTTACATTCATGACCAGGAGTTGGAAGAGCAAATGTGTTTTCTGTGTTATATAGTGTGCAAGACATAGGAATGTGAGAGAAGTCAACTTTTTTGTTGTGGGGTGCAGAGAAAGAAGATTATTTCCCTTTATAAATTCCCATCTGGAAGTCAAGGGTTGTGTGTGCGTGTTTTAATTTTTTGAGCATTTCTACTTATCTTGATACACTTGATGGATGTTATTCTTGTTATTTTACTGAATTCTTTTAACTTTATCATTTCAGAGTTCTTGATTTGGGTTTTCTTGTTAATTATTGTAATATATTATAAATATATTTGGGGGCCACACCAAGCTATTGTCAGGCCCTGTGCTCAGGGGACAATATACAGTACTAGGTAAGTTCAAGTCAAGCACCTTACATGTTGTAGTAGCCCTGTGGCCCAAAAGTTATTGATTGGTTAAGATTAAATTAGCTTCCAATATTAAAAAATAAAATAAAATAATTTAGCTTCCAAGATGGTAGCTGTTGATATATTTAAGGGTGCCATGTTACCACACCATACCCTCCACCAAAGTGCTATTATTGACTCTTCACCACTATTCACAGACCTTCCCTTGCACACCCACCCATTGGACTGTAGCACCGCTGTCCTGCTGTTCATCGATTTGCTCGAGCGGGCACCAGTAACATCTCCTTTGTGAGGCTTGTTGTTACTATTTTTGGCATATTGAATATGCCACAGGTAGCTTGCCAGGCTCTGCCATGCAGGCAGGATACTCTCTGTAGCTTGCCAGGTTCTCTGAGAGGGATTGAACCCAGGTCAGCTGCGTGCAAGGCAAACACCCTAGCTGCTGTGCTATCACTCCAACCCACCCACCTAGGGAACATCATTTCGTTGTTAGTCTATGGATTTTCTCACTGGACATTGTCTTGACATTTATGTTTTAAGTGTTTATGAAATTTTCAAAATAAATCTTTGCCTCCTAAAGTTAAGAGTCAAAAATTGGCCTTTATTCTTCTTCTTCTTCTTTTTTTTTTTTTGATCAGACACTGCATGTTAGGTGTTCTATAGGAAGAGAAGTAGGACCGCCAATAGCACGGTGTGGAAATCCTCCTCTGGAGACAGTGCAGGTGAATGTAGCCAGCTGTAAGGGGCATTTCCTCTCTGACATCTCTCCCAAGTCTCAGAGTTTTATGGATTTGTTGTTGGCATTATTTTCCCTTTTGGATGCTGTTGCTTTTCTGATGCTGGGTAGCTGTATTCTCTTGTTTGTAGGGCTTCGCACACTTTAGTTGTGGTACTTGCAAGCTCCGTTTTTTGTAAACTGAAGATCATTTATTGTGGTGCAAGGGATTCCCGAAAGCAATGCTAACCGGCTCACACTCACAGTATGCCATGTGCTACCAGAATCAAACTTACAATTTCACGGTTGCAAGACATACTTTGCAAATGAGCTATACTAGTTCCTTTTGTCATGTTCTTTGAAGTATGAGGATATTGTAACTGTCCCTTCCCCTGTCACTTGGTTAGACATCTGCCTGCCTCTTTGACCCTTCTAAAGACCTGAGTGCAACTGATAGACTTTAATAAAGTTGTTCTTGCATATGCAAGCCAATGCAGTTTCCAGTTTGCAAACCAAATATCTTGATTCTTACCAGGCTATGCCCTGTCTTACTGCTGCGCAAAAGCCTTCATCTAATATTTCACAATGGCCATTGAAGCAAATTTGTCCAGTAGGAGCTAACATTCATGGAATGTTCATCTTTTATATTTTTAAGCTATAAAAAAAGGAAGAAGAACTAGAAAGACCTTGAAGACCCCTTTCATATCTATAATTATTCTAATCAAAGCAGCAGAATCTTTATACTATTTATTACTTGACTTAGCAATTCTGCCCAGGCTGGTACCAGGCAGATTTGAAGTGAGAGACCCTTTGCCCTTCTCCCCTGTGAGGGTATTTCTGATAAAAAGGTCCATTTGCTTCGAATGTGTTCATGGGCATAAAACCCAGGAGAGAATCTTATGACACTGAACTGTTTAATACAAGAATCACTAGACTATTGTGTTTAACCTCAATCAAACAGACTATGAAATGAGGATTTTATTTAAAAAATAAGACTCTTAATAATTCACTAGAGAAATGTTAAGTGGAGTGCCCAAGTTTGGAAGCAGTGGACCTCAGGTATAAATAATTAATCTAATTTGGTGCAGCCAAAGCAGAGTGAATGTCTAATAGTCCAGATAAACCTTGCTTTGAGGAGACTGACAATGAGGACCTTTGCAGGAAGCCACATTTGATTAGAATGTATAATATTGCAATAGAAACCTAATGGACTCTTAAGGAGAGGGAATGTTGAATTGGTTAAATACTCGTAATTAAGTGTCAGTAAATTACTTCTCTAAAAACATTCCTGCAGAAGAAAAATGCTATAGTAAGAGAGATGGGAAAATGAGGTTAATATAAGTTATTTAAAAAGTGAGTGTTGAGAGCCTTAATATCATCCTCATTAATACTGGTCCTTAAGTAAATCTTATTAATGGATTGCCCTTTGCCTTATTCTTATCTGGAAGCTCTCTTTGGAATCAAGGACACCCGATTCTCCTGATTTGTATTTGTTTCCCGTTTGCTTATTGCTGTATGTTCATAGAGGAGGTGTGGTATTGAAGATGGTATGGCATTTTTTAAAAGTTTATTTTATTGAATCACCATGTGGAAAGTTACAAAGCTTTCAGGCATTTTTCAAAGCCCAGGGTAGAGAGCCAAGAGGAGATTACAGAGGATGCTTAGTTGCTGGTCCTTTTGTCTTCTGGGCTTTTCTCTGTATGTCTCTCTAGACTTGCTCTCACACTTTGTCATTCTTACCAAGCATTGCCCTCTGATCGTGTCACTTAAAATCGTCTCTCCGTGTCTTACTCCCATCTTGGTTGGAGTGCTCTTGGCAGCCACCATCTTGCTATAGTTGACAGCAGCATTTCTCAACCAGGAAATGTGTGCCCCCCTAAGTCCAAGAATACTCCAAGGGAACACCAATGAAAAATCACCTAAATGGGGTTGTGGTACAGTACAAGACTAAGCAATAACTAGTAGAACTAGGAGTGTGGGAGGTGTCCACAGGAGGGAAACAAGATCAGCAGAGAACCAGATTGGAAAAAAGTTGAGAATGGTTCACACATTCTAGAAAGATCTGTGTGACTCTTGTCAGTCTCTGCCCTCTTCCCTGGCATAAGCAAACAAGCAGCTTTTTCCTTGAAAACGCTTAATTGGGGTGGTCATCTCAAATAAGAGTAACTTGATAATTTGTTTTCCACTGCTGAGAATGAAGAGAAACTCTAAACAATAATAGTGAGTTTTTTGTTGAAATATTGAATGTAATCAAAGTAAAGAGAAAGTAAAGTGAAATTTATCAGCTACACAGGCGGGTGGTGGGCTGAGGGGTGGGGGTGTGGGGGAAGGTTTACTGTGGTTCTTGGTGGTGGAATATGTGCACTGGTGAAGGGATGGGTGTTTGAGCATTGTGTAACTGAGACTTGAGCCTGAAAGCTTTGTAACTTTCCACATGGTGATTCAACAAAAAGAAAAAAAAGTAACTTTTTCTTTTTTCCTTTAAAGATTTTTAGAGCACATTATGCTGAGTAACATTTTTATTTTTTATTTAACTTTTCCATGACTGTTTGCCATATTTCCTCTCCGAATTTTTCTCCAGCATAGGAAATACAAAATCTTCTTTCTAACTTTTAGCAGATAACCCAAGTGCAATTGCATCTGGAATAAGCTGAATATGTGCACTTAGCCAAATGGCCAAGAAGCAATCTTAGCTGAATATGTGACTTAGTGGTTTGAATATTTACAGAATAATAAACTCTTCCATTAAATATCTCCATTAACATTTATAAGGAGTTTCATGCACATTTGATCTTTTCAGCTCCTATTTGGTTCAGGCACATTCACCAATACTATTTTTATAGAATCATTCGTTCCATAAATAAATTCATTGAGAAACTACAATATATCTACAATATGTATTACATATGTCAAGCAGTATGTCAATCTCACTGAATCATCCCAGCAATTCTCTGAAGTAGGTGCAACTAAAATGCAAGTTGTACAAATTAGGAAAATGAGGCACCATAGTATTAAGCAAATCTCTTCAGGATTCAGTTACTCTGAATTGTCAGTTATTGTATATAAACAGCCTGAAGTCTGACACATTTTTTAATACTGCCCATGAGGCTTTTTTATGCATACTGAGCACAGACTGAAAAATGCACCATGTCCTCTTTGACTAGCTCCCCATCTCTCTTGGGGACCACACCCCGAAGTGCCCATAGCTAACTGTTGACTTGGTACTCAGGATAACTCCTGGCAGTGCTCAGCAAGGACCATATGCAGTACTGGGGATTGAGCCTCGGTTGACTGAGCTCCAGCCAAGTATGCCACCCACTGTACTATCTCTGCCTCTAGTCCCCCATCTTACTTTATACATAGATAATTAAAAGTGCTAAGTTAATGGCCACAATGCAACCACATGATATCTAATAGCCTAGTTCTCCCACTTGGAGAATCTCACAAGCTACTGAGAGTCTATTGCCCACTTGGGAGAGCCTGGCAAGCTCCCTGTGGCGTATTCATACTCAAAATACAGTAATAGATATATACATACCTCTCGGAGAGCCCGGCAAGCTACCAAGAGTATCCCACCCACATGGCAGAGCCTGGCAAGCTCCCCGTGGCATATTTGATATGCCAAGAACAGTAACAATAGGTCTCATTCCCCTCACCCTGAAAGAGCCTCCAATGGTTGGGAAAGACGAGTAAGGAGAAGCTGCTAAAATCTCAGGGCTGAGTGTAATAGAGATGTTACTGGTGCCCACTCGAGTAAATCGATGAACACCGGGATGACAGTGATACAGTGAATGGTCTGCATAATCATGTGCTCACACTTGCAACCTGACTGCTTTTCTCTGTTTCAGTTTTCATGCCTGACTCCAGTTCTAAGCCCTGTTGCTCCTCTAGTTCTAATTAAAGCCCCTAATTTGATGGTGCATTGGAACCTGCAATGCATCAAATGTTAGAGATGGTTTGGCAGACTTGCTCAGTGCAAGCAATGGCTTTGCAGAGGCTATGATAGAATGGAGAAATACTTTAACAAAATATTTCTTTATCCTCCCCCTCCCCAGCTGCCTTCATGTTTTTATTAATTCTGGGAGGATATTGCTTCCTTTAGTCTTTTGAATATATGTAAGTTTTACATTGTACAACTCTGGAGGAGAAAAATCAATCAATTGTAAAAAATTAAAGCCAAAGCTAGTATGAAAAGAAAATAGATGATTTCTACATTAACATAATGAAGTCGTAGAGCTATTTCTCTATCCTATGCCTTTTTACCCAGTTTAGCAGCAATAAACAGTCCTTCTATCTTGAATTATGCAGAAGTCAGAGCGGGCTGGGAGCCTCCACGTAAGGCGCTGCAGTTCTGTAATTCAGCAGTAATGCACCGTGGGCATGAATCAAGAACTCCATCCCCATCCTGCTGAGGCAGCATGGACTTTAATGCTTCTGTGAAGCACTCCGCACGCCTGATTCACTTAGCAGATGCAGACTGTCTTTCTGTTTTAAGCAGAACTTATTAAAATAGAAACAAACAACTGTAACCACTTCAATAACAACTTCTCCTGGCCATTCTTTGCCATCATTCCCAAGCCCTGATGGTCTGTAAGGTCTCTCCGAGACTTGCCATCTTCTCTATCACCTATTTTCTTTTCATGAACTACGGACAACTATATGGTACAGTCTCACCATTTGTGCTCATAACTGCCCATCACATAGAATGTGCCCATTTCTCCCGCTAGGGGGTCTTAAGTACACCAAACTGATCTTATTACAGTTTAACTTTAGGTCCAGAATTGTACTGGCTGTAAGAATTCTAGGTGGCTAGAATTCACTCATTGTAGTGAGTGAAAGTTTCTCTGCTCCGTAAAATCTTATAAAACTGCCATCTTCCTGCAGAATCTCCTTAGATTCCATGCAGTAAGTATATTGAGTGAGTGTGACTTATTGAAACTCCCAGAGCTTCCGTTTGTGTACATGGCAGTGGATAACACTACCGCTTACAGCACGCTAGCCCAGCCTAGCAGCTGCATGGAGCACATCAACACATAACTCAGATTCACTTGGTTCTATCAGTTAAGCTTCCAAGAAAAACATCCAACAGTCAGAACTGAACAGCCAATAATCCCCTGCTGTGGTGAATTTTGATTTAAATATAACTGAGTCTCTTGGCTCTGGATTAAGTGAATTGGAACTGTCCTTTTAATTGTTGATTCAGTACTGGCCTAAGGATCTGGCTGTCAGTCCTCCCAACAGATTTCTTGTTTGGATGTGTTTATTAATCATGTGTAGTACCCCTCAGCCTCAATGGACCGCCAGCACTGGCCTTTGCTAGTGACAAGTGATGGTTTAAACCTTGATTTTTGCATGCAAACAGTCAGGCAGTGTGCTGGCTCAAAGGAGCAGCTGCAGATCACCTTTGTGAGGCAGCTCTGGCTTATCCCTGCAGGAAAACAAAGGAACTGATCTGTGAAAAACCACCAGCATTTGACAGGAATGGGCACTGGTGTATCACTCCATGAAGTGAGCTTAAATCCTTCCTTTCAACAGTGTCATTTGTGAACCACAGGAAATCCCATAGTACGATATCTAAGTATGTTTAAAAGGAATAAAGCCTCCCCCCAATGTCCAGAAGGATAATGTTTCTATTTAGTAGGTTTATTTCTTTATTTGGGGGGCGGGTCTTGGAACATTCCAAACTTTTCAGATATATGGTGCCCTCATATCACCAAAATGCATTTGGCAAACCATACCAAATAGGAATATTCTACTTCCAAGATGAGAAGAGATATATGCAGTATAAATATTATACATATTTTTAGGATGAAGGATTGCCTTGATAGGCAGATAAATCATAGAGCCTTTTTATTTAACTATTGGAAAATGGACTGGAGCGATAGCAAAGTGGGTAGGGCATTTGCCTTGCACATGGCTGACCCAGGTTCTATTCCTCCATCCCTCTCCAAGAGCCTGACAAGCTACTAAAAGTATCTCACCCACATGGCAGAGCCTGGCAAGCTACCCGTGGCATATTCGATATGCAAAAAACAGTAACAACAAGTCTCACAATTACTGGAGATGTTACTGGTGCCACTGGAGCAAGTCTATGAACAAAGGGATGACAGTGCTATTGGAATAATAGATAATAAGGGTGTGGGTTGATCCCCTACCCTGCTGAGGCCCTGGCAGCCTCACCCCTACCACCACAGCTCCCACCCTGCCAGCAGCCTGACTCCATGGCCTCACGACCGAGCTCTACTGAGATGCTAAATTGCCTAAAATTTCAGTTAATGGGTCTCCAGGATGCCAAGTCTAGGGTCTTCTCAAAGTGGGAACTGACAGCCCCTTCTTTGGCCCCTGCTTTCAGAAGCCCCAGCTGCCATTCCTACATCCCACAGCTGCCACTATGTAAACTGACCGCCCACTTACACATCCCAAAGTGAGCAGCTGCATTCATGGCTGTGCCACACCTCTGAACTCTACAGTAGTGAAATCCAAGTAGGAGGAGCACACCGGTTAGGTGGGAAAGTAGCATAGAAGCCAACTTGAGCCTAATAAATAAAAGCAGTAATTCAGAAGGCTCAACTAGCAACAACAGCTTAGTGAACCTTTGGACAAGGAGTTAATGTCCCCAGGGTGAGAGATAACGTGTCATGTGTTGTTGTTTTTTTTAATGAAGTATATTTTGATAATTTTATTAGCCATTTACTTGCAACATGCAGCATAAAATAAATCATTCTGTACCTGAGAGGGGAGCAGGCTTGGGGAGTGATATAGAAAACGGGGACAGTGGTGGAGGAAAAGTGACAGAGGTGGCAGAACTGGTGTTGAAATATTGAATGCCTGTAACAAATTCATCATGAACAGCTATGTAGTCCACAGTGTTTAAATAAAGGGGAAAACATTTTTTAAAATGCAAGAAAAAAATAGGTAATATGGATTGGTATTATCAGGAGGTAATGGTAATGATAATAAAGAACATGATAAAGGACAGCAGAGTAAATGGGAAAAAACACGAGTGAGATTGTCTTGTTTATTGTAATTTCATTGAATGATGTCATCTGCCTAGATTGAATCCTCATTAATGATCATCCTTGTTAATGAACATGCATGAAGACCACATGCCACTAGAGGTTACTGGATATCAACTTATTTCATTCCCACAACTGAGTTAGGGACTGCTATCATTTACATTTAAGGATGTGAACCTTGAGACTTAGAGTAGCTTCCCAAGATGCTTAGAGAGTAAGTGGTCTAGTTCTCTTACGACAGCCTTGCTTGTAATATTTATCACCTACCTTATGGTTAGTATGGAAAGAAGTAACAATTCCAGCAGTGATTTATTTTACTCTAATATTGGATCATTGCTATCATATCACACTACCTTTCTATTAGCTCTGAGACGACGCCGTGTACCTCATATGAGAGCTTAATTGAAAGAAAACCCATGAACAGTCACTTACTTCAACTTTAATCTCCTTTTCTACTCTCTCTAAATGATGAGGATACGTTCTAAGAAGTACACAATTAGGTTATCTCATCATTGTGCAAGCTTGTAAAGCAGATCCTTGACTAATGTCTTTTATCAACATCATGTTGATAAACATTCATGAGAAAGGAAAACTTTGATCCAACTTATAATATTCAAGAATATAAAGTCAAAAATTTTGAAAACCTACAGATGGCAGTAAATGGGGATTTACTGTACTTAGTAGCCTACTGCACACCCAGGCAATATAAAGTATCTGCCATCATATATGCTGTTGTTGATGAGTATGTGTTATGTAGCATATGATTATGTTTTAATAGGCTGCTTCTTTGCCTCAGAGACCTGGCAGTAAATGAGAAACAGTCTGTATTCCTGACAAGCTGATAATCAAATAGATGATATCAATATGTAACTATGTATCTCCAATATAATATACTACCCACAATAATGAATATATTAATAATACAATAGAATGGACTGAAGCAATAGCACAGTGGGTAGGGTGTTTGCCTTTCATGCAGCTGACCCAGGTTCAATTCCTCCGTCCCTCTCGGAGAGCCCAGCAAGCTACTGAGAGTATCCCGCCCGCACAGCAGAGCCTGGCAAGCTACCCATGGCCTATTCGATATGCCAAAAACAGTAACAAGAAGTCTCACAATGGAGACATTACTGGTGCCCTCTCAAGCAAATCGATGAACAACAGGACGACAGTGCTACGGTGTTACAATAGACTAGAATGAAATCATATTTTTCTTAACAAAACATTTATTTCTTGGTGCCCCCAGTACAGTACCCACCAAAAATGAGGTTCGGGATGAGAGGGGCTCCTACATACTCTGCTGTCCTCACAGCGCCCCTGCAGGGCCACGAGGGGCAGAGGAAGGATTGATGCTGGCTGTGGGGCAGAGGACACAGCAGATGAAGTGGCGCCCAGCATAGAGATGTGAGGTCTCAGCCCTCAAACTGGACAGCACTCAGCCCTCAGAAGAAAGCACCCAAGCGAGAGACAGGAGTGAGCACCCACAGCTTCACAGGCTCACTCTCTGGTCACCTTCTGTAATTATTTTCTGTTGGCTAGGATATCAGTCAAGATTTTGGAGAATATAATTTCCATTTGGAAGGATGATTTGGAAGAATGGTTTGGAAGGATGCATAAGAGATCTTGGCTGTCAAAATTCACACATGTCTAAAGCATGCAGGTATGGAACAGCATGCTTGGCCAGGAAGTACAATTAATTTAATTTTGAGAAAGTTTCAAGAACAAGCTGAGCGAAACACTGGAATCTTCTCAGAGGAAAGCAAACAAAGAGTCTTGATTCTTGTTTGCCAATCTGACTAACGTTGATATTTTGCTCATGTGGTAGAGATCAGTGAAGAATTTGAATAAAAGATGTGAGTTGCCAGGTTTTATGAATCTGTTTTTTTTTATTGCCCATTCTGTCTATTTGGGTTCAGGGACCCAATAGGTGGATTATAACAGGAAAGCCCATAGATGTTATAGCTGTCTTCTCATCTCTATCATTGTTGGAACTCACTTTTATAAAACTTAAAAACAGTTCTAAACTTACAGGAATATTTTTGCAATGAGAATATGAAATCCACAGTTAGCACTGCTTCAGTGGAGCCTTGGAAAATGCAGTGAAGTGACTCTACCTCCCCCTCCTGCGCCAACAAGTCTCTACCCTGTATTTCTAGGTCCTTTGTTATTTCACCTGTGAGTGGTCCCTTGGAGCTGAAGGAGGATGTGTAGACTAGTGGAGACATTTCCGTTCACCAGCTTAGAGGTCACCGTGACCTCTAAGCCCAAAGACCTCCGATGTCCATTCACTGCACAGCCTTCCTAATGAGTGTGTTTTCTTCTCTTAATTTAGAATGAAAGTACCTGCCAAAGAATCTTTATGTCATTATATGCCCCTGCACCAACCTGCACAGCTGTGTCCAGCGTGGTCTTCCCTGATTCTGTGCAAACCTTGGAAGTTATCCTTTATCTCGTTGCTTCACATTTTTTTTTTGAAATGTGTTGAGATCCTTCACTTTCCCAATGAAGTTCTGCCCATTTGGAGGCGTATGTGAAGTGTCCATGTTTGGGTTTTCACTACAGCCTGGCAACAGAGCAGGCAACAAAGAGTGGCTGTCTGTCCTCATTGTTTGCAGGAGACAGGGTCTTTTGATCCAGATAATGTACATAGTGTCTCACAGGTTGTTTGGTGATGCAGCAGTGGAAGGAGCTTTTGTTTTCTCCCAGCTCATCTACATCTCTTATCTTGTGAAGTGAGTTCTCCTCACAGCTGACCCTTTTTTCCTTTTTTGAATTACCCTTTGCATTTGCGTTGACCCTCCTCACTTTGTTCAGCTCAGCTTTTGCATCCAAGTATCCCTCATGCTATTATGGCTTACCTCATCTCCTGCATGCATAGGGCTGCAGCCATGATCCTTCCATTTGCCTGCTTTAAAGTGTGTAATTTCACTCTAATTCACTTCTGTACTTGAGCATAGCACAGCAGGAAGGGCATTTGCCTTGCAAGTGGCAGACCCGGGTTCGACTCCTCCGCCCCACTCGGAGAGCCCTACAAGCTACCAAGAGTATCTTTCCCGCACGGCAGAGCCTGGCAAGCTACACATGGCATAATAGATATGCCAAAAACAGTAACAACAAGTGTCACAATGGAGACGTTATTACTGGTGCCCGCATTAGCAAATCAATGAGCAACAGGATGACAGTGATACAGTGATACCTGAGCATCGTCATGCTCTTATTATTGAGTTTCCATCCATGAGTTTCCTAATAGCTGTTGCCTCTTGGCTCCCAGAGAAACTATGGATTCATGAAACAACTAAGGAAAGTTTTAAAATGTTAATTCTTGGGGCTGAAGCAATAGCACAGCGGGTAGAGCGTTTGCCTTGCACACAGCCAACCCAAGTTCAATTCCCAGCATCCCATATGGTCCCCTGAGCACTGCCAGGAGTAATTTCTCAGTGCATGAACCAGGAGTAACCCTTGTGCATTGTGGTGTGTGACCCAAAAAGTAAAAAATAAATAAATAAAAATAAAAGCTTAATTCTTTTGGGGGTCGGGGCTAATGATCTGTCAGCACTTAAATGTAACTCCAATCAAAGGGGCCTAAGATGGAACAGGGATTTATTACTTTACTTTTTCTTGTTTTAGTTTTAGAACCACACCTGGCAGTGCTCAAAGGTTACTCCTGGAAGTGCTTAGGGAACCTTTTGTGATCTTGGGGGATCAGACAGGGGTGATGCGAGGCAAGCACCTTGCATCTGTACTAGCTCTTCTGCCCATAGTAGAGTTTCTAGATAACCTTAAAATTGTGGACAGTTCGTAGAAATGCCAGCACCCCACCCACACTGACTTCCTCTCGCATGTAAAAGGTCCAGCTCCACAACTAATCTTGAAGAGATACCAAGCAGCTGAATTATCCCAGTTCCACAGCTTCTTGAGTGTGTGGCCACTGTTGTGAAATTTAAATATCTCCAAATTTCACAGTGCTGATATTCTAGTAGGACCACAACAAATTCGATGGGAAAGTTACGTAGAAGCCCCGTAAGTTCAGTGAGTGAAAGCAATGATACCGAAAGCTCAACTAGTGCCTAACAGCTCAGTAAATCCTCAGAAAATAACTTTAGTAATACCAGTGTCAGATACATGTTGCAGTAGGCAATATAAAGTAAATTACTAAGGGGGGAAGCTTGGGGTGTGGGTGGAAAACTGCAGACATTGGTGGAGGCAAGATCGCACTGTGGTAGTACTGGTGGCCCTTATCTTACATGCGGCAGACCCCAGCTCCATGCTTGAGCACTGCCAGGACTCACTTTTGCACACAGAGTTAGAATGTCCTCTGAATACACCCAGGATCACCTATCCAAAATTAAACTAACAAACAAAAACTTTTTTTTTTTGGCGTTTTGGGCAAGCTACTCCTTTGATATTGTAGGCCCTTATCTTGTTTTGTGTAAGATATATAGCAGTAATAATGAGCTCTACCCATTAGATACTGGACACAGCTCTAATCTTACATCCCCATTTATGACAACTCAACATGTCTCCAGATATCTCCTTGATCAAATGAGATAGAGTCTTTGCCTTCGTGCAGTTCCAAATCTTGCTAAGATCTAGACCCAGCATTTAGCATTGTGGCTTTCAGTTACTTGTATTTAAAGATTTTGTGTTGACTTGAATTCAGTAGTTCTGAACATATGACCGCTGACCTCTGAGCTCATTGTCGACATTGAAAATCATGCTATCTTCATCTTTTTATAGCTAGCCTTGAGCAGAGTATCTGGCATGCAGCCGATATTTAGAAACTAGATGTTGAGGGAAAGTTTGAATAAAAAGATATTAAATTAAATAAAATATTATTTATTAAGTAATTTTTAAAAGTTTAAATAAAAAGGTATTTAAATAAAAAGGTAGTCAACAAGTTATGTGGATTAAGTGGACCTGCATAGACTGTGAAGGGTGAGATGAATTGTACTAGATGAGAGGAATAAAAAGGAAATAAGCATGAGAAACTCAGAGTCAAGGAAGAGTCTCTTCCTTAAAGAATGGTCATTGTCTCCACAGAACTTCACTATCTATGATAGTGAAGCCCAGTTTGCTTCACAAGAGAATAAAAGAAAAGAAATATGCATTGCAAAGCCATTGATCATATCCTTGGCCATGAACTCCTGGGTCCAAAATATGCATCATGAATAACTTGCTTAAGGTCCCTATCCTGCCCTGGGAGTCATCCCAAAGAGGAGAGCCTGTAAGAGCAGACAGAAGGCCCCAATGTGCCTAGTAGGGAGCACTACCTATTCCTGAGATGAGAACCTCTATCTCTGCTTGGGTCATCCCTTTCCCCGTTTGAACTGAATTTGGAATGAACTGATGGGATAATCTGCAGGCAGGATGACTGACTCCCAGCTTCTCAAGGAAGCTATAATTCCTGAGTGCATATTAAATGGAGCTCTTCTTTCATTTTAAAGAAAAAGAACTGGGTGAAAACACCTTGGGTTGACTCCTTAGAATCCAAGGAAGGCATTATTTAACAAAGGAAAATCAAGAACATGAATCTTGAACTCTTAAGTCTGACGTGTGGGGTTCAGTCCCAACCATTCCTTTCATCTCTTGTGTGATCTTGGGCTGTTTCTATAATCTTTCTCAACTTCAGAATTCTCATATATAATGAAATAACATTGTGGATAAGAACACTGGGAAAATCACTATAAATGAAATAATAGATTTGTAACATTTGCTTTAGTTGCTTTCACATTGAAACAGAAAGCAATATTTTTTTTAGTATTGCATAATAAAATCCATTAACACTTTATTTCTTTTATTGTTTTTTTTTTCATTGCACACCACTGGCAAGTTTGGGTAACTATTTCATTCTCTGTACTATTTTAACATTATATATATTTTTTTAATCTGGGGTCATGTATTGAGGCTTTTGTCCATAATCCCTTCTTCCAGACTGGAGCAATAGCACAGTGGCCTTGCATGCGGCCAACCCGGGTTCGATTCCTCCATCCCTCTTGGAGAGCCCGGCAAGCTACTGAGAGTATCCCGCCCGCACAGCAGAGCCTGGCAAGCTACCTATGGCCTATTCGATATGCCAAAAACAGTAACAAGAAGTCTCACAATGGAGACATTACTAGTGCCCACTCAAGCAAATCGATGAACAAAAGGATGACACTGATACAGTGCTATCCCTTCTTCCTAAAATCCTTTGGTCCAACTTATATCCCTTTTTCACTTATCCAGTAATCGTCCATCATATTCCAGCCGGGGATAATGCATTCATTTCAAGCCATCATGATCTCTCTCTGTTTGGGCAATGAAGCAACTGTTAGAGCCATGTTTTCTCAGTGACAAATCCATTTGCTTTCAAAGCAAAACAATGAAGAATGTGAACAAGTTGATGTTGTCATTAGAAGTACTCCGTTCCAGTCAAGGTGGAAGATCCAGAATCAATATGAATAATGGATCTAAGCTCCGAGGGATAAAGTCAGAAAAAATGGAAAAATTATCACTCCCTCCCTGACTCTTGGATGGTAATTTCATCTTGCCGCCTGCTCTGTGATACCATCTTTGTATTCACTGTAGCGGCTGTCAGACCAATCACAAACCAAACCTGGGCAGCACTTGGTCAATGATTCCAGTGCATCAAGCTTTGAGTCATTTTTATGTTTGTTTGTTCCCTTATTACTTTCTTTGGCTGAGTAAAATCTCTATTACTTTGGACTCAGGAACAGAGAATGTGCTGTGAACACCCGAGGCGTACATTTATTTTATTTTTATTATTTTTTGTGATGACTTCATTATTCCCTTATGCCTGAGTTTCCCCCCAAATTGTTTTTCTCCCTTCCTCTTTCTATAGCATCCTCTTCTTTGGCTTTTCCATTTCCTCATTCCAACATCTTGGGAGGGAACTGATATGGCTCCTTGGCCTTTTGTCCTTAATGTAGTAAGTGGCCTCTAGACTTCTGTATTTCAAAAAACAGTAAAGTAACTCCCTTTCTGTCTCTCTAAGAAGAGGGGTTGAGCAACTGCTATCAACTTTTTTTTTTTAAGAAATGCCAATCACTCGTATCATTTGTCATCCTGTTGCTCATTGATTTGCTTGAGCAGGTGCCAGTAACATCTCCATTTTTCCCTTTCACATGCTAGTGTAGCCCAGTGGTGTCTGCTCACTCCAGGAACACGAAGAGCTTCAAACCATTCATTCAGGCTCTTGATGAAGAAGTCTGAAATGCCAATAAGAATATGAATGCCAATAATAATATGAATAAGAATATGAAGAATAAAAATGCCGATAAAAAGAAATGCCAATAATATTAGCACTGTAGCACTGTCATCCCATTGTTCATCAATTTGCTCGAGCAGGCACCACTAACGTTTCCATTGTGAGACTTGTTACTGTTTTTGGCATATCGAATATGCTATGGGTAGCTTGCTAAGCTCTGCTGTGTGGACGGGATATTCTCAGTAGCTCGCCGGGCACTCTGAGAGGGATGGAGGAATCGAAACCAGGTTGGCCGTGTGCAAGGCAAACACCATACCCACTGTGCTATCGCTTCAGACCCAATAAGATTTAAAAATAAAATTCACTATTTCCATAACCACTATTTCATTTAGTAAAAGATATATGATGAATTCCCAGCATCAGATTGCAATTTTTATTTTGTTTCATATTTTTAATTTTTCTCTATTTTTTCCATTGTAGCTAAAATATCATCACTGATCATGTTTTGAATGAGTGATATATGACATTGTCTATCTTCATTCATGTAACAGTAGGTTAGAGAAAGTATACTATGAAAGAACATTTATAGTGGAATCAGCAATTGAGGTTCTCTTTTGTCAATCCTCATGTGTTATTCTCTCCATGGCATTTTTAGGAATACCTTGCATCTCATTTGTTGATACTATTTGCAGTGAAATCAGTACTGTCCTCTCAGAGAGATTATTTGACAATACTATTTAAAGCTACAACAGTAAATAAGCCATCACTGTGTATGTACATCCAGTGGATCCCATTAAAGTATCAGAGCCTGAACAATGGACACTGGTGCTAAAGGGGTGAGCATGGTTGGTCTTCAGATTGATGCCATACTGGTCCCACCCATTTATGTGGTGATTGTCTTCACTTTGCATTTGACTTGCACAGTGAAGCAAACAGGTCTGAACTTTGGAATCAGCACTCAGGAGTGCAACCCTGCCTTTTGACACCATCCTGTGCTCTTGAAGGGTGCATTATTCCTTCCTCATTGATTTCCTCACAGAAATAAAAGTGATGAGAGTGGCCCCACTGGTTAGTCCTCAGGTTTAAATGAAGGCCATGTGGAAGGTCTGCAACAATGCACAGCATGTAGGTCCCCAGGGACACACTCCCTTCTTTTTCATTTAACTGCAACTACATTTCTAAAGGGAAACAGCACCACAGTATCTCTCCAAATTAATGAATCGCTGTGGTTCTTCCCTCTGCAGTCTGCCAGCTGTTTTGAGTAACGCTCCATCTATGTATTGGATGACATAAGCCTCCTTTTTAATTTATTTTTTTAATATGGCCTTTTCATGGACAGAGATGATAATTATTATTTATCACCCCTTAATTATTATAATCTACTCCATGCTTATTTTGAATGTGGGTTCATGTGTCTGTGTGTGCACAGGCATATCTACATGCATTTTTAACCCGGCAATAGATGAACTTTAGAGTGTCGGGGAACATTTTATCTGTATCCCAATATCACTGTCTTATTTTCAGCCCTGACAGGGCGTTCTGGAGATGAGCTGTACAGCTGCTTTACTGACAAACATAAACTTCCCTTGATTTTTGAGTATTCTGCAGAGGCCGGCACAGTATTATAAAATATCTTTAAAACTCTATCACTTTAAAAAAATGTTAGAAATGTGCCTTATAGGTACTCTTTTATCAAATGTTTAACACAGGATTTGGCACTTTAATGGGCGCCCCTCGATGTTGCAGTGGATATCTACATAAACTCTGATAGTTTATTTACTACTGTAGCTTTTAATGGAAATGTAAAATAATTCCTCTTCTGGGCAGTACTGATTTCACTGCAAACACATCAACAAAATGTGAAATTCACATAAAACGCAAACTTGCAAGTATCACTAAAGCTGTGAGAGTCATTGCTGCATATTTCAGATGGGCTAGTGTATTTATGGTTCTTGTACACATACTGTAAAATGTAATGTGGCAGGATTGCTATATTGTAATAAAACAATGTGCTGCTTGCCGAGGAAAAAAAGGAGCTGGTGAATTATAGCAGTCATTGTACCTTGTTTCCCGTTATTGAAAATGGAGTATGATTATTAAATGTGTGTACTGTGCATTTTACACACTTAGTTATAGATCTTGATTTTTATATGTGCCTGGAATATCAATATTTGCTTTACTTTTAAGGAACATTAGTTACAAATACAATAAGTGTGTTTCATTTTTCATTTAAGACAGACCGACATTACTTTTTAAGTCAGAGTGTGCAATATATGCCTCAATGATTATCGATCTAAAAACCCTGTTGAAAGTAAGCAAGACGGGTTTTGTAATAAGCAAACCCGGTGCTGCCGCTGCCCTCGGAAACCCATGAAGCTGGAGTGAGTAGCAATAAATAAGAGTTTAATTAAATTGCTCCTTGACACATAGCAGAATTGTCTTTCAGCTTTGGTTTTGAACCTGGGGGGTCTTTTTTCCCTCTTGATATGTGTGTGTAGCATTCTCATTAATACTGATGGGAACTGTATGCAGAAAAGGGATGGCTGACCCCATGTTCCTCTGTGACTATAGAATACCACATGGATTCGTCTCCCATGGGCTAAGCAGAATTCTTAAAAAATTCACAGGAAGATGGGGGTTTCCTTGAATAAGAATATTGCCAGACAAAAACTTTATATGGTACATTTTGAGAACCTTCCAAATGCTATTAACAATCATGGGAGTAGCTTAGGAGCCCCAAAAATGGTCTTATGACTTTTGAGTAGGACTTAGTTTTAAATTGTAATTATAACCAAAAGATTAAAACATAGCCTCCCTTAGGAATTTAACTCTCTGATTAGCTATATGAACGTATGTGGTTGTAGTGTGTGGTAAACCATGGAAACCATGCTCTCAGGCTAAAAATGAATGAAAGTGATTAATTAGATTCTGTAAGGTGTTGCATTTAGAGTGGGACAAATGTACCCTTCAGCTCATTTGGGTTCAAAGCCATATGAAGAGGTAGGAGGGCTTGGAAAAAGATTAAAGCAGAGCTAGCAAGGTACAATTTCCACTTGCTGTGTTGCTACTACTTTCCCTAAAGCATGGACCGTGAAAACGTATCATGCAGGCATCTGAGGTGAAGAAGCAAAGAGACGTTTCATTATTCCTCTGTGTGAGTTCAAATACTTTCTGGATAATGCTATCAGGTTAACCAACACACGTTCATGCAGGGCCCAAATCTAAATGTGAACCTGCTTGGCTGCCTTGTAATTGCTTGTACCTTCTCTCAGACTTCTGACTTCTTGGCTCCAGAGATCCAGTCATATAGGGAAAAAAACTGCACCGTGGTTGTGAGTGCAGTAGTGGACCTTCTGTACTCAAATTAGTGTGTGCTCACTCCACAGCCATAGGCACTGATGCCCTCCTCCCTAAGTGTCCGTCTTCACTATCTTATTCAGAGATAGTGAAGAAGGCATCCACTTTATTCCTCTAAATCAAACACGCTTCTGAACAAAATATATTCCAGGATTTTTTTTTAAGATGAAGAGGGGATAAGTGAAAAAGGCTTTGAACAGCATCCATCATGCCAGCCTTCTCTATTCTGATTCTTCCCAAATTTCTAGAATAAACCCAATGACCTTTAAGCTAGAGTCACGAGTTCCTAACAGTAACGTTCAGACATAATTACCTGGCTTAATTAATCTAGTAATTTCTGCCTTAATTTGCTTGATTCATCATCTTGCAATGACAGGAGAAAGCGGGGGAGCCCACAGACCCTTCACATACTCAAGGCATCTTTATTGTATCAATTTGTCACCATTCCTCTCTAAGCAGCCATGCAGTCTTTTGCTCTGGTGAATAATTTATAGTATGTGGGTCATCTGTCTATGAAAGCAGCCATCATTACTTAGCAAAATTTACCCCTTTGTTTCTATAGAAAGAAACCCAACATTTTAAAATATCTAGTTAGCATTGCCAAAAAAATCAAATATCATTGCTTAGTTGATATTGCTATTATGTCAAAAGTGTGAGGTTATTGTCTGTGCATGATAGATAACATCACATGTAACATGATAACATCACATGATAACGTCACATGTGACTTCAAGATGATATCAACTGTGAGAAGAATCATGACCTTATATACTCCTTTCAAAAAGTCACTTTTAAATTTTAAGCTGTTATCAACTCCTTGATATCAGAGATGGTCCTGAGAAAAATGTAGCTGTGTATTTTAGAATCAGTGCTATGGACTATTTCTACTCTTCTTTAGGTTTTTTTTCTTTTTCTTCTCCTTATTAAATGACCTTAGAAACTTTGCAACTTAACTAACAATTTTCTTTTCAAATATACTCTTTAATGTTTTTAGAAATGGATTAGGTATTAAATTACTAAGTACTGAAAAATCCTAGATTATTAGGTTATATGGGTTCAAAAAGAAGTGAGGTTTTTGAAGAAGAAAGAGAACAGGCTGGTTATCAGGAGTACGAGGAGGAACTAATGCCACATCACAGTAGGAGACTCTCTTGATGATATAATAATTAGAGATTTCCAGCGGGATGACCCCAACCTAGAAATATCTATTTCTTGTAGAATTAATGATTGTCAAATCTGGATAGAATCAGCATAATCATTTATACTTGTCCAAATGCCTATTTATACAGATGAGGGAACCAGTCTCAGAATGCAAATATACTTAAATCTTTAGTGTCATCCTGTACTCTGTTCAGTGTCCACTGTGTGGATGTTCTTGTACTTCTCTTCCTATAGAAATGGGACCTCTTTTTTTCTAGAACTTCCAACCCTTTTATTCCTTTTATTATATGTTTGCCTTTCCCCCAAAAAATTCCAAGGACTATTTTAATATCTCTCCCAACATCCTTTTCCCAAATGATTGCAATAATGTGTTGTGTTATTTGAAATCAGATTAGAAAGCTACTTAAGCATGGGTATATTACAGTTTGTTCAGTCATGCAGCAGTTAGAAAACTGTATGCATTATTTGTACAAAAAAAAAAAACAACATGCAAACGGCTAGAGAGATAGTGCAGTAAGCAAACCATTGCCTTATCTACAACCTACCTGGTTCTATCCCTGGCATCACACACAGTTTCCTGAGCCCTGCCAGGAGTGATCCCTGAGTGCTCAGCCAGGAATAAGCCCTGAATATCACTGGGTACTCCCCGCCCCCCAAAAAATTTCATGTGAAGTTTCAAGACACAGGTAAAACCTTAAGACTCTATTGCCAGTGTATCACAATCTTAAATTGCCCTCCACATCACAAAAATAGTAATATTAAAACAATCACCTGATTCCTAGACAAAAAATTCAATTACAGTTTGAGGGTAGGACTGTATTTCCCCATCTCTATTTTTGTTTCACTGTTTTTTTTCCCCTTGTCTTGCTATGTTGGTCACACCCAGCCATGCTCAGTACTTACTCTTGGTTCTGTGACCAGTAGACTTGTAATGGATCTTTGCAGATGAAAAGAATTTTATTTTTTGGATTCAAACAGTTTAACTAATAAATAAATGTGGCAAATCCTTCCTTGGCAAAAGAAACATTCCGGATTTTTTAACAACATGTAGAAGAAATTGTCTATTATTCATTTATGTATTTATTTCTTTTTCTCTACCAGGGATTGAACTCAGGGCTTCATACATGCAAGAAAAATAATCTATTTCTTATAGAAAATGTTAAAATAGAGCTAGTTGATAACAATTACAATTGTGACTTGAACCATATACAAACATTCTTGCATTCAATGATCTGCAACTGTTTTTTTCCTTGCTGGGCATTGCTTTGTATGACAAGTATATGATTAAGGATTAGTATGTACTCTTTCCCTTTCTGAGCAGTCCTAATCTCGAAATGTAAGCTTCATGGATAGTTTACTGATCTCTTGATAGTGACTTGAGATTCCAAATATGTTTGTCTGGAATAGGGGAAAATGCAAAGTTAAATCTCAATAGTTACTAAGTAAAAAGTTGCAGCATTATGTTTTTGTGGTCCTCAGAAGCACCAGAGCCATCAGTGTGGTTGACAGTTGTCTGGCCCTCCCAGGGGACTTTTCTGTGAATTCTTCTCCTGGAATATCTAGAATTTTGGGCTGCAGTTTCCTTTCCTGATCTGATACTTCCAAAAGATGAAAAGGGGGAAGAGGGCATGAACTATTTAAATCTCCCCCCTCTAATTCAGTTTACTGATTACAGTACTTTCAGAGCTCTTCAGAGCCACAATAATTTGCTGAGAGGGGCCAGGGGGAACTCTGCCAGAATGTTGTAAACTTCACCCTTAACCTAAGTCAGGCTTCTTCAGGACTCAAAAAAACTTTATGCATGTATGTGTGTGTTCATCATCAGCGAATAAAAGTAGTTTCTCTAGATTATGGGTCTCTTGTCTCCACTGCATGGAGATTCAGAATATTCCATCCTGAGGGAGTGTTGAACTATGTGAGTCAACCACCACATTTTTTTTTCTTTTTGCATCATACCCAGCGATGCACGGGAGTTACTCCTGGATTTTGCATCCAGGAATTATTCCTGGCGGTGCTCGGGGGACCATATGGAATGCTGGGGATCGAACCAGGATCGGCTGAGTGCAAGGCAAATGCCCTATCTGCTGTGCTATCACTCCGGCCCTCAACCACCACTTTTAATGGAGGGTTAGAGGAGATCCAGAGAGGCCTGAGAATTTCTGCAGTCACCAGCTCGGTATTGTCAAGACAGCTGCCTGACATAGCTCTCCCTGCCACTGGTATAATCTCTGGACTGTACCAGGCATATGCTGGATGTGCCAACTGCCCATTGTTAGAAAGTACTTGACCTAGTTCTCTTGCATTTTTGGGTATTGTGCCTCATTTGTCTTTGTCACTAGCACATATTGTACTGGCTAGGAGAATTAGAGTGTATTGAAGCAGAAAAGTGCCTAAGATGTTCATTCCTATAGCAAATTATCTGAACACAGTAGGGGAAAAGGAACTTCTTCCAATCAGGCTAAAAGCTTGTATTCCATATATTTCACTTCCCAGAAACTCAGTTTCTTCACCAGGAATGGAAAGATACTGACTTTGATGATCCTGAGGTCTGACCCCATGTGAATATATAGAGATATTATTTACAGTTGTGAATGTATGTTGAAGTCCTCCTTCCATTATCCTTGCCCTTTCTTCATCACATGTTTTAACATGACTCTGGCTTGTTTTTAAATTAATTTTACTTTATATTAGCTAGAAAAAAATTGAGTCTTATGCATCATTTATCCAATACCTAGTGGTAAGATGAATACCTAACCCGGGTCCCTGCGGTCATTTTCTCTCTGCATGTGTCTGGCATTACTTACTGCAAGTGAAACTCATCATAAAAGCTTTGTGCTCCTTCCCAGCCTCCAGCACAAAAATCTACTGTATTCCCACAGAGCAATCAGGGCCTCCTGTGCCTGAGACCAGGACTCAACTATAACCAAACAATTTACTGTGTTATCTGCATATGTAAGCTGTAGCAGTGACTAATCTGTAACCTGCTGTCACTGGATTTGCATTTCATTTGGGCAGAAAAGTTTTCCATTTCTCTTTTGTGGAGCGAAAACCCAGTTCTCTGATCTCTTACTTCCTCATGGGAATGTGAGTGAGAAATCCACAGTATTTGGAAAATGAATGTCTTGGAGGGATCTTTGCCACACATTTGCGACTAAACAATGAGCTACTGTTACTTGTGGTGCCCACAGCAACAGTGCTGGGACTACTCCGGACAGACTGTGGTGTGCCAGGCTTAGAACCTACCCAGGGCCCCTTCGCGCACAGCAAATACTCGAGCTCTTTGAGTCATTTTGTCAGCCCCCAAACTAACTTACTTTTATGTTACTTATTGTGTGGGATCACTGGAATGATAGCTTAGCAGGTAGGGCGTTTGCCTTGCACGCAGCCGACCTGGGTTCAATTCCTCCTTCCCTCTCGGAGAGCAAGGCAAGCTACCAAGAGTATCCTGCTCACATGGCAGAGCCTGGCAAGCTACCGATTTCATATTCAATATGCCAAAAACAATAACAACAAGTCTCACAATGGGGACATTACTGGTGCCCACTTGACCAAATTGATGAACAACGGGACCACGGTGCTACAGTGCTACAGTGACCACATGGTGATGGAAGCTGAGGAAAGGGAAGCTGAGGAAAGATTTTTCTGAAATCTGAGCAACATTGGATTTCAGACCCACCCGGATGGCCTCTAGTACAGTGACCCTCTTAGGCCAGAGACGAGGAGAAGCTTCTAGGGACTGGGGCTGCAGACATACAAAAGGAAATGGATTCTCCTCTGCAGATCACGCTCTGCAAGGCACGCACTTGCCTTTCCACCCCAGAGGTCTCCACTGCAAAACTCCACACACAGTTGACTTAGGACACACCCTCTTGCCGCCTCTTGCTGCCTTTCAGGGCATCCAGCTCTTTTCACCTCTTAACACTCTACAGGCTAAGAGAAGTTGAGCTTGACTCACCGCCCTGCCCCCAGGCTGCATGTGGCCCAGCCTGTTCAAATGGCCCTTTGTCTTTCTCAGCTACTGGTTGTGGTCCCCTTACCATTTTTCCCTAGCCCAGAACTACCACTTGAAATGTTAGAACTCTGCCAACTGCCACCCTGTAAGTCAGCACCTAACTAATCACTTCCACCATATGGAAGAGAAGTGGGTTCCCAGTTGCCAAGTTGGCATCTCGGTGCCCCCCCCCAAGTCAGTGTGCCCAGGATCCACTCTGTGAGATGCAGGAAAGACACCCACAGCCAGGCTTCCTAGAGTGGGTTCATGTTCCTTGATGTTCTGTGTTTCCGTTGGGTATGAATGACTGTGCATCCATAATTTCAAAAACCGCTTTTCAGATGGTACTTAAAGTCCCATATTTTGTCCTGACTCATCAAAAGAAAAATTTTTGTGGGCTACATCCAGTAGTGTTCAGGGCTTAATCTTAATTCTGCACTCAGGGATCACTGTGTATGTGTGTGTGTTTGTGTGTGTGTGTATGTGTGTGTGTAGTGGGGGGTGGGCTGGGAGGCTGTTAGGGAACCACATGGAATAACAGGATTGAATCTAGGTTAGCTACATGCAAGTCAAATGCCTACCTGTTTCATGATTTACAGATTTTTTTTTCCCTAAACCATCGCCAATAAATTTATGGGCATGCATATTTTTAATCCCAGTGTACAACAATTTGTTTTTAGTCTCTTTTTGTTTTGTAAAATGAACAAACAGTTTTCTATTTATATTTCAGGTATTTCAACCTTTAAACTATCTGGTCACAGCCAGAGATAGTACAGGGGTTAAGTCAGTCGCATCCATGCAGTTAATTCTGGTTTGATTGCCAACACCACAAGTGTTCCGATGAACACCTCCCAGGGTCACTCCTGAGCACGGGGCCAGGAATAGCATCACTGAGTGTTGCCCAAACCATTTTCCCCAAATCATTAATAAAGTATCTGGCTAGACCCGCCAGTTACCAGTGTCCAAAGCACCTGTTAGCTGTGCAAAGGTCCAAAGCAATGGATCTAGGTAACCAGTGTGGTATTATGGTACCTGGTGAGGCAAGAGGCAGAAAGACACAGGCCCACAGATTTAAGTCCAGAGACCCACGAAAGGTAAGATGGAAGATGAAGCATGGCAAGAACTTACTTTGTACCCAGTAATTGTTTCAAATCAGTCAACCAGTAAAGTTTTGTAGCAGGAGGATTATTTGCTATTAATTCTACCCCCGATCTTTGACCTGGTAATATTAAGACTTTTGAACCCTAGACCCAAGAATCATAAGTAAGATTTTAAAATAGAAGCCATTTTGTGGTAAGATCTTGGGCATTTTTCCAAAATCACATTGACTTTCTCTTCAGTCAACGCAAGTGAACATGGCACTCATTTTCCCTAAGAACCTAAAGGCTTGGATACATTCACATCTATGTTAAACTGTAGTCTAAACAAGGTGACACCCAAAGGAGTATCAAAGGTTACTGAGTAGAAGCACTGGCACAAAGCACATCCCTACTAAAGTGACATCGAAAATGAGAGAGATTGGCAACACAAGCTCCTCAGGCTTTGACTAGATAGCTCCTGAGCGTGTGAATTCATTTCCTCTGACTCTGATGACCTATGTGGGTCTATCAGATAGAACTGAGAGCACTGAAAAAAAAAATTTAAAAAAAAAGGAAAACTGAGTTCCATGGGTTCAGCAAATACTGATTTGGGGACAAAATCGGGTAATGTAAGGATGCATATTGATTATAAAGTAAGTGTATGTTATTGTCTTTTCTATAGATGTGTGTGTATTTAGTTATAAGGTAATTCTTACAGATGTTTGTCCCCTTTGGATTTTTCTGCCTTTTTTTTTTCCTTTTTGCTTGTGGAGGCTAAACCAGTGATGTTCAGGGCTTTTCCTAACTCTGCACTCAGGAATTACTGCTGGCAATGATGAGGATCATGCGGGATGCTGGGAATTGGACCCAGGTGAGCCAGGTGCAAGGCAAATACCCTATTGACAAATACTAGGAGGCTCCAGTATATGATTGTGTCCTGTATTTGGGGAGAATCATCATCTGTATCTTCTTGTGAGAAGAGAATTCCCTCATCTCTTTCCCTTTCCTTCTCTCCTCCCATTTGGCCCTCCGGTCCATGCCTCTCTCTCAGGTGTCTTACACTGTGTCTTTACACCTTGGGGTACAATGATAATGTAGAGTAATATGTTGATCGTCTCTCAGCTTGTCCACAGAGAACAAGATTGTTTGACTTTGAGAGAGAGATGCACATTTTTCTCTTAATCTGTGAGGTTTTTTACTTCCTCTTTTCCTGTCACTCTCCCAAGGTCTACTCACCTACGAGAAAACCAGAGAGACCTCAGAGCTCTGGCTCTGAGGCAGCTCAGCTCTTAATAAGAAGTTAGGCCGAAGTTATAATAACTCATTGCCTTGCCTGCTTGGAAAACATGATAATGCTCTTTAGTTGTAAGAAATCATTTTAACAACACTGACTGGTGGCAGTTCATTGATGAAGGCTGTGTGAAACCTGCTATAAATAGCACATGATGCATGTAGTAAAGGGTTCTTCTGTGGGGCATTTATTTATTTGTAATTTATGTCCTGTCTACCTACAAAAGGACCCGAGCTGCCTAACAATAAAAGACACAGAGACTGTAAGAGTGTTAGGTATGTGAAAACGGAGGATCAAAAATCTTTTGACAGAGAGAGAAGGAAAGAATAAGTGTTTAGTTCTTCATCAAGGCAAGAGTTGTTTTTTTGTGTGTCTGATGATTGATTGCTATAGGATTTAAAAAAATGTTTTATTAGTGAATCACCGTGAGGTACAGTTACAAACTTAAGAACTTTTGTGTTTTCATTTCAGTCTTACAGTGATCATATACCCATCCCTTCACCAGTGCCCATTCTCCTCCACCAATGTTCCCAGTATCCCTCCCACCACCCCCACTCCATCTCCCACCAACCCACCCTGCCTCTGAAGCAGGACATTCTTTTTCTTTCTCTCTGCTTTTGGGTGTTGTAGTTTGCAACAGAGGTATTGAGTGGCCTTCATGTTCAGTCGATGGTCCACTTTCAGCAAGAGTTGTTTTTAGCTGTCTCTTTCCCTTGACTCATAGAAGTACACCAAAAAGGAGACACATAACCTGTCCCTCACAGAAATGCAACAGAGCAAAATCACTGTGGACATAAGGGAGAAAATGATGCTTAGAAAGAAGAGTAAATCTTAGAAGATTAATTTTGGCTGAGAAAAGACTGGGAAAAAGACCAGAGAGTAAGCAAACCTCCAGAGCAATTGTATTTCCTCTAATCATTTCAAGTTTTGATTACCTGCTGCTCTATTCTATGTTGCACTTGCCTGAGATTATGCAAGAACTATTGACTCGCTCTGTGCTCATTTGTGTAAATCAGTTTAATGAGGGGAGGGGGCCATATAGTCTAACTATGAGTTTTATACCTCTATATGACAGTTTTTACTAACTGAGCATCTGCCTCAGAGGCAACGGTGAATGACCTAAAGCAAAACAAGTAAAGGGCACATGAATGTAATTTAGGCCAGGTTTTCTGAACCTCAGCACTATTGACATTTGGATGCCTGGGAAGGGTAGGGCATTTAGTAGCATCTACCTACTTGATGCCAGTAAAATTCCAGCATCCCCAGCTCACACATAGCCTTCCACTTTTCCAATCAGGAAGGTTTCCAGACAGCAAGAGATGTTTCTCCTCCATGGGTGGGTGGGGGGCAGAATCGCCCCACTTAAGCCAGCAATTTAAGTGAAGACAGGTACACAGATTACTTCTCAGTCACACCGTAAAACCCTTCTCTGGCTCTCATGTCCACCAAGGAATTTGCAGCCATTCTCCCTGGATTCTTTAAGCTCAGAGCCTGTCCTTGAGCTCCTAAGATCTCCCATTATCCTGCTTCAGTCTCACTGACTCATTGAATGCAAACAACCCCCAAATCAACAGAATAATGCCACTGATCGTTTTGTGGCTGGAGCGATAGCACAGCAGGTAGGGCATTTGCCTTGCACGTGGCCAACCCAGGTTCGATTCCTCCGTCCCTCTTGGTGAATCCGGCAAGCTACCAAGAGTATCCCAACCTCACAGAAGAGCCTGGCAAGCTACCCGTGACATATTTGATATGCAAAAACAAGTCTTACAATGGAGATATTATTGATGAAAAACAGGATGACAGTGCTACACTGCAATAGTTTCGTATTTATTTGTTGATAGATAAATCCAGCTCCAGTTTCAGGCACATCAGCTTTAAGGTACATTCTGATAGTCATCCTTCCTTCTTCTGGAGGAAAATGTAATATGCCAACTTTCACTCAGCCTAAAAGGAAGACACATTTGAAGTCATAGAAAATGAATTGCAATGGAATCATTTCTAAAAGCATACAACAGTTGTTGAATTGGTATCAATTTTCCAAGTAGAAGCCTAATTACTAGTTTTGTAAAGTAATAGTTAGGTAATAGTAGTGTGTTGTTATGGGAGATTCATGGATAGATGTGTACTCTGAAGAGTTTGCTTCTTTGATTCCTTAACATGTATGCTTTCCTTCTGTGATGGTTCACAAACATAGTGTAGCTGATAGCAGTTTCAGTCAGAAAATAGTGTTTCATTTGGATGTCATCTGGAAGTCAGGCTTCTCGGTAGTCTGTGGTTCTACTATGTAGTTCTGTTTCATCTTCCACCTAAATCCCCAGCATGGTTCTGGAGTAATTCTTTTATCTTTGTAAAATCTCACATGGGCAATACTGAGTAGGAACGAAAATGATATCCAATTGTGGGGACAGATGTGAGAGATTTTAAACTCTGGTGGTAAACTTATGGTGATAATATCTTAACAGGAGACTACAGTCTACTCCGTGGGCATTCCCATCTCTGGGTGCTAATTAGAATTGTTCCTAGGTTTCAAATCAAAGGGGAAATCTTATCCTCCATTTTCTAAAACTTTTCTTCATTCTCGCCTGATAATGAAAATGCTTTCAAGAACCACCCTTTATTGTATTGTATTCAGTAGCTGATTTTTTTCAGTTGTATTTGGTTGCCTCTGCTCTTCATTCTTCATATACCTCATTCATATATACCATGGGGAGGCATGTTCCCTTTTTATGTTTCTGATTAGCGATCAGCTGTCACCCTCAGACCTTGCCATTGTTTTCTGTGTCCTTGAGTCATTGCTCTCTAAGTCTTGAGAAGGTTAGAAAGGAAAAATGCGAAGTGTATTCTTGCACAGACTCTTTACTTCATGATTTTCTACTAAGAACTACATGTATACCAATTAAATGTTGTAATGCTTTTTGTCTTAAGAAAAGACTTTAAAATAAAAAATCTACAGTGAACAGAGACTTTTCACCTACATTTCCTATATGTATTTTACTTTGGAAACAAATACTTGTCTTGGCAGTTGATAAGAAGTCAGAGTAGCTTAAATACTTGACTTAGAGAAAAAATGGTCATGGAAGTTAACTAACGTTTTTAAGTACAGAAAGAATTCTCTAAATGCAAGTTCAATATCTGCAATCATACCTGGCATATAAAAGGATAATCAATTTGACTTAATGAATACAACTGTAAGAATGGACTTTTATTGATTTATCACTTTATCACTCTTTTATGTTTTGTTGTCTGTCATCTAATATGGAAAGGATTAAAGTTCACAATCTTTTCTGAAACTGGCTTCAGTCACCATATCAAGAGTGGGTGAAAAGGATTAAACACTCTTAAATAACACTGGAATTTATTAAAGTTAAGACCTAATAAAAGCCATGAAGGGTATGCCTTGGGTCCTCTAACGTCTAACTAACATTGCTAAGTGTTCTGTAGAAATCAGTAAAGGCGCCATAGATAGAAGGATAAGGAACTTTGAATTATGCACCAAAGCAACCTAAGGTGGGAGGGATTGTTTTTGTTATTGTTGTTGTTGTTAGATTCTTGAACACATATTGGAAGAGAAGTAGCTGGGATTCTAAGAGTGAAATCCCAGGACCAGCTGTACTCCGTCCCTCTCAGGTAGCCCTCAGCACAAGCTACCGAAAGTATCTCACCCACACGGCAGAGCCTGGCAAGCTTGCTGTGGCATATCCGATATGCCAAAAACAGTAACAACAAGTCTCACAATGGAGACGTTACTGGTGCCCGCTCAGGCAAATTGATGAGCAACAGGATCACAGTGACAATGACCAGGGATCTAAGTGACTATTCCTAATGAGTTGAAGAGTAAGAAGAGAGCCCAGGAGAATGTCTTAAAGAAGAAAGAAGAATTTCAGTTCACCTAATTTGTACATAATGAGACATTTACCATTGTTTATATTTAGGAGGAAAGTTACCCCTATCAGAAATTAAATTAACGTGACTAGAGGGACCAGAGAGATGACACACAGGTTCTTGCTTTGCATGCAGCTCGTTCCTGGTTTTTTTTTTTTTTTTTTTAGTTCCTGTTTTTTCAACAACACTCCAGATGGTTCCCCAAGTGAGTCCAAAACTGAGCCCTCAGCACAGAGCCAGGAGTGGCCCCTGAGCCCTGCTAGGACTTTTTCACTTGAGGAGCCTTGAGGGTAAATAAAAGATGTCAAGAAATAAAGGAATCATAGCAAATTGTGCAAACAGTATTTTCTTAACATGCTAAATAATTGTATAAATGTGAATATTTTATTTGGTGGTCATTTACTATATTTGTAAGATGGTAAGGAATAAATTTCTCTGCCCTGATTCCAATAGTAAGGAAAATGCAACTGATAAAATAAAAAACTCAGTTTTTATTCATAAAAGCACACCATTTGGGCCCTGTTCTAAAGTACAGCATGGAGACTTTGTACTTGCTTTGCATGTGGAGGGCCTGGGTTCAAATTCCCACATCTCATGTAGTCCCAGGTCTGTCAGGACCTATATCTGAACAAAGAGTAAGTCCTGAGCACAGCCAGGCGTGCCCCCAAACAAACAAACAAACAAAAATAATTAAAGCACATTATTTATTGTTTTATTTAATCATTTTTTATTAAATATTTTTTTGGCTTTTTGGGTCACACTTGGCAATGCACAGGGGTTACTCCTGTCTCTGCATTCAGAAATGACTCCTGGTAGTGCTCAGGGGACCATATGGGATGCTGGGAATCAAACCCGGGTTGGCCACATGCAAAGCAAACGCCCTACCTGCCGTGCTATCACTCCATACCCTCATTTACTTTTTTAACTGAGGTACTGTGGTTTGGGCTGGAGCGATAGCACAGAGGTTGGGCATTCGCCTTTCACACAGCTGACCCAAGTTTGATTCCTCCGCCCCTCTCCGAGAGCCTGGCAAGCTACAGAGAGTATCTAGCCCGAGTGGCAGACGCTGGCAAGATACCTGTGCTTATTGGATATGCCAAAAAAAAGTAGCAATAAGTCTCTCAATGAGAGACGTTACTGGTGCCTGCTCGAACAAATCGATGAGCAACAGGATGACAGTGATAGTGACTATGGTTTACAGTACTATAATTGATGCTGTCCATGCATGTAATTCCAACACAAACACCTACCCAGTGTACCCACCTCTCTCACTTTTGGACCCCAACTTGCTATGTATCTTTATGTCCCACACATGAATGAGATTTCTGTCTGTCCCTTTTTTTTCTGACTGACTCCATTCAGCTCTTTTCCTGCTCCATCTATGTTGCTGCAAAGTGCACAATTTTATTCTGTCTTAAGGCTGCATAGTATTTTGTATATACACATCACAACTTCTTTTTCCGCTAGTCCATAATTGGGCATTTAGAATGTTTCCATGTCTTGGCTATCATTCTAAGAGTGACAGTAAACATAGGTGTGTGCATTAATTAATGTGTTTGTACTTTGGGGAGAGAGATCAAGAAGTGACATCACTGGAACATATGGTAGTTCTATTTTAACTTTTTGGAGAGATCTCCATATATTAGCATCCTAATATTTTAAAAGATATGAATACTAGAAGATATGGCACAAAAATAGAGGAGCAGTTGGTAGAATTATTCTTTTTCATCAATTAAGAAGTTTTTTTTCTCCTGTTCTTGTTGCACACTGATTGTGCTCAGGACTTACTCCCAGCTCTGTGCTCAGTATTCACTACTGGAAGGGGGCAGGGGATCAAATGTGGTACCTCAGATTGAGCCTAGTAAGCTGCATATATGGCAAATGACCTACCCTCTGTACTGTTTTTATAGATTCTGTGGAAAATACTTTGACATGTAAAAATATGTAGGCATCTAGTATTAAATTTATTTTTTGAGATATTTTAAGATGCCATACATTTGTCTTCATCATCATCATCATCATCATCATCATCCCATTGATCGTATTTTCTTGAGTGGTCTCAGTAACGTCCCCATTCGTCCTAGCCCTGAGATTTTAGAAGCCTCTCTTTACTCATCCTTCCCAATGGTGCCACATTGGAGGCTCTTTCAGGGTCAAGGGAATGAGACCCATCATTGTTATTGGTTTGGCATATGAATACGCCATGGGGAGCTTGCCAGGCTCTCCCATGTCAGCAGGAAACTCTCATTAGTTTGCCAGGTTCTCTGAAGGGGAGAAATAGGCTATAAAATGTCACACAGCTGCAAAGCTTCCGGGAGCTTGGTTTTATAGTCTCTGGATTTGGGCCATTGATGGGATTACAGGCACCAAGGGCAGTTTTTGGGTGTGACCACCTAGCTACTCGAAAATGGGGGATCCGGGCAGAAGAGAGCAGGCTTGGAGATCTCAGCCCTGGGTCCCATACACCTGGGTTCTTCTGCAGGTTCCTTCATGCGAGAGGGGCCTTGAGCGTGGCTGTGGCTGGATTCCAGAGATCTTCGGCTGCCGGGGCTCTGCTTGGGGCGGGGAGGTAAACTCAACCCACCCCCTCCAAAGGACCCCGGTGCAGACAGCCAGGCATGGGGGCAAGAGGCTCTGCCATTTGTCTTCATAAAATTTAAAAAATACATTTTAAGTGGAAATGCTGATTTGAACCTATTGCAAACATCCCGTTGACTGCTTATGCTTTCTCACCTTTGACTATAACACTTTAAAATCCAAACTCTGCCAAATATTTCTCTGTCATCAAAGTTCTTTGGCAACACAAAAATGAATACTTACTCATTTTCCTGACCTTTAGCCTTTATACCCAAGACAAATTATGATCTGTCTCTCCAGTTCTGTGCAGTGAGAGCGTGTAGCCCTTCTAAAGCTTATGTGTCCAATATAGGGTATATAGCAGTGACAGAGCACTGCCTTGAACGTGTGAGGTCTTGGGTTCTATCCCTGCCATCACGTATGCAGGGACACATGCACAAGGATTAGTTCAGGTGTCAGAAAATATATGAATCTCAAATGTAGTATGCAGTTGGTCCTAGCTACTT
This sequence comes from Sorex araneus, assembly GCF_027595985.1. Lineage (NCBI taxonomy): Eukaryota > Metazoa > Chordata > Mammalia > Eulipotyphla > Soricidae > Sorex > Sorex araneus. The sequence continues at coordinate 341,742,229 of NC_073302.1, read as the reverse complement.
TACTTCTATGATCCCTGAGTAACTTGCATCCAGGGTCTGGAGTTAGCTTTTTAGAGAATGACCTACAGCAGCGTGAAGTGACTGTGCATGAGTCCTAAGTGCTCTTGTTAAACTCGAAGTTTTCTTCCATGATCAAAGGCATGCCTGGCATAGGGTATCTGAGAAAGACACTGTAGCTGGAGATAAAACTAAGAACTCTGCCCTGATTCCAAATAACTGTGTCTTCCATTGGGCCGGAGAGTCAATAAAGCAGAAAGGCACTTGCTTTGCAAGTGGCTGGCACAGTTTAATCCCCAGTATCACATATGTTCCCCAAAACCCAGCCAGGAGTGATTCCTGAGCACAGATCTAGGAGTAAGCCGTAATCTCAGCCAGGTGTGACCCCAAACAATAACAACAACAACAGAAGCAAAACCTAAAATTCCTGGAAGCTTAGAAATGTTTTTACCTTTGTCATCTTGCTATTAAATCTCTTGAATTCTGACCAATGAAATAGTTCTTATTTTTTAGATTATACTTGTCTAAAAGCCCAAGCCCCTTATAGTTGAAAAAAGAAATAGTTCATAAGAAATAGAATTCTTAGAAGGCTATTTTTATTGTTAGCTTCTTCCAATCCTTTAAGCCTCACTCCCTGTCCCCTGCCTCCATCTCTCCCTCTTTCACTCTCATCTCTTTCTTACAGTTCTCTGAAATGTTATTTCACCAGCAAAAGTCTGTGCATTCTCTTTATATATTTGCTCCTCTAAGATGACTTTTTTTTGAGATGCGAAATTGGATAACATATGAACCAATGAAAACTAGTAGTTGTTGAAGGACCAGAGAGACAGTACATTGTGTAGATAGTTTACCTTGCACAAGAGTGACACAGCCTCCACCTAGGCACCCCTCGATGGTACCCTGAGCCCCACCAGGCATGATCTCTGAGCATAAAACCAGGAATAAGCCCTAAGCACGTGAGGTATAATAAAAAAAAAAACAATAAATAAATGGGTAAATGGATAAATAGATTTTTTTTAATGTAGGATGGGGATTTGGGCCCCAAACCAGTGGTGCTTGGAGCTGATTCCTGGCTCTGTACTCAGGGATCATAAATGCTGGACTCTGGGAACCACACAGGATGCTGAAGATGAGCCATCTGCAAAGCAAGTGCCCTATCTACTGTATTCTAACTCTGCCCCCTAAAATAAGAAGTTTTAAAAACCTAGAAGTTGTGTAGCATAGATATTCACAAAACATATTTCTGGACTTAAAAAGTTTCTCTAAGAAACAAGAAACAGTCTTCTAGAATGTGATATATATATATATGTTATAGAATATATATACATGTTTATAGATGTGTATATATGTATACATATACACATATGCACATACATATAAATCATAAGCAGAATTTTCACCTGTTGCAGATTCATTTAATATGAAGCCAAAGTCTTATAAATGCAATTTTAAAGCTGCTACAAACTAGTAATACCACTCAGATTCTTTGTGGTTTTCAGCTAGCAGGATTAGGATGCTATGGTATGTTATTGCTAACCAGTGGGGTAAAGAGCACCTATATGTGGAAAGTTACATGTCACTAGAGTATGAATCTGGACTAGCGCTTTGCAGGTTTTTTAAGTCAGTGTATTACAGAGCATACTTGCCCTAGTGAGAAACACATCGCCTTCATTTTTAAGGGAATGGTAGTCTATATTAGAGGCTGAGTCATATTCTCTATAATTTTTCTAATTGCCTTAATTGTTTATTGTCTATTAGTGTATGATAGTGAGTGCAACCTTCTGTAGCTTTTCATAGACAAAAAGGAAAGGGAGAAGCTGGGACTGAAATTATTGGACTCCCTGAGAGAGCCTGTGCTAAAACCCTACAGTCTTATTTCTCAGGGGCCTCTCAGTAAGATAAACTTTGATAATAGTGCCCTTTATCTATAATGCCACTTCCCAGGTACCAATTCCAAACTCTAAGGTTTCTATAATTGACATAATTTCATAGGATTCTTTTTCCTCCATCACTTTACCTAAGTTGTTTGTGTGGCCCCATCTCCCAATTTATTTTTAAATGTATTGTTATTATTATTAATTTGTTTGGGAACCACACCAAAATGCTTCTAGGGATTACTCCTGGCTCTGTGCTCAGGGATCACTCCTGGGGTAACTGGGATTGTACCTGGGTTGGCTGTGTGCAAGACAATTGCCCATTGTACTATATCTCTGGCCTGAATCTCCCAATTTAGTGCTCTGAGCATTCTCTCCAACATTCTAAGGTGCATGATAAAGGGCATGGAGCAACAGACTTAACACACATAATTTCAAAGTACTCTTTTGTCTCCAGCTCCTTACCTAAGTGGTCCCATCTCCCAATTTATTTTTAAATGTATTGTTATTATTATTAATTTGGGGGGCCACACCCAGATATGTCTAGGGATTACTGTGACTCTGTGCTCAGGGATCACTCCTGGCAGTGCCCCAAAAACTATCTGAGGTAAAGTCTGTTGCTTCTCATCAAGTTACATTTTCATTTTGAGATGTTCACTCTCCTCTGGCTTCCTGGTATTAGGGATAATTTTGCCTCCGGACAAGCTTCTAATCCTAGTCTTAGAGTTGATTTTCCTCTTGCATATCTACAGTATTCAACATGCCAAAAACAGTAACAAGAAGTTTCCAGTGGAAACATTAGTGATGCCCACTCGAGCAAATCGATGAGCAACGGGATGACAGTGATGCACAGATATCTATGGTAATGGTTAATTTAATTACAGCTTCATGACATTGACATAATAGAATTCACAGGGGTGCAGTTTCCTTGACCCTCATTTATTGGCCTTAAATTAAGCACGTGATTTGTGGGACATGAATGAAATGTAATGAAAGCTGGTGTTTCAAACCCAATCCTGGAATCAAGATGTTTTTTTCCCTCTTGTTTTATCTTTTCTCTTTGTCCCTTTATTACAAATTGTATGCTTTATATTGTATTCTTGAATTTTTACAGGTCTTACCACAAAAGCAATAGAAACAAAATGAAACTTATTTTTTCTGAGATTTTTCAGTCTTTTCTCTTACCCCAAGTCTAACACTGAACAAACCTAATAGAGTCCCACTTACCTAAATGAGTCCATATCAGTTCAATCTGTTTGTGAAATCAGTTGGGAAAGGAGGCATATCAACAGATTGCATCCCTAGCTGGGTTCCTGGCTAATCTCAAAGCACTTGCTAAATTTAATTAGTACATACTCCAAAGATTACTAGAAAGTACTGGTTTTTGGCAGGTACAGATTTAATTTTAATGAGGCATTAAGTACCTATAAGACATTTTAATGATGCACTAAGCCCAGAGAAGATATATTTTTGCATAATTACTAATTATCACACATACCCCCTTCCAATCTGGTTCAGAGAATTATTTTCCTTTTCTCCTACCCCACTCCAAGTGAAAATGGGTATCTTTTATCAAATAGTATTAGCATCTGCTGAGTAGCTAAATATCTCAGGCTCAAGAAACTTGCTGGGATAATATTTTTGTGAATTGGAACTCAAGAACTTCTATTTATCTACTGATACTTACCTATGGGAAAATGAGAGCGATTAGCCTCCCTCATGCAGGGTTTTGAAACCTCCAGGCAGTTGACACTGGACCAGCAGGTGAGAGTAATTGGGTGTTTTAAAAGTACCCCTGGGGGCCAGAGCGATAGCACAGTGGGTAGAGTGTTTGCCTTGCATGAAGCAGACCTGTGTTTGATTCCCAGCATCCAATATGTCCCCAGAGCACTGCCAGGAGTAATTCCTAAGTGCATGAGCCAGGAGTAACCCCGGAGCATCGCTGGTGTGACCCAAAAAGCAAAAAAAAAAGTGGGGTGTACCCCTGGCCTCCATCTACTAGATGCCAGTAGTACTTTCACCAGTTGTAACAAGTAAAATCAGTAGCAAATATTTTATGGGGACTTTGTAAAATCTCCCATGATGAGAAGCATGGATCTAATTATATACTCATGCTTTGTTTTTGCTTCTTCTTTGGGGCCACACCCAGGTGTTCTCAGGTTTAATTCCTGGCTCTGAGCTCAGGGATCACTGATGACAGAGCTTAGGGAATCATGTAGGATTTTCATCAGAGATTGACCCTAGGTTGACCACACACAGGACAAGCATCCTCCTGCTGTCCTATCTATCCGGTACCCTGAACTCCTTTTCCTAATCTCCTTTGTGTGTCCATCTCTGTGTTGAAGACTTGTGTATCATGTCAGTCTTTCCATGACTACAAAATCTTTTAGCTCTTCCGGATGCATAAAACAATTTTAGAATGCTAATAGATGAGCAAGGAGAGTAAAAAGCACAATTAAATCTCATGAGGGGTTATTTTTTTCATCACTTTAATTAAGCTGTATCTAAAAAAATGAAATATGATAAAGAACACACTCCTGATCAGGTTAATCATCTGAGACCTTCATCCTTCCCGGGCTCAAGGCAGCCTGTCTCCCCTCCTTGCGCACGCAGGTCACACGTGGATAATCCTACCGTTATCCAAAGTGTCGGCCCATCAGCTTTGTTTCTTCTCAGTTAATGAGTTTCCCTGTCCATAGTTTCACAATGCATATTTCACATTTATTCCATCACAAAATTAGAAACTGTAGCATATCACAGACATCTGTAATTGCCAACATATAGTGAAAAAATAAAGACTCTACTGAATCAAAACTGAAACTTGTTAAAGAGTCAGGGTTTTTCATCTTCTGATCTTTTTAGGAAGAGCCAGATTTAGATGTAAATGGTTAACAGGCTGGGGCGAGGGATGGAGAGGTAGTTATAGGACTTCCCCTGGGACAAGTCCATGGTCATGCTTTAAATATTTAAGGAAAACCCTTATTTCTCATTAGCACTGTTGATGTCAGTAATCCATCAAAGGAGAACAAGTATCTGTCTTAATCTTTGTTGATTTATGCTGATTCAACATCTTTTCCTCCCTAGCCCTAGATACTTATAAGACCTTCAGAATTAAAGTTGATTACATATGTCAGTGAATGGAGTTTCTCATCACAGTCAATTCCTGGATCTACAACCTAACATTATGTTAAACATTTTTAAAAAGTTCTCAGTTGGTTATATGAGAATGAAAATAAACTTGAGCGACAAATGCTCATGTTATAACCCTCACTCCTATATGTATACTCACAGGTCAGTCTGTTGGGAGCTATATTGACCTCACTTATAGAGGCTCTGAGATTCTGTTTTGAGAATGCAGGACATTCTCCCTTCACGTGATCATGTTGAGGGGCTATGATTCACCACCATTGAGTCCAGTTAGTAATGAGACCACACAAAATCACTGAGAATCAGATGTTTTAGGCTTGGAATTTCCCTTAACATATATATCTGAAAGCTCAGTCTTTCAAAACTGCCGATATATCTACAATACTACCTGGGAACTCTAAATAATGGCCCTCTTGTCTCCATCCCACACATCTGTTTTGAAGAACCTGAGAATTTCAATCTAGGAAGGAATTACTGTTGGACAGAATAGTTCCCTCACCGGGTCAAATATCTCCCACTCCTGGCATTTTAAGAATCATGGGGCTGGAGTGATAGCACAGAGGGTAGGGTATTTGCCATGCATGCAGCTGACCCTGGTTTGATTCCTTCACCCCTCTCCGAGAGCCCGGCAAGCCACTGAGAGTATCCCACCTGCACAGCAGAGCCTGTCAAGATCCTAGTGGTGTATTTGACATGCCACAAACAGTAACAAGTCTCACAATGGAGACATTACTGGTGCCTGCTCAAGCAAATCGATGAACAAGGGGACGATGACAGTGCTACAGTGCGCTCACTGCAACCTGCCCATTTCCCTACCTCTTTCTCCAGAGGTCTGATTTTACTTTCTTAATATATGCACCTCTTTCACCATATTGAAGCACAAGCTTCCTCGAGTTAACCATAGAAGTATTGCCTCTGCGTTCATGACAGAGCTCTTATTGGGGCTTAATTTACTGGTTTTGAAGAAGCTGAAGCAGCAGCCTGGTCTTTCTAATTAATCAATTATTGAATTCACGAGCCATGCTCCGTGTTCTGTTAGGAAGATGCATGCATGCTGCCAGCTTTGCAGTTTTAGCCTCTAGGTGACCCTTTTGCCAAACAATGGAAGAAAAAGGAGAGAGAAGTCAAGTGCACAGTTCCTTGAACCCACTTGCAATACTTTCAAAAAAAAAAAGTTTGTCATTTTTTTTTCCTGCCTAGTATTTTATCCTCAGCATCTGGAATCTCAATGAAAGGAGGATCTTTGAACTAGGCCACTTTTAAGTCAAAGTGCGTGTCTTCAGAAAGCTCAAAAGAAAAAGAAATTAGATCATTACACTGAAGACAGAGTTTTCTCTCAGATTCTTCTAAGGATCCCCAAATTGAATCTATAACATCTTCTTCCACCTTCTACCCATTGAATTTATTAGACACTCTATACTCACAGTCATGTACACATAAGAAAACCTAAAAGATGGGGCTGGAGAAATAGCATATTGGGTAGGGCATTTGCCTTGCATGCGGCCAACCTGGGTTCAATTCCCCACATCCCATATGGTCCCCCAAGCACTGCCAGGACTAATTCCTGAGTGCAAAGCCAGGCGTAACCCCTGAGCATTGCCGGGTGTGACCCAAAAAAGCAAAAAAAAAAAAAAAAAAAAAAAAGAACAAGAAGAAACTCTAAAAGAAAAAGATTAATGTCTGTGTGTATGTTTGTGTGTGTTGGGGGGGGAGTGGAGGAGATTGTTTGCTTTTGGTTTGGGTTTTGTTTTTTCAGTGCAGGGCACTGGCTTATAATTAAGCAAATTTAGCTCTTAGCATTTACTAGATGTCAGTATGCTAGGTTTGGAAAGGTAAGTTAAATAGTCTTTGTTTTTAAACTCACAAATAGGCGATGCAGGTGAAATTGGAATACAGAGTTCTTCATTTTGACATGAGAAACCTGAGAAGAAGCACTACACTCTGCTTTCAGAGTTGATGCTCTGTCCTCCAAAGTGGTCAGACGGCACAGTCCCTTTGAATTCAGAAAGCCTGGGTTGAGCACGTATGCTGCCCAAGCCCAAGTGCTGCTTGTGTCCACATGTTTGGGCACATGTGTCACTTGCATCTCCCCTCTTGAGGTGTGCACTTTCATGCTTTCATATATGATGCTGGCATGTGTATAGGAGCTATCTCCACCTTTGGAGAAGCCCACACTCCCTCTTGAGCGCCTTACTCTTTCTCACTTTCTCTCCCTCCTTCCCCTTCCTAAAAGCCTCCTAAATAAATTCTGTTTTGCTGAGAGAGAGATAAAGAGAGAGAGAGAGAGAGAAAGAGAGAGAGAGAGAGAGAGAGAGAGAAAGGAAAAGAAAGACAGGATTGAAACAAAGCAAGAACATTGGATGATCATTAAAAAATGTTCATGAGCCAGTTCATATCAGTGCCATGTTATCTGTCTCTTGATTTTCCTGATGTCATCAGTTTAGACACTCTTAGAATGATGCTGCTTCAGCCTGGCCATGGAACTATCCACGATTGTAAAACTATGCGCACATGCCTTGGTTAATATGTGTCAGTAATGCGTAAGGGAGGGAAACCAAATGGCATTATAGTGTTTAAAAGCTATGGCTCATCTAGATTCATATACTTCTCCTGCTGCTCCAAATATGTACCTGTGTACATGTAAATCAGTTTGTGTGTCTATAGTAAAATATAGTTAGCATAGCCTCAAGTCTGTGCTTACCACTGAACGATGGGATCATTCATGAGACTCTCTCTGTGTTTTCTGTATTCTTACAAGTTTATATTTTCCAGTAAAAAAAATCAGAATTTTAAAACTATAATCCTGACTTGATAAATCTATTTAACCTAACAATATAAATGTGTATTTGCTTAGGTGAAAATGGAATTTTTCCATTGATGTACTATATTTTCTGAGCACAACAGATTCCAGGGCTTCCTTGTACTTAGTATTCATCCAGCCTTACCACCTAAATGTAACACATTTGTTAACCAATAATTGTATTTCTTCAAACACAGATACAGTGCTGAGTTCAAACACTTATTCCCACTGAAAGCAGGGGATGATTTATTAGCAGATCTTAATGATGTTTCTATCTGTCTGACTTCACCTCACTCATAAACAAACAGTGTATTATTGAAGGTAACTATTTTTATTAAGGAAAATATCATATATGTATATTCCTGATTATCTATATCTTTAAAAGACTATTGCTTTATGCATAGTGCAGAAATACACATAATCAAAGCAGAGGATATAACAGTCAGCAGTGGAAAACAATTATTTCTTTACACCTTAGCACATTTATCAAGATGTGTCTCTGTCATTACAAAACTCTGTTTTTGAGCTTCTGGGAGCACATGTGTGTATAATTGTGTGAGAGAGTAAAGAGTAGGAGAATGTATGTTTGTGTACACTAAAATGTTTTAGGAACCTCTAAAATTATAAGTGGATTATATTTTTTTTCTAAATTGCTTTGTCTTTTGAATGCTTCCCTGTGTTAAGGAATAGAAGCTACAGCAGGAGAAGTTTTCTGGTTAGTAACATTAGTTTTATGAGTTGCATGAGTTATGTTATATGTTGATGAGTGTGGGTATAGGTTACAAGAGATTAACAGAGTCTCATCCTACAAAACATGTTTTCTATTACTTAACTATATCTCCAAGCCCTCTTAGCATTAATTCTCTACTATCATTGTTCAGATTGTAATCACTGAGAGGAATGTTGTACAGACATGTGCTCTCTCAGTAAATTATATGAAAGACAATCGCCACATTCTTATCTACAGTTGTCCTTTTGCAATGTATCTATTGGCAATGTTCAAGAACTTCCTGGTTAATTATAAATGAAGACAAACTAGAAATAAGTATAGACATTGCTTTCAGACTTCTTCTATCTTTTGATCTAGATGCTCGAAGTCCACTCCCATAAGGCTAGCTACATCTTTACCTCCCAAGTCAGCATGATATGTAGTTTAGGGATCAGGGAGAGAGTGTGGCAAGCCGGGTGCTTACAAAGCACACAGCCAGCAGTCTCAGTTCTTAGTGCTCCTGAGCTCCTCCAGGAGTGATTCTTGAGCAGAAAATCAGGAGTAGACCCCGAACACTGGCAGATGAGGCCTCCAAAGCCAAAATAATAATAATAATATAATTTAATAATAATAACTAATAAGTAGTAGTAGCACTGACTGTAGCACTGTCATCTCATTGTTCATAGATTTGCTCGAGCAGACACCAGTAATGTCTTCATTGTGAGACTTGTTGTTACTGTTTTGGGTATATTGAATACGCCACAGGGAGCTTGCCAGGCTCTGCCGTGCAGGCGGGATACTCTGGTAGCTTGTCAGGCTCTCTAAGAGGGATGGAGGAATTGAACCCGGGTCAGCAGCATGCAAGGCAAAAGCCCTACCCGCTGTGCTATTGCTCCAGTCCAGTCCATAAGTAGTAGTAGTAATAGTAATAGTAATAGTAGTGTTCCAAAGACAACTCAAAAATGCTGTACCTTCATTCTCATGAACTATATCCAAGGGATCTAGAGTTCTTTTCCAGTAATTAGATCATTTATTTCTGACTAAAAGATGTTGAACTCAACCAATGCCTATATTGTGCATCACTTGAACATGTACCCCATAAGCCTAGTGATCTGTTTAGAGCCCTCCTGTCTACACCAGATCAGAGTTCAGGGTTTGATAAAAGGAAAGACTGAGTGGGTCTCCTTTTGAAATAAACAGAAACCCAAAATCTTCATGATCTTCCATTAGCTATTTTGTCTCAACTTTACAGTTAAAAAAGAAAAGAAAAGAAAAAAGAAAGTAATTCTGTGGGCTACTTCTAGAAAGTAAACCCTGTATCCTGTGATAACACTCATCTTAAGTTGTTAATAATATTAACATTTGGGACATGAGCTTCTATTCCTACAGGAGCCTCCTATGTCTGAATCCCTAAAAGTATTTAAGATCTCCCACTCTTTCTGAAGTAAATATTGAGAAAATACTGCAAAGAAATGAGGTGAAGTATTAACTCGTGTGATATTCAAGTTGAGCTCTAATAATGTAAAGTAAACAAAGGAAAATAATCTTGTCACATTTCCAAAATCACATTTGTAAATCAGATTTTTAAAATGGTTGGGAGATCATATTTTTAAAGTAAGGGAAAACATTATCAAAATAATATAGGGGAGCTATTGTAATGAACAGGCATGGTAAATTCAAAATCTTTCATCTAGAATATGAAGACAGATTAAGAAAAGCCACTGCTTAAGGCACAGCTAACAAATCCTTTTGAAGAATGGAAAATTGACAATGGAGAATGCTTGACTCTGACCTCTGTCCTGACGTCGTGTGAGCCTTAGGAAGTGTCACCACAGTTCTGTTCTGGTTCTGTTCTTCCTGCTTCCTGTTGAAGGTAATGCTAAATTACTGTGAAAGTCAGGAATCCCTACTAGCCCCAATAATGCAGTGTCTGGTCACACAGACTTTGGAAGCAGAAGTGAGTTTGCTCTTTTAGGATCAGTACCATGGACAACAGAGTAGAAACAACGTGAAAAAGGTTTCCTACTTTTTGATGCATTACTGGCCTGGCAGTTGCAACAACTAAGTCAGGGAACTCTAATTCCCATCGGTAGTACTCATGAGTATCTTTGCAAACCAGGATGATTCTTCAATGAGAATGAGATGTCATATAAAGCCATAGGCCTTTGGGAAAGAGAGAAAAAAAGGACATCTCCCTTTAAATCCATTCAAGTCTTGTATTCTCAGAAATCTGATGGGCGTGTTTGGCTCTTCAGTGCTGTGTCAGAGATACAGGGTTGTTCCTATGGTCTGTATGTGTGAGCAACAGTCAGTGTGATATAAAGTATAACCATGGTGATTTAATAACATTTAAAAATTAAAAACAAAATAAAGTATAATCTTTGTTGTGTACAAAGACATAGAACATTTCTGTATCTATGCCATATCACAGAAATGGCTCAAGCCAGATGGATTCCCTTGAAAATCATGTATGTGAATTGATACCAGGACAGCAGGGGGTTGTGTGTAAATACCTGGAGACAAAGGCAGGAAGAAAAGCACAATCCTTAGAGGAGCCAGGAGGGTATTCTAAGTCTGCCATAAGAGGTCTGTTGTAGCACTGTACCACTGTCGCACTGTGTAGCGCTGTCGTCCCCTTGTTCTTCGAATTGTTCAGGAGGGCACCAGTAACGTGGAAATGGAGAGAAAGTGAAAATAAATTCCAGTGGAAGAAGCAACAAGAGGTGTCAGAGAGACAGTGTAGCAGGTAGGATGCTTGCACACAGCTCACCCAGGTTCTGCCCCCCAGCACCCTAGATGATTCCCCCAGAAATGCTAGGAGTGATTCCTGAGTGCAGAGTTAAGAGTCAAGCCTGAGAATCAGGAGGTGTAGCAAATGTTCCTATAATCTAAAGTGTCAGCTTAAATAATAAGAAAATTCACCAGTTTAAAAATGGTGAATCCTTACATATGGCCTCCTTTAGAGCCCCGTCCTCTCCCCAGTAAAGATCATTGCTATTTTGAAATTTGGGCCAAATCTTCATTTAGTTTTTATATTTTTTGTTTTCACAGCGGGTAGGGAATTTACCTTGCATGTGGCCACTCCGGGTTCGATTCCTCCATCCCTCTCGGAGAGCCCAGCAAGCTACCAAGAATATCTCACACTCATGGTAGAGCCTGGCAAGCTACCCATGGCATATTCAACATGCCAAAAACAGTAACAACAAGTCTCAAAATGGAGACATTACTGGTGCCCGCTCGAGTAAATTGATGAGCAATAGGATGACAGTGACAGTGACAGTGACTTTTGGTTTTATCCAAATGGTACCACCCAAACAATATTATGCCTAGTTTTATATGCCATATAAGTGAATTCAGCTCTGCTGTGTGTTGCCTCCCTCGTACCATTTTATATCACTGAGACTCATCCAAGTGGACATGTTTAACTCTAGTCATTCATTGCCCGCCATTGTGCACTACTTTGCTATGTGTGCATGCCACAGTTCACATTGTCACTTTCCCACCTTGGGGTTGTGTCCAGGTTTTAGATGTTTGTAAGCAGCATTGTGATTGCCATTTTTCACATGTTTCTTCTGAAGATGTGCAGGAATTGCTGTAGGGCAGATACATGAAAATAAACTAAGAAATAGAGTTTTGTGTGTATCCACCTTGGCCATGCAAACTAAATTATTTTTAAGTATTTATATAAAAGCAAACTTTACCAGCCAGAACTTATCTTTATGGTCCTACAAACTCAACAATGCTTTTTATTTTCAAATATCCAGCTTTTTTGCCAGTAAGTATAGAAGTGAAGTAGTATTTATGAAAGTTAAATATGTTTGAATTATCAGTTTAATAATGTTTGTGAAAATGTAGTGTTTATCTTAGTCAAATACTTATAATCATTTTAGGATGTTTTTCTTGTTTCCATCTACATATATATATATATATATTTTTTTTAATTGAGGGTAGGCATTTAGGCTACACCCAATCGGGCTCAAGGCATAATTTGGACTCTCTGAGCAAAAATGTTGGGTGCTCAGGGGACTATATGCCATGCCAGAGATCATGTGGTGTTAGCCACATACAAGGCGAGCATATTTCAGGCTGTATGGACTATGTCTCCAGCCATATGTTGATATTTTAATTGCCATGTCCGATTTCTCAGATTGAGTTACTGTTTGGCTTATTACTCAGTGAAAATGAAGATTTACCTTCAAATCCTCATCCCTCAGGTACCCAGTACATTTGTGAACCCTTTCTAGACCATCATCCTTTTCTATTATACTTTTTGTTAAATTAAATCATATCAGTTTCAGTTATATTTCATATCAGTTATATTGAACTTTTTATTAAATTAAATAATATATAGAACCATTCATAGAAGAGAAAGGTTTAAGTATGAATGCTTTTATTGCACAATATTTTGTTTCCCTGGAGTTATTAGATCTTTTTCCTTGTGTTTGAGGGTGGATAGTAATTAGCCATTTAATCCCTTAAAGTTTTGCCACATGTTGTTGTGGGTAGGAGAGGTGATTCCCAACAGAAGGAGCAGGGTTCCCCAGGGATTATGTGAAGTGGGGAGAAGAGAGGTACAGCCTCAAGAAGAGTCTATAGCTTCTCTCTCTACCTATGCCAGTCGTCTAAGGAAGTGCCTGGGAAAGTCTGGATGGAGGTAAGTCTCCTGTGAGCACCTGCAGGGTATCATCTCCATGGTGCACCAGTCTCACAGGAAGTTGCCAAACCATGACTGGGTTCTACTCCTTCATTGTAGTGTAGAAAATGATCCCTGCCATCTGCATTCTCCAAGGGCTACAGAACTGAGACTGGAGCAGACTTGCTCTCTGCAGGGGGCAGGGGGAGTCAGTCCTGGATCCTACCCATTTTTAAGTTCTATCAGCTTTCCCCAAAGAAAAATATATTCAAGTGGAAATAAAGAGTAAAGGATAAGTCTATTTGGGGAATGAGGGAAAGGATAACAGAGAAAGATGTGTTCAAGAAAGAACCTGGGTCTCTCCGGTGTGGGAAAAGCAGGGTACACATTCCAACTAGATCTATAACAATATCTGTTTCCTTCCTACACATTTATCTGTCTTTGTATTTGTATTTGAGGTAGAGAGCAGTAGAGAGAGACTTCTGAAATCTCAGGGCTAGGATGAATGGAGACCTTACTGACACCGCTCGAGAAATTCGACGATCAACGGGATGATGATGATAATGATGATGATGATGATGATGATGATGATGTGTCTGCTTAAACACTTGAATCTGAGGCTGAGTATCAGTCATTAATTTTAGTAAATTTTCAGTTGCTTTCAGACATCACCACTCCATTATTTTATGTACACACTATTCGAATCAGACTAGAGAAATTTTAGGCCTTTCCTTTTCAAATTTTGCCAAAAAGTGTCTTGGAGAGCATGGTATAGCACGGATTCCCGCCACTTAGCAGATCTGTATTGTCTGTGAAAATGCTAACGCAGGTGCTGTCAGTCTGCAGGCCACACTCGGACCACACTGAGTTAGACCTCACACAGGTGTCACTAACTCAACTTGCAAAATTTTCTAAGTTTCTATAACTGCCCTACCCCCACTCTTATTTTTTTAACCATTTTATGATTGCATCAATATTTTTCTCTGTGAGTGCTTTGTATTCATATGCCAAAATCAGTCACAATGATGGGTCTCATCCCCCTGACCCTGAAAGAGCCTCTAGTGCAGCACCGTTGAAAAGAGTGAGTAAAGAGAGACTTCTAAAATCTCAGGGCTCCCATGGCTTGGAAGCTGGGCTCACATGCTGGGGAAAAAGGCAGCTCAGATAGAGAAGGGAACACCAAGTAAAATGTGGTTGGAGATCCCGCCCGGGAAGGGAGATATGTGCTGAAAGTAGACTAGAGACTGAACACAATGGCCACTTAATACCCCTATTGCAAACCACAACACCCAATTGGAGAGAGAGAGAGATCAAAAGGGAGTACCCTGCCACAGAGGCAGGGTGGGGTGGGGGGGAGATGGGATTGGGAGGGGGGAGGGATACTGGGTTTATTGGTGATGGAGAACGGGCACTGGTGGAGGGATGTGTTTGTGAACATTGTATGAGGGAAAAACAAGTTCTAACATGTGTGAATCTGTATCTGTAACATCATGGTGATTCACTAATTAAAGAACAAAATAAATCTTTTTAAAAAATTTTAAAATAAAATAAAATAAAATCTCAGGGCTAGGACGAATGGAGACGTTACTGAGACCACTCGAGAAAATCGACAGTCAATGGGATGATGATGATGATGATGATAATAATAATGTGAGTGCTTTGTACTTAATTTCTTGTCATGCCTGTCTTCAATTACTTTCTAGACCATCATCCTTTTCTATTATACTTTTTGTTAAATTAAATCATATCAGTTTCAGTTATATTTCATATCAGTTATATTGAACTTTTTATTAAATTAAATAATATATAGAACCATTCATAGAAGAGAAAGGTTTAAGTATGAGTGTTTTTATTACACAATATTTTGTTTCCCTGGAGTTATTAGATCTTTTTTTCTCAAAATGAATGCTTGATAATACCACTGTCTCACTGTCTTCTCATTGCTCATTGATTTGCTCGAGTGGGCACCAGTGACGTCTCCATTGTGAGACTTGTTGTTACTGTTCTTGACATATCCAATAGGCACGGGTAGCTTGACAGGCTCTGCCATGTGGGCAGGATACTCTCGGTAGGTTTCTGGGCTCTCCTAGAGGGACAGAGGAATTGAACCCGGGTCTGCCGCATGCAAGGCAAATAACCTACCGCTGTGCTATTGCTCCAGCCCCTTGATAGTATATTTTTAGTTTTATTCATTTTTATTTTATTCCCAAGTGGTACCCAAGAGACTCAGAGACCCCTGCTGGTCATATTCAGCCAAATGAGCTGGAGTTTTAATGTGAGAGCCAGAGGCCATGGTGCTTCAGTGCAGGAGGTTGCCAGGGTCACCCTCCTCTGATGCTGAGGAGTCCCAAGGGTGATGTTCAGAAACACTAGGCCAGGGATCAAACCAGGGTCAGCCACATGCACTTAAACCCCTACAGTATCTCTACCATCTAACTGTTTAATTATATCTTTTTCTCCTCTACTTAGTGATTTTAGTTATGATGAACTCATGTTGGTTAGAATTCATCTCTAAGAATGGAGACAGGGCCTGAGGCTAGAATGTTTTTCTCTAGGAAGCATTTGTGTATTCTTTCTGCTAGCTAGGTAGGGGAACTAATTCGATAATTTGGGGAGATGAGATTTTTTGTTTATATTAATCCTTGCCTTATTGTTTGAAAAAGGCACTTTGGGTAAAGAAGTCTCATGAGGGATTTTTCATTTTCCCTTGCTCCACTTAATACTCAAGTCAGGAGAGATGTGTTTTCTGCGGACTGTGGCTTTGTGTTTTCCGTTGCTGCCTAGTGGACACTGCACTGTCTCATGACCTCCTGTGGCACCTGGATTTCAGCCACAGCGCTAGTCTTGCGCTTTGACACCTACCCCAGAAACTATGAGGTAAAACAATAGAAAATGCTTAGCCCAAGGCTCATTTCCACAGAATATTTCTTACCCAGCACACTCCTTGAGATGTTTCTCTTCAAACTATTTATATTAGAACCCTAGCCATACTTCCAAATATCCTTCTTTAAAATGTTTATACTATTTCTACTTACATGGGTTTATCTGAATGGAAAATCTACTGTATTTAGAGAGGCATTTTGATTTTGTTGGCTGTGTGTGTGTATATGTGTGTGTGTGTATATATATATACATATATATATTATATATATCACTGTATCACTGTCATCCTGTTGTTCATCGATTTGCTCAAGTGGGTGCCAGTAATGTCTCCATTCATCCTAACCCTGAGATTTTAGCAGCCTTTCTTTACTCGTCCTTCCCAACATTGCCGCGTTGAAGGCTCTTTCAGGTCAGGTAAATAAGACCTATCATTGTTACTGTTTGGGGCATATAAAATACACCACGACTAGCTTGTCAGACTCTGCTGTGTGGGCAGAATACTATCAGTAGCTTGCCAGATTCTTGGGAGTGAGAACTGGACAATAAGAGGTTGCACAGCCGCATGCACAGTTCCGGGAGCTTTGTTTTATAGTCTCTAGATCTTGGACATTGATGGGATTACATGGCACTGGGGGAAGTTTTAGGGTGTAACTTCCTAGCTACTGGGAAAACAGGGATCTGGATGGAGGGAAAACATACCATCTGAAATCTAGAGAGACATGCTCTGCGTGGAATGGTGCATTACTCTGGCTTGGTCTCCTCTCATTTTATGCAATGCTTATTCCTAGGCCAATAACAGCCTAAACTATGGGTGATCCCTCACTACTGGGAGATGTTTAGTGGTGGCCAGAGTTTCTTCCTCAGATCAATTTACATATGTATATATATATGTGTGTGTGTGTATGTATGTGTATATATATATATACACACACATACATGTTTTGCAGAAGCTGATATATTTTTTCATAGTGTAAGTGAACAACTTTCAGTCACTATATTAGAACAAATGCTGAAAATGAATTATATGATTTCAACTAATCTATTCATTTCATTGCCCCAATTTTTCTCAAAATGAATAAATTAAGTTAAATGGATTCTAAGTCTCTTATATCCTTAGAATCCTATGATGACAGTGGTGTAATGATCACAAGTTGTACTTTCTAAGATGGGAGAAAGTGTAACTTCTAAAATACTAGAACATTCTTATAAAATATAGGGGCACATGAAGAATGCCTGTTCAAAGGCAGCTATTCAAGTTTGATTTGTTTAAAAATTAAGTAGTAATTATTTTAAATGAATTGTTTAAATGAGTTGTCTGATTGCATGGATCCCAGAAATGCCCAACCAATCTTAACATATTTAAATTTTTCATATTCTTCTGGTTTTAGTCAATTATCATAGGATTATTAGTGAAAATTTTGTCACCTTCATTTATGGAGATGAAAGTCATCAAGTTCTATAGCAAGTATTCATGGAATACATTGTTCTCTCAATTGGTGATATTTGGTGCATTTCCATTTCCTTAGGATATTAAATTGGTATCTAAGGAATCATGTATAGAAATCATAGACTTTATGACTATTGAACTACTTAATACTTTATCTGCTCTACTAGAATCCTTCCTGTGCTTATTCCTGGTTATTATTTTAATATTAACTAATGTATAATAAACATAGTTAGATATCAGATATCACCAGACATAAGGAGTTTCTCATTTAGTTAAGAACACAGAATTTTTTTAAAAGGTAATTAACACATAAGATAGAAGATACCATTTCAATTTAGTTTAAATGCTCAAGACATTCTTAGATGAAAGAGAATGTGGTTCAATAAAATAAATCAACATGTGGGAGACAGTCCTTTCAGATGACGTGACAGAACTTAGAAGAAATGAAAAATGCCAAATTATAAAGCATAGATTTCCTCTTTATGCCTTTGTTTAGAACGCATCCATTCTGTCAGGCATACTTTTAAATTGTGAATTTAAAAATTCTGGATCCAACTTTAGTAATATGCTTATATGAAACTTTAAATGAGGGGTTGAAAAGATAGATAGTGCAGTGGGTAGGGCACTTGCCTTGTATGTGTCCAACCCAAGTTCGATCACATACGGTCCCTAAAGTCCACTAAGAGGTATCCCTGCGCACAGAGCCTAGAATAAGCCTTGAGCAGCAGTGGGTGTGTCCCAAACAAATAGACAAAAAAATCTAATTTGTATTAACATACCTTTCAACTTGGTTGCTCAGTGTCCAACAGAAAGAACGTGTTACCCCTTTCAGTTATACTTACAAGATTTAACAATTAGCATTTCTCCCCCCTCTTTAAAGTTATCTTTCTCTTTACTTTGGAGACAGAGTCTGTCATGTAGACAGCCCTGACTCACAGATCTCTTGGAGTTGTCATGGGCTCCTGCATACATTCCTTTCTCCTGCATGGGTCAGTGCCTTCTTTGTCCCTGTCCTCTGGAAATACTGCAGGAAACCTGACTTCAGTCACAGAGAATGCGTGTTAGTAGATTATAGCTCATTTTGTTTTCAACTTCTGTTGAATAACCTACTAAACCTATTAAAGGAAGTGTAGCACGGTATCACTGTCATCCTGTTGTTCATCGATTTGCTGGAGTGGGTACCAGTAATGTCTCCATAGTGAGATTTGTTACTGTTTTTGGTATATCGAATGTGCCACAGTTAGCTTGCCAGGCTCTGCCGTGCAGGCAAGATACTCTGGGTAGCTTGCTGAGCTCCCCAAGAGGGATGGAAGAATTAAACCCGGGTCAGCTGCATGCAAGGTAACTACCCTACCCACTGTGCTGTCACTTATTAAATTCATTTCCCAGTATAACCCAACTAAGATATATGTAAAACAAACTTTAC
Organism: Sorex araneus; assembly: GCF_027595985.1. Classification (NCBI taxonomy): domain Eukaryota; kingdom Metazoa; phylum Chordata; class Mammalia; order Eulipotyphla; family Soricidae; genus Sorex; species Sorex araneus. The sequence goes on along the minus strand of NC_073302.1, from coordinate 341,723,313 downwards.
CAATTTTTTTGTGAATTGAGAGCACATGAAATGGGAATTACTCATAAAAATAAAAACATTAAATATGGTAGGTGAATTATTTCTTCATCATTCAAGGAAAGGGAAGGAAGAGTAAAATCCATGAGGGTGAGGCGAGAGCTGAATTGGTAAGTCTAGGATATTTGAGGCCCACATTTCAGTCCCCAGCACCAGTGTCTTAGGCCATTGGTGGGGGAACCCTGGTAGATGGCAGCTCTGGGTCTGAGTATAAACCCTTGGGTCCACACTGCTTGATTAAGCAGCACTGGGAGTCACCCTGTATCTGCCACCAGCCCCACTAGGGTGGCCCCTATACAGAGAAAAGGGGCTTCTCCTGAATACATGCTACTGTCACTGTCACTGTCATCCCATTGCTCATCAATTTGTTCGAGTGGGCACCAGTAAAGTCTCTCCTTGAGAGACTTATTGTTATGGTTTTTGGCATATCCAATACACACGGGTAACTTGCCAAGCTCTGCCGCTCGGACTCGATACTCCCAGTAGCTTGCAGGGCTCTCCGAGAGGGGTGGAGGAATCGAACTCGGTTCGGCCGCGTGAAAGGCAAACGCCCAACCCCTACATCTTGCTTTATTCCTCTCCCTTCCTATATCCGGCTCAGGCCACAGAGCCTTTGAATGCCATCCTTCAACCTCTCTGAGGAGCTCTTACTCCCATTGTAGGGTTTGGTCTTGGTCCAGAATCTTTTCACCTTTACTATTTTTTGTAATCCCAGTAACACAAGTATTAATTATAGCATATCCTCTGGGATTTAAATTACTCACTTCAGACTACACAAGGGAAAGCTTGAGCAGCACAGTTGAGAGTGGAGTTTGCTGCTATAGCTTTTCACTCTAAAAGAGCAAATATATGCACATATACCTTCCCATTCCTCTCAGCTTCCAGCAACTTTTGAATAACATAACAAACAACATTCTCTCTCTTTCTCCCTCCCTCCCCCCTTTCTCCCCACCTTCTCTGTTCCTATTTCCTGTCCTTTTCACTTCCTTCTCCTCCCCCCAAAAGAATTAATTATTAATTTTCATTTACAATAAACTGGGAGCATGTCCAGCATTTCCTCATGATTTTTTTTTAATAAAAGAACCATTTTCTCTGATGATCTTTCTCTACAGTTTAGTTAAAAGTCTGGATACTGGTGAATTTTTTACTGTTTTTTTTGTTTTTGTTTTTGCACCGTAGTCCAGATGAGACTCCTAGGTACATTATGAACTAAGCACACAAAAGAATATGCAGTATAGGTATATAAACCTCATGTGAAAAACCTGAAGGATCAAGTTCCATTTATAAATTATAATTATTTACATTCTAGTTGTTTTTATTTTTCTTTTTAGGTCACACCCAGCGATGCACAAGGGTTATTCCTGGCTCATGCACTCAGAAATTACTGCTGGCAGTGATGGGGGGGACCATATGGGATGCTGGGAATTGAATCTGTGTAGACCACATGCAAGGCAAATGCCCTACCTGCTGTGCTATCACTCCAGCCCCACACATTCTAGCATTTTACCTAACATTGTGTTTGGGGTGGGGAGGCAAGTGTGAGTATACCCAGTAGTGCTCAGAGTACATAGAACCTAGGTGGGCTGTATGCAAGACAAACACCCTACCCGCAATATACTATTTCTCTGACCCAAACATATTAACAGACATTTTTGGGGGGGCAACATATCCCCCCTAATGAAGGAACTTTTATTTTTATCTATATAGGAAATTATTGATTTAAAACTTATTCAACATAAAGCAAAATATGCTAGATTTACAATAGGTAATTTATGATTGATAAGTATTTACTATCAGTATTTCTGCATGTACATACCACATTTAGAAAGCCTTTCTAATTGGAATTTAACTCATCATTTTCTCCCCAGAAATATATTGCCTCATCTTTGAAGTCAGTGAATGTGTCTTATCCTCTTTTCCATCCCATTTAACATGGAACAAACTACAGGACATGTTGTGGATGTTCTATAAACAGAAATTGTCTGTGAGAACCCAGATGTTGCATGATGCTATTTTAAAAAAACAGAATAACTACTTTATTAGATGAGGGAAAAAGAACATGACCTTTCAGAAATAATTATAAGCAAAATCTTTTGAATACCTGATTGCGCAGAACAGTGGAACTCAGTGTGTTGGTCCATGTGCCAACGGATCTGGGATGAATCATCAATGAAATTTAGTGGAGTGGCAAGGTAGTGTGATCTAAATGGTTGATATTATGTTATGCACTTTTTTCTCACACTATGTGTTTTTTTTCTTCCTTAGGCTTAGAAGTAGAAGCTGATTTATGAGTTGAGAGTCAGTACAGAGTGTCAGATTTCTGTAATGAGATTATATATTAAATCTAATGAAGGGAAAATATGCTTACCCAAACCAAATGACAGCACCATGATTAAACGACTCAAGATCCCTCAATGGATTTGTTTAGACAATGTAGCAGGTAAAGTGACCTCCTCTTCTGTTAGGTTTGCGATCAATTCTGTGAAATGAAGATTTATGTCTTTTATTATTCTGATGACATAACAATACGGATCATGGGAGCAAACATGAACAAGATGAAACTAGTAAACCCAGGGATTCCTTGTGGATATGGTAGGGGTTTGTTGAAATTAATCACCTATGTTACATTTTATGGTGAAGGCTGACTTTCTTGTCATAATTCAGTTGCTCACTTCCTAATTTTATTTATTTATATATCGCTTTTTGAGTCACACTGGGAGATGCACAGGGCTTACTCCTGGCTCATGCACTCAGAAATTACTCCTGGCAGTGCTGGGAATTGAACCCGGGTCAGCTGTGTGTAAGGCAAATGCCTTACCCGCTGTTTTTCTGCTCAAATCCCTAAATTTATTCTTTACCTTATAATTTTACAAACTCTTCCATGTTTGTGTGCATTACACATATATTTACACATGTCCAGTGCATACATATACACAGAGATACAAGCTCATGTTTGATCTCAAAGGCATTGTCTTCATGTGCACTGCACATCAGCAATGATGGCCTCTCAGTGACACCTGAATGTCATTTAAACAATGGACAGAGCATTGCAAAAGGCCTTAGAAATAACTGGACTTTCAAAGGGTCAACATGTGAAAGACTCCACATAGCCTATCCTTCAGTCCCTTTCATTACTACCACCCACCACCTCATTCTTGAAAAATAATAGAGTTAACGTATCAGCCCTGTGAAAAATAACTTTCATGACAGAATACTTTATGGGACATGGTTTAAAGATTATACTTACCAAGACTCCCATATCTCTGCTTTCTAGCTCTCATTCACATCTGAACTTCTACTTGTTAGAGATTCATATCTTAGATTAAGCCCTTTGCTCCAATATAAATGTAAATTTCTTATTTTTTGTTTTGTTTTGTTTTGTGAGTGCTTATCACTTTATGTATTCTCTAATTCTCTTTAGATCTTATCTTTGTTGAAAGAACATAAGAGAAATTGAGTGAATAAGGAACATGAGAAAGACAGAGATGAGGTGAAAAAATGAGTCAAGGGAAGGTTTTATCTATACTGTGGTTTAGCCAAGAGCCAGCCATGTGAAGCCTGGTGAATGTGGATTTCTCTTAGTAACTTACTCCACTCACTTAGTTGCTCCACTGCTGTTTTCTTCTTTAAAATTCATGCATTTGAGGTCTGTGATCTGTAACCAAGACTTCATGGTATTTAGCATTGCCACATGCAGATACTCAAGAGAAACTGCATTAAAGATCATTTTCTCCTGGAGCATTCTGTGCTCTCTGGTGGTGTTTATCAACCCAGCGTTTAGTTCTGATCCCTGTAATGTATGCAGAACCAAAGACATCCCTTCATCACCCAGATTCTACTGGGACTTGGTTTATGTTGTAAAACATGGAAAATGGGAAAGAAGAGAGAGCAGAGTTGCATATATAATCCATTGAGACAAAATAGTACCATGGAACCAGCCAGTCTGGGAGCCGGGTGAGGAAAAAATGGATTCCTTCTCTCAGGGTTGTCTATTCTGGCTGACAACAACCAACTGCCTAGTGTCTGACTCTGCCTGGGTTTAAATTTTTCTCTTATTGCATGAAATATGCTTAGAGCAAGCCAGGATTCTTCTCCCCACACAGCATCAAGCCTAACGTGTGTATTTGGGAGCTTTGATAACTTATAAAAGTCCTAAATAAATAAGTGTCAATTAAAAAAATTGTAAATTCTTCCCATCTTTTGGGGTAAATACCAAAAAGCACAGAACTATGCCTCTAAGGTAGTGTCTCAAGGAAGAAATGTTTGTGAGATTGATAGTTATCGAGAGCGTGTTTGGAAGTTACTGGGATAGTAAAGCCTTTGCTACTATCTGGTGTTTGAAGTATTTTCTTTGCTGAGAAAAGAGACAACTCAGTACCTTGAAGCTAAGTTTTGGATTAAGCAAGTAAGTTCCAATATCTTTTTAATTGGGGATGTAAGTTCTAATGTCTTTTGGTTTTTCATTCCAGATGCAATGTTTATGTTTTAATTAAAGTTTTAATTGAAATTTTTCATTAATTTTAAAGTTTTGGTTTAATTTGTTGACATACTCTTTTATTGAGGTAGTGTTGGTTTACAGCGCTGAATATGTGTTAGGGGTACCTGTTCACACTTTGGATGTCCATGCCTCTTTAACCTCACACCTGACCTAGCCCCATATATGCTCATGTATCTCCACCTTAGCCAATTGGGTCCCCTTCCTTTGTTTCTTTTTTCTTCCCCTCTCCCTGTAACCTCAGTTCTGCAGTCATAATCCAAGGATTTGTTTTGGTTAGGTTTGCCTCTGTTTCATTACCTTTCTTCCCCCCTCTAAATTCCACATAGGGGCAGAATCTAGTATTTCTCTTCTTTTCATGATTTATTTCATTTAATATCTTCCCATTCAATCCCATCATGTTGCAGGCAAAAGACAAGATTTTATCTTTTTCTGTGGCTGAACTGCAGTCCATTCTGTCTCTCTGCCACATGCCACATCTTCTTTATTCCCTCATCTATCCTTAGGCACTCGGGTGCTCTCCAGATCTTGGCTGAACTAACTGGCCTTACAGTGAACACGGGTATACGTCTCTTCTTTTTGGATTAGCATTTTGGAGTTCTTCAGTAGATACTGAGGACTGGAATTGCTTCATCATGTAGCAATTTTCTTTTAATATTTCAAGAAGCCCCGGTGCCATGTAATCTCATCAATGGCCAAAATCCAGAGACTATAAAACCAAGCTCCCTGAAGTGCATGGCCGAGACATCTTATAGCCTAGTTCTCCCTCTCGGAGAACATGGCAAACTACCGAGAGTTTCCTGCCTGCATGGGAGAGCCTGGCAAGCTCCCCGTGGCATATTCATATGCCAAAACCAGTACTCATGATGGGTCTCATTCCCCTGACCTTGAAAGAGCCTCCAATGCGGCACCCTTAGGAAGGACAAGTAAAGAGAGGCTGCTAAAATCTCAGGGTTAAGATGAATGGAGACATTACTGAGACCACTCGAGAAAATCGACATTGACAATCAATGGGATGATGATGATGATGATGATGATGATGATGATGATGATGATGATGATGATGATGATGATGATGATGATGATTTTAAGAAGACTCAAGGCTGTTTCCACAGAGGCTGGACCAGTTTACAATACCACCAACAGTGTATGAGGGCCTGTCCCCTCTCCCCCACAACAGGATTATTCCTTGTCTTCTTGTCCTAGGCGACTCTCGAAGAAGTGCACTGGTTTCCTAGTGCACTGGTTTGGATTTATGTTTTGTTCTGAATTAATTTTTAATTTCCTAGTTTTCGGTTTCATCCTGCTTCTGAGTTTGAATGCTTGAGAGAATTTGTAGCTAACAGCTGAGATTGGCAGCATACAATAAGAAATCAACTTTGAAAGAGAGAAGCCTGCTGCTGTAACATGTTTATTTTTTTTTATTTTTTTTTTGCTTTTTGGGTCACACCCAGCGATGCTCAGGGGTTACTCTTGGCTTTGCACTCAGGAATTACTCCTGGCGGTGCTTGGGGGACCATATGGGATGCCGGGGATCGAACCCGGGTCGGCCGCGTGCAAGGCGAACGCCCTACCCGCTGTGCTATCGCTCCGGCCCCAACATGTTTATTTTTAATTAATTTATTTTTATTAGTAATCACCATGAGGATACAGTTACAAATTTACATATTTTCGTGCTTGTCTTTCAGTCATACAATGCTCGAGAACTCATCCCTCCACCAGTGCCCATTCTCCACCACCAATGATCCCAGCATCCCTTCCACCCCCAGTCATCTTGATCTACAACAGTTAGCTTTCCTTCTTGTCCTTTAACTATTTTAAACTCCATGCATGCATTTCTGAGCCTCCATTTCTAAGTTGATCCTTTTGTCAACTCCTAGCACTGAGGTGATTCCTGAGTGCAGAGCCAGGAGTAACCCCTGTGCACTGCCAAGTGTGACCCAAAAAGAAAAAAAAAATGAGGCATGGTCTTGGAGGGTTCTCTCAGGGTGGGAGATGCATGCTGAAAGTAGACTAGACTGAACATGATGGCCACTTACTACTTTTACTGCAAACCATAACACCCAAAAGGAGAGAGAGCGTAAAAGGGAATGTGCCTTCCACAGAGGTAGAGGCTGGGGGGGCAGAGAGGGTTACAGGGAACATTGGTGGTTGAGAATGGGCACTGGTGGAGGGATGGATTCTCAATACATTGTATGACTGAAACATAAGCACGAAAGTTTGTGAGTCTAGCTGTATCTCACAGTGATTTTTTTAATAAATGTAACAAAAATAAATTTTAAAAAAATCTAGCACTGACTTTACAAGATTCAGGAAACCTGAAGCATCCTGACCTCAGCATTCTAGCAGCCCAAGGAGCACTTCTGTGCAGTTCTCTGTTTCTCTCTTGCCTGTGGCAGCCCTGTCTCATAACTACTCTCATTACAAAGGAGCAACATCCTACTTAATAAACAATTAAATAAATGACTATTTAGCTCATGTATTCCCTCCATAGACAGCTGAGACTCCTGAATGGACCACCCAGTAATGCAACTGCACCTTCTACTTATTCTAGTTTCTTGTTGCCACACCCCTGGCACTCCTCAGGAGGGGGTTGAGGCCCCGGCAGCCGGCAGCCAGCATCACTCTCTCCTAGGATAAAGGACAAAAATGCGTGCAAATCACGTTCTCTATTGCCCAGAATGATTACTCTTATAAATTTCTATCAATTCTGGCACTCTGGCTATAAGCTATCTATAAGTACATTTCTTTGTATCTCACTCTCAGCAGAGTGAAAGGAAACCAAGCAAAGGACTTAACCGAAAAGAAAAGGAAAAAAAAAAAAACTTTGCTCAGTAGTTGAGACTGATTTAAGTGAAAATCAGGTTCTATAATAGGACGTGGTCTGGCAACCCCATCTGTAGTTAAAGTCCCAGACTAGACTGGGAGAGTCAAGGCAGGCCCTGTGCTTTATTGAAGTTGCAGTAGTTCATAGAGCAGACGATGCCCTCTGGTGATATTGCATTACCGCCAAAGTTGATAGAGATTGCAGATGGGTGGGTGAGAAAGTGAACAACTAGACCGGCCTGTGATTTGCAGGGGGAAAAAATATGAGCTAGTAAGAGATGAGTCTTGGTTTAAAGGAAAGTAAATACAGAGGGAGAAAAGAAAAGGGCCAGATGCCGCAGTGTCCTGGAGAAGGGGGAGATGCAGAAGCCAAAACAGGTAACTCCAAACTCTCCTTTCCACGTTTCTCACACCCCTGCTAACATTTCTGTGCAAGCATATCTAAGCTGAAAATGAGCAACTCTAAAAGAGGAAAAGAAGTCATAAGTGTTCAATCTGAAGTCACAAGTTTGCAGGAGAGGAAGTCATTCTAGCGTGTCTTTTAGATGATCATTTCTAGGATTTAGTTATGACCAACCCACATGGATAGACACAAGGACATAGAGGGTCGGTGTGTGCATAGAGCAAATAGCTGGCACATTGCTAGCCCCTAGGTGGTCTAGAACCTAGATGAAAATGGTTGATTGTTTCAGAACGTCTTAGCCAAACTTACCCCTTTCTTTATTCCTATGGATTGTCACATAAAAACAGTCCAATCTGCTCACAGTTTTGCTGGTTTTAAGCACTAAACAGATTGAAGCTATTGATTGCAATGTTAGCTCTAATGCTTTTGATGGTTCCAACCTTTGGGCTTAAAGGTAACTGAGTAGCTAAAAATCTACAGACAAGAAAGTTACCTTTCTGAAGTATTACTCAAGTGCCCTTTTTAAAGCATAACTCAACCTGGGACCTTGTGTCTCCTGTGGACCCAAAGACAGAACAGAGAGAGAGAGAGAGACAAGATTTTGAAGGAGCGAAGGAAGATCTTTCAAGAAGAGAAAGAATTTTATCATAATTTTCCCAGATATAATTCATTTCTCTCCCAGTTACCATGTGCTTTTTAAAATAATGAAAGTGACTTTGATTGCTGTTTAATTTATCAGCTTCATTCAAAAATTCAGATGAGATACAGCTTAAAAATAAAGGATTAGGGGCTGGAGCGATAGCACAGCAGAGAGTGTTTGCCTTGCACACGGCCGACCTGGGTTCAGTTCCCCGCATCCCATAAGGATGGTGCCCTGAGCACTGCCAGAAGTAATTTCTGAATGCAGAACCAGGAGTAACTTACCCCTGTGCATCGATGGTGTGACCCAAAAAGCAATAAATAATAAATACATAATACATAAATACATAAAGGATTAATAGTTGTCTAACAATTATTAACTTTATTTTACAGCAAGGGCCTATTTTACAAACTGAAAAGAACAGGCTGTAAGAAAATGAACAGGTTGTAAGAAAATAAATTGTAACTACTTGACAGATACTGACCTTTTTTAAAAAAATATAGACAACGAATTATATTTTTCTCTTATTTCAAGAAACGATCAGTCACTTCTTCTCCAAGAGATCTGTATTTTGGTTGTGATATTCCTGGTATTTGTTTGCTCTGCTTATTGATCACAATCCAAAGTCACAGATATTTAAGAAGGCAGAATAGCTACATCATATCTCAAAAGCCATGAAGCTGCATTAATCTAAAATCACCACTAACCTGAAGCCCACAAACATTGTCTTCACGATGATTATTCTAGACAGAGTCTGCCATGAAATATGCCCTACTCCCAAAGGATTTTATGTTGCTGGAATGACTGTTTCACTTGCTGGGGCCAGTTGCTTAAGTCAGTCATCAGTTCTAGAAAGTGTCTCATAACAATCCAACCTGCCCTACCCAGATTCTGAATATACGATATCCTATATCTTATACATACCAGCCGCATGGATATTTTTTCAAGGAAAATTGTGACTTATACTTCCTGAGTGGCACGCAAGGTCCCTGTTCAACTCTTGGTCTCTGCTGGTCCCTTTGAATGATGGAGTTTGCACATTAGACTACATGGAATCTGCTGCCCATTTTGTTTTTCATCTCCCCCATGTCCTAGGAGGTAGGGGACAGGAGTTGCTATTTTTTACCTTATTTCACAGAATAATGGAGGATTGACTCCACTCATTTAACAGTGAGTAGAATCAGTGATGATCAGTTTTGAATCTATGATTTATAAATTATTGGTGGATAAAATGCATATATATGCTAGATCTTTTCTCTAAATAGTTTGTCCAAGAGCATCTTAATGAACTTGATACTCATTTAAGATGCATGCATTAAAAATGTTTTATTCTAAAGTTTGTTATTAATTTCTTTTCCTACTATATTGCTGCCTTCTTGTTGATGAGTGGGTTGTTAAGGACTGATTCTCCAAACATCCTGAGAAAATCTACGATCATCACCCCTTTTCCCAACAACAATGAAAGGTAGAAATTGCCATGCAACAGTGAGTTGCATGTTAATTTAATGTTTTGCAAAATTCATGTCCACAATATAATCAGAAATATGGAAAGTTGGAATCTTTTAGGTAGATAAACTGCTCAGTATATTCTAAACCAGCAGCTGGAAAGCCTTACTGCAATGAAAGAGTGGTGAGAATTTTAAACGAATCTGTACATTGCATAGAAAACAAGTGTCTCCCCTAGTGATATTAATGGAATATTGTAAGCTCATTTTAGTACCAAAATTTAAATTAAAAAGGAAGGAGGGGGTTGTAGAATAGAGGCTGTTGAAAAAACTCATTTTCAGCAAGTTTGAAAAAAAAGTCACAAAGGCAATTTAGTTTATTTTTTAAACATTCCCTATAGTGCTGTGAAGTCCAAACAGCAGCTTTGAGCTAGTTCATAAAACCAGAATGCAAATAGGAGGAGGATAAACTGGATAGAAACAAATAGGAAACCGTCCAATTTAATTGACCAGGCTGATTAAAGTGAGGAAAAAATCATCATCCACAAACAGGAAACACTTGTTAGGTTTGTCTTGGAATCTCGGTATTCTATGAAACTACCTATGCAATTTAAAAATAAAAAATAAAAACATAAACGAAAAACCTCAGTTTTACTAGTGAAATTATGTAGTCAAATTAAGTTTTTGTGACATTTAAAAGTAATATCATTTTGCTTAAAATTTCCTTTTAAGGGTGTAGTTTTAAGTTAGTTTAACTTAAGTTAGTTTTAACATAATGACTCATTATATGTTAAAACTCTGTGTAATATTGTGCAAGGACTTGTCTGAATATCCAGGTAAAAGAGAGTGAAGGATAAAATGTGATATGGTATAGTCAGCCTGCTAGATATTAAGGAAAGATTTTGGGTGAATTTTTTTTATTATAATTTGAAAAAATCAACTCACTTCTTAGCGAGAAAATTATAAACTTTTTTGTTTAAACTTGGAGACATGTATTTCTTTTGTCAATTAAGATGGCTTTGCCCCCTATATAGAAGCATGCTGTAAAAGGTAGGAAATAGGGTAGACTAGATTATGATTAAATGGTACATCACATAGATATCTTAGTAACTTGAAGCAACAAATTTCTCTCTAATTACATCACCAAACAAAACAAGGAATCAGGGAGTACAACCCTACTTATAATGGTGAAAGCCAAAAATATTTGAATAGCTTATACTGAAAATTGTAGCAATCTGAGAATATATAAAGAAGAAAATTTCAATTACCAAAATTTCAATTACCAACCGGGGGAGTATAAGGAAGGGAACATTAGGTGAACTGCCTTCAAGAATATTTGAGTGCGTTTGAATGTAGTGATAATAAAAATACAGTTTTATGATCTGCTTTTCACATTTAATAATGTCTTATGGAAATTTTTTCCATCTTATTAAAATGGAAATGCCTCATTTGTTTTGATGTTTCTGTAGTATTCTGTGAGTAAATGGATATAATTAATTTGTTCTACTAATGAACACTAAGGTCATTTCAATTTTCTTCATTATTATAAATAAGGCTGCAATGAACATCTTAGCTAGCTCATATCTCTGAATTTTATTATTCCAGTGGACGTGGTTTAAATTTTTATTAAAATATATCAGTAGTCTCATTTTGGGTTGAAGATTCCAAGATTACCTATGAAAGGAATGTATTCATTTGTTTTGTCACTAGGAATAAATGAAAATTTACAGATCTTTACACCTTTCCTTAATTTATTTAGTTTCAATATTTCCCATGGTAATTGGCTACCTTTAATGGTTATGGGGATCATCCTTTTCTTTTCTGAGAAGGCCCAAAGAGCTCAGTATTAGACTTTCTTATTTCTGCATATGCACATGTACACATGATTCTAAATCCAATCCCACATACTGAGATCAAAGTCTCCTTATTTGTTTCTTTTTGTTCTTGTTTGAGGACTACATGCAGGGGGCCATGTGGTGATAGGGATCCACCTGGTCATGCTGCATGCAACCATTCACTTAACCTGTTGAACTACCTCGCTGACCCTCAAAAGTGGAAGAGACAATAGCTCAAAAAAAGTGAATGTGATAAAGATAATCAATTTTGTTTTCAATATATGGCCTATGGCTTTGGATAACACACAAGTCGAACAGGACAAGGTGACAAGTAGAGAAAGGTCTTACTTTGAGACCTGAGTAATATATTTCATATGCAATAAAGAAAATACTGACAACATGGACTAATATTAAAATTCAAGAATCGGCCTCATTTTTCCTGTATCTCAATTAAGAAACAATGCAGGCTACTCTGAATGGAGCCATAGCATTACCTGTGATCTTAGCAGAAGCACTTTTATTGAGTGAATTGGATAGAAATCAGGTTGAAGTATACTGAAGAGGCGTGAGGATTAGAGAAATCACTATAAAAAAGAAAAAGATTTTTTTAACTTTATTTTGTATTTGAAAAGGTAATACTTAGTGCATATTTTCATGACTAGTTATTTTTGCTTTAATTGTAAAATGTGGTGAACAGTGTCTACCCCACCAAATGGTTTAGGATGTGAATGAGACTGGAATAGTATCTGATGCTAAATAACTACATTTTCTGTCTCACTTTTGTTCTTCTGTGCTCTCTGGCTCCACAGAACCTACTAAGTTTTGCAATAGCAAAATCTGTCGGGGTTAGTACAATAGAAATATCTTTTTTTTTCTTTTAAATCAGCTTATTTTTCTTAGCTCTTTAATGTTTATTTTCTTAATTGCTGGACACATTCTAAGATAAACATAAAATCTTAGCCAATTACATGGAATTGCCTTTTCAGCACAAAAATCTGGAAATCTAATCTGTTGCCTACTCCACAAACTTATTTTCTTTTTCTCTTTCCAGGTCACAAGTAGTTAACAAGGCCTCAGGTTCTGTTTATAATGATAAGCAGAATGCAAATAGCACCAGTAACTTGAGGTTACCTTTGCAAAATAGCACTGCATTTCTGAACAAAGAACTTTTGTTTGGAGCAGACAATGATAGACTTAATTTCAGTTTTATTCCAAATCAGTATTTTAGACAAAGAAACATAAGAGTTTTTGTGAATTACTCTCTAGATTTAAAAGTGCTCCCCAAACAAGAGAAATTATCCATAACAAGGCTTAGACTCTGAAATTGGTTATTTTGTACTTGTATTATTATATTACAATTTTTATTTATTTATTTGCCTAAGAGCATGTATTTTTCCTTCTTATGACTTTGTGTTTCTCAGCTGAAAAGGAAACTTGTAGGGAATATCTCTTAATCAAAGGGATGAAAGAAAGATGAATGAGTATAGAAATTTTTTTTATGTGTTAGCGTCCTTAACTCAGTGGCATCTACCTGAAATTTAGATGTGCTTTGCTGATTTCATTTTGATAGTGCTGTAAGCTGGTCTCTGATAATTGCCTTCTGTAATTGGAACAAATTTCTGATTATGCTAATTCACTCACAGCTAACCAATATATGGAAGCTGAGCTAATTCCTATCTGTCCCTGCATTTCTTTGTAGATCATTACATGATTAGCCTTTCATTGTGGCTGATGGATACATTTTTATTCTGAACAGATTTGATTTCTCCAATGATGTGTATAGGCATAGTGTAAGTGATATGTGTTTGTGTGTCTTTATCTAATTGTATGTAACTCAGCTTTGAAAATCAGTTTATAATGTGAACAGTTAGAATTTTTAATGCTCTAATCCTTAATAAATGGACATTTTCTCTGCACTTGAGAATATATTACACAGGAGCAAGAAATAGAGAAAGGAAACTGTTCATTAATATCCCCTTACCTACCGCCACGTTAAAATCTATTTTCATACAAGAAGTCTGACTTAAAAGTCATAGATTGTTTGAGTCTCTCTGAAAAAAATATTTCTTCCTAATCTGTTGAAATAAACCTAAATCTGCTAAAATAAATCCTTAAAATGAAATGATACATTACACCAGTTTGATTTATTCTTCGGAGTATCAATTTGGGGATGCATTTACTAGGTCTATTTCATCAGATTGAAAGCCAGAATCATTCTCCCCTCTCCCTCCCAATGGCCACCTCCCCGCTTCTCCCCACCAGCAGATGGAAGCCAGCAAAGATAGAATTAATAAAGAGTAAGAGCCATTGCACTATTGAAAATACTGACGGAAGGAAATGGTGGCATCACCTTCCCTTACAAATCATGTTTGATTGCCTTTCACCCCATTCTTATGTTACGTTTCATCTGCTTAACATTGTCTTTTCCCTCAGATCATCATTCTTGAAAATGCTCTGTATTAATGTAAATATGTCTCATTCTTCACCACTGACAATCTTACAGTTCTAGTAAACAGTGGTTCTGGGTATTCATTTTCCCAAAGACCATTTACCTGTCAGAATGGATAAAAAAATAAATAACGTGAAGCTGCACCTGACTTTCATAACTGAAAAAGGGAAGTTAAAGGACACCACTGATCTGACAAGAGACACGATGTCAGAACATAAAGTCCATCATTAGAGCTCAGATTCCTGCAATGGCACTCATGTCTGTCTTTCCATTCAGCCTCAGAGTGTGATTCCATCTGTGATCATTTGGTTTCTATCTTTGCTGTTGTGGCTTCACAATTAAGCTGAATTTCTGCTTCCTTTTGTGATGCATAATCAGATAAGTTGGGTTAAATTGAAGAAACTGCTGTGTAGGTCACTTTAAAATCAATCTATACAGTCTGGAATGGAAAGGAAGACAAAAGGGAAATACGATAGTAATGTTATAAATAACTTGAAGGAAATATTATCAAGGAGAATGGAAAGAACAGGTCACAATTAATCTAAATGTGGCAAAGCAGTAATTGCCAAACTAGTGCTAAGAGATATTAGGCCCCACTGTAAGTAGAGGGGTGTCACACTAGACAAGATTTGAGTTCTGGTTAAATATGATTCAAAGGTTCTGGGAATGTGACTCACGGGTAGAGCATATTACTCACTTGGAAATCCTGGTTTTATTCCCTGGCACTGAGAAAAGAAAAATAAGAAAAGTTCTATAATCTGTTGTTTACCAATACCTTCCCTTGGGCAGATTCTGCAATCTTAAAAATGGAAGAATAAGAAATTATTGTGTACTTGTGTTAGATGGTAAAGGGTTTTTAAAAATTTTTTTGTTATTGAATCACCGTGAGGTACAGTTACAAAATTAGGAACTTTCGTGTTTGCGTTTCAGTCATACAATGAACGTTTACCCTCCACCAGTTCCCATTCTCCTCCACTATGTTCCCAGTATCCCTCCCACTATCCACACCACATCCCCACCACCCCACCCTGCTTCTATGGCAGGGCATTTCCTTTTGTTCTCTCTCCTTTGGGGTGTCTTAGTTTGCAATTAGAGGTATTCAGCTTGGTCTATAGTCTACTCTCAGCAAGCATCTTTCAACACAAATGGGTCCTCCTAACATCCTCTACTTGGTGTTCCGTTCCCTATATCAGCTGCCTGAAAAGTAATTGTTTGGTCTCACCCCAGCAGGTGAGACCAAACCTCCTGGTCCTTATCTCTACTACTCTTGGGTGTTAGTCTCCCATTCTGTTACTTTATATTCCACAGATGAGTGCAATCTTTCTATGTCTATTCCTCTCTTTCTGACTCATTTCACTTAACATGATACTTTCCATGTTGAACCACTTATATGCAAATTTCATGACTTCATCTTTTCTGACAGCTGCATAGTATTCCATTGTGTAGATGGTTAAAGTTTCTTTAACCAGTCATTTGTTTTTAGGTACTTCGGTTTTGGATTCCTATAATCTTCCAAGGTTGAATCAACAAGATCTGGAATACCTGAATAGTTCTATTAATATCAAGGAAATTGAAACTGTAATTGAGGTTTGTTTGTTTGTTTTCTTAGAAAAATGAAATGAGATAATTTTCCGGATAGCCATGTGTATACTTTGTGATGGACAATTACTAATATCTCTTTGAGTTTCTTGGCCTTTTCTTCATGGTCCCGTGATAGCTGCCATTTCTCCAGAATTACATTCACATTCAAAGTTCAGACATACCTGTCTACTTTCCAGGAGAGCAAATACCTTTCCATAAGTCACCCATCAGACTTAGGATGCCAGAGCCCTGGGTTCAATTGCTGTTACCACATAGATCCCTGAACCACAGATGAAAATAATTCCTAATTACCTCCATGTATAGGACCTGCCGATATATATATATATATATATATATATATATATGTATATATTTGTCACTGTTATCCCGTTGCTCATCAGTTGTTTGCTTGAACGGGCATCAGTGATGTCTCTATTGTGAGACTTGTTACTGTTCTTGACATACGAATACGCCGCCAGGGGTAGCTTGCCAGGCTCTGCGTGGGAGCTGGAAGGTCTCGGTAGCTTGGCAGGCTCTCCGAGAGGGGCGGAGGAATTGAACCTGGGTTGGCTGCATGCAAGGCAAATTCCCTACCCACTGTGCTATCCATCCAGCCATATATATATATATATATATATATATATATATATATATATATATCCACACACATATAAATATACGATAGCACAGCAGATAGGGCATTGGCCAACCTGCGTTTTAGGGTTCGATTCCTCCATCCCTCTCGGAGAGCCTGGCAAGCTATCAAGAGTATCCCGCCCTCATGGCAGAGCCTGGCAAGCTACCCATGGCATATTCGATATGCCCCAAATAGTAGCAAGTCTCACAATGGAAATGTTACTGGTGCCCACTTGAGCAAATCAATGAACAATGGGATGACAGTGCTACAGTGCTACAAAATTTATCTAAGATTACATCACTTGCTTTTCTCATTTGACTAACTTTTCTCAGTTTTGTTTCTTTTCAAAAAGTAAAATTAAATATCAGGTAACTATGAGAAGGCTCCCAAAACTTTTTATGAACTATACAAGTAAATAATCAGTCGGAGTATATCTCTTTGGCTTGCAGGCCACAGGCAGTGGTGTTTAAGAATTACTCTTGACTCTGCTCAGGAATCACTCCTGGTCCAGCTTGACACATGCAAGGCAATCTCCTAAACCTCTGTACTGTCTCTTCAGCACCCATTTGAGTTATTTATTTTAATGTGACAGTAATTCTGGTCAAATTCCGAAACCTGTGTTAGTCAGAATGGATTATTTCAAAGGCAATTATCTATTATTTGTATGGTTCACTGGGAGAAAACAGCAATGCTTTTATTAAAAAAAAAAAGATGGGGAGTGCCAGTGAAATGGCACAGGGGCTAAAGCCAGCCCAGGTTCGATCCTTAGAACCCTCTTTGGTCTGCGGCACAGGAAGTCGGCTGGTAGAGCCAGGATAAGCCCTGGCCACTCCTAATGGCCCCCAAACAAAAAAGGAAGTGAGGGAGGAAAGGAGGGAGGAAAGGAAAGGATGGAGGGAAGGAGGGAGGAAGGAAAGAAGGAGTTTGATTGTTAATTTCAAAATAATGTGTCTTCAAGAGTGTCTTCAATGGCAACAGTCCTCTATATTTCTGTGTAATTTTGTAAATAGCATATGGTCATTCTGTTTAAATCTGGCAAATGATATCAATGACTGAGTATAGTGGTTAAACGCAGACGTGAGCCTCAAACTTGGATTTAAAATCTGGCTCTTTCATTAAATATATATATATATATGTGTGTGTGTGTGGGGCTGGAGCGATAGCACAGCGGGTAGGGCGTTTGCCTTGCACGCGGCCGACCCGGGTTCGAATCCCAGCATCCCATATGGTCCCCTGAGCACCGCCAGGGGTGATTCCTGAGTGCATGAGCCAGGAGTGACCCCTGTGCATTGCCGGGTGTGACCCAAAAAAGAAAAAAAAAAATATGTGTGTGTGTGTACATGTATATATATGATCTTATTGCACATAACATGTTTCTTTGTAAAATTGAAGGGTAGTGATTAAAAAACTGTATTCCTACTCCTCTTATAGATTAATACATGTGTAACACTTAAAAGAGTGCATTGCACATAGTAAGCACAGGATCTGCTTGGTTCAGTGTTTGGGGCCTGTGGAAACCTATTTGATCAAATCATGATATGACGTAAAGTGAATGACTTCATTGCTGACACTAACACTCTAGGTTATGTAAGTCCAACAGCATCGCCATGAATTCTGGGGAATCTGGTCTTCCCTTCTGCTGGTTCACCTGTTCCCTAACCCCCATCTATTTGTACTATTTCAGCTCATCCTATAACTCACTGGAATACATGCATCCTCTTTGCTGTGTTCTCTAACAAAAATGCAGCCCGGCCTTTTATTTGCTAGATGGGAACTTCAGAATATGTTGAAGACACTCTCAGGGCAAAGGTGCACTCACCGCTAGCGTACAAGTACTACCCTGTGTATGTGGGTCCCTGAGCCTGAGTTTATCTCCAGTTCTCTCTCTCTCCCCACCCCTCCCACCCCACCTCTTGGGAGTTTACAAAGGGATGATCACATTGTGAGCCATTGTGGTCTTCCAGAACTATTCCCACTTGATCTTTCAAAACCTCTGGTATCCTTCCTGCTCAGTTTAACATGTTACCTTCCCAAAACTTCCTGTCATTAAAGGTAGTGGTGGAAAAAGTTAAGGGAAAAAAATAGACATTTGTTATTCTTATATAAGAGACTGTGAGCAACTATATGAAATTCAATGGAGATTTATGTGACTGTGATGCAATATTAGTGGCTCCCAGGAGATACTTAACAACCATACTAAAAATTACTCTCTTCTGGGCTGAAGCAATAGCACAGCAGTTAGGACATTTGCTTTGCATGCGGCCAACCTGGGTTTGATTTCCAGCATTCCTTATGGTCCCCCAAGCACTGCTAGGAGGAATTCCTGAGTGCAGAGCCAGGAATAACCCCTGACCATCGCTGGATGTGATCCAAAAAGGGAAAAAAAATTTTACTCTTTTCTAGAATATGTCTAAGCTCAATCCTGGGATCTAAAGCAAAACCTAAATAAAAGCACCCCTCTCCTTGGGCCCTACTTCTCAAAATGCAGTTTGGAAGCTTATTAAATGTATGTGAATCACTCTCAGCTCCAGTGTTGCATGCATGTCACTTTGGGTTAGAAAGTCTTTTCACTTGATCCCTCTAAACATTGTCAAAAATAAATCTCTGTGCATATTCAGAAGAATTTGTGAATTGTGAATAAATTGTGCAGAAAGTAATCATCACAAGCAATACATAGATGGATCAAGAATCTTCAAGAGTCAAAATCAGATGCTACAGCTGACCCTGTTGGAAGAGAATTGCCAGGGATGAACCCGGGGTTCTCTGACCAGTTTGGGGGAGCCCCCACTCAAAATATGAGGTTACATTTATATTACCTATGAACAACTCACTCATATTGAGGGCACAGAGTCTAAGAGAGAAGACTGACATCTGGAATAAAAATAGCTGGGCGGTAATACAAGCAAGTGGATTTGCAGTTTCATGGAATGTGAAGGGAGACTTCTGCGAGGATGCTGTATAGCACTCAAAGAATCAGAGACTTGGACACTGCAAGGGGAGAGGATTGTCCAACTAAAATGGTTGTCTCCCCTTTCAGTCTAGGTTTTTCATTTATAAATGGTGAAGAGATTCACGTACCTTGTCATTCATCTATAGATTATTAACAGCAAGAAAAATTATATGAGAACTCTGATATATTGTGTGATGGAGATAAACATTTAGGCTTAAGGTTTATGTATGCAGATATCTTTGTCAAAAAGGTCACATTATAAAATGGAAGGACCCTTATAGTCATATAGATACTTTCCAAAGTAACTCCAGTCTCAGAAAAATAATCTCCCTGGTATCAGCCCATCCATCTCTCAAAGGCATGTCCCTCTCTGCTTATTGCATCATGCTGCCTAATAGTGAGGAAATCTATAGGCTCCTAAGTGACATATCTTCTGTCCACAATGAACCAGGATGACTAATCAGGAACCTGCTGTCTGGTGTGAGATCTAATTGTCTTTGATGGTCTGCTTGTCCAGATTTGTTTACAAACTGGAAAAATCTACAAATTGTGGACCATCTGCACATAACACTCTGTGGATGAATGCTGGATCCCACAAATCCATAAGCTCATTACCTCCAAATAACTAGTTCCTTCCCATGCCTCTAACTGGGATTATCCATTGAAATCAAATAAATAGAAACCAAATGAAGAATTATTTCTCTGATGGGTGAATGTCTCTAAGAACCTTCTGGGAGGTTAATCCTCTCTCTCAAAAGAGATGATCTGTTAGTGTGAGGTCTTGTGGATCCATGATAAAAATGTCCCTTGGCCTCAAGATGATCAATCTATTGATCAATTCCCTGATGCTAATTTAAAATTTTGTATTGCTTTTCTTAAGAGTTTAATTAGAATGTATTGGAAAGTATTGGAAACTTCTTGCAAAATAATTTCTGAATTCAGTATACATACCTGTAGGACACATGTAGGATACTATATAACAGGCCCAGCCTTGCTTGATGCCTGCCAGTCATTTCTACAAGAAACCCTTGAGAAGGGGCACAGATAGCCATCACATTCTAGGACAATGGAGGTAAAATGAGCAAATACTGATGTCAGATAAGGGCATTGAACGTTTTTCCTTAATATTTACCAAGTACCAGAAAGCTGGTATGTTATAGTTTCTTTATTGTTTTGGGGAAGAATACACCTGACCATGCTTAGGGATTATTTCTGGCTCTGCATTAAGGGCTCACCCTCGGTGAGACTTGGGGGAGCTGACAGAATGCCAGGTATCAAACTTCTGTGTGTTGTGTGCAAAAATAGTACCCTACCCTTTGTACTCTCTCTCCACCCGCTGTGTCATAGTTTCTGTGTCAGAGTCTACGTTGAGTTCATGGAAATGTTTTGTTTGACCCTCACCACATATTATGTAAAAAATTAGCACGTGAGAATCAAGAAATACTACAATACATAGCCCTCATTTCTTGTGTAAAAATGAAAGTTCTGCTTATACAGGCAGTGGTACTCTGATTTTGCAGAAGTCCTATGTCATACGATCTACACCTCTTCATGATCACACCTCTGACACTGATGCTATGACTCCATCAACTCAAATACCCATGTTATAGATTAAAAACCAAAGAAATTTTTTAAGTAAAGTTAGCTTATTGACATTTTTCACTATTATTATTAACCTAAAATAGTCATGTCTCCTAAAGTGGCAAAGCAGGAAGGAAAAGAAGCAATGCATTTTTTTTAAGAAAAATGAGAGTAAGTTCATCCTTTCTTGAAAATAAAGAACAGCCCATTGTGTTTAATATGCAAGCAGTGCACGTGGATGTCTTGTACCCGGCACCAATTCAGTAATTTATGTTACCTCCCTGGCCCCCAAGAACATTTGAGTTTGAAGCTGCTGGTGTAGGGAATGC
This sequence comes from Sorex araneus, assembly GCF_027595985.1. Classification (NCBI taxonomy): domain Eukaryota; kingdom Metazoa; phylum Chordata; class Mammalia; order Eulipotyphla; family Soricidae; genus Sorex; species Sorex araneus. Next base: position 341,702,106 of record NC_073302.1, on the reverse strand, counting down.
TTTTTTCTCTCTTATTTATTAAACTATTCTACATTAGGAGCACTTAGCTCATCAAAAATGTTTTAAAATTTCTCCAAATGACAAAAGCATAAATCCAAGAGCAATTTGTCACTTTTATAAGCCCAGAAAATACCAAAATGATTTCCTCATAAAGATCCTGCCATAAGTTAAATGGATAAACTATTAGGTTACAAATGAAAAACAGCCACACAGTTCTGAGTCTAGTAATGTACAACTTGTTTATAGACCCCATTGGATTGATGGACCACAGTCATGACACATAAGCACCAGGCATAACGATGCATTCATACCTCTGACACTGTGTATCCTCCTGATTGGTGTTTTTTACACTTTGATTCATAGTTTTAAAGAAGACCACTGAGAATGTCTGTAGTGCATATGAATTGGCAGGAGATACATTGTATGACAAAGCCAGTTTATATATTGATTGCACAATGAACATCTCTGCATCTCTGAGACATGTGATGGACATGGAAAAAGACATGGCTTATCAGCCCTGAAGTTATATAAAAACATGATGACCCCTCAGTGTCTGTGTTGCGAGCAATAATGCCCAAATGTAGAGAGAGTATGGGGAATATTGTCTGCCATGGAGGCAGGGGGAGGTTGGGAAACATGGGGTGTACCAGGGAAATTGGTGGTGGGGAATGTGCAGTGGTGGAGGGATGGGTGTTTGATCATTGTGTGATTGTAACTCAGACATGAAAGCTTGTAACTATCTCACAGTGATTTAATAAAATTTAAAAAAAAAACAAAACATGGCCCTTAATGTGGCCCAATTTATGCAGCTAAGCTTCACTCTTGTGTGTCGGGTGTTATTCCTTCTGCCTCAGTTATAATTCCTCATTGTTAACTCTTCTCCCCTGCTAGTTGCAATGTTGTCTACTCCAACCCCTATGGAAAACAGTATGGGGGGTTCTCGGTAAACTCAGAATTGAGCTGCCATATGATGCAGCAATTCCACAGTGTATCTATACCCTGGGCAATAAAAAAAAAAATCCATTCAAAAGAATGTGTGCACACCATTATTTATGTCAGCATTCAGTACACTACCTAAGATTTGGAATTAATTTAGATGTCTTACAACAAATAAGTGGTCATTAAGGGGTGTGTGTGTGTGTGTGTGTGTGTGTGTGTATGTGTGTGTGTGCGCGCGCGCACGTGTACACACTTTGGAATACTAAACACCTGTAAAGAGTGATGAAATTATGCGACCATGGCAATATGGAGAGAATTGGAAGACTTCATGTAAGAAGAAGTAAGCCAGAAGAAGGGTGCGTCAGTTATCTGTGGTATTTAGAGTGACTGAGTGAGCAAATGCAATGTTTTAATGGGGGCAGGGGAGGGAATGCCCAGGTCAGCCTTTCCCCAAAAGTGTAGGGAAGAGATGAAAAGAAAGAGAAGAGGGAAGGGAGAGAAGTGACAGCTGAGAAGTAAGGGGGACCAGGTCAGGGAATTCAGGTAGAAAGACAGTCATCAGGAGTGATAGTCAGATATCCAAATCATAGTCAACCACACTAAAATGAGATCTAAACTCTAACATCTGAACCCATAAAGGTGTCTGTCAAGAGAGGAATGCTGGAGTGGTGGGTGGGGCAGATATGGGAGGGAACCTGGGAACATTGGTGGAGGGAAGTTGACACTGATCCCACCTTATATCTAAAACTCAACTGTAAACACCTTTGTGCTTTAATAAATGCAATTTTGAATACTAGCCATCAGGAGAAGAAAAGATCTTTCATCATTGATCTATTTTTCATGTTAGATTTTCAGGTAAGCTTTAAATTGAAGTATTGAAATATCTAATCATTCTGGTTAGACATTTTATGAAAAACTGTTTTACCTGGTAAGTAAAGAACTATTTCTATAGGCTAAAATGATCTTCTATTTACTAAGTAGGTTTTCTTGAATGTGCCTCAATTAATCACCGGGATTGTCCTCCCTTAAAGTCTGTGTAAATAATCTCCTCCAAAACATTTTCAAAGCATATGTCTGTGATTATTTATTTTACAAATTAACAATAACCGTAACCATGCAATTTTGCATTTTAGCTCTTTTGTGTGTTATGAACATTTTTATGAATTTTCACTAGTTGAAATCATGAATTTTAATGCTATGTAATGAATCACAATTTAATTTCTATCATGTAGCTTTGGCATTTTTTCCTGTTTACTATCAAAAATAATTTGGTGATTAAATTCTTGTTTATAGCCCCCGTACCTTCCTTTTATAAATTTCTGGGATTATAATAACAAGAAGAAAATATATTGCAATCAATACTATAACATGGAGCAAAGTATTACAAAGAAAAGTAAAAATAGGGGTGTGCATGTGTAAGGCAAATGCTTTATTTCACGAGTGTATTATGAAAGATCTCTATAGGGGGGGTAGTGTTTGATCTGAACTTGGAGTGAAAAGTAGGGTGGAGTCCTGGGCTTACCTTCTGGGTAACGTCTTTTAGGCAGATGGATGACTCAGCAGCTATTCAGGTCCTGATGTTAGAACTTGCTTTGAGTTATCTGTGGCAGGAAGGAATTTAGCAGAGCTAAGAAGGAGTGAGAAAGGGTTACATTGAGGGTTTGAGGTGGAGAACTGACTAGAACTTAATCAAAAAGGAAGTTTTGAACTTTTATCAGAAGTGACAGTTTTGTTCTAAATAGGATTTGAGACCAAGGCTGAATTTTTAGCTAGTAAGTGAGCAGATGTTATGCCTTTGTAGAGAACAAGATGTGGAGGCAAGAATGGCAAGAGAAACAGTCTCATGAATGCAGAGACCCCTCTAGAGATCTTGGAATGAAAAAAAAAATGAAAATGGTAGAACAGGAAACACAGATATATCCGTACTCTCTATGGCCAATAAGAACCAAACATGCATATGTGTGCATATGTATATATGTGTTTATGTGGATATATGTATGTGTTTCTGTATGTAATTTGTGAGAGGTTTGTTTTGTTTGGGGAGGGAGGTGTTTGGAGGTGTCATGCCTAACTGTGCTCAGGGTTAACTCCTGGCTCTACATTTAAGGACCCCTCTTGGCAGTGCTCATATGTCTCACATGCAGTTCCTGGGGTCCAATTGCAGTCAGTGCCTTGGGCCCTAGCCCTTAACTCCCATTCTATCTCTCTGGCCTGTTTGCTTATAACTTTAGTATTTTGTTTTGGTGCAGAAAATATTCATTATATTGTTTTGCTTAGTATTGTGACTGGTGTAGAATATTTTTACAATTGTTTAGTTCCTTGTATTTATTTTTCCTTCAATGACATGTATATTCATCTTTATGGCATATTACCTAAAATGGGATTATTATAACCAATTTATCACAGTCTCTTAGATTATCATTCCCTGAATCATCATTGTGTTTTTTGTTTGTTTGTTTTGTTTTGATTTGATTTGACTTTTTGGTGCCAGGATCAAATCCAGGACCTCAAACATGCAAGACAAGTGTTCTGCTGCTAAGTGACATTGCCAGCCTAATTATCCTTCATTTATAAAATTGGTAGCAAATATCTTCCTTCCTTCCTTGATTCCTTCCTTCCTTCCTTCCTTCCTTCCTTCCTTCCTTCCTTCCTTCCTTCCTTCCTTCCTTCCTTCCTTCCTTCCTTCCTTCCTTCCTTCCTTCCTTCCTTCCTTCCTTCCTTGCTCCTTCCTTTCCCCCCCTATTTTTGGCTCATACTTGACTTTGCTCAGGACTTATTCCTGGTTCTGCACTCAGGGATCCCTCCTGGCAGTGCTGCTCAAGAGATAATATATGGCATATAATTATGCCACAAAAATAAAACCACATTGGTACTGTGAAAGTCCAGTACCTAACCTGCTATAGAATCTCTCCAGCCCATCCCATTTTTTAGAACTTATTTTTATTTATCAATTTGGGGTCATACCTCACTATGCTCAGGGTCTCTCAGTGGTACACATGGGACCATGCAATTGTAGGAATCAAAGCCATGGCTTTCTAGCACTAAATCATGTGCTCCATCCTTTGGATCCATTCCACCTGACCACTTAATTCTGTGTCTGACTTATACTTACATAAATTTTCTGTTGCTGGAAACTTGTACTTTATGGTTGTGACTTTCATGATACCTGTGCTAAGATTTTTTCAGAAAAGTTATCTTTGATTTACAGGTGCTGAATGCCTTTGGTTTCCATCTCTGGAGATACCATCCCTATGGTTCTTTCTGACTTTCCACTCACTATTAACAATTTACTTAGGGATCAGGCTGGACTTTTCTTCCTGACCAGTTATTTGGGGTGAAGCATGGGAAAGGGAGGTGGCCGTGGCCGGGGTTGAGACATTAAGGAACAGCTCTCTTGGTGCTCCTAATAGCCAGAAGAAGAAGATAACAGTGAAAACCCTGTCAATTTACACTCTCACTTTCTGAACAAGGATGAGAGTGAACAGAAGCTTCCCAGTCCCGCTTTAAGAAACCATTTTTTTTGTGGCTCTGCACTCAAGAATTATTCCTGCCGCTGCTGAGATGTGACCCCGGGGGCCGCACGCATGTGTGGCCCCTCCGCAGCTGCACGAGCATGAATCCAGACCCAGCTGAACCAAATTCAACATGGGCAGCTCCTTGCAGAATGTCTCCAGCCTGAGAACCAAGCCGCGACCCCATGCCCGCCCAGCAGGGGAAAGGTATTTCTCTCTCGCGCCTGTCCCTTCCCGGGGATGAAGGGCGTGGGGACCGCCATATTATGACGACCGCAGATGGGGTTTACAAGCTTGCAATGATCCAATATCCGGAAGAAATCTCCCTGGACTTAGTTGTTAAAATACAGAAATCCAAAACCACGCGGCTGCGGACCTCATTTCCCTTCACAACAGGTCTGACTCTAGTGGAGTGCTCCTAACAATAATGGTGAGGATTGTGTTGAAATATTGAGTGTAACCAAAGTAAATGGAAAGTAAAGTGAAATTTATCAGTTACAAGGGGGGGTGCGGGATGGGAGGCGTACTATGTTTGTGTTTTGTTTTTTTTTTCGGTGGTGGGATATGGGCACTGGTGAAGGGATGGTTGTTTCAGCATTGTATGACTAAGACTTAAGCCTGAAAGCATTGTAATTTTCCACATGGTGATTCAATAAAATAAAAAAATAAAATAAAATAAAAGAGACCATTTTTTTTTAATTTCCAGTATTTAGCAGTAGCAGTGATCTTTCAAATCCAATTTTATTGAGGGGTTTTCTGTTTGGTTGTTTAGTTTTGTTTGGGGACCATATCTAGCAGTTTATAGGACTTCTTCCTGGCTCTGCGCTCAGATATCACTCCTAGAAGTCTTGGGAAACCAAGTTTTGTGAGAGCATTTTAACCCAAGTGTTGGCACATTCAGTATATTCACCAAGTGGTAGAGCATTTATCCGAGACATGATAACTTGAAATGCGCCATGTGGGTGAGGAAAAGAGGAGTTAGCCTGGTGGTCAAATGTGTTTTAAAATTGGCCTGTGGGCCAGAGCCATTGTGCAAATATCAGCCTTGCATATGGCTGAGCCAGGCTCAATTCCCAGGAGCACGTATAGTCCCCTGGAACACCACCAGGAGTCAGCCCTGAGCACAGAACCGGGAACTAGCCTTGAGTCCCACCAGGTATGACCCAAGTAAACAAGAAATAAACAAACCAAAGAAGTGTGTTGACCACCTAAACCAGTCTATGAAACAGTGAACATGTGATATACGTGATCACCAAAGAAATGTATCTTCTGAAGTCGAAAGCAATGAGATTTGAATATATGTGTCTATGATTACCCAAATCTGTACTACTCTTTCCTTTTTGGTGTTCTCATGCCTTTATTAAAATGTATTTAAATATAAACATTGACTTCAAAGCTTATCTGGCAATATTCTCTCAGCAGAGAGCACAAGTTGTGTGTATATGTGGATTTTCTGAGCTCCAACTTAAACTAGTAGCTGAAAGATCATCATCAATATCATCATCTTCTTCTTCATCATCGGTGTTATAATTAAATAAAATAAATGAAATGACCTAATTGCAGCCACCTACTTTTTTTCTCCCTTCCATTCATTTTTAGAAAATAGGTCAAAGTCAATAGATGTTTGTATTCTGTTCCTGCTTCCAGTGATTAGTTTGAGTATTTATTGCTGGAATATGCCAGATTTACCCAGATAAGGGGGAAATTATTAATGAGTTATGCATTAAAGAAGAAAACAATTGTTACTCTCTTAGTATGACACATGTGTTTCTCTCCCAAGCACCAGATCCTATATCCAGAAAGGGATACTCTGACTGTTTTTAATGTCTTATTCATAAAAATTTGGTTTTTTTCTTTTAGGTGGAATGGCTGAAAAATGAGGAACCCATTGACTCTGCACAAGATGAGAATATTGACACGAGGGCTGACCACAACCTCATCATCAGGCAAGCGAGGCTCTCAGACTCAGGAAACTATACCTGTATGGCAGCGAATATTGTGGCCAAGAGAAGGAGCCTGTCAGCCACGGTTGTAGTTTATGGTAAGACCAGCCCAAATGCCAGGAATGGGTAGGGAGGAAGGGAAACAGGCAGAGTCAGCTGTGTTTGGTTAAAATAGTCAATATTTAGGTTTGGGGATGTGGTCCAAGTAAGACCCGAGGTTTGATTTCAGCAGTGCACGACCCACCAAGCACCACTGGGCCCATGTTCAGCCAGAAATTTCTCTGGCCCTGATGGGGTGGGGGTGGGGAAGACTCCATGTTTAGAACTCAGTGAACTTTGGAACCATCCGTAGGAGCACTCTCTCCTGCCTCTACTGCTAGTGGCATCCCATTACCATTGCTTTGGGTGTGTTTACTGCCCCATCCAATATTGTATTCCATGAGCGAGCAGGAGCATTTCCAACCTCCTTTACAATAACTTTACCCTTCTAGAGTCCCCCTCAACCCCCATCTTCTCCCAGACCTGCTCTTGGCAGTTCCTCTCTTGGCGTACAGAATGCACCAAAACCCAAACACTGCTATTTGTTAAAGATGTTACGTAGTGTACAAAATAAATAACTGGCTACTTAAGACTTTCCCTTCCACAGCAGAAAGAGCCCTGGGATTTATTTTTTAAGCACTTAATGTAATTCAAATGCTGATACAGTCTTCTTATCTGACAGATTTTAAAGTGTTTTAGAGATATGTTGTTGAGTTCTTCCCATTTTCTTTAATTTACCCACAAATTATATGTCCCTCCACTAGCACGTAAGTAGCTAAAGGCAAGGATGAGGTCAGATCCTCCGTGGCCTCATGTGGGGCGGCCTGTGGAAGTTTGCACGATCTCTTAGTCCCTGGATACCCAACTCACAACACCTGGCACAGTGGCTTGCACATAGTAGGGCAATCAGTAAAATCCTCTCTCCTCTTTTTCTCCCCTCCCCATTTTTTTTCTCTCTCAGTGAATGGAGGCTGGTCTTCCTGGACAGAGTGGTCAGCCTGCAATGTTCGCTGTGGTAGAGGATGGCAGAAACGTTCCCGGACCTGCACCAACCCAGCTCCTCTCAATGGTGGGGCGTTTTGTGAGGGAATGTCAGTGCAGAAAATAACCTGCACTTCTCTTTGTCCTGGTGAGATATACGTAGATTCCCTTTTCCCTTCTGATCCACCAACCCTATCGAGCTGGTGTGAAGCATCCCTAGACCCGTCCTCCCTAAGTTACCCTCTCTCGAGTTCTTAGAATGGAACCTTTATCCAAAGTACTAATGTGGAACTCATTGGAATCACATAAACAACATGGTGGAATAAATACCTCTGGACAATGTTTGGGGTCTTTTTACTTTTTTTTGTTTCAATACTCAGCTGTGGACACTCACCAAATGCTCCAAAGCTTTTTTTCCAGTCTCAGTGTTTGGTTAAACTGAGCCATCCCTTTCTTCCTAGGTTCTCCCACTTTGTGGCATTCCTTTGCACAATAGCTGGCTGGGACTGAGTGAGTTGTCTGTGAGTTAAAAAAAAAAAAAAAAAAGACCAACAATTTGACCCTTTGTCATCAATTTTCAACCAACTAGCCTTATCAGGTTTAGCTTTGTATATATTTACAATACAATTGCCAGAGTTTACAGTAGTCTCACAGCAGACTATATTTTGCATCTAATCTATGCTGGACCTTCTTTCTGAATAGAGAGACTTCATTTACTAAATGTAGCTTTTATGAGGTTTTTTTTGCTCATCTCTTACTGACTCTAACCCAATTTATACTATGAGAAATAGATGAGATAGAAGATGACTTTCTTCATGGAAAGCATATTTTCCCACTGAGAAATAAATTGATCCTGAGTCTAACTTGCATTATAAAACATTAGTTCCAAGGCCACTGGACTAGAGAGTATGTGTCTTAAAAATTCCAACTCGAGTTCCACTCAGAACTAAAGCAAGGCTCTTACTGACAGAACAGTCTTAGAGTATTATTCAACCTTATACTAATTAAAAATTTATTGAGTGCTTACTATGTGCCAGGTACTGTGCAAGATACTTTAACATGTGTAATGTCATTTAATTCTGTGTTGTGAGTTTTATTATCCCATTAACAGAAATGATAACGTTAAAGCTAATGACTTACCCAGGATTATCCAGGCAATATGTTATTGGGACCAAAACAAGCAAATCAAGGACTCAGACATTTTGTTTCAAATTCAAGGAAAAAAAATATATATGTATATGTATGTATATATATATATGTATATATATATACCTTGACTTATTGCTCTAGATTAAAAATTGCAATATATTAAATAACCCACATAGCATGGTTGGACTATTCCTAGGAGGTGCTGGGGCAATTTCTTCAAACAGCTGCTATAATCTCTAGGGTTGATTTTTAGTGGAATTAAATTCAGTTTATTCATTTCTACATACAGCAGCAATCCATGACCCAAGAAATTCTATTTATGTAAGTTCTGGTATCTTGGGGTTTGGCTGACCTGTTTTAGTGTAATGCTATCAATATAAATGGGTTTAACTTTTTATTGTTTAGGGGCTTTTGGAGCTTAAAGAGTTCATTCTGTTCTTTGTTCTAAACTGTCACCCCTTAAGGAAGTAGTGATTACCAGTGGTTACTGCACGTAGTTTATCTGTCTGTCTGAGCGGTACTTGGGCATGAAAGATGGGAAAGAATGGATGCTGGCATTATTAGCTAACCCAAGGGCACTGGTAATTCGAATGCTTGCTCAAATTCAGTAATTGGTCTCATCCCGAAATAGCAAGAGATCTCACACCACCGCTTTTGTTTGCCTATTTCTTTAGAGAAGGAACCTTGGAGAGAAGATAATTAGATATATGATGCTGTTTTTTATTTTTTGTGGTGGTGGTGGTGATTTCTTTAAAATCCAGTTCTAAGAACAACAGCAGTCAAGGGTGAGTCTCCAGACATCTGCATGATTGATTCTAATGATGGCTCCCTTTGTTTCCTTTCAAGTGGACGGGAGCTGGGAATTGTGGAGTGAATGGTCGGCCTGCAGCCCCGAGTGTGAGCATTTGCGCATGCGGCAGTGCACAGCACCACCCCCCCGAAATGGGGGCAAATTCTGTGAAGGTCTGAGCCAGGAATCGGAGAACTGCACAGATGGTCTCTGCATTCTAGGTAACACCTTCTGTCTAACGTCTTCATTGTGTCCCCAAGCCAAAAAAGCAGCACCACGTCTGGTCAAATAAGTTACCAGTCAGAATTATCTAGAATTAAAAGAAAAATGCGTGGCAGGCAGAGAAAAGGAGAACAGATACACTTTCCATGGAGAGGGAGTATTTTGAAACTGTGTAGCGTGTGTATGTTTATCAGTCCCAGTAAGATGTTAAGACGTTCAGAACTGTGCACTGCTCAGCATCTCTTTCAGTAGTCACCATTTTTAAAGGGTGAATTCTGAAACTGATTGCCATCTGCCGGTAGTGTGCCTGCGAATGTCACAGCACTAGAAGACTTTCATAATCATCAGAGGCCTTGTACTGGTCTAAGGGATGTGGGTTACGGCTGTTCTCCCACAGAAGACAGTAGCTGTGGAGCTGACACAGAAAAGGTGAATGAATGTGTCTCTGATTAGTTTGGAATAATAGAAATTAGTATATTCTTGCAAAATTTCAAACTATTAGTTTATTGCCATTTCCAGGTAACTGCCTGCCTGTTAATTCAGGGAGGACCAGTTATGTGGAGTCAAGTTTTAATTTGGTGTTACCCCAGACTAGTATTTTCTTTTTTTACCTTGTACAAGTCACTGAACTGCTTAACTTCTCTGACTTCTGTGAAACTGTAAAAATAGTATCTGTTTGGTTACCATTTCAATTAAAGGTAAAAGAATGTATTTGAATATTTTATTGCACTGAGTCGATGTTTAATAAACACTAATGCCATCTCCACTTGCAACATTCAGATGAACTGAGGAATATGGATTTTGGTCAGGTCCTTAAAAACCAGTATATTCAGGAAATACAAAATCTCTAGAACTAGCACTCTTGAAAAATATCCATCCAAAAATAATGTTGCACAATAGCTTGTCATCTTTTTAGAAATAGCCTCCCATTTTTTTTTGACAAAAAGAAAGAAGGGATATCCTGTTTACAATAGCCACAATCTGGAAAAAAACCTGAGTGCCCCAAACAGATGACTGGCTAAAGAAACTTTGGTACATCTACACAATGGAATACTATGCAGCTGTCAGAAAAGATGAAGTCATGAAATTTGCATATAAGTGGATCAACATGGAAACTATCATGTTGAGTGAAACGAGTCAGAAAAAAAGAGACAGACATAGAAAGATTGCACTCATATGTGGAATATAATGTAGCAGAGAGGTACGAGCTAGCAATGATGCAACTTCTGGCAGAAATTCCTCTGGACTTAGTTACTAAAATACTAAAATACAGCCTCGCAGCCGCTATTGTGGCCACACGACCTCATATCTCTTTATTCTCAGCAATGGAAAACAAATTGTCAAATGCTTCCTTTCCAGCAGGTCCGACTTTGGGGGGGGGAGGAACTCCAAACAATAATAGTGAGTTTTCTGTTGAAATATTGAAAGTAATCAAAGTAAAGAGAAAGTAAAGTGAAATTAATCAGCTATACAGGCGGGGTGGGGAACTGGGGGTTGGGGGTGTGGGGGGAGGTTTACTGTGATTCTTGGCGGTAGAATATGTGCACTGGTGAAGGGATGAGTGTTTGAGCATTGTGTAACTGAAACTTAAGCCTGAAAGCTTTGTAACTTTCCACATGGTGATTCAATAAAAAATATTTAAAAATTAAAAAAAAGAGAATGAAGGAATACCTAAGTTGGACTTCTCTGTATCAGTGTGACTGGGGAGTCTTAAAAGTAGGCACATTCAAATGTGCCTACTTTTAAGTAGGCATTTGAATCACATTCAAATTGCCTACTTTTAAGTAGGCATTTGAATCAAGTACTCTGCTACATTATCAAATGCACTCACTGTATTAAAATGGTTTGTACATTGGTTAAAATAATTAATATGTAAAGGGAACACTTACTAATAACCCTTAATATCTTTATTTGCACAATACAAATGCCAAGTTCCCTATGTGCTGCAGATATGATACAAGGTATTCTAATAGTTTTAGTGACAAATGGACCATGCTTTCCAAGAAATACATTCAAACCTTTCATATTCCTTTTTCCTAAATATAAGGAAACATAATACAAACTTAATACCATAGGTTTTAGGAAATGTGTTTGTGAATTATGCCTTGGAGGTATAAGTAGTTTTTAACATGTAGCCATAATTTTTTTAATTAATGTAATTAGTTTTGAACCTGATATGTCTTGCAAAAGACTATTGATGATGCAACCATTTTGCTACTCACAGAATTTTTACTAATCCTATTAATAACTTTCCTAGACAGTCAATGATTAGACTTATTCCTGGTAATGTGAGTGGGGTCTGTAACTATCAGGTTTTAAACTTACTTGACTATGACTTAGAGCCATTGATTGAAGGCAGAGACTGGTTAGTCTCCAAGGTGAGAGCAAATTGTTAATAAATATGTGGACAATATTTGTCTACCCTTATATTGTGATACTTGAACATTTGTCAGTTGAAAGATCTATTTTAAGGTGGGAATTGCTGGTGCTGAAAAATTACCCCCTAGAACTACATCCTCCTTTTAAAATGCAAGACACTATATTAGGCAGGGTTCTCTAGAGATGTGTGTGTGTGTGTGTAGGAAAATGTTTATTATAAGGAATTGGCTCAACTGCTTATGGAGACTGGCAGATTAAAATTGTAATACCATTGTTGCCACTTGAGTTCAAAAGCTACAGTACTAGGAAGATCGGTGCCTCAATTCAAAGACAATCTGGTTGAAGAATACTCTTGTAAGAAGGATGCTCACTCCTTCAACTGAGCGTGTGCCCTTGGTGGCTCAAGTAATAGTATAGTGAGAATGGCAATTGCCTTCCATGCAGTCAGCCTGGTTTAAATCCTGTCACCCCATATTGTTCCTAAAGACTGCTCGAAGTGATCTCTGAGCACAAAGTCAGGAGTAATCCCTGAGCACTGCTGGGCGAGACCCAAAACAAAAACAAAGCAAAAAATTGATTTTTGTGCCCTATAGGAGAGCAGTCAATATTTTCAATCTGCCAGTTTAAATGTTAGTCTCATTCGAAAGTGTCCACACAGAATAGTATACTTACATCTCAGAAGCTGATGACCCAGTAAGAATGAACAACAAAATTAATGTGTCATAGATGCATTTATACTTATGAACTTCAGCTTTCTTCTTTCCTGAGAGTCATTTTCTGACCATAGTTGAGGCAGTTGCTCTGAACAATTCATGGGTTTTCTGAATGAGCACTTCCTATAGAAATTGTCCGTGTCTGGTTCCAGTCACACATGTATAATTTAGTAAGTCATCTGTTTCCATTTGTTACCGTGGAAATAAAATAGCTAGAAGACAGTGAGGTTTGGAATATGTTTAGTACTGGTGGAAATAACTGTGAAATTCCTCTATGAGTTTAAAATGTCATTAGTTTACTCACTCCTGTATTCTATTTTCCAATTAAACATCATTGCATTCTAGCATCTAGAATGCAAACTAAGATGCCTTTCAAACATGATCACAGATTCTTGATGGTTATCATGACAAATTTTTCTGAGGGAAAAGGACTAAAATGTCTCTGAAATTACATTAATAGGACCCTGTTTATTAGAATTCCAAGCCAGGATATAGCCTACCCATTTTGACAATGTCAACAAAAATGAGTAACATATTACCATCTCTATAGGAAGCAAGGAACAACAATCTAATTAAATGATGCCAGCCTCACTTCTTGCTTCTCACTGGTGCTCTGTTGGATTGCTCTTGGTAAAACTCGCTGTGCTGTCAGGATACAGCTCCAGTGAAGTCTGGGTTTGATTAAAATAGCATTTGGCATCAGCTTTATGGAGCAGTAGCTTTGTGAAGGATCTAGGTCACGCTACAATTTGGGAATTTCCTTCATCCTAATTTTTTTTTTCAGTTCATGCCAAACATGACCCTAAAGCGATTCCTCAATTCCCAACTTCTCCTAGAGGTTTATCGTTGACATTGCTTAGCACTTGGATGACCTACAAGTTTCTGATTTTATTTCACTTTCAACAAAGCCTCTGGATTCCTTTTGTGATCCCTTAGGGCTGCATCTCTCCTGGATGTGGGGCTGCCAGCTCTGAATTATAACTTTAATATTTGGGTGTGATTGTTGCTTGGTCAGTTGTGACTAGAAACCTTTCTGCTATGTGATTGTGAATGACCACACCTAAATGTCCCCGGCAATAATATAGATTTCCCAGACTGGTGAGAGTAAGATTGAGCAAATTTTACCAATTGCAATTTTCCCAGGGATATCCAAATTGCAAACCATAGTTAAATACCCAATTCCTTCTGTGATACAGTTTCTTTTCTAGAAAATTAATTATGGGAATCTCTGTTTCCTAATCTTAAATGCAAAGCAGATGATTTTCTGTTATTATTCTTACATATTAATGTTAGCTGCTTCTGTGTTCTGAGTATCACAGTCAGAGGTGAATACCATGCACATGCTCATAGACAGGAATTGGCAGGTAAAAGTAGTGTGCCGTGCTTGTAAGGAGCACGTGGCTCTGTCTCAGCACATATGAAAAACTAAGGGCGTGGACTCAAGAAGATTAAATAGATCTGCTTCCCCGGGGGATTAGTGCCTAGATATGTAGTGAGACTGAAGCCAGAGAAATGCCATAGAGACTTGAAAGAAGAAAGCTTCAGAGCTGAGCTCCCTGATAGTAAATCTGTTCTTGTCAAGATTTAAGATAGGTCAGTTCAACATTGACAGTTTGGAAACTAAAATACAGTAAAATGGAGGTTTGTTTTCATTTCTGATGGGTAAACTGATAGGAAAGTTTGAACGGACACTTTGCAAATCACCATCATATCAAGAATAAAGACATCTGTGCAATAGCAGGTTCAAATAAATATCCCCAAGTTACAGATAATAATCTAGCCTCGCTGTCTATTGAGTAATCTACTAGAGTGACCTAAAGGAAGTGCCTGAGAAGGTGAACCTATAATCACATCAAAGTAAAGGCTGCCTCATAAAGCACTTTTCTCTTGCACTGTCCTAAAGCTTCGTTGTTACCAATTTCAGTAATTACCCAGGTCCTTCCCTGTCTTTTCTAGGGCACTGACAAAGAATCAAACCTCAAAATTAGTGGGTACATCTGAAACAACTTCTTGCATATGGTTTACAAAGTGCCTGTTTTGTCAAAAATCATTTCATGTCCTTTATCAAAACAAAAGTCATTCCTTAATTTCTTTGATCAAAAAGTCAGAAATCAGACTTGACTTATTCTTAAACTCTTTGTTGCATAAGTGTGTCCTCCAGAGTCAGCTGTACTGTCCAATAGATTAATTATAGCATAGTTAAACTCTGTGTAGCATAGTTAAACACTATACTGCAATGACCTGAAAAAGACAATTGCAAGGTAACATGCTAAGAACAATTGCTTATTAGGCTGTCTGTCATGAGGTTTCCCACTATATGCTAATAATGCCAAGTGACTTTAACATGAAAATCCATTTAGACTTTAGTTAGAGTGCATAGTAGGTGTTCCTTCTTCATAAAACATTTTCCTAGAAATATTCACTCATTGCTTTTCTACATAGCAGACGTTTCATTAATTCAGAGTTGCTTTCATGTACACTGCATAGCAAATTTGTATATAATATGGCAGACCCACAGGAGTAATAAGAATGTAAATTTGGACACATATGGTATCATTAGCTTCTTAGTAACAATCTCTCCCCATGCCCCAGTAAGCATTTTCTCATTCTGGGACTCAATAAGGCCAGTAAGTAACAAGCTTTAACGAGGAAGAGTAGAGTGGCTCACAACTAAAGTTTCCTTTGTGCTTAATTAAAAACTAGAGTGGAGGGGGCCAGATCAGTAGTACAGTGGGTAGGGCTCTTGCCTGCACACATCTAACCCTGGTTTAATCTCTGGCATTCCACATGGTCCTTCAAGCACCGCAAAGAATAATTCTTGAGTGCAGAGTCAGGAATAAGCACTGTGCATTGCTGGGTGTGGCTCCAAAACCAAAGCAAAATAAGTTTTATCTTATAATGTATTATATAAAATTATATAATTTATTTTATGAAAAGGACTGGAGCAATAGCACAGCAGGTAGGGCATTTGCCGTGCATGCGGCTGACCCGGATTCAATTCCTCTGACTCTCTTGGAGAGTCTGGCAAGCTACCGAGAGTATCCCACCTGCACAGATAGTTTACCCACAGAGCCTGGCAAGCTCCCTGTGGCATATTTGATATGCCAAAAACAGTAACAACAAGTCTCACAATGGAGGCATTACTGGTGCCCACTTGAGCAAATCGATGAACAACAGGACGACAGTGTAACAATGCTATTTTATATATTTTTTTATTTTATTGAATCACCATGAGGTAGTTATAAGCTTTCATGTTTGGGTTGCAATCACACAATGATCAGACACCCATCCCTAAAGCTGAGGTATTTCAACACATGTGTGTCTTCAGGAAGGCATTTTTTTTTAACTTCTCTACAAAGCTCACACTATCCCTTTTGAGCCTTGAAAGACAACCAACTGGGATGCTGAATCCTGAGTGGAACTGAGAATAAACCATGTACAACAATATATCATAAAATTTCTCCCTTTGGTGATCTAGCCTCTATAGATTTCATACCTTGTTAATAAAACGATGAAAACATGTGATTGTTTTTTGAACATAAGCCCTCTCCTAAATGAGAATGGGCCTTCAACTAGTGGCCCATGATTTATATGTATTTCATAAGTCATTAAAAATGTGTGATCTTATCAGTCAGCTCTGAAACACTTACAGTGCTTTTCGCTTTCTAGGAAATTTTCTTTCTGTCACTATCTTATATTTATTTCCATGGAATAGCAGCACATGTATGTAGTCATGACAGAGTAACTTAGGTGAGAATGTCTCTCTCAGCCAATAAAAATCAAAGCAAGTATTCTGCCTATCTCCCTCCTCCATCTACATTTTCTTTTTCCTATTCCTAGTTTTCTCACATCTGCCCCCAGTACACACATATTTATTTCAATATGTATTTTATACTTTGCATTGTTTTGGTGAACTGGACAGAAAGTACTATGTTATGCCTCAGAAACATGATTTTGTAAGATTGTTTATCTCAGGTACATCTTGTTAGCTTTGTTCATTTTATGAGAGGAATTGAAATAAAACACCTCCACTGTAAATAGGAAGGGCTTCAAAATTAAATTTGGGCATCTGGAGAACAGGGTGCATGGCCTCCAGATTGCATTACTTAGAGAGAGAGGAAAAAGAAAAAAAATAAAACAAAATAAAACCCAGGAACACTAAACAGACTCATAAGAACAAATCCCCATCACAGTGTACACTGGAAACAGACTAAAAATATTAGAAAGCCTAAGAATATTTCCTAAGGAAAGAAACTTTAGCTGTATAACCAGATTATTGATGGGAACGCAAATCCTTTACCAAGATTTGAGAAATATATATATATATATATATATATATATAACTTTATTTTTAATTTTTTTTATTAGTGAATCACTGTGAGGGTACAGTTACAGATTTATACATTTTTGTGCTCATGTTTCCCCCATACAAAGTTCAAGAACCCATCCCTTCACCAGTGCCCATTCTCCACCACCAGTAAACCCAGCATCCCTCCCACCCTCCCCAGTCCTGTCTCCTCCCACCCCACACTGCCACTATGGCAGGGTATTCCCTTTTGTTCTCTCTCTCTGATTAGGTGTTGTGGTTTGCAATAAAGGTGTTGAGTGGCCATTGTGTTCAGTCTCTAGTCTACATTCGGCACGTGTCACCCTTCCCCTGCATGACCTCCGACCACATTTTATTTGGTGTTCCCTTCTCTGAGTTGCCCAGAATGAGAGACCAGCCTCCAAGCCATGGAGACAGCAGCCCTTTTGGAAAACAATATGGACGATTCTCAAAAAACTAGAGGTTGAGCTTCCATTTGACCCAGCAATATCACTGCTGGGAATATATCCCAGAGGAGCAAAAAAGTATAGTCGAAATGACATCTGCACTTATATGTTCATCGCAGCACTATTTACAATAGCCAGAATCTGGAAAAAACCTGAGTGCCCTAGAAGAGATGACTGGCTGAAGAAACTTTGGTACATCTATACAATAGAATACTATGCAGCTGTTAGATTTGAGAAATATTTTGTAGAGACCGTTTGTCAGAAGCACAGGATGAAGGCAGCTCTGAACTGGGCTTTGTGGGAGGACCCAGAAACTGAGTTTCCCCGAGGGCTTCCCCAGATTGGGCTCTATTATATACATATATACTGTACTATGGACTGGAATGACAGTACAGCAGGTAGGGCGTTTGCCCTGCATGCGACTGACCCGGTTTGATTCCTCCATCTCTCTCAGAGAGCCTGGCAAGCTACCAAGAGTATCCTGCCTGTACAGCAGAGCCTGGCAAGCTACCCGTGGCATATTAGATATGCCAAAAATAGTAACAACGAGTCTCACAATATCACTATATCACTGTCATCCCATCGCTCATCGATTTGCTCAAGCAAGCAAGAGTAACGTCTCCATTGTGAGACTTGTTACTGGCAAGCTGTCCATGATGTATTCTATATGCCAAAAACAGTAACAATAAGATATATAGATATAGATATATAGATATAGTGGGGGCTTCATTCAGTGGTGTTGGGAATGAAATGCATAGATTCACACTTGCAAGATACATGGTCTCCCACCTAACTCTGAAAGATTGTCCCGAATTGATTTGTCACACAAAACAAAAACTGATTCCTTTGCAATTCTGAGTTCTAATAAGGTTTTCTCTTTGGGAAAGATTAGAAATGAACGTGATTCTAAAAGAGAAAGATGAATGGATGAGGCCAGTGGAATTTGAGTATGTCTCCCATCGATAAAGAACAGATTGAAGAATCCAGGGGAATCATTAAACAATGTGTCAAATCCAGGTTTCCATGCCTTTCATCAGAAAGTCTGAGAAGTAGCTGTCTGAATAGCTCTCGATTGACCAGTCTTGCCTTGCAGACAGGGATTGCTTCACACAAGGAGAATGTTCAGGCAACCTCATGCATGTCAACTAGTTCTACAACGCTACTATTCTAATGACCAGTCGAACACAACTCAAGGGAAAGGCTCAAGAAGCAAGCCAGAATGATCCCAAGTGAGATCAGCCCTCGCTATACTGAGGCGAGGGATTTAGCCCTAGTATTATGAAATACGTATGTATGTTTTAGCATGAAAAGATAAATGTTGGGTGGTTTTCCACATGTGCAGGAGACCCAGCAGCCTTTCCCAGCTGTCTCTCAGTCACTCACCAGGGTGGGACTTCCTAAGGATGCTGTGCTACTCAGGCCCGAGGGGAGGCTGGCCTAAGCCTGACCAGCAGTACTCGGACTTCCCAAGACAGAGCTGGACCATCTGCGTTCCAGCCAAGTGCTTTCCCTTCTATAACTCTCTCTCTTTCTGGTCCCAGAATTTAATTTTTATAAGGCAGATTCTAATTTAGCACAAATTCAAAAATTCTTTCTCATCGGAAAAAAGCAAACCAGCATATGAACTACAGTTGGCAATCAACAGATCCCAGGATTGCCCCTTCAGTTCTTATCACTGTCACTGTCACTGTCACTGTCATCCTGTTGCTCATCGATTTGCTCGAGCAGGCACCAGTAACATCTCCACTGTGAGACTTGTTGTTACTGTTTTTGGCGTGTTAGAATAATGATATCCATTCCATGTCCAGTAATTACTTTTGCTACATCCCCACATCCCTAAGTAACACTTTACCTATTTTCCTTCTTTTGTTTTTAAGAAAAACAACCCAATTTTTAAAAATTCAGGCCACACCTGGTGGTGCTCCTGGGCTGTTCCTAGCTTTGTAGTTAGAAGTCATGTCCCCTGGTGCTCAGGGAACCATATGTGATTCCAGTTATTGTACTGGCATCAGCTGCAAGCAAAGCAACTCCTTTGCCTCCTGGACTATCTCTCTGGATCTTTGCTCTTAATTGTTTGTTTGTTAGGGGGCCACCCTTGGCAGTACTCAAGGGCTACTTTGGGTTTGTTTTCAGGGGTTCTTATGGTGTTAAGGGGTCTATGTGGGGTCCGGTATGAATCCCAGGGACTCTACAGGCAAAGAATGCACTGCAGAAATTTGGACTGTCTCTCTAGTCTATTCTGTATGATTTTGTTTTGTTTTGGGGAGGAAGCATATATAGCAATGCGTAAGCTTTCACCCTAGCTATGTGCTCAGAGTTCACAGTGTTTCTCACGGGACTATCTTCAGTGCCAGGGATCAAACTAGGGTTAGTCACGTGCACAAAAGCACCAAATGCCCTATACTATCTCTCTATACCTTCTCTATCTTTTTTAAGGTTTAGTACATTTGGTAGCAATCACTGATATTCTCAGTACCCTTCTAGTCAGACTGTTTCCAGAATTTAGGTTTTCTGTCATATAAAACAAACTATCAACTCTTCATTACTTCAATGACCTCCAAACTCTGTATTTGCAGTATATTATTTCATCAGGATTCAACAGTAAAAAAAAGGTAAAAATATTGGTTTGGACTAGAGAAAGATTTAATGTATGAGATCATAGAATGTTTCAGCTGTAAAAGAAATGGCAAGAACCAAATCAAGGAGGTGATTTAAAACTGAGTCGTCTGCTCCGGTACAGAATTTAGTGGCCTCTAGGGTATGCTGAGCAAAGTGAATTAATAGAGATAGAGGAAACCTTTTTGTTTTGATTCTACTGTTTCTACTTAAGTTGCAAGTTAAATATACATGTGTCTTTAACAGAATTCTGAGAAAGGTGATACGTAAAAATAAAGATGATACTAGCATCATCAATAGAC
The DNA here is from genome assembly GCF_027595985.1 of Sorex araneus. Lineage (NCBI taxonomy): Eukaryota > Metazoa > Chordata > Mammalia > Eulipotyphla > Soricidae > Sorex > Sorex araneus. The sequence continues at coordinate 341,681,748 of NC_073302.1, read as the reverse complement.
ATTATCATTAACCCAATCTTCTGCTTTTTTCAGAGAAGAGTCAGTATTAGAATTTTAGAAAGCTCTGGCTTGTGTTCATGTATTTGGTAGAGGACAATGTTAGATTAGGGTAAAGTAGAAAACCGCTGTGACCATTTAGAGAAATGGTACATGTAGTTAAAGGGTTCTCACCTAGCATTCAGGGTTCTTGGTCTTAGTTGAGGAGTTTTGTTAACCATCAGGGTATGATGTTAGATAAATCATGGTTCTCTGCCTTGTGTCCATCACTGTATCACTGTATCACTGCCATCCCATTGCTCATCAATTTGCACCAAAGTCACCAGTAACGTCTCCATTGTGAGACCTGTTGTTACTGTTTTTGGCATAAAGAATATACCACTGGCAGTTTTCCAGGCTCTGCCATGCGGGCGAGATACTCTCGGTAGCTTGCTTGGATCTCTGAGAGGGATGAAGGAATCAAACCCAGGTTGGCCGCATGCAAGGCAAATGCCCTACCTGCTGTGCATTCACTCCAGTCCCCTTGTGCACATATACATTAAATTTGATCATCTCTAAGTTTCATTACAGTATAAAATTATGAATCTTTACAATTATATATTGTAAAGATAATCCACATACATTGCATGTTTTATTTGTGTATTATATATTCAACATTGAATAAATTATTAATAGTATATTATACATATGAAATAGGAAAGCAATGCCACAATGCGTACTCTCTTATCTTATAACCTGTTTTTAGAGAAATTAATTCAATCTCCCTAAAATTAAACATTTGGATGATCATTAGGCAGAGTTCAGGAGGAGTTTAGATATCAGATGAAAGGAAACCAGGTTTCTAGACTCACACTTGAACCAAATCCTCAAAGCTGGCCTCCAGCACTTCAGGCCTGTGCCGCAGTCCAAACCCTTCATCGAGAAGCCACAATGCCGGTGGGGGGGGGGGGGGGGAAGGGGGGTGGTCATTATAGAGAACACAGGAAATGTGCAGATCCTGGCTTCCCAACACTCATAACTAAAATTATACCCAAGGCTTAAAATTCACTCACAATTCACTTATTGAGAACGACTGCATATCATTTACAGTCCAGAGTGCTAGGACTAGGTAGATTCATGTACATGGAGACTGTGGGTAGTTTGGTTTATAATTGTCAGTAGGTGTGTGGCCATGTAAGAACCAGTAACAGTGAGAAACAATTACAGGCTTCGGGTTCTCGAGTTATAGTTTCTCTTTAAGTATTTATCACTGTATGACAGGCAGATACCCTGTGCAAATTAATTGCTAAATATTACCTTAGCAGTGGCCTGTCATTAAGGCAATCAGCTTCCTAAATTGTACCACCCCGGAACTCCTTATGATTCAGCAGCTGCAAGAACAGTGTGACACATCAGGAAGCCACCGTGCATCTACAAAAGGTCAAGGGTAGTACTTAGACTGGTAGGATCTTTGTAAAGCACTGGTTAAAAATCTGATAATCATGCATAGCACTGTAGCACTCTTGTCCTGTTCATTGATTTGCTCGAGTGGGCACCAGTCACATCTCCATTGTGAGACTTGTTGTTACTGTTTTTGGCATATTGAATACACCACGGGTGGCTTGCCAGGCTCTCCTGTGCGGGTGGGATACTCTCAGTAGCTTGCCGGGCTCTCTGAGAGGGGCGAAGGAATTGAACCCAGGTCAGCCTCTTGCAAGGCAAATGCCCTACCCTCTGTGCTATCACTCCAGCCCTGTATTATGGCTCCAGCCCTGACAATCACACTTGCTGTAAAATAAATTATCACTTTATTTGGGTTTTTCCCCCTTTGAGGGCCACTCCCAGATTTTACTCCTCACTCTGCACTCAGAGGTCACTTCTGGCAGGCTCCGAGGACCATATGGGACACTGGGAATCAAGCATAGCAAGTGCTCTACCCACTGTACTACCACCCTGGCCCCAAATGCTCGCTATGTTAACAAATAGATCATACCCTTAAGCTTTCATAATAGACTCTGGAGGCTTTTGTTTACTTGTGAATGTCGGTATATAAAATATATATGTACACATATTTAAATACATACACTGTGAATGGAAGAAAAGGAATCTAGCAAAATAATTCATAGGATTAAAAATAGAAGTTCCATATGCATCTTCCCTCGGAACAGAGTTGGGAACACTGCGTGTTATACTTTGATTTCAATTTCTGCTATGTCTTTGTAAACACATTCTTAAAAGTAATTGCTGCGAACCAAATAGCATATTTGATTCTTTACAGTCATCACAAAAACTAATACCAAGCATCAGTGGGGAAGAATAGAACTTTGTAACTATGGTGGTATGAACTCCAGAAAGGTAAATCATTTAACTTAAGAATGAAATATACAAAAGTCATTTGTAAGTGTCTGTTGTTATTGATATTTAATTACCTGTGTTTAGGAAATGAAAGTTTATTCCTAGGAGGATTCCCCAAATTTGAAATAAGTAAAAGAGTCTATGTCTCAAAAGGCACACCAAGCAAGTCCTCTGAGGGCAATGTGGAAGGATGTTACCATCCTGAGACATTGTCCTGGCGTCCACCAATTTCTAACAAATACATTGGGATCTTGAATAATTTGTAGGTGGAAGAAGCAATAGAGCTGTTTGATTCCCCAATGTATGTGTCAAACCTCATGAGTTTTGGTGCAAGTGGATATTTTTGTCATTCATCCCTGTACTTTTTCCTAATTACCCAGATATCTGAGACTTATGACTTAGCTAATGAATACTGCCAACTAGGAAACCCCAAGAGGAATCTCTATAAATTTCCTGCTCTCTGTACTTATCTTCTGTGGATGGGCTCAGCGATCATTTTAGTAGGAAAAACAGAAAGTTTTGCCTGTAGAGAACGGAAAGCATTGGAGAACAGGGAGGATGGATTGAATTAAACAGATAGCATATGAAATAAACATGGTCTCCAAAGAGAATTTTCTGAGCAGATCTTTGTAAAATGAGCCAGTGGGGGTGAAGGGGGAGAAGGCATAAGAAAATTTTCAAACTGAAAATAAGCTATGTAGAGCTGAGATTATTTTTTCTTGAATTTTCTGTGATTTTGATGATATAGAGTGTTATAGGGTATATTCAAGAGCTGGTGGGTATGTTCCTGATCCCCTACTGCCTAAATGAACTTTCAGCACCCAGAGGAGAATAGAATAGAATCGCAACTTGTCATCTTTAGTGTCTGCTTGACATATTAGTGACAGTGGTGTTGCCAATGCAAAGCAGACCTCATGTTTATCTAATTATCTGCCAGTGCTAATACAAGTCAGACCTGCCAGTTCCTGGGATTATCTGCAGCCTTTGAAGCATTCATAAGGCGGAACACTGGCCCTTCTTTATTTCTAGTTATGGAGGAGAAGGAAAGCAAGAATAAATGGAACGCATTGATAATCCATAACTTCAACTACTTCTCTAACAATCAGTAAATAATCAAGCAAATAGCTTTTAATTTAATTTGCCCCCTCTTGCCTTGCTGAGAATCTCTGGTTGCAGTGCCAGTTATTTGTGAGCTAATCATTTTTAAATGATTCAAATGCTAAGGACCCATAACTGGCTGTGATTACAAAAGTATAAAATAATTCAGATGAACATTCATGAAGTCATTAATTTGTTGGGGAAAAAAAGTCCTACATTGTAGTTTAATGACAAGGAAGATACACTCCAGAGAAGGGAGAAGTGCCTGTATAACAGGAATCACCAGAGATTTCATGACGGAATCAGAAATGGATCTGGAACCAGGCATTTCATGTGGGAGGCTCAGAGGCAAAAGGTCTTTGGAGGAAGGGGAAATATCTTGGGTAAAGTTACTGAGATGCGCCTGGAGAGTTTTTATTGGAATGATCAGACTAGAGCAAGGATCTGTGGTGAGGTATCGAAGAAACTAAGATATATTTGATGTGGTGGAGCCTGATAATAGAACACTGAAAATGTGGAACAGTTTCCCATGACTTCGGGGTTATGGGGAAATCATGTTAGGTTCATGTTTCCTGAGGGTTGAATTATTTCCTTGAGTAAAGAAGTAGAAATTGGACAGAGAGGGCTGATGAGTCCATAGATATCAAAGTCAGAAACTATAATTTAAAAATTCCAAGAATTTGAAAAATAAATCAATATATATCTAACACATCTTGGGGGAGTGTAAAAAATGGCTTCAAATATATACTCTTTAAAGAAGGAGATAGATTGTCAGGACTGGTGTGTGGAAATGAAAATACAGGGAATGACTGGTTGGGTGAAATGAAGGAGTGGCAGATGTAAACTACAATGGCGTGCATGAACTGCTTCCTGAGGAGAGTTGCAGTCTTGATCTTACTGTCTTTTGTCTTTATGTCAAGTTACTTTACTCCACAACCTGAAAGCACAGTTTCCTGGCATCCAACATGCAAACATTCATGATATTTAAAACCCACAGGAGCCAATATCCAAGAATAAAATCACAGTCTTTTGGGCACAGCCCCTTGCCCATCTCAGTGTGGGAGATTTAACCTACCTGTTCCTGTCCACCATTCTCAGGTCACTCTCCTGGGGGGCTGCATGTGGTTAGCCACCACATTCCCTGGCAGGTAAAAAATTATAAACTGGATGTAGAGGGGAGGGTGGTGGGAAGATAGGGTAAGGATGTTGCTATTAATAGGTCCTAGAATACTGGAGTCCATGGAGATGCTTCTGAAGTCTCACATTTAACACCAGAAGTAATAAATTATAATTTTTAAAAAATAAGCACCCCCCAAAAAAGTGCATTTTCCCTTCTCCCTCCTTATTCATTTTCATATGCCTTATGTGTGTGTGCATGTGCACACACATACACACATACAATATAATATTTGCATTATTAAGAAACAAACTATTATTTAAGACTATATAAAAGACAACTGCATTCATCTGTAGATAAAATGATCAACTACTCAAATCTCATGTAACTTCCTGCTAACATGTATAAGCATGCATGGTGTACATAATCTTATAAATATAAAATCGTGGAGAAGAGAAGCCTAGACTTGTATATATAACTCATATTCATTAAACATATAATTTATATATTTTATACTTATAAATGTGTGTATATATAATATATACTTTAAAAGCAAGAATCTCATTGAGTAGGATTATGTCTTTTTCCATTGAATTTCATGTGTAAATAATGCAAATGCTTTTTAAAAAACATAATTGAAATACTGAACAATAAAATTTTAAAAATTTACACCTTTAGTTTGTAAATACATAAAACCATTATTATTTTACAAGAATTGTTAGTGCATATCATCAATTTCTATCTGCTCAGTAGGTAAATAAAAGTAGTTGTATATAAAAGTCAAACCCTGGGAAAAAGTGCCATGATTTTCTTAGTCTATAGTTCAGTTTTCACGGTCCATAATTCCATTTTTCTGCTGATAGTAGCAGGTGTGATTCTTTCAGACCCACCCATATATCCTAGTTATCCCAGAGCTTCTTAGGATGGATGAGTATTCTACAAGAAGGCTCAGATTTGTTGCTGGAAAGTGACAGTGCCCTAAAGTAATCACAAAATAATAAAAAAAAATTCATTTAATCACGGATTCCTGGATTGAAGCTCAGGCAGTGGTATATTTTTTAAAATTTTCCCATGGTGAATGTAGTGTATATCTAAGATTAACAAACACAGGCTTAGGAGATTCATTTACTACGGGGTCATTTGAACATGGCCTTGGCAAGGTGCAAAAAAAGTGGTGAGGATTAGGTTGACCAAGGCCAAGTGGATGCTTGACCTTGAACCTGGTGAGAAAATGATGATGGGGCAGAGTAATAGAACCAGGATTCTCGGTGGCTGTTGTTGTACAGGAGGGAGGGCAGGGTCCGTGGCAGCTTTCTCTGGAGCTCAGGAAACCATCCCTGCTCAGACATTTCAAGGTGGGAAAATGCTCTCTGGCAGCCACTTGCTGTTAAGATACTGTAATTGTACAAAATGCAGCACAACCCAATGATGTTGCTTCTGCCAAGGTCAGAGCATTCTCTTGAACACACCAGCTTCCAGCCTCTGCCATGCGAGTGTATACACTGGGCACCCACCACCTGCTTGGCCTTCACCTGATAAACCTCACAGAATAATGGCAGTTCTGAAAATAGGTTTTACTTTGAGTAAACACTAAGGAATTGTCTCAAACCAATTTATGTGGCATGTTTTCAGCCTCTTTGGGTTCTTTGTCCTTTTTACATATCAGGAAGCTGAAGTCTTGACTTGATCTTGTTCAAACAAAGCAGAATCCATGACTGTTCATTTGTTTCTCAGTTCCCATTCAAGTATCCCACAATTCCCTTTAATAAAAACAAATAAATTTGCAGTCATGATGTGTCTCTAAGCATGGTGCTTAAGGAATCATGTTATTATTCTAACCAGATATTACAATGAGTATATGATTTTGTTGTAAGCGTCATCAGCCACTGCTGACTGTATCTGCTCATATGACACCTCCGCTGTGTGCCTTTACATGAACTCTGTTTGGTCCCCAGTATCAGTCTTCCACGGTGTTCTCATTCCCATTTTACTGTGTCACACTATAGAAAGAAGTCACTTGAAATCCAGTTGTGACTGTGGGACCCACACTTTCGCCACAGTGCCACACTCTCCACAGTGACAGGGCCACAACTGATGGGAGGCAGAACTCAGTATGCCCTTGAGACCGGCCTGCACCGTCTCCACATTGATCACTGGCTCTTATCCCTGAGTTTTTCAGCCTCACTCTCTCCTCTGTCAGAGCAATACCTTATAGAGCGCTCCCAACCCAAGTTTCTCATAGCCTGGCTGTATTAGATTTATTTTTCTGGAGAATACTTACATATCTCACCTGTTTGTAATAGAGTTTTATTTTGCTACCCAGCATAATTTTCATTCCTGTGGTTTAGAAGGCAGAAAATACTGTTAAGCTCAGTCAGAGTTCTAAACAGCTGTTCTGCATGTCTCTTTGTGTAGCTGTAGCAATGCATCACGTTCAGATATCTGAGCCCTGGACTGTCAGCGTTGCTGTGCCCATGCCAAATGCTTTCAGATAACATGCACTAAGCAAAAACTGAAGTTAGGTTAAAAGCACCAAAGTCATTTTATTCTAATCCTTGAGTGTATTAGCATCTGGACGTTGAGGAGTACCACCTGCTCTCGGGAAAGCTGCTGGAATTAAATCTGTGCATTAAAGAAAAGGAAAAAAATGTCTTTTTAAAGAAAGATATGTAAAAAAATCACTAGGATTATATAAATTTGAACAAATTGTCTTTGGGGATTTTTAGTTTTAAAGAGTTATTTGTCAGAAATTACCCTTTGGCAGTTAACTTTCCACTTATAGTGAGAAAAAAAAATGGTGACCCATTTGACAGGCTGTAATTTACACTCAACTTTTTAAAGCTACTTCTATGACAAATCAGATGACAAAACACATAAAAGCTGTATTTAACGCATGATGTAAGGGCTTTCTGTCAAAATGAGTGTCAAATTCAGACCTGAGTTAGGGTAAGAGAGATCCCATGAGACTGACACCCAAGGACAGTAGATACAAGGGCCAGGGGGATTGCCCCATAGCTGGAAGCCTGCTTCATAAGTGGAGAGGAGAAGGCAGATGGAATAGAGAAGGGATCACTAAGAAAATGATGGCTGGAGGAATCAGTCAGGATAGGAGATGTGTGCCCAAAGAAGATAATGGACCAAACATGATGACCTCTCAGTGTCTCTGTTGCAAGCCATAATTCCCAAAAGTAGAGAGTATGGGGAATATTGTCTGCCATGGAGGCAGGGGAAGGGTGGGAAAGGGGGATATACCAGGAATATTGGTGGTGGGGAGTATGCACTGGTGGAGAGATGGGTGTTTGATCATTGTGTGATTGTAACCCAAACATGAAAGCTTGTAACTATCTCACAGTGATTCAATAAAATGTGAAAAAAAGAGAGATTCCCATGAAGAGTTCAGAATATGACTGTTTCAGTCTGCTTGCTTGGGAAGTTACAGCACATCAGACAACATATATGAATTTCTCAAATCTGAAGTATGCTTGGTTTGATTAGTTAAAAAGAATGTAATGCAAAATGACAGCCTCTGCCTGGCTTGCCTTCGGCAAAAGAAGGACAGGCTACACAAAGCGACCTTTCAAGATTCCCCTACCAGAATATGATTTTGCAGTTGTTTAGCTTCGGGGTCTGAGTTAATAGTGTAACCACGTGCTATCTGTGCCATTAAAATGTGGAAAGAGGGGTGAGCACCCTGAAAATCTTAGAATCTTGACATAGTGTCTAAGCAGTGTCCCTGCTCTCTGCATTGGGCTAGACTTCCATTGGTGTGTTGGCCAAGAATGGAGCAGAAGGAGGTGGATTATACAAGGAAGGGGCATAGTGTAAAGCAAATGAAAATATGGAGGCAGAGTCTCAGTGGGAATGCAAGGCATTTGGTGGTGGGAGGAGTATGGGAGAAAGCTGAGCGAGGGTGTAAGGATAACAGATAAAACTATCTCATCTAAACTCTGGCTCATGTCACCCTGTTCTAGTAAGTGGCCAAGAATCTTTTCTATTTACCGACTGAACTACTCAATATTATGATTATCATATGACCTTACGCTGTAGGATTTCACTCACAGGTGATATACAAGCAAAGCAAATGAATGGACAAAATAAAACCAAAAAAAAGTTTAGAAACTAGAAGGCCAAATTAGTATTAGAAGGATAGGAGCTAAGGGATGCCTTTTCCTTAAGGTAAGAAGGTCAGTTGTGTGCTGAAGTTTAGATTGGTCTTTAAATGAAGAACTTTATGTAGTATATAGAGATGTTGATTTATAATGATGTACCCTTTAATCATGTTGTAATGTCTTGCTATTTTAATCAAAAATTAAAATGTTACCCTTTCCTTTAAGAGAAATCGACATATATTAACAGATATGAAATAAAATGATTTCTTATAAACAAACTCTGGCACCCTTGCACCCAGATCACATAAGAAGAGATAAGCAGTGTCCTTTAGGACCTTTCCCAGTCCCTGAAAATGCAGACCATGGAAGATTCCCTTTAAATATTTATTCAGAAATTCACCTTTCTATCATCACATAGAGTTAAATAGCATCCCTCACTAGTATAGCCCTTCTGACTCTATCTAGAAAGAAAACAGGTAGGTAGCTTAGTATTCTCAGCATACTGATATGAATCTATCATGCAACAGGAACTCTAGTAAGCCTGAGGGAAAAAATAATAAAAGGAATGAAGCAATCAACCTAGGAAAAGTATTTCAAAAGAGAAAAATTTTAAAATGGCGAGCAAAAATATGGACAATATCCATATTGTCAACCAAGATAAAAACATTTTTGGAGGTAGCTATAGAGTGATAGAATAAATATATCTGCTCCATGTAAATTTATTAAATGCAACTTTCTTTCTCTTTTTTTTTAGATAAAAAACCTCTTCATGAAATAAAACCCCAAAGTAAGTTATCTTTCCTCTTGTGGATATCATTTACTCTCATATTTGCTGCCTTTCTGTTTAGGAGCTGAGCAGAATTGAAGTTCACATGAAAACCAGGGTTTTTGGACTTCTCCTGGGCTTTAGCATTATATATCAGAGGTTTTACTATATATGAAATATGTATGCTCCTGCCCTCCCTCAAATTAAAAGTTTGTCTCTTCTCTTAATTCCGTCTTTCTCTTAAGTCCACTTCTCTGCAAATGTCATCTAGGAGTTTTATTTCTAAAGTGAGTTATAACATTACTGTTAATATTTGGCAGGACATGATTTTATGAGAATGCCCCGAGCAAAATCTGACCATACCATATGCCTCTCCTTCGTGGATCAGGGACACTTAAAATGCAAACTGTGAAATCCATGGCATCTGGCTATATTAGGAACCAGTTTTCTAGTGAAACTAATCATCATGAACTGAAAATATCTGTGTCTTTACGCTTTGAACCCTCTCTGTGCAGGCTGGTTGTGGAGAGGCCTTTCTATAATCTGCATCTTACGTATTCAGTAAGAGATGGGAAGAGGTGCCCATTTGGAGAGTTAGAAACTCAGCATTGGACAAGATGGGTTCTTTCTTGGCTGGACTTCAGAGCTCTCTGGAGTTCTTTCAAAAATTCTAGGTCCACAGTTGGAAAAATAACTCAAATGACTAAGCTCATGCTTTGCATGCCTAGGGCCCATGCGTGATCTGCAGCTTCATGTCCCCCCCGCTCCCCCCCACCCACAGACACTACACAAGCATCATCAGGACAGGTCCCTGAGCATTGAGTTAGGAATAGTTTCTGCATACTGATTCCCAGGATATATTCTGGAAATCAGTGTATATCCTGGGAATCAGCATATATATATGTATATATACATATATGTGTGTATAAATATATGTGTGTATAGAATGTATAGAGAGATAACAACAAGTCTCACAATGGAGACGTTACTGGTGCCCACTTGAGCCAATTGATGAGCAATGGGATGACAGTGATACAGTGACATATATATATATATATATATATATATATATATACATAGAGAGATACTGAGATATAGAAAGATACTGAATCCCAGCATATATAGTGATTTCCATACACACACACATATATACATACACTCCAGACCAAAATTGAAAATTCGGGAACTGTATTAAAGCTCAAGGATCCCTATTTTTTGGACTTTCAAACCCAGATCAAGGTACACTTTATTTATAAAAACTGTGATTGAACAGTGAAATCCTCACCATAGTGTAGGTCAAATTTTTTTTTTACCGATCCCCAAAAGTTCCAACAGGACCCCTGTTTTTTTTTTTCTTTTTGGGTCACACCCAGCAATGCACAGGGGTTACTCCTGGTTCATGCACTCAGGAATTACTCCTGGCAGTGCTCGGGGGACCATATGGGATGCTGGGAATCGAATCCAGGTCGGCCACGTTCAAGGCAAACGCCCTACCCACTGTGCTATTGCTCCAGCCCCATCCCTGTATTTTGAAGTTTCTTGGGTAATGCCAGTGTGTAACTTGGATCACAAAACCACTGTCTTAGAAAGTTGTTTCTCAAAGGGTAGATCAGAAACTGTGGCATAACAGTATGAAAGCTTGATTGGATCTAGTTAAATCTACCACACCTCAGGATCAAATGAATGAATTAGAATTCCTGACTTTGGGAGGGCCCTTGAGAATCTACATTTTAATATGTTCCTCCATAGGACTTTGAGGTACTCAGGGAGAAGTCCCAAGTGTAAGAGACACTGAGAGAGAAGAGTGTCATTAGTACAGCTCTTAGCAATAGGGTACTTAGACATCTACCCCAATAGTCTTTTTTCCAAAGCCTGTGAAAGATGTCGCGAATCAGTGTCTCTTGTCTTCTTATCAAGTGAATGATGTTTGTTTGTTTTTTTTTGCTAATACATTTTATGTTATTGAGACTGGGTTCTTAAGGTTCTTACCTTGCATGTGACCAGCTCAGTTTGATCGCCGGTACTGCATTGTCCCAAAAGCACTGCCCGGGGATGGATCACTCCTGAGCACAGAACCAGGAAAAGTGCCTGAACTCTGCTGCGTAACACACACACCACACACACACACACACACACACACACACACACACACACACACACACACACACACACACCAGACAATGGTGTTATTAAATTTGATGTTATTAAAATTCAGATTGCTTGGAAACGTTAGTCGATTTGTATTGGTCGCCCTCTGTACAAGCATAAAGACCCTTTCAGAATAGACAGAAATCACTAAATTGGGACAAGAGATAAGAGGAAAGACAGGAAGTTTGCTCTTCATTATGTTACTTCACACGGTCTTGGGATATAAAGATAGCTTTACTTTCAGGATCTGAGAACTTAGCCAAACAATAAAAGCAAACAAGCTTTCCTAATTTTTTTTCACTGCTCTCTACTGCTCATAACATATCATTGTACCCAGGTACCACCCCTGATATCTTGCATGCCTTATTCTGGATTCATGGGAGGGTTGAAGGTGGGGAGACAGGAACTTTTATGTGGCTTGTGTGTTTGAGTTAGAGAGAGAAAAATAAATGGATCCCTGCATGCATATTAAGCTTGTGCCCATGTCAAGACCTGAGGGTGACAGCTGGCATAAGTGAACATCAAGTTCCTTCCGGACACTAAGTTCCTCTGTCCACCGGCTCTGTATAACTCTCAACATGAGTTAACTCTCAACGTGAGAGTTACTTAGAAATGCTTGTGTGTTTTTTTAAAAATTAATTTCACGCTTAGTTTGTGAGTCCTGTGCCATTCTAATTTGGTTACATCTGTACTTTCAGCCATAAACCCCACAGTAGCTATTTCTCGTCCTTGGGGACTCCTGAATTCATTTTTGCTTGGGGTTCTCGCTCCTGAACACCATGTTTAATTGCTGGATACTGCAACAGAATCACTTAAACTGTTTTAATTTGTGATTTCCTAAAAATAAAACCTTAGCAGAATCAATGTGATTGCAAACAGCTCCCCGAGGAATCCGATCAGGATTCTCTAAGCTGCATGGTTAGGAGTGCGCTATAGGAATTCAGGCTTGGCAGTTTCCTGAAAGAGGGGCTTAGTTTAAGACTAGGTGAATCATCACTGATGCAAAATCAAAGTCAATTATGAAGATAATTGAGAAACAACCTGTTCCTATATATAGCTACACACATGATCTTCCGAACGGCCTGGTGAAAAGAAAACACAGGCTGGTGCCTCACGGCGGGCTTCCTGAGCAGGCAGGATGAAGAGCCAGTTTTGAGTTGTGGGGCGGTGTGTAAAGAAAGTCAAGTCTTAAGATATCTGTTGGCAAATTATAATGACAAACTGGGGAAAATATGTGCACTGCATAGCTCATGAAAGCACTTATTGTAAATGAGATAATTTAATCAATTACGTTTCCTAATGTACTAAACCGAATGTTTCATTTTCTGCTTCTGCACATCTTAAATTATCTTCAGGTGCTTTATGAGATTTAATCATAGTTAATAGAAACTTCATTACCATCAAATGTGCTTTCAATAAATGTTGTGTAACAATGTCAGGAGGTGCAGTAAAATATGGTAGGTTCTGAATGGCAAACACGCACCCCCAGAGTCACAGTGAAAAATAATATTCAGACAATGAGACTTCTTGGTGGGTTGGGGCTGAGGCTCCCTCAGAGACTGCAAGCTCCTGAGCAGTATGAGGTTCGTACATCCCCCTTCGGAATTCAAAGGAGTAAGCTTCCTCCTATAGAGTAATCTAGAGCCATGCATTCTCTCCTTACACATTGTATTTTTGTACCTAACAAAGATGAGCACTAAGCCCGAATCCAACTAGAAGTTCTAGAATAAGCTAGTAATGAGAAGTTTTCAGTTGACTATTTCATGATATCCTTAATTGCAACTTTTTCAAAGTGCAGTTTGTTTATCCCTGTTGTTAATTTAGCCCTGTCACATTTGGTCTGTTTAGAGAGAATGCCATACTACTAATTCAACTTTCTAACTCTGATATGTGGATTGCCTCCATTGCTCTTTCTTCATCCTCTCCTCTTACTCAGTAGCAATAAACCCTTAAGGTCTGACAGTCTACCATCGAAACGAATCTCAAAGTTGTACACTTCTCTTTCCATTCTACTCATATCCTTGTCTCCATCCTTTCAATAGCTAGTTGCTCTTTTCCTTATGCTAGGAAATGTTCTAGGTGGTAAAGAATCTGCACTGAACAAAACAGACAGGTTCTGCTTCCAGAGGCCGTGCGGCAATAGGAGAAGGAAAGAAAGCAAATAAATGAGGAACTCAGTGATATTCAGCGCTATGTGTGTGGTGATAAATGTTGTAAAGAAAAGACAAACAGGGTGACAAGCTTGGACAGGGCTGGAGGGATTGTTACTTGACTTGTATAGTAGTAGGTGTTATACCATAAAAGGTTTTTTATTTTAGTATAAGGTATTAGAAGCTCCATAAAAATTAAACTTAGATATGGTGGAGAGTGGGGAGCAAGGGAAAGGGGGTGAGGAGACTGTTAGGAGCACTGTAGACGCCTGCAATTACTGTGACCTCCATTCTGAGCTACATAGGAAGCCATTGAGAGTCTTTAATTCATAGCAACATGCCCAATATTTTCAAGGATATACTTTACCTACTACATTTACTATAAACAGAAAGGAACCCAGAGCAGAAGCAATGAGATGAGACCCCTAATCCTGGTCACTGTCACTGTCACTGTCATCCCGTTGCTCATCTCTTTGCTCGAGTGGGCACCAGTAACATCTCCAGTGTGAGACTTGCTGTTACTGGTTTTGGCATATCAAATACACCACGAATAGCTTGCCAGACTCTGCTGTGTGGGCAAGATACTCTTGGTAGCTTGCCAGGCTCTCCGAGAGGGGCAGAGGAATCAAACCCATGTTGGCCTCGTGCAAGGCAAATACCCTACCCGCTGTGCTATCAAATGACAGTGATATAAGTATAATTCATGTGCTACTACCAGTGCATTAATAGCCTAGATTCAAGGGGACTGTGATTTGGTCTACAGAGACAACATTAGAAACTGAAAACAAAACATAGTCTTATTCAGATAAGATACTCCAGTGGATTGGCTGATAGGTTGAATATTGAGTATGAGAGAGAAAAGTGTTCATCTGATTCTAGAATTTGGTCTTTGAAACTAGAAAGATGGTACTGCATTACTGACATGGAAAAAACTTGGTGTAGCAAATTTGAAGGTAGAATCAAGAGTTCTGTGTCAACAAATGCTGTGTTTGGGATATCTATTGAAAAAACAAAATAGAGAGAGAATCTACGGGTTCGCATGTCAGTGAAGAATGCTAGCTGGTGACATAACTCAGGAACCAGTCAGTGTTCCAATGATATGTAAACTTATTAGGTTGAATGAGCTCACCAGATGGCGGGCATGGATGGTGAGAAAAGTTGATCAGCGAGCCTTGAGAGATATCACATTTTAGAAACAGAGGTGTCAGAAGAGCCCCTTCATAGAGATAAACAGAAAAGGAATGATCGACACAGTAAGAGAAAACACAAATGGTAAGAAAATTTTGTACAAAATACAAGATGTCTGCATTGCTAACCAGGATTTTTACATTTCCTCCCTGTATCCAGTTGCCATAAATCAATCTCTCGCTATTTCTAAATGTGCATTTATAGCACCTCCCTACCTAAACCTCTATAACAGATGACCACCATTTCTGTATTTCTGAGATCAAATACAAAGGGCTCTATCAGTGTTGGTTTTGGTTCCACATTTCTTCTTCCTTAATTTTATCACTTCACTTAACACATTGACACCAACCAGTGTGTCCGCTGCTGGCCACACTTGAGTATGGTTCAATTGAACACAAATTGTATCTCCAGCATCAGTGTGTTAATCTGCTTCATCTTGGGGTATTTTCCTCCTCACCATCTATCTCCTCTCTTGTATATTTCTCAACTGAACATATCTTGGTATTGTATTTTCTATATATCTTGTGCCCATTTTAGCATATACTTCCTTAATCATTCTAGTACTTCTGCCAGAAGCTTCTTTTCCTACACTTAATTTGTGTAATTTATTATCTTCTAGGGTTCCAGCTTAACTGTCACTTTCAAAGTTTTGGTCCTCACCCACCTCCCAAGGCTTGATTAGATTGTCAGTTACTCTGAAATTTACTTTAGCAGCAAACTGTTTGCTGATTTCTTCATTGATTCTAAACTTGTCTGGATACTCTTTCTGATGGACATGTTCTTTGCCATATAGTAGGCAGTACTGAATCTTAGTCATCATTTTATCTGTTGCACTTGCAACTCTGTGTTGTGTATATTAGACATTCAGCAAATATTTATTGAGTTCTGGGTTTTAAATATTCCTGATAATCCTTCACTGAACCTCTTCTGAATAAGGCAGAAACAAAGAAGTTTGCTTCTATTATTACATAGTACATATTGTAGAATTATTTTTTGTCAGTAGTCTTGAGCAGTGAAACATGAAGGAAAATTTTCCTACAATTTCAGTACAAAGTAGAGGAAAACAAATGACTTGAAGAAGAAAACAGTTCTTTTTATGGCAGTGGTATCATGTTTCCAAGCATTACTCAGTGGTCCTGGGATCCATTTCCAGTGATACTTGGTGGTGGTTCAATGCTTATCAAGGATTTGATGTGTGCAGGACCTGCAGATCAGGGGTTAACCAGGCCATCTGGTTGGTTACTCTGGCACCAACTGTACCCTGTGATACTTAAGAGAACAGGTGGTGCCAGGAATTAAACCTGTGCTGATGTGCCCTAACCATTGTGTTATCTCACTATCTCCCATCCCAGAGAACATTTTATAGCAATCATCCACCTGTGTCAAGTACTCGGCTAAATCCTAAACTCGGTGATTCCCAGAATCAATTCTACCAAAGAATGGTAAAATATCACTTTATTGTCTGAAGACAAAATAGGTTCTTCTCCTCACTGATATACATCCTACTCTGCCTCTTACCCAAAATATACTGCCTTCATACGCAGTAGAATTCCTACTCATACATATTCAGGGGAAGGGTTGAATCACACCTGGTGGCAATTGGGATACTCTAGGCTCAGTACTCAGGGGTGAATCCAGACAGTTTTGAAGGGATCATGTACTTGACATTTGATCCATATCTCTGACCCAAAACTTTTGTTTCCCTACTCTTTTACTTCAAAGAATTCTTCTATTTTTAAATCTTCATAGGATTAGGAAACTCCTTAGAAGATAGGATATCTGATGTTGACAAGCACAGCTTGGACATTCTCTTTCATGCAGTGTAGATTGAAGAAGTACCTTGAACCAACAGAGTTGTTTATGTCTTTGGGCCATACCTTTAAATTCTCACCAGACTCTCAGGCTTCTCTAAGATATCATTAGGCTTCTGGCATCAACACTGATCTTCTACCCCTGCTTTAAAACACATTTTCCCCCTATTTTCCCATCATTTTCCTCATCTCCTGCTGATTATTTTCAATTACATAAATGCAGCATTTTCCACAAATTGCATGACTTGTTTTGTCCTTCAGAATCATTCCTACTGTGAATCAATTCAAGACATATATATGTGCAGCATTTGTGATTTCCTTAGTACTTGCAATTTTTTATGATCAAATTTTTATCTCATCATGTGTGATGTCTTTTCTTCTGACCATTTTCAGTTATACCATTCACCATATACCATAATGGATATGAGAGATTTTGTTCATTAAGTATCTCCAAACTTTGTACAAGCACAATCAGTATCTTATTTAACATCAAAAATAACATGGGTACTTGTGAGAAATAGGTAGTCAGAGCCCTCATCTCTCCACCTGTTAGTATAGTCAGTCTATAGAGTTTATATCTTCATTTCTCAAAAAAAGGAAATTAAATAAAGTAAAGTTGTTATATCAAGGACAAGAGTGTAAATATTCTGTTTTTCTATTCTCATACTTTGTCTTCCTAACTGGTAGGGAAAATCTTCCTCCCTCTGAAGTCCAAGCATACGGTTGTCAGATAAAATAGAGGATCCTTCATTGTATGAGTGAAACCCATCATAAACAGCTTTGTAATGGTCTGTCTTACAGATATTTAATATTTTTTCAAAAAAGAGGATCCTTGATAAACTTTGAATTTTAGATAAACAATGAATATACTTTTAGCATAAACATATTTCAAATATTGCATGGAACATATTTATATCAAAATTCTTCATTATTAGCCTTGAAATTAAAATGTCTTAAAACTTACTAAATTCGGCAGTCTTTCATAAAATGGAAGAAAATAATACCTGTGTACTATCATGACATATTTTATAGAATATATCACCTTAACTATTAATTTTGGTAGAATGGCTAAAATTGAAATAGGTTTTGGAGGGGAGAGATTTTAGCAAAGATTTTTTGTAAGTATTAACAAAAAGAATAATTTAAAAAGGCTGCTGAAGTATAATATCTACTTGGAAAAGATCATTAGGTTTGACACACAAATGAAAGTTAAAAGCATTTGGAAAATTGAATGGGGCCAAGCATAAAGTATCTTAACCCATAAGTTCCCACTGGACCAAATACACATAAAAGAGTCATTGAAAGTTATCAGAGTGACAGTAGCCAAATTGTGTTTGGGAAAGAACAACCCACGGGTACTTTCCTTTGCCCAGCCTGAGTTCTAGGTGAGATGATTCGTTATAATGTAGGTGTCAACTAAGGTGAAATTGAGATGTGAGAGACTCTAAAGATACCATGAGAAAGGGCCATAGTTGTTGGGATGAATTTAACAGAAATAGAATGAAAGATTTTTTTTTTCCCTCTGAGACTAGTGACTGCCAAAAGAAGAAAGAAAGAACAAAAAAAAATTCAGAATAAAAAAAAATATTTTAAGAGATAAGAATGATGAATGTGCAAGTCAGATGACAAATTGAAGATGTTAGCACAACATGTTGGTGGATTTGTCCAGTGAGCGGGAAGGACATAAGGGATGGGTTCTTTCAGTAGGAAATGAGACAGAAGATCCTGATTTGAGAGTGTTTGGCATCAAGGGAATAGTTAGCACTGTCTGTGTGTGAGTGATTATCCAATTAGATGAACATAAAGAAAGGCAAAAGGGCCACAGACTCAACTTCAGAGATTGCTTATAGAAGTAGGAGGATAAAACAATAAGAAAGGAGCAGGTAAGAGAATTGAATTTAATGGACTTATTTTTTTCTAGAAAGTCAACTGTTCTTGGCTCTTACTACTGAACAGTGATATAAAATAAGACAAAGAGTATTACTGTCAATGAAGTAATTTCAAAGGACCTTCAGGATGGATCAGTGGCTTGAACAAAAGTCAAACTTGCAATAGCATGATAGCAACCAGAGGAAATGGTAGGATAATTAAGTTATCATACAGCTATCAGTAGATTCATCAAACCCAAAAAGGGAAAAGAAATGAGGTCTGTGGGTTCTGAGAAATGTCTACAAGATATACATAGTAAAAGCAAAGTTCAGGGCCAGAGAGATAGCTCAGTGGATAAGCGCATGTTTGGCAGTAGAACCAAGGTTCACTCCCAAGCACCACATGGCCACCTGAGTAGAACAGGGCAATCACAGAGCCAAAAATATCCCTGAATTCTTCTGAGTGTGGCCCCTCGGTAAAACAAACAACAATAACAAATAGCAAAGTTCAGTAAAGTAAATACAGCATTTTAAAGATAAAGAAAAGGAGTAGATTTATATAGAGATTATCTCTATATCCATACATATATGTACATAGGTATGCATATCTATGTATACATATCTATATTAATCTATGTATGTATCTATTATATGTATCTACATTTTCTTTATTTTGTTTTATTTTTTTATAAAAAATATTTTATTGAATCACCGTGAAAAAAAATTACAAAGCTTTCAGGTTTAAGTTACAGTCATATACTGATTAAACCCCCATCCCTTCACCAGTGCACATGTTCCACCACCAAGAACCCCAATACACTTCCCTCCCACCCCACCCCCCACCTAAGTAGCTAATGATATTCCCTTTATTCTCTATATACTTTGAGTACATTCCATATTTCCATACAGAACTCACTATTATTGTTTGGAAATTTTCCCCAACAATCAGGCCTGCTGAATAGGCATCATCTAATAATTTCTCTTCATTGTTGAGAGTGAAGACTCTGAGGCTATCGCGGCCGCGTGGTTTTGAGTTTCTAATATTTTAGCTCAGTTCACAGTCAAACTGCATGGCTGCAAGAAGCCGCTCTGGTGCCAAAATGGGTTAGGATACCTCAGGATCACAGTCTTTAGGAGCGGAGGGTCTGTTTCTCGTGCCGTAGCTCCGGATCATATCTGGGCGGAAGGCGTGCCGGTAACGCCCCCCTCCCAGGACCATCTACAGGCTACGTCACTAAAGAAAGTCCTACCTCCAGGTTGAGGGGTCTTAGAGGGTGGCTCTCATCACGTGGATGCTGCGGCTGCCGCCATTTTCGCTCAGAAAAACGGGGCAGAGAGGGAAAATCCCTCCCAGGGCTGCAGGAGGCTGTAGCTCAGTTCACAGTCAAAATGCATGGCTGCAAGAAGCCACTCTGGTGCCAAAATTGGTTAGGAGACCTCAGGATCACAGTCTTTAGGAGCGAGGGTCTGTATCTGCATTTTCTTAAAGGTCCCAAAGATACTCTCAAAAGTGGTTACTATGGGATAAAAGTGTTTACTTTTCTATACAAGATATTTTTTTCTCCCAGCAGAGCAAATAATTCATGTTTCCTAAATGATTTTCTTATCTCAAACATATATTCTATTTATTCTTTTATTTTAACAAGCAGAGAGGGACAATTGAGCAGGAATATTATGAAGCAGATATACCAAAATATGCTTAATATGCTTCATACATTGCTTGCGCTGCAGTTTGTCTTCATCCACATCCACGTGTGAGCCACTTGGTATGCGTGGTTATTAACATGTTACTCTTAAAATATAAATACATGTTTTAAGCACTTTGAAACAAAAACAGTCAAAACTGTAGTGACTATTTAGAGGACCAATTCTTTTAGAGGCTGATCAAAGAGATACTTGGAGGAAGCTTGTAAGGAGAGGTGATGAGGAGGACTAGGCAGACTAGACAGCATGTGTTGGCACAGTGGAAGGCTCAGGTGTGAACTAAAGTCTCAAGATCCAAGACCAAAAGATAATAACGAATGAGACCAGTTTCCCATGGAAACAGAGAGGGATGCTATGAAGCCATTTAGACTTAGAAGAGGAACACAGAGCTCACAGCGGAAAAGAAGGAAGTGCAGAATAGAGAAACTGGGACTGTGGAGGAGACTTCTCACAAAGGAAGGCCTGTTTTCTCAACAAGAAAGAGGGACAAGGGAGAAGAAAGAGTCTTGAATTCAGGAAGCAAGCAGTGTAGTGAAAGATCAAAATGAAAAATGTTATTTGGTCATAGGACATGAATGCAATGATCAACCTTTGCCAGAAGGCCTGAGTGAAATAAGAGCATCCATTTTCATCAGATAAGTTTGATGAGACCAGTATAAGATTGTAATTTCCATCCAAGGGATGAATGCAGAGAGGAGACACAAGGTAGTGTTATGGCTAAGCAAGATGGAGCAAAAGGATATGAGTGTTTAAGTCGTGGCTTTGCCATTTTCTCATTATAAGGCCTTGAGTAAATGTCTAATGTATGTAGATCTCTGCCATTATCTGTACTAGAGATATATTTGGAAGCAAAGAATGTATCAGTCATTCTCAGAATACTGAGAACTACCTTAGGGCTCATACTAGTTATAGGGAGATTGTCAGGGAATATGATCAGAAGGGCAGAGGTTAACACTAGGCAGTCTGGAAACTTTCTATAATGTAAGTAATTTCCTTGCCTCCCTGTAGGATAACATTGGGTTTGTCCTTTTAGCCTTGCCACAGGGAACTTAGTTTACCTTAAAGCAATGTCCTTTCTATATGGACATAGGAAGACAGTTAATAAATGCTTTGTAACTTGGGAACTGATTGACTCCAATAATATTTACTCTTGGACATCTGCTTTCTCAGCTCAGTTGCCCTTATTTCCTAGTACCCCAAAAGCAGGGTCCCGATGAGGGAAGGAATGGACCCCGGGCAAGCTGTGAACTACCCTGGCATTGAAATCGGTCAGGCCAAAGCACCACAATTCTCAACTATAGGTTGAGAGCATGGTCATAGACAAATGCTGTCATGATCCAAAAGTAATGACAAGACTAGGACCCTGATGGGGTTAGGAAGACTAACCTGACTTGAGGACTGTGGTCTGGAATATATAGTGAGATGTCCTCAGGAAGGACCAAACTTTAAGTCTGATATATCTCTTACTGTGTCCATACAGAATGACAATGCAAGAAATACTAGAAGTAGATTTACTACAACTAATTAAGTGGATTACTAGCTGAGGAAAGAAGAAAGTGACACACCCTGGATGGGATTCCACCCTTAAGCAGATCTCCTAGTAATCCAGAGTAATCTTCTTAGATGAGATTTTGTCCTTGAGTTAATATCCTGGAGGAGTAGAGTAGTCTTACCCCTCTTTGTTGATTTGTTAATGTGCAACCCACCTTTGTGTCACCACCCTATGTGATTGGTATATAATCTAAGACTGTAAGAGAAGTACAGGAGAAGACACAGAAGCAGAGCATAAAGTGAAAGAGAATCAGGGAGTCATTGGAGCCAGAAGCAGGGGAAAGAAAGAACACAAAGAGAATCAGAGTCAGAGTCAGAGTCAGAAGTAAGGGACGTCAGAAGTGAGAGCGAGAGAGAATAGGGTCAGAGTCAGAAGTTAGACCGAGTGGAGCTCCAGAGAGAAGCAAACGGGCTCCAGAGAAAGAGAGAGAGAGAGATCGGAGAAAGAGAGATCAGAAGAGACTGGTAGAAAGATCAGAAGGGACCAGAAGAGAGACGACAGAGATAAAGAGACAGAAGAGAGCACAGCGGCACACACAGAAGCAGAGCACAAAGAGGAGCCATCCCAATCTGGTCCATACACAGCGGCTGTAGATCACTAGATCACCAAACGCGACGAGTGGGGAGAGAGAGAGAGAGAGAGAGAGAGAGAGAGAGAGAGACACCCCGAGACCCCACAAACACACATCACATCACCCTTCTGTGCGCCTCTATATTTTTTACATCCCTTTATAAAGAAAATAGGGAATATTTTATAAGATTGTTGGAAAGTGTAAATGAGTTAGGACGGGAGAGGTAGTATGACAGTTAAAGGATTTGCCTGGATTTGTCCAGTGCTGGCACCTCATAAGGTCTCCACAGCACCACGAGGGGACATTCCTAAGCATGAAGCCAAAAATAGCCCCTGAGCAAAGTGTGTTGTGGCCCCCAAGTTTAAAAAAATCAATAAAAGAACAGATGATTTTAGTAGGACTCAGGTGTAGGATTCAGTGGTAGAGAGCATGCCTTACATGTATGAGACCCTGGTTTCAATCCCTGAGCCACAAAGATAAATGTTAAATGTATATGCATGCATGTGTATAGATACACACACATATATATTTCATATATATACATATATATTTAATGAATATAAAATAGTAGGACAGTGTCTGACATAGTAAGTGCTACTGAAGGATTTGCTGTTATCATTAATTACAAGAGTTAAACCACCACAACCATGAGATTTTCAGGGATGGGAAAATGGAGCAGTTGCAGTTGTTGATTCTGAGTCCCAAGCAATGCAAATGCATATGGAATTGGTAACAGTGGGTGAGCAATGATCTATTAAGGAAAAAGGGATTTCTTCAATGTAGCAAGTCTGAATAACTAACTGTAACTCCCATCATATCATATCTCACCCCATGATGAAATCTTTTGGCCCATCGCTCTGTTTCATAACAGTTGTGGTGGGAATGGGCTGCCTTAGATGGTGCTTCAGTGGCCTTCTATGGAACTCCATGCAGCAGCTGGCTCTCTTCTATTTATTTTGCAACTCTTGATCTCACTATTTACTATGGGGATTCCTTTGTAATCTCCTATCTCTTTTATATGTCAATACACTTTTCTTTTTTAAATGGGAACAAGGGTGATTCCATAATACTGAATAGGACATTAAAACAGTGTATATGTGTTTTGAATGTGTTCACTGGGCTCTCGTTATTAATGTTGTGTAGCTATCTAATCTTATTAGATAGATTGTAATCTAATATACTGTTAAGCCCGTAATATGGAAATTGAATTAAATTTCCATAAGTAAGTGGCATCAGTATGTCTTTCAGATGGGAGTTATGTGAGGAAAGACAAACTAAGTAAATGGCCCAAAATTGGTTTCTATAAATGACTGTGATAATCATAAAGCCATCACTGTTATCACTGTCATCCTGTTGCTCATCAGTTTGCTTGAGCGGGCACCAATAACATCTCCATTGTGAGACTTGTTGTCACTTGTTGTTTTTGGCATATCGAATACACCACAGGCAGCTTGCCAGGTTCTGCTGTGCGGGCAGGATACTCTCGGAAACTTGCCAGGCTCTCCGAGAGGGATGGAGGAATCGAACCTGGGTTGGCCATGTGCAAAGCAAATGCCTACCCACTGTGCTATCGCTCTAGCCCTCCCAGTTAATACCTATTCATCCTTGAACTTTTAAGTTCAAAGGAGCTTTGAACATTCATTTAGCCCTTCTCACTAGTTTTGATCAAAAAAGTAAAACACTGAAGACTACTGTAAAGTTGTGCTGTCTTTTTAGAGTTTCTGTTACAGATTTTACAATCTCCCTCAGATATACACTGATTTTTAAAACAACTTTTATTATAGAAAAGGTCATTTTAATATCTCATCAGAGTCCCAATTGCTATGAAAAAAGTTCATGCCCTCCTTTTCAGTTTCATTAGAGAATGCTGAGGATTGGTAAACTAGCCTCAAAAATTTGGTCATTGAGCACCAATTGTGGGCATCTTGTCTTCTTAGAATCCCCCCACGTAAAGAAAAGATCACTAAATCACTCTAAGCTCTCTTTTTCCCACATCAAAAAAAAAATGAAAATAAGGTATTTCCTTTTTGAGATTCTGGTATTTGCGGTAAGGTGTTCACCTTTCACGTGGCCGACCCATGTTCGATTCCTCAGCCCCTCTCAGAGAGCCCAGCAAGCTACTGAGAGTATCACGCCCACACGACAGAGCCTGGCAAGCTACCCATGGCGTATTGGATATGCCAAAAACAGTAACAATAAGTCTCACAATGAGAGACGTTACTGGTGCCTGCTCAAACAAATCAATGAGCTGAGCAACGGGATGACAGTGACAGTCTTTAAAACATTTTTTATCGCATCACTGTTAGATACACAGTTACAAAGTTGTTCATGATTGGGTTTCAGCCTTACAATGTTCTAACATCCATCTCCAAATGTCCCCAGTTTCCCTTCCTCCACTCCTACCCCAGCCTAGAGTCACTGTTCCTCCCTCTCCACGCTCCCCTCCCACTCTTCTTCAACTCCACTCCCCTCCCTCTCTCCCTCTCAGTCTCTGTCTCTGTCTCTGTCTCCGTCTCCCTCTCCCTCTCCCTCTCCCTCTCATCCCTCTCTCTTTCTGAAAATATTCCACAGTCATACCAACAACAAATGATCACTCTCCTTAGTAGTTTGCAACTAGGGTGGAATACAAGCAATTGTTTGTTCACTACTTGTTTTTTCCCTGAACCTGTGAGTTATATACAGTTTGTACTCCTGGTCAGATGCAGTGATGTTCAGGGCTTGCTTCTGCCTCTGCTAATGGCTCACTTCTGTCAATGCTTTTGGGGGGACCATTTGAGATGCCAGGTCTCTTGAGGTGCTTTGGTCACTTTCAAGACTTTCAGGGTGAGTGTCTTAACCCCTTTCCTATCTCTCTGGCCCGATAGAATTATTTTTTTTCTACCACATGTTGGATTATGCCAAGTTTTGACAAAAGCTTTTCTGACTTGTGGGTAAAGTAGGAATGATCAAATACGGAAGAGATCAATAACACACTGATAGGAGAAAAAGGACCAGACCCCTGCAAAAAGCAGAGCAGCTTGATCATTCATGGTATAGCAAGATTTTGTTCTAAATCATTTCACACAAGTATGTATGTGTGAAATGTAAATTAAAAGAGAGGTCGTGTAGCAGGGCTTCTGAAATCAGCCTCAGACTGTAATTTCTTTAATACTTCATTTCCCACAGATGGAGGTCATGCTAGCAATCAATAAATAGTTTCATGCAGTGATTTATTAATTTCGGTGGGAAATTATAGGGATACTACAACTTTAGATGAGTTAAAGCAATTTGGAATCTCACATTAGCAAATTTTTTAAGGGAGAATTCAAAATGAGTTATAGGAGGCAAAAGTTAATGTAAGAATTCCAAAGATAATAGTGTAGCTAAATTGGCTTGAAAAGGCTACATTCTTTGAGGAATGGAATCATTGAGCTGGAATCTGACAGAGAGGTGAACAGGTGAACAGAGGTAGGTAGGGCCTAGAAGCCTACAGTTGTGGGGAATGTATCACAATGTACCTTTCAGGAAAGGCACACAGGCTTTTGATAGTAGTGGCACACTCATCAGGCAAATTAATTACCATGAATTTGGAGTGTACAAAAGTGCAGCAAAAATCATAGGAATGAAGGTGGGTCAGGCCCCAGAAGCACCTGTACCAGGTGGTTCTATTGGCCCATGATTTCTCTGGGAAGGAATAAGGAACAGCTATGGCTTCTAATGTTCTTCTGACGAGAGCTGAGTACGTGCTTCTGTACTTACAGCTCTGAATATACCCACAGATGATGACGGTTCTTTGGTATGAACTCTCTGAATACCCAAAAACTCACAGACATTGATCCAGATTTCTCTGTGAAAAAACTATAGAACTAAGTCTCTTGCTGTCCTGGAGTCAGGCCAATCCACTATTTTGTTTTCTTTCAAAGTTTCTGCACATGTTCCTGGGAAAGGATTCTTTCAAGTTCCATCAAACACTCAAGTTTCCATCTGAAGGCCCAAGTATCCAAGTTACAATCAATTACAAGGTTTCATCTTTTCTTAGAGCTGAGTAGTGTCCCATCATGTAAAGATAACCACAGTTTCTTAATCCTCTTATCAGTTGTGGGGCACAGGTTGTTTCCAGGTCTTGGCTGTAGTGCTGCAGTGTACATAGGTGTGCATATATTTTGGATGGCACTGGAGTGCTTCCTGGCTAGTGAAATGCATCAGGATAAAGACAACTAGTTTGTCTCACTCTTGTGTGGAGCGTAAAGAAACAAGGCTATCAGTAGACAATGGTCAATGAGACCCTGCCAGCAATGCTGAGAAAGTCAGAAAGTCAGGGAAGGGACCTGACGCCTCGGGCCTTTGACTTAGAGCCTGGTAGAGGGATGCTTCAACTCGATGGGCATGGTGTAGTAGCCATGCCAGCTTAGAACATGAATATTAGCACTAGTGTACACCATGATACCACCATAACATTTTCACTGACAAACACTGAAGCCATGCATAGTACCCTTTTCTTTCAAAAATATATATTTGTGGGACTGGAGCGATAGCACAGCCAGTATGGCTGCACAGAGCCCGACCCGGGTTCAATTTCCAGCATCCCATATGGTCCCCGAGAACCGCCAGGAGTAATTCCTGAGTGCACGATCCAGGAGTAACTCCTGTGCATCACCAGGTGAGACCCAAAATGCACATATACAATATATATATATATATATGTATATATATATATATATTGTTTGTTTGGTGGGAGAATAATGGTTCTGGTTACTTGGGTTGCAAGACAAAGTGGAAACATAGAGGACAAGATGAGAATCCAGGGAAATAAAGAGAACTTGTTCCTGCCACTCACCTTCCCCTAGCATATCCATCCATGTCCAATGATGTCCATTTGCAGTCTAGCCTTCTATTAACCACATCTTCCATGTGGCTTCTAGGCCTTCCTGCTTTAGTCCCAGGGAAATGGAGAGTGTCTTTGCTTCTCCTTTGCCAACTCAGCGGCAGAGCAGCTGCCATCAGTACGTCAGCAGGCTGTGCCTCTGTGTGTGCTCCGTTGCCGAGCAGGTGTGTTCTCCCCAGATACACCTTTTAAGATGATAGTGTCATCAGTCAGCAGTGCCCAAGGATCTGGGCGGGGGAGAGAGGGGAAAGGCTAATTGGTTCCATTCCAAAGTTCTCACACAGTTCCTAATACCCCAGCTTGCTACATCTGTTGTGTTCCGTATCCTCTCTGCTCTGTGGATAATTATTACCTCCACAGAGCATAATTGAGGAGAAGGAAGGTGAGCATAACAACAGAGAGCGTAGGCGCCCTCCTCTGCCCCCCGATATAACTATGGCAGATATTGGAACTTCAGGGTCAGCTTCTATCATCCTGTCCACGGTTCTGGGCATTTCCAGGTGGCTAGTCTATGTCTTCCTCATTACCCCTCTCCTGTTTAGAACATCAAGAAGGTGGAACTAAAGCTGAAATCACAACCTGCTTCTCAAACATTAGAGACTGAGACGTGTGATAAAAGTGCCTGATAATCATCTGACCTTTCAGAAGCTCTTAGATGATTGTGTTTCCCCTTGCAATTTATTTTTATGTGCCTACTTCCCAGTTACTGGATTGATTCTGTTTGACTTCCTTGTTCACTCTTTAATTTTGTAGGACCGTTTTTTAAGGTCCACTAATTTTG
Organism: Sorex araneus; assembly: GCF_027595985.1. NCBI lineage: Eukaryota > Metazoa > Chordata > Mammalia > Eulipotyphla > Soricidae > Sorex > Sorex araneus. The sequence continues at coordinate 341,653,690 of NC_073302.1, read as the reverse complement.
TTCAAAGCAAGTTTACTATTACTCAGAAAGTTAGCTAGTGTTACTCATTTGATAAGATAAGGACAGTAGTAGGGCACATGCATGCATAGTAAGTTCCAAGCTGTTACAAAGAAATTTATGATGTATGAGCCCTCAAAGATCTGTGCCATAGTATAGATCTTCCTTCATAAACTCTGGAGTGACTTCCTGATAAGCCCGTGGTAAGTTGAAAATATCTAAAGCTGAAAACATATTTAATGCACTAATTCTAAAATAACTTAGCCTGCTTTAAACATGCCTGGAATATTCAATTAGCCTACAATTAATGAAAATAATATAATTGAAAGCCTGTTTTATATTAAATTCTTAAGGGCTGAGGAGAGAGCTTAAAGGACTACAATGTATGCTTAGAAGCAGAGGCCTGAGTTTAATCTCTACCACATGGCCCCTAAGCACCACCAGGTGTGTCCCAAAGAAACAAAATAAACAAATAAAATAAAGCCTTCAGTATCTCATGTAATTTGTTTAACGCCCTATGGAAAATGAAAATCAGAGTGCCCTAATGTAAAATTTTGAGGTATGGTTTCTACTGAATGCATATTGTCTTTGTATCAAAGTAAAGAAAAAATTATTAACGGAATGATTGTAAGTTAGGAACTATCTGTAATTACTTTTGGACTTCTAGTATATAAGTTTCATATCAGGTAGAGGGAAGTAATGGCATAGGCAGTGCTTGACACCTTCTATCTTCATACCCTTTCGAAGATTACTCCTCTTTCAGGATAATGTGGTCCTGGATAAATCTCGTACTGAATTGCGTTAGCAATGATGAATCTCTTTAGGGATGAATCAAACCCAGTGAGCATCTAGCAAAAGAAGTTGGAAAATAATTACAACATATCTCGGGGATGGGAGACATCCACAATCGAAATTCAAACTAACGCTGTTATTTTTGCTTTGCCCATGCATTCAATAGGATGGAGTAGGAGAGGTATGGGAGAAACAGCATGTGCCCTCTTAGAAACCAATCCTCTTCCACAAAAAATAAAAAAGAAAGAAAGAAAGAAAGAAAAAGTATTAGAGTCTAGTAACTAATTGGTGCTGGAAGACATTTTCCATGGAATCAAGATCACCTAGATCCAAGACTCCATATCTCACATAATGATATCAATGTTCACTTAAACTGAATGATATGTGCCAAAGCTAAAATTCATATCTGTGAGTTCTGGTCTTCCCTCTCTTGATTCATATACCATGTGTTATATTCTCTATCCTGCTCTCTGTGAATGCATGTGCCTCAGGTCATATTTAAGCAGAGCAACTCACTCATGTCATTGTGTGTGGATCTCATGTATTCCCTCAACCGAGAAAAGTAAGATACATTTTGCAGGTAAATATGACTTCCCCAAACAAGTAAATGAATGAGTTGTCTGTTTTTACTTGGAAAAAATATTATAATCATTAAAAATTGATTCCCTCCAATGTTCTATTACATTGTAAGCTCCATTAATGCACTTATGACAGGGGAATAGTGCCCCTTTGTTTCTTGCCAGACATTTCAGGAACATGAAGATTGTGTCGAAGGGAGTACAACTTGTGGCTAGCAACTTATGCCGTGCTCTGAGTAGTTGAGTAGTAGCTCCAAACCCCTAGAGCACTTCACTGGATACCCTGGGGTGGATCTTTGTCCCTGTTGGCCATTTACAATTTCTCTTGTGTCTTTCAGGCATCGAGAATGCCAGCGACATTGCTCTGTACTCAGGCTTGGGTGCTGCCGTGGTGGCTGTGGCGGTTCTGGTCGTTGGAGTCACCCTGTATAGACGGAGCCAGAGTGACTATGGCGTGGATGTCATTGACTCATCTGCATTGACAGGTGGCTTCCAGACCTTCAACTTCAAAACAGTCCGTCAAGGTCAGCGGCATAGGTTTCCCCAGCACCTGGCCCTCAGGCCTTAGGCTGCATTCTCACAGAATGCCCGGTACTGTGGTACTGTTTGGCCTGTGGGAAGGTAGCTTTTGGAACTGGGAGCCGCTACCAAATTGTCCCCAAACATTCGGAAACCCAGTTCAGTAGAAAAATCTCTAAGTCCTTGGCAACTCTGAGGACAAATGGATCTCTTCTCACCTTTTATTACATTTTAAATGAGGCATTTCCATTTCTAGATAGGTAGTGGACCAAAGTTATTTTTATCTCACATTATCTATTTGAACTAGCCTACTTTAAAGATGTATATTTAGTGTAGTTTGTAAAAATGCTGAGTATTCAAGGCTACTATAACATCACCTCCGGGGCATATTTATGACACTTTATTAGGTGGAATAATTCTTATTATTTCTATTTTAAATGAGCAAAATATCTCTAGGATAGATGGTGGGTCAGTTAGCTATGGGGGAAAAAATGAAATTCTCTGCCTAAATGACTCTCAGGTGTTGCCAAGTTGAAGCAATCTTTTGTTGTAGAGGAAGGGAAATCTATCATGTCAAACTGTAGCAACACTCGCTTCCAAAATAGCGAGTCATTTAATTCTCTTGTATGAACCAAATCTATTCCTGATTGTGAGATGGGAATGAGACGCACATGGCTTTTATTTGAGAAAAAAAATGAAACTCTTTCTCTTCAGAATCTGAAGTTTTCTTCCTTGACCCTTATCATCAATATTTCACCTTTATTATTTTTTTTTATTGCATGTCAGTAGCACTGATAGCATAGGCCAAGACGTCGTCTCATTGCTTGGCAGAGATTGCATAGAGCTTTAAAATATAAACCTAGACATTGAGAGATTGGCCAGGTGAAACAGAACACTGCCACTCAGTTCTGGGCACTGAGGTTTCAGATCTGAGTCTGAGTTTCCTTGGCCTCAGGTGGAAGCACACTGCATATATTTGGATATGTTGTTTACAATGTATGAATTTAAAATCTAATGAAGAACAGATCTTTATACTCCATCGGAAACTAGAAATATATAACTGCCAAGTTATATACTGATAGTATCACAGACTATGACACTTGAGAATAGAGGAAATAAGGTACTGTGAGAAACAGTTCAATGCCTTAACCTAGAGCTTTGAAGGTAGATCTCAGCACAAAACTTCTATGTGAGCTAGCTAATCAATTATACTCTTGAGTCTCGATTTTTATAGTTATGAATCATGAATACAAGCCTGCTTCTCAGAAAGTTCTGTGGCGATCAAGCTGCCTGGAATCCTAGGTAATATGCATCGGCGTAGGGAGGTGTTCGATGAATGTTGTGAATCTAATTCTAGAAGCCAGGTTATTTTTCCTCCATTTGGCACCGCTGCCACTGTGCTCCACAGAGCAGCAGGTGAGAAAGATGATTTTCTGGCAACAACATTTGGGGGAATGCTGACTTGCATAAATTAATTGTATCTTACCATGGGATTTCATTGTGAATCTCTAAGTTAAAATGTTGCCTTTCCAAATGTATTTTGCTATTAAAAAAATTCGACTATGAATTGCACAAAATTATGTAAGTAAAACCCTTTGTTAAAATGCTACTCTTCTCTATATCAAGTGTGTTGCTAAAGCTGCCATTGAAAGGAGTTCTCTGTGGACGTCCATCATCACTGTTTAAAATATCCCTACTTGGTATAGCCAGAAAGGTTTTACACTGATACTTCTAAGTTGAATGTCATTCTTAGAGTAGACCAGGGACCTTAAATAGAACTTCCAAAAAGAAACAGGGAAATGTAGTGATTGTCTCATGTAAGATTTGAATCAAGTTGACAGCCAGTGTTCTTCAACTGTAACCCCCCCCCATAGATTTTATATTTTATATTTTCTTGGATTCTTCCTTTAATGCTTTCTTGGATTTGGAAGCCCTAGGAAGGTCTTTTAATGGTAACTAACAATTATACTTCAGAAAATGAGGACTTGAAAATAAAGTCAGTAAAGAAATTACTTTTCAGATCTCAGTGTAAACTTCCTGTATCAAAATTCTTGAGAGGTAATATAATTCTTTGGTACACTTTTTCCTCTGGGAGGAAAGTAAATAAGAGCAAAATGAGTACCTCTGGATTCAGTGCACTGCTATCCAAAAGCTTAGCAACTAATAAAAAAAACACTTAACTGGAAGAGTGCATGTTTCACATGTGGGATGTCTGGGTGTGAGACCTCACACCACATGGTTTCGTAAGAGCGACTAGGAGCGATCCCCAAGGACAGATTGGAAATAGCACCACCAGGTGTGGCCTGCCGCACCAATATAGCACAGCATTTTCATTGCGCGTATATCTTGGCACAAGAGAGCTTCGGGCAGGAAGAAAATGTAGCATCAAGGAGCCTTTCATTTGCTCAAGATTATTTCATCTCATTCAGAACCTCCTTTATGCTTTTGGATTCTTAAAGCATCCAAACAGAGTGTAGAAAAGTCAGTTATTGATTTCCTGCTGGCTTGCTACAGATTATGAAAATGGAAGAACAATGGAGACTAATACAATATGGCTTAGAATGGCAAGACTTTAAAAAAAAAAAACATACTTTAAACATTTTTGTCAGGCCCCAAAGGAAAATTGTTTAATATGGTTTGGGTTTCTGTTTGAGTTGTCACATTGACGGACTGATACGGGTGGGAGGTTTGGGACCCAGGGTTATTTTGTTATTTACTAATAAATGAGATTAGTTCATCACCAGAAAATATTGCTGCATTCCTTTTTAATATGTATCTTGGAAAAAATTGGTAAGCCCCAATAGATGAAAGTCCAATTGTTCTTGGTTTTGTAATGATTATTGTGATGTTTGTCATTTGTATTGGAAGAGAAAGAAAGTCAGTCTATGCTGCTTCCCCACATAGAATCCCCGTCTCTCGCTGTCTCCACATCCGGTGCCAGCTTTTCCTTTCAGGGGTACGTGTCTGTTATTAGCACAAATTGACTATTCAGACATGGGGCCATTCATGAGGTCACTGGACCTTTGTGCTCCAAAGATACATTATTTCCTCCCCCGAGTTCCTCATAGCTGCCCACAGTGCTGTGTGAAATGCACTGGCAGAAATACCACCTCGGTTACAAACATGCTCCCTAGTCACCAAGCTCTGTCATCTCTTGCCATTTCAAATGAACAGATGTTAGTTTTGCTGCAAACTGGATTGCAAAACATCTTTCTTCCTTCCCTTTGCCAGTTAAAATAATCACATAAACAATGATACCTGACTTAGTTGCTGAGGGCGTGCCAGAAATATTTAATTTGAAAAGACAGCATGCAAGGAACTCTGGAAAGGGAATGATTGGGGTCAGTGGTATTCAGAGTATCGGCCAGAAATCCAGCTTCTGAGGCTGTGTTTATGAATGACCAAACACTGGGGCTGTTTGTGATGTGGCACAGAAGGACACGTTCTTATAGGACCAGTTGGCAGGCAGAGAGGTGGGGGTGCTGCTCACCGAGGCAGTGAGACAGGGTAATGGTGAGCCTTTTTGTTTCTGAGTGACAGGTTGATGTTCTTTTACCAGGTAACTCCCTCCTCCTGAATTCCTCCATGCAACCAGACCTGACAGTGAGCCGAACATACAGTGGGCCCATCTGTCTCCAGGACCCACTGGACAAAGAACTCATGACGGAATCCTCGCTCTTTAACCCACTGTCAGACATCAAAGTCAAAGTCCAGAGCTCCTTCATGGTCTCCTTGGGAGTGTCGGAGAGAGCCGAATACCATGGCAAAAATCATTCCGGAACGTTCCCCCATGGAAACAACCGCAGCTTCAGTACCATACACCCCAGAAACAAAACACCCTATATCCAAAATCTTTCATCACTCCCCACCAGGACAGAACTGAGAACAACAGGAGTCTTTGGTCACTTAGGAGGACGCTTAGTGATGCCGAATACAGGTGGGTAGTTTGTCTTTGTGTTTCCAGAGTTAGAGAAGCATTTTATATGTGCACAATTACACATCAGATATATTTTAAAGATGTCTACAATTCCCTTGTCAAAGCAACAACCTGTGTTTGCTATCAGCTACCTATGAGAAAACAAAGACCAGTGCCAAGTTTAGGTTTTGCAGTCTTTGTCAGAGCACGGAGCAAACACTCCATTTGGTGAAGTTAGGGCTGATATTTACATTTACTGAAAAGTTTGATTCCTCCAAAGACTCTTGCGATGGATTACCTATGACCTGATCAGGAGTCACAGAAGAGGTTCTGTGAAATGACTGGCAAATATCTTTTATAACCAAGAGTGGCTTAGGCACTAGGAGCTAATTCATTCAAATAATACCCAGGAATCAAACTTTCTCAGTAACTGACCTAATGAACCCCTCCAGTGGCCATAGACCTAAGTAATGTTACTTTGGGCCAAAGAGATAGTCCAAGAGAAAGCACTTGCACTGAAAGTGACTGATGTCGGTGTGACTCCTGGCACTGTATATAGTGTCTCAACAACTTGGCACAGTAATCCCTGAGCACAGAACTTGGAATAAACCCTGAGCATGACTGATTATGACACAAAAGCAAAAAAAAAATAAATCTTATTTTTTACAAATAATGTTACATTGTGATGAGTAGTGGTTTATGTTTCAGTTGAGTCCAATTTTCAATCTGAGGGCTATGTAATTAATAAAATTTGTTCCAAAGTAGTCAGTTTTCCCGTTTGCAAGACAAATTTTAAAATTTTGCTTGTGATTATTTTTAATTTAACTTTTTGCAGGGATAGTGAATGTGTACAGCCCAAATGCCTTTTGCAATTTCATCACGCCTATGGATTTCGTCTTTAGAGTTACATCTAAGATCTAGCCAGATGGTAGAAGTGTGTAATGTCTCCTTTGATTTTTAGGCAATGAAAATTAGATGTTCTTTTGATCATGGCTTTTGGCTACTGAGAGAGAAAAGAGCCCAGATGATCATCGTGGGGACTTTCAGTTGCTAAATAGATTTTTCTCTAGGTTAGAGCTAACCAACATATCCATATTGAACAAATTTTCTTGTGAAATGAAATCTACATGGGACTAGTCTGATTACCCCATTTCTGCTGAGACTCCAGTTGACTTGAGACTGAAAAAGTGTTTCATGTTCATAAATTGATGTCTTTCCTTCTTCTGTTGCTTTCTTAGAAATTTTTGTCCAGGAGCAAGAGTGATTGTACAATTGATAGGGTTGCCTTGTATATGACTGGTAGGGGTTTGATCCTGGGTGTTTCTGTGCATGCCCACCCTCCAAAAAGTCTTAGTCTAGGGGACTGGAGTGATAGTCCAGCAGGTAGGGTGATTGTCTTATGCACGGCCAACCCGAGTTCCAGTCCCCAGCAACCCATATAGTCCCCTCAGCTACACCCCACCAGAGGTGATCCCTGTGCACCATTGAGTGTGACCCAAAAACTAAACAATTTTTTTTAGTCCAGGGCCAGAGAGATAGTACAGTGGTTAAGTTATTCGTCTTGCATGAGACCAACTCTAGTTCAATCTTTGATACCACACACAGTCTGTTAACGATCACCAGGAGTGACAAAGTAAGGTGTAGGCTCTAAGTACCTGTAGGCATCGCTCCAAAAATAGAAACATGGGCTGGAGCAATAGCACAGCAGTAGGGCATTCACCTTGCACGAAGCCGACCTGGGTTAGATTCCTCTGCCCCTCTCGGAGAGCCCAGCAAGCTGCCAAGAGTATCTTGCCCACACGGCAGAGCCTGTCAAGCTACCCATGGCGTATCAGATATGCCAAACACAGTAACAACAAATCTTACAATGGAGATGTTACTGGTGCCCGCTCGAGCAAATCAATGAGCGATAGGAAGACAGTGACAGTGACAGTGACAATAGAAACAGTAATTTCAGGCATATAACCCTAACTGCAGTTCTGAACAAGATTCTGTTTTCTGAATTTCCAGCTTTTCCCCCTTTTTGAGGTGGGGGGGTTGTTTTTTATTTGGAGAAGTGCACACTCAGCAGTGCACAGGGCTTTATCCAGGCTTTGTGCTCAGGAATCACTCCTGGTGGGCTTTGGGAACCAGATAGGGTACAAAGGATCGAGCCCAGGTCACCCACCATCCAAGGGAAGCATCTTACATGCTGTTGTTATTTCTCTGGTCCCTTTTAGCTCTATTCTCTTAATCAGTGTCTGACCCTTAGTAAGCACTTGTTAGCTATTGCTTATATAACTGGACTTGCTCTCCTTATTCTGTGTGTGTGTGCCTGTGTGTGTAAAGAATGTCAGAATAAAACCATTCATTGGCTATGTTTAATATTCATCCAAGAAGCCTAAAATCATGATGCAACTGAAAATTATGTTCTTCTGACTTGAGAAGTTCTGATCGAACTCTCTAAGATTTCCAAAGAGTCACTCTATGAAGGGGCATTTTAGAATTTATAACAAGAAGCCCTAGACAAGATTGAAGATGTATACTGGGAATGAATTTGATGAAAATAAGAGTGGGGAATTGAAACATATGCTCTGTTATTTGCAGAACATAAATGCAAAATATGCCCCAGGGAGCTAAAGAGTAAAGAAGCAAGGCACAGAAATTAGATTGTTCTAATGTCAACCATCCCAAATTGTGTGTTGCCTGGCAATGATTTCTCAAAAAAGATTTGGGTTGCTCCCACACTCTAAAAATCATTGTTATTTAAAATATGAACTACAAAATTCAGAAGATGGTTTTGTTGTCATGTCAAATAAAAGACTGTCAGGGTCGCAGGTGTAGGTTTTTTTTTGGGGGGGGTTCTTTAATCAGAGATAACTGGTGAATGGAGAATTGAAAATAGATACTTCCGTAAGAGATTAAAGACAGAAATATTTCCCATGATGCCTTTCATCTTCATGAAATATAACTTGCCACCTATATTATCACCTCTGACTGTCTTCAGTATCTACATACAATTTGCATATTTTCGCAGGAGAGAGTATGTTTTAAGGACAACCACACAATTTCTGATTGATGGAAGGTGAAATATCTTGTAGGTCTGGCTTGCATTTGCAGGTATTATGAATAATGTTTTCATCTAAGCACGGGGAGTTAAGCTGCATTAAAAGCAATAAGAGGGGCTCTATTATGTCCACAGTCCAGCAAATTGCCCTTTTTCAAAAGTCCATTTGTCCTAATTTGAGCTCAGGGTAACCATCAAGCACAGATGATCTAAAGAACATAAAATTCTCAGAAACTTTTTTAGTTTTTTTTACTTATTAAGAGTTTTTAGTTCTTTTTTATTCATACATGCATTTATGATTGTTTAATCAGTGTGTACCTGGTACCAGATGTTGTAAGACATGTTAGTGATATAATATAAGCACTATTTTGTAAAACATAGTTTTATCTCATTAATTTCAAAGTTCAGAAAACTCAAAATGCTCAACATGTCAGAAAAAAAAAATAAACCTCATCATTTGGTTAGGCAGTTGAGAAATTGTTTTTCAAAGAGCACAGAAATGTCCTATGTTGTGATGATAACGGTCACATAAAATTATTTCATTCATCATCATCATCACCATCATGATTGTCGAATTTCTCAAGCAGTCTCAGTAACATCTCCATTGGTCCCAGCCCTGAGATTTTAGAAGCCTCTCTCTGCTCATCCTTTCCAACAGTGCCACATCGGAGGATCTTTCAGGATCAGGGGAATGAGACCCATCACTGTTACTGGTTTTGGCATATGAATATGACATGTGTTTTGCGAGGCTCTCCCATGTGGGCAGGAAACTCTCAGTAGCTTGCCAGGTTCTCCAAGAGGGAGAACTAGGCTATAAGATGTCACTCGTTTAAGTCTCTGGGTGTTGACCGCTAGTGGAATTTCATGGTGCCGGGGGTAGTCCCTGGGTATGACTGCCTAGCTACTGGGAAATGGGGGATCTGGGCGAAAGAGACCCAATCCCAAACCCAGCAGGCTTGGGTTCCACACACGTGGGTTCCTCTGCCGGTACCTTCATACGTGAGGCTCGTCCAAACGTGTGTGGAGAGGGGCCTTAAGCATGGCTGTGGCTAGGTTCCAGAGGTCTTTGGCAGTGGGAGCTCTGCTCGGGGCGGGGAGGGAAGCTGGAGCCCATCCCCTCCGAGGGGCCCAGGGAAGACAGCCAGGCACATGGGCAAGAGGCTCTCTGAATAATGAAATGAAGTATTTCATGACCCATAAATAATCAATGTGTACATTTATAATGGGTATGTTTTATTACATGTGAGTCATATATCAGTTAATTTCTAAAAAATAGGAAAATAAAAAGATAAAACAACATTGAATTGGTTCCTTTAGGCTAGTACTCAAGATGGCCTTCAAGGCTGGTCATAGCTTCATGGGTTTCTGTAACTAAGGAACACGACTGAGTGCTTCTGTTGTTATAATGGTTGAACTCTGTGTTTTCCAACTTTTGGTACAGCGCTGGTCTGCAGGTGCCAGTTTGAAAACCACTGGCCTAGACAGTGTGAAAAAGAGGTAACAGACAAAGTGCTATGTCAAGCTATGCCTTGTCTGTAATGTGTATTTACAGGTTGACAACCACATACATAGCACATTCTAGCTCCTCCTTAGCAGGAGGGACAGATTTAATGAAGGCCACTTTGGTAACTGCATTTTAGAAGAACTAGGGAATAAAAGGAGGAGCTTAATCAAGCGCCTCTGCATATGGCAATTACAGATCTCTTACTATTGACATTAAGGTCCGGAATATAAATGGATACCTCTGCTGAAAAGCTGTAAGCAAGATTTAAATGGGCTTCATTCTTAGTGTGACTGAAAGATACTGATGATAAGAAGCATGTTCCTGAATAATACTCATAAATGTGAATCACAAATAACTTGTTTTGCAATGCATCTTGCATTCCTTGAATCCACAGCAGCTAACAGGTGGCTAGAAAGATATCAGAAAAACCTGCCATCTCTAGATTTAAATTATCAGAGACAACCCAAAGCTTTCTGCATGATTACATTAGCTCTAATAAAAGGAAAAGGGTGAAAGCTGCATTATTCAAGGAATAGAAATGAGGTTGCCCTGAGACTTTATTTCATAAAGATCTTAGTGTACTTTTATTTCACTTATTTTCATAAACAGGAAGCTACATTCGAGAGAATCCCTGCCCTGTCTACCTCTTTTCTCTTGGCTAGAATGAAATAAGTACTTTACAAGCCTTCAAGGAGAGAGAGGGGACGTTTGTAATGAATTGCCTCATCTTATGCTACCTTCCCTCCTTAGACTATACTATCTTCAAAATTACTGAAGTTTTTGGCAAGAAGTTGGTTAAGTAACCTCTAACCTATCCTAGTGACTGTACAACCACCTATGTATTTCCTAAGTGTGTAATGATTTTTCCCCTCCAGTTTTCTAGAGAAATGCAATACACTACATTAAGTAACTCCCAAATTTGTTTCCACATGCACAGTTTAAAAGAGTATTTCATACCATGCTTTAGCAAACTATTAGAGGATTCTCCTGTTATCCCAAATACCTTTTCAGAAAGGAACTAGAGACAAGACTAAAAGCATTTAATATTTTGAAGATTAATGCACTGATAAGCTCATACACTCTCATATATGTTTCATAGCACCAATTCTTAGGACACTCAGTCTTTTAAAATAAATTTTAAATGCCAGGAAAACTTTAAATGAAAATCTAGTTTGAGGTCCCAAAAAATTAGTATAGGAGGTGAACTGCTTGCTTTGCACTCGTGGTTCAAAACCCTGCAGCTAATTGAACCCTGGTTCAAATCCTGTACTGCTATATGGTCCCCCAAGCTCTGCCAGGGACATTTCTGAACACAATGGCAGGAATAGCCCTTTAACATCCTAAGTGTGGCCCCAAAGCCAAAATAAACCCAACATTAAAACCAACCTTAAAAGCTAATTTGAGCACACATTTAAATAATATAACCCTTTTATGTTAATTTGAGGATAATGTTTTCCCCTTATTGGATTTAATAAACTTTCAAAAGTCAGGATTTCGAATATTACTGTGAATTTCATAAACTGCTGTTATATAAGTTGAAGTGCTTCAAGACAGTTGGAAAGTCTCTGAATAATTTGGTGGTGGTTTGCTTTGTTTGTTTTAGGCGTGAGTTTACTCATACCTCATGGCGCCATCCCAGAGGAGAATTCCTGGGAGATTTATATGTCCATCAACCAAGGTGAACCCAGGTAAGATAGAAATGGTTGCTGTATTAATAATGTTTAAAATATAGACTGAAACTTCTATGGAAAAATTGTCATTAAGAAAAATCTGTATGATGTAGAGGTCAGATGCTGATCTACCTAATTGTGGAGAGGGAAAAATTAGTTGCCAAAGTATTGGCTCAAATGAAAACGCAGACAGCTCCACAGTGTAGACGGAAAACCTAAGGCACTGAAGTCTAGACATTAAATGCAAAAAAGTAGATAAGTGAGCACATCAGAAACAGCCTTTTCCATAACTACTGACTGACTCACAATCTTCCATCCAAAGATAAATAAGAAAACTAACCACTGGACGCACTCTTTGGTGCTAGATATTACCTTGTAAGATCACTAGAAGACAGAAGACATACTGTAAACTGAAAGACCATATTTTTCCTTTTCTTTCTTTTTCTTCTTTTCTTCATCTTGTTTTCCTATTTTTGGGGCACACCTGGCCATCCTCAAGGCTCTGTGCTCAGGGATTACTGCTGGTGATGTTTGCAGGACCTTATGCAGTGCTAGGGATCAAACCCAAGTCACCCTTGTTGAAGGCAAGCTAAATAACCCCATACTATCTCTCCAGCCTCGAAAGACCATTATTAGCCAGTTTCCCTTCATTTAAAAACATGGGCTACATTCAGGAGTGTGTAGGGTCTTCTGACAAATTTCAGCAGCATAGAGGATTGGAGCGATAGCACAGTGGGTAGGGTGTTAGCCTTGCATGCAACCAACCTGGGTTCGTTTCCTCAGTCCCTCTCGGAGAGCCTGGCAAGCTACTAAGGGTATCCTGCCTGCATGGCAGAGCCTGGCAAGCTACCCGTGGGGTATTCCATATGCCAAAAACAGTAACAAGTCTCACAGTGGAGACTTTACTTGTGCCCACTCAGCAAATCAGTGAACAACGGGATGACAGCGTCAGTGCTACAGTGCTAAATTTAGTTATATGAACAAATACATAACTCTTGCTGCTTACTCTTTTAATGAAAGTATTTACTTCCTTTCACAGTACAACCATAATATTTGTAGAACTAACACTGCCTTCCACACAAGATAAACCTAATCCTCTTTAGAAGTCAGTTTTTCTTATAAACTGGATATATACCTCTGGCACTTTCAGTCACAACATCTTGGTTATTTTAGAATAGATTTTCTGTTGTTAGCAAAGAACACACGAAGGGAAAATGCTGAAAGGAAAAACAGCCTGAGAAACAGATGGCTCGAACATATTTTGATAGATGTCTCCATAAAGGAATTTGTCGGTGCCCAAGTGGTTTGAACTTCCTGTCCCCCAGAGCTTGGAAGGGCTGGAAGAAAATATTCTACTGGTTGGCGGTGGTGAGGCTCTCAGAGGACCTTTGTGTAGGCTGAGCTATGGCAAGTTCTTGAGCTGTTTCCTCAGTCCTAAAGAGTTAGATCCTTTGCCTGCTGCTGCTATCACATAGCTCTTGGCCATGAGAGGACGCGGAGACTCAGAGAGCTTTGAAGTGTGCGTTCAATATTTTCATTAAGCAGATCTAGAAGTTGAGTTCTTGGATGTCACCTCTGTTTTACCTTAGAAGCCTCATTTGTTTAAAATTGAAATCACGGTCAGTGACACAAGGTTTTGGCTGCATTAGCCCACAGATATGGAGTAGAAAGCAGAAATCTAATGTGGTCTCTTGCAAACCCAGCCTTCATATTCACCTACATACCTCACAAAATCAGTAGGATTTTTCAAAACCATATGATCTACTTAAAGTGTATTTTGTTCTCGTATAGATGGCATTCTTGTTTCTTCATTCACAGTGCCCTTCCTGGGCTAATTGTCCTAGTTATTCTATTCTATTCATAGCTTCCTCTAAAATCCACCAGTGACTTCCATTTCTGTGTAAAAGAACCAGTCCAAGGCTATTTCACAGTTTATAGACACCTAATTTTCAGTACGCTCTCTCTCTCTCATCCCCCCCTTTTCTGTTCCTATTTCCTGTCTTTGTCACTTTGTCACTTCCTTCTTCTCCCCCCAAAAGATGATGACATCAGGAAAAACAGGAGACAGATAACATGGAACTAATCTGAACTGGCTCAGGGATCTTTTTCAATGATCATCCAGTGTTCTCGCTTTGTTTCAATCCTATCTCTTTCCTCTCTCCTCTCTCTCCTTCTTTCTTTCTCTCTCTCTCTCTCATGGGGAAGGGAATACCCCACAGGAACACTTCTCAGTATGCTCGGGAGTTGTTCCTAGCCATGCTGGAGGAATGGTGTAGTGCTGGAACTCACTCAGGCCTCCTATATGCCAAGTATGGCCCAGACTGTATCACTGTCATCCCATTGCTCATTGATTTGCTCAAGGGGGCACCAGTAACATCTCCATTGTGAGACTTGTAGTTACTGTTTTTGGCATATAGAATACACCACAGGTAGCTTGCCAGGCTCTGCCATGCGGGCGGGATACTCTTGGTAACTTGCCGGGCTCTCTGAGAGGAACAGAGGAATTGAACCCAGGTGGGCCACGTGCAAGGAAAACACCCTACCCACTGTGCTATTGCTCCAGCCCTAATGGATAAACTCCCTGGCTCCCCAGACCCTGCCTGTTACTAGAAGCTTCCTAGGAGGTCAGAACTAGAGTATGTCTGAGGCTTTCAAACATGCACAGACTAAAATGGCTCCAAATGTGGGGAATGGCATCAGGAGAACATGCTATTGTCAAAGAGAGAAATACATAAAAACTCAACAGCGTCTGCAGACTGAGTTTTGTGAAGTCAGTCCCAGGCACACCCCCCGGCTTTGTAAGCTCCATGTTAGCTAGTTGTTCATCCTTGTGTACTCAAGGTATGTAGAAGATTATAAAGGAACAGGAATGTCTCATTCAAGACTTCAGATCTGTAAGTTGTACTCTTCCTGATCTGTCATATGGAGGAGAAAGTAATATTTGAGGAGGGACATATTATTTTTATATTGCTTTAACTTTCCCAGCAATTCCTCTCTCCCGAGGAAATGGCTAGTCACTGGACTATAGCTCACTAACTTCTCTTGGCAATCATTACTCCCTCATAAGTAGCTCCAAAATATTTGTGAAAACAATGAGAAAAAAATCTTTCTCTTTTTTAAAAGAAGCACATGTGAATTCTTTTACATCCTGCCAACATGACTTCAATAGGAATTCTTCAGCTTTTAATCTGGTGCTGAGTCAGGAGAAGGCATTTATGCAGCCATGCATTGCCTTCTTGTTTTGTTCAAGTCCTGTGAAAACCCATTTTTGGCTTGTGCTGTCCATCTGTCATTGTGACACTTTTCGGTTTTGTGGGTTTTAGTAATGCTATGGGATAAGTCTCAGAGAAGGGCGTATACAACCTGGCTATATTTGGGGAATAAAATTGTCTTTCTTAAAGTGCAGAGGGCTAGGGCAGTGCTGTCTTCTCTTTCAAGATTGCCACTTCTCTTGGGGCTGGAGAGATAGCACAGCGGGTAGGGCGTTTGCCTTGCACGCGGCCGACCCGGGTTCAAATCCCAGCATCCCATATGGTCCCCTGAGCACAGCCAGGGGTAATTCCTGAGTACAAAGCCAGGAGTAACCCCTGTGCATCGCCAGGTGTGACCCAAAAAGAAAAAAAAAAAAAAGATTGCCACTTCTCTTTCTTTTTGCTCATTGGTTTTCTGAACCTCCTTTACCTCCACTGAGAAATATAGTGAATTCTTCCAGTCAGTGTCTTTATTTCCTTCTTAAAATCTATTTTGTCTACAGTGATACATTTGGTTTCTGATTTCTGAGTTCCATTCCTGGTCTCGCACAGTCGTGACTTGATGGATCTAGGACTGAATTCATGGATCCAGATTCTCTCCCAGATTCTCAGACTGAATGAAATGAATCATAGTCCTAAATATCTTCATGTGTTTAGCGATTCTCAGCTGGTTCTATTTAGACATTGTGGTAAGTTTTGAGTGCAACTGACCCTGATTTGAATCCCCAGCATGCTTATGGCCCTCCAAGCCCCCATATAGCCAGAGTTTTCTCCTGAGCACAGAGCCTAGAAGAACCCATGGGAGCCTCCAAGAATGACACAGCACCCCCTCCACAAAAAAAACAACCCCCCAAGTTTCTAATGATGCAATACGAATCTTGTTCCCTGTAAAGAGGCATCTTCTGGAATAGATCTATAAAATCATGAGCATTAAAGAAGACTGGAAGTAAGATAGAGTTGAACAAGTTTTCTTAGAAATTGCTCCAGATAAATTACTGTCTTTACATAGAATCAAATAGAATTGTGAGAAGTAAGGATGGAAGCAAGTTTCACACTGGTATCGAACTGTTTGAATACATTGCCTAAGTGTGAAAGCTTGTACACAGTCTTAGAGACCCTGTTTTCAGATATGACCATCACTATAAGTTAATGAAACTCATTGTGACTTGGTTATCACATGAAAAAATAATATTAGGTACATTTCTGATAGTTATCATAAAAGATAGTGATAAACCAATGTATAAGATCTCTGAATGAGAAAATCTGATACATTACTTCTGAGAAAGTACTCTACCTAAAGTATTTTGGTCTTTTCATTAATCCTGAATGGTAAATAATAGCAGTTACCTTAATTTTATAGATATGAACATTAAGACCAAGTAAAGTTTAGAGTTTTGTCTTACTTTATAGCAGGATTGGGCACCAAAAATAAGACTTACTGACAAATATATTTTTAGACTATACACACTCCCCATATACAAGGCATAATTGAGTATGTTATTCTTGAATCAAGAAAGACTTGATGATAGATCACTTTGTTTTTATTGAATTACTTGTGAGATACAGCTACAAATTTTTCATGTTTGAGTTTCAGTCATACAATGATTGTATAACCAACTCTCCACCAGTGCACATTCTCCACAACCAATGTCCCCAGGGTCCCGCCATTCCACCCCTCCCCCTGTCTCTATGGCAGACCATTTCTCTCATGCTGTCTCTCTACTTTGGGGCATTATGGTTTGCAATACACTATAGATCACTTTCTTGATGAGAGTCAGACATGTAAAATCATGAAAATGCACCGGGAGATAGATAGAGGTATTTAAATTTGGTGAAGAAACGTTAATGTTGTGATTAATTATCATTATTAATGTTGTCTTGGGTTTTACAGATGAGAATGGATAAAATAGAGGAGGATCCTTAGTCCATTCTAAGGATTGATTTAAAAAAGAAAAGACTTTATAACCAGAGTAACTAACTTCCTAAAGATGTCACTTCAACTGAGTCTTAAATACATGAATAAGAATTATTTAAGAGTTATATAACTCAATGATTTTTCAGCCCCAGATATATTTTCCAGTATTTATATAGTATAAACAGAGAGGAGGTAATAGTCTTTTGAGCAAAGCTAAATCCAGACATGACATGATTTCTGCTTTGAAGTCATCTTCAGTAACTACCTTTCAACTGGACCAATCTTGTCACTGAGGGACGGGAAAAGGTGTATCAGGCACTCAGGCACTCATTCACAAAACAGAGAACACTTAGGGATCTCAAAGAAACAGCAACCACTGTCACCTCTGGCAATGGCAAGAAATTGGAGCTGTCCACCGTATTACCCTGACCTCCCTCATCATGAGCAATTATTTGAGCAGCTAGCCCCATGCCACATCTTGTGTTCCTTGTAACTCTTTGAAAGGGAGAAACTGGAAGCGATCATTCTCCAGAAGTCTGATTCTCTTCCCAGACTTTATTTTGGAAGAGCTTGGGTCCTTTATTCTTAGGAAATATCTTTATGGAAAAAAACACGTTATTTTCCATTTATACAGTTTTGATAAAAAAAACTGCACGTTTATAAAATGAAGGTGGGGTTATTTTTATTTAAATAATTAAATGGGGATTAATTTCATTGGGGGCCACACCAAGGGGTGTTCAGGGCTTACTCCTGACTCTGCACTCAAGGATTATTCCTGGCAGGGCTCAAGGAACATGTGAGATATCAGGGATCAAACTCTGGTCAGGCAAGCTGAGCAACTTACCTATATATTGTCTCTCTAAGCCCCATATGCAGGGGATTAAAGGCCAACAAAAATGTTCCTACGTGCATTACAATAAAAAAGATTATGTAGATGTAGTGCAGTCTTCTTACCATCCCTCCTCAAGACATTTTTGCTATACCTCCCCTCCCCATAGTTAAAGAGGAGAGAACTGGACCAGAAAATTATTATACAGAGCCTTCTTCTGAGAAGCAGTAAAATGAACCCAAAGGCAAATATTCATTTCTTTTTCCAATTACACTGGCATGTGGATCTTCCTGACCCAATGCTTAGACTAGAATTGGAAATATAAGCAATCCTATGGAGGAATTTACGAAAGGACACATTTGTAAATTTGAACTTAACTTCAGTGGGATATTTTTTTCTTCATTTTGCTACCCAATGCTTTGGTCTGTGCAGGCACACACAGCTTGGTTGAGATGGTGGGCCTGATCATGTTTGGAAACATTGTGGGTTTTCGACTATAAATGGTTTAATTTATTTGGAGGAGAGAAGTTGAGCCACACCCAGTGGTTCCTGGAATTTACTCCTGGCCTTGGGCTCAGGGGATTTTCCTGGTGGGGTTTAGAGGCCCCCTGTGGCTCAGGGGTCTGCACCAGGGTAGGTCATGTGCAAGACAAGGGCCTTTACAACCCTGTGCTATCACTTCTGATATCACTTCTGCTAGACAGAAAGGTCTTAATAGAATGGCATGAAGTAAGGCCACAAAAGGCAAGGAAAATAAATCAAGTATCTCTGGATGATGATCTTGGCTGAAAGTGTATCTCAGTGTGTGAGGACCTGCACTGAGTGTATGAGACCTGGATTCAACCACCAGCATCCACCCTGCATCCCTCCCCATATACACACAAAGCTAGATACTGTTTGTTTGTGTGTGTGTGTGTGTGAGTAAATGGTTTTATAGAGAGAGCTATAAGGAGAGTCAGAGATGGAGAAAAGTAAACATCACATGTGTGATACAGGCAGCATAGGATGTCTTATAGTTTCTAGTAAAAATCACTGTATAGACTTCTCCTGTATTATGGCTCCACAGTAGCAAGAATCACAGTCATAGTACAGTCATAAGCATACACTTCCTCACTTATCATGCCCAGCAGAGCACACAGACACTCAGAAATATTTGTAGATAGCTCAAGAGGCCCTCATTTCTTGAAGCATATATAGGAAACACACATTATGATTGCCAGCTTATAAGGAAAGATGGGGTGTTCTTAGTATGAATGTTTGCTTATCAAGGCAGACATTTGCAACTATTCTAAAGCCCTCTCTTCCCAGCAAAGTCCCTACTTTCAACTCTCGTGTGCATACTCAATAATGGAGCTGATACTCTACTACGAGACTTCAGCACTTAATGTAGCAATCCCAGTGAAGACCACATGCCTTTCACACTCATTGGCACCAGGTCAGCACAGCTGCTTAGATAAGAATACCAAACCCAAACCTTCTATCTAAATTTGCATCTTACTTAACCTTTAACAACTTAGAGAATTCGTCCATGAGAGTTTGTCTCTACTGATCTCCTACTTCAATCCAGAGTCTGCACTGTCTACTGTAGAAGTTGTGAATATTTGGAATCCTTTTCACAGTTGTTACTCTAAAGTCGGCTCAGTCACTATTAAGTACAGATGAACTCAGTCCTGGGAATCAAAACAGGATCCTGTATGTATAAAGAATTCATTTCTGAAGGAGATAGGAGCTAGAAGAAGATTGTGTTCTTGCAACCAGCAGGGATTTGGTGTCATGTTGAGCTTCTTCCTGTATTTCTAGAACTAGACAAAAGAGAGCAAATTTTTAAAAAAGTACCCTGACAATCTAATTTCAGAGACTTGTCAACTGTAATTCCCAGACTACTAATTGCCTCTCAGATCTGCTGAGAAGCATCGTTTGATAAGAATGGACACTGAAAACCATTCTCTTACCCTGCCATCTCCCTTTCTGTTGATTAAAGAATATTTGAAAAGAAAAAAATCACATTTTGGAGGCAAACTGGTGTCAAACCTGGCTGACTCCCTCACCACAGCTAAAGAGACTAGCCAAAGAGTGTTCTTTATAAAGTTGGACTCATGTTGTTCCTGATACCTAGTCTTCTTATTATTTATCAGTGTCTTGAGTTGTTCAATACTACTAAGGAACAGGGTGATTATAAAGCTTTGAGAAGAAAAGACATGCTAACAGACCCCAAGTGAGAGGGTCAAGTAGCATTTTGATGATCTCCAGAAGATGGCAACAGGTAGAGAAAAATAATCCCAGCCGGGTGATGTAGTCCAGAGAGGTAAATCAAATGGAAAGCAGCTTTGACCAGTCAGTGCACGAAAATGTAAGGCAAGATAAGTGAAATGAGTCAGAAAGAGAGGGATAAACATAGAAAGATCGCACTCCTCTGTGGAATATAAAGTAACAGAATAGGATATGAACACCCAAGTATAGTAGAGATAAGTTCCAGGAGGCTCACCCCACAGCTTGGAGGCTGGCCTCACATGCTGGGGGGAAAGGCAGCTCATATAGAGAAGGGAACACCAAATAAAGGGTGTCGGGAGGCTCCACTTGGGTTGGGAGATACATGCTGAGTGTAGACTATAGACCAAATATGACGCCCACTCAGTACCTCTATAGCAAACCACAACACCCAGAAGGACAGAGGGAATTAAAGGGAATGCCCTGCCACAGGGGGGAGGGTGGGGGTGTGGGGGTGGGATGGGGGATCCTGGGAACAATGGTGGTGGAGAATGGGCACTGGTGGAGGAATGGGTACTCAATCATTATATGACCAAAATGCAAACATGGAAATTTTTAAGTCTGTAACTGTACCTTACAGTGTTTCACTAATAAAAAAAAAAAATAAAGAAATTGGAACCTGTAAGAGAGGTCAGACATAAAGGCACCTACCTTGTATGCAATGACCAACATAATTGATTTCAGGAGCACTACTACCAGGAGTGATCCCTGAGCACAGAGCAAAGAGTAAAATCTGAGAATTGTGGCTATAAAAATAAAAACAGTATCACTGTATTACTGTCATCCTGTTGTTCGTCGATTTACTCAAGCGGGCACCAGTAATGTCTCTGTTCCTCCCAGTCCTGAGATTTTAACAGCATCTCCTTATTCATCTTTCCCAACGATTGGAGGCTTTTTCGGGGTCAGGAGAATGAGACCTATTGTTACTCTTTTTAACATATCAAATATGCCATGGGTAGCTTGCCAGGCTCTGCCTGTGCAGGCAGAATATTCTGGGTAGCTTGCTGGGCTCTCTGATAAACATATACACACATATATATATATATGTACATATATATATGATTTGTTGATTTGTGTGTATATATACACATATATGTATATATATATGATTTGTTGCCTACTGTCTGAACTCCATCAGATATGGTGTGCTAATTATGGAAAATGGGTAGGAAGTATCTTATAATGTGTCCGGAAAGCGGTCTGGAGCGTGGTGGCAGTTGGGTGGTAGTGGAGATCGGCTCTCAGGGCTGTGTCTCTTGGGGCAGGGAGGGTTCTCACCAGCCCCTTTCTGGGGCACCCTGAGTGATAACCGCCTGGCACAGAGTCCAAAAAAACTCTTAAATGAACAAAAATAATTCTAAGACCTATATTAAACAAGTGTAACATGGAAGTATTACTGGAAAATTATGGAATCAAATGAAATGTCTTTAAAGAACTCTGCTACCATGGACAGATCCACAAGCAAGAATCTTAGCAATTCCTAGAGAGAATAATTCTCTCTTAACACCATAGCATTTGAAGCCCCCCAACGGAGACCCAGCTAATCTAATAAATGATGATGTCATGGTGGGGTACAGGTGGTAACAAAAATACACAAATATAAGAGGGGAGAGAAAGGATGAACCCTCTCTAAAGACTCAAGAGAGATTTAGAGAGAAAGTTGAAATTAACTTAAAGACTAAAATATTACTGGAGATAGATCTCAATAATGCTATCTCTCATTTGGATCACATGTTTTTCATGTAAAAAGCCTGGATTCACATCCCCCAAGCACTGTCAGAAGCAACCACCAAGCACCAAGGGAGGAGGAGCATCTGAGCACTGAAACTCAGCAAGCAACAGACATTCCAATTAGAAATAATAGCTGTGCAAAGGCACAAAGTTATAATGAGCATTAGATATTTCACACCCAAGCAAATTAGAGCAAATAGGAAATAGAGGTAGGGAAGAAAAGATACAGAAAGACCAAACCAGAGACTCCTCAACTTATTTGGCCTGCCACTGCTTTTCAGCAAAAACATAGCTCAGTAGCACTGTATTGATTTGCTCAAGCGAGCACCAGTAAAATCTCCACTGTGAAACTTGCCGTTACTGTTTTTGGCATATCAAATATATCATGAGTAGCTTGCCAGGCTCTGCCATGTGGGCTGAGTACTCTCGGTAGCTTGCCAGGATCTCTGAGAGGGACAGAGGAATTGAACCCGGGTCAGCTGCATGCAAGGCAAATGCCCTACCTGCTGTGCTATCGCTTGGACTGGAGCAAAAGCAGTGGACTGGACTGGAGCTCAATACCCCTTTTTAAACCTACCTTCTTTAAGTAACCAATCAAAATATGCCCAGTTTAACCCAATGGTACTACCAGTACCCACCTGCAACTGTGGCAGTTTCCCAGGGGCTGGTATTGCCCACGTAGAGGAACACTGGAATAAAGCAGATGCTGCATAGTAGAAATTGAAATTTTCTTAGCAGGTAAGGATTTGGAGGTTTAATATTAGGAAGACTTGAACCAATTAATAATTTTGCTACATAATCTGCTTCATTTCAACTGTCACTACCCAAATTCATCACAACAAGCCCCTCTTCATGAAAAGAGAAAACAAAAAAAATGTTGATTTTGCCTGATACTAGTATTAATAGTGCCCCTTTTCCCCTCAGAAGTAACTCAATTTGGACAATAAATTATAGTCACTCTACTGTTGAGTGTACTTGTCTCTAGTTGTGAACATTCAGAATCCTTTCTTTAATCCTCACACTGCTATCAGTGGGGACTTGGAGAGACCTGGGGAGTGAACAAGATGAAGTAGAGTGAAAAAGATGAAAAAGTTGGAGATAATTCCCAGTATTCTGGCTTGGGAACTGATGATTAATTAGTAGAGAAAGATTTGACAGCTGAAGGTCACCTGAGAATTTGAGATAATAGTTGCTCTGGGAGCAACTTTGGATTTATTCTCAGGGAATAAACACGGCTTTTTAATTTACAAAAGGTAGGAACAAAATTGATTCAAGAGGAATAAAAGCAAAATAATATCGATAACCAAGAAAAATTATGACTTTCAAATTAAAATCCTATGTAGGATTTTGGCTAGACTTTGTGATAGCAATATTGCTTTCCACAAGATGTCCAAAATTTGGAGTTAGACTATAATTGCCCACCCCCTGCATGGCAAAATCTGCCTTTCTCTGTTTTCTTTATTATAGTAGCTAGGTAAGAGTCTAAAGACTTTAGCATCCAATGATGTAAAGTCAGACTATTCATGTTACTTAACTATGTCAGGAAATTGTGCAGATATAGATATTGGCATTGTTTTAGGAATAAATTATAAAGACCAAGATGAGGTGGTAGAATGAAGAGAACCCAGGGATGCAAGAATCCTGAGTTGCAATCCCCGGGGCTACTAATAGACCAGGTAGCTTTCAGTATATTAATGCCTATTTCTAGGTCCCAATTTTCTCTTCTATCAATGTTTCTGTTATTAACTTCATTCTAGGATTTGGGCAATGTTAAAATTACTTCATTTATTGAGGCTGTAGAGAGATTACAACAGATAGGACTTTTGCCTTGCACCTGGCCCAGGTCAGTTCTTGGCACCCCTATGGCCCTCTGAGCCCTGCCAAGAGTAATCCCAATAGCCTAGTCAGGAATAAACCTTGAGAACCACTGAGTGTGGCTCTAAAACAAACAAAACAAAAGTTACAGTTACTTCATGTGTCGAAAATCCTGTGCCAACTAGGTAACTGGAAATTGTTACATTGTTTCTATCATGACCTTTGTCTAGTCTGTGTAGACAGTTTTGTAGAAAGTCCATGGAACGTACTATGGCTCTTTACCAGTGTTGCTGAATTCTTTGGTTTAACTGCTATCCCATTCTTAGAAGAAAGATGCATCAGCTTCAGAAATCACGTTAACTCTTCACTTAAAATTAAGAGCCACATGAAAATGTAAGGATTACCTGCCTCACTTCCTTTGAGGCTACCTCTATATCCCATAACATTCTGGTCGATGATCTAGGTTTTAAATGTGCAACTAATGGATCCTAGCAGTATACTCCAAATAGGTTGGTTCTAGAAGATCAATAGTCAGTCAGGGTGGACAGGTGACTTATGTTACCTCAGACTAGCTCTGTCCCAATTCACTCTGCCACAGTTTCCATGCTTGGTAGTGATGGAAAGTAATTAATAGATTTTTTCCTGCCAAATTTGTTGTATGAACAGTCATGGATTTGAATCCAGTTTGCTGGTTTGTGTGAAGTTTAGAAAATGTTATTGGAAGTATCAAGCTGATGGCATATATCCTGTCCCTGTGAGGAAATTTGGCATTAATTAATTCCATAACAGGCAAAAAGAACAACTGAGGAAAGGTAATTCCTGGTAACAAAGGTGCTTTTTCTGCCAGCACAAGGGGAGTAAATTGCTGCCATTTGGGAAACACATTAATTCTTCCAGGCTACCTGTGCCAGGCAATAGAATAAAAGGGCAATTTATCAAATGGTATCTTAATAGCCTAGACGGGTTAATGCACCTTTAGCTGAAGACTGTGCTCTTTCCTATAGTCCAATCATGATGGTTTCTTCACAAAGTCATTTAGCTTAGAATATAACTCCATTACCCTCAACAGCAAGAGAAGAAAAGTAGAGAAAGAGGGAAAAGAAAAATAAAAGAGAGAAGGAATTTTCACATAACCATTTTGATCTGCTTCTTAATATCAAATCTACATTTGCTATACCATGCTCTTTGCATCATTTTACCTCATACCCTCTTTTGTCCAAAATAAAGACCCATCAATAAAAATTGCCATCATTTTAATCAAAGTAAATTTAAAGCCTAGGAGAACTCACAATATGATGTGATTAGTGTGGTCCAGAATAATCTTTAATTAAAGATGCCATTGACATTAACAATGGTATGCGAATATTTTTAATGGATCAGAATAAAGGTGTACCTTCGTTCAATAACAAGAAAGTCACTGGTTCATGAGTTTGATTGCACATTGTAAAGGAATATCACATACTGCAATTATTTTTATTTGCATGTACCATTTCTTTTATTGCTCATGCTGTAAGTAGAAATTAACCTCTACAACTAAGATATTTAACATATATCATCATGTCCACTTCACTTAGTGATAGCCTAATAAAAATGCTAGAAGACACCAGCGCATACCAATAATGCCATTCTTGCTTCCTAACTGTCCTTTAAAAATTTGGACAATGCCCTCCTAACTTCCTTTGTTACAATCTTCTAAACAAAGGAAGACTCCATACAGTTCTGTACGGGTGGGGAGCTTCACTTTGGAATATAGAGTTGGGTGCCAAGAGTAGAAATAATAAAGTAGCGCAAAGGTGAACCCACACCTCATCATGATTTGGACTGTCTAGGGGACAAAGCAGAGGAGATCTCTGCGGGCTTACCCTGGAAAGTGACGAGGCTTCAGATACCCTGATGCTAGACAGTCTGGCCCTCTCCAACCTCGTCTGCATCCTAACCCCAGAACCCTTGAGTGTGTTACTTCACCTTCTAATGTTAAGGATTTTGCAAGGGAGACAGTAGCCTGCACTATGCAGATGAACCCAATATAAAGGACCTCATGAAAGCAAGCACCATATTTCAAAGTCAGAAACAGACACGAAAACACTGTACTTAGACTTCTGTTTACAGATCGAAGCTTCATTTCTCCAACTAAGGAACATGGATGGGAGGCCTCCAGATTTAAAGTTTTAAAGGAAAACTAAGAAAGGAGAGCAGGCACTCTGGTAGAGGGTGTGGTGTTGGAATGATTCACACAGAAGCCTTCCATTGACAGTACTGTAAGGCAAAATGTCTAAAATAAAATTTACAAAAGCAGAGAAACAGATCTCCCCATAGAGCCTCCAGAGAGAAAACCGTCTTACTGTCACCTTCATTTTAGCTGATGACATGTCTCACCCGCAGAACCACAAGATAGTAGATTTGTGTGTTTTTGTCAGTGACTCTGCATAAGTCTCTGTTGTGAGCACTGTGTAAGGGAGTGTTTCTCCAATGCTTAAGAGTGCAATCTTAGTAACTCTCATGCCAGCTGTTTTGACTCAGAAAAAAACTCTAGATTTGGAGAATGTCCCAAGGAACATCTTTTCCTTTGGTTCCTTCCAGTATACGCACCCAAACATTCAACCCCTAACATACCTCCACCACCCGGAACAAGACAGGAGATTCAAGATAAGCTTTGTCACCTGGAGAGTGGGACTTTGGCCATGTGACTTCGTGGACATACGCGTATCTGTATATCTGAAGATGAAATATGGGCCTGATTACTCCTTAGGCCTCTCCCAGGCTGATACCAAATGATTTTGTGAAATGGGATTCAGGTTTTCTCCCCAAAAGGCTGTTTTCTCCATTCAAAATGTAAATGAATAAACAACTGAGTAGATATGAAAGATGTCACAGCCGCATGCTGCGGAGATCCATTCTCCTCCTTTCCCCTCACATCTTTCACTTAGAAGCACTTTCAGTGAACTATCATCCCACTTCTAGTAAACAAGCTAAATGCAGGCCTGACACTGCATGAAAGATGAAGCTTAAATTGTGTCTAGGAGCTGGTGATTTACACATGATTTGTGATTCCTTTAGTATATTAATTGGTAAACACCCTATGAATGTGTGTGTAAACTAAAGCCGTTTAACATATGCAAACAGTTTAATCTCTCAGTGTGGTGATGCTCCAATTTCAGCAAATTCAGCTCCTCATTCCAGTGCGCATGCAGTTCCCCTCCCACCCAACCCTCCTCCTGCCATCTCACTTCCTATGATCCTATTTCAGAGAAAATCATGTGGGTGACCCAGATCTTTAAACCCTTTAATAACAGAACAATATGCTTCTATCTGCAGTGAATCGCACTCATTGCTTTTGCAATCCGCTGTTCTAACGGTTCCTTTCCCTGACCCAACTAATAGAATATAATAGTTGGGTGAATTATAACATTACTTCCAGTTACTGGTAATCAACACCCCCCCCCCAAACCAGACATTCTTCTTCTCTCATTAAAACACATGCAACTATAAAAAGAAAATATAGGAACAGTCGTCATGCAGTTTAATTTTCAGTCATAGTTGCCTTTATATTGAGTCTTTAAACTTCACCAGCAACCATATCCTTTTGCCTATTGTATCAGTATTTGACAGATCACTGAGCCACCTCTGCATGAAGTATCACTTGGAATATTTTCTAAAAAGCTTTGCTACTTTTTTTCAAATGTCAAGGGCTATCTTCCATGGAGGGACTACAATGAAATGAACAAATTCCTCCAATATCTCTGAAAGACTGAATCAGATTATTCATTGGTGGTATTTGGGAATATAATTTTTAAGAAGTTGTTCATGGAATTCTATACCACATTCATCTAGAAAGATGTAAAGAATAAAAGAACGTTCTCTTATGATACAAAGATTCTATTCAATATTACTCTTTTCCTTTATTCTGTTCTTCACTCTCTGTCCTCCCTTTTCAGAAATTATTTTAATAAATCTTGTGTAACCTGTATAAGAGCTAATGCCCTCAGGAGACCTTACCACATGATTGGGGTGTCTGATAAGCCCAGCAGGGTCTACATGGCTAATGGTGCCAAGATCTTTTCCAGTTTAGCCCATTTCCTGCCATCTATGGTCACTGTCACTGTCACTATCATCCTGTTGCTCATTGATTTGCTCGAGCGGACACCAGTAACGTCTCCATTGTGAGACTTGTTGTTACTGGTTTTTGTATGTCTAATATACCACAAGTAGCTTGCCAGGCTCTGCCGTGTGGGCAGGATACTCTCAGTAGCTTGCTGGGCTCTCAAAGAAGAGGGACAGAGGAATCAAACCCGTGTCGGCCGCATGCAAGGCAAATGCCCAACCTGCAGTGCTATCACTCCAGCCGTCTTTGGTCATCACTAGAACATATCAGGACTCTTACCCAAGGAAAACCTTAAGCCTTTATTTTCATCTGTGACAATGTTATCACCCAAAGTCAGTAAATGGGAGAAAAGACATATGAGTTTAAACTGTTTCTCACTGGGCAGAAATCTGTAGTTTAGAGTTACCTTGCCATGAGCTCTAATTTTAAAACTTAAGTACAGCTTCCATCTATCTGCCGTTTATATCTATGCCATTAAAATATAATTTAATTATATATCAACCCAGCGCCTGGCAGAGTGAAACTATCATTACTCTCCTGCCTGCATTCCTGACTGATACCCTCGGTAAAGGTGATCAAACCTGCATTAATCTATAATATAGACCATACGGAGGAAATGAAGAAACAATAATTATCAAGCACAGCATGGCAGACAACAACAATGAAAAATCTCCTCATGAAATATGGGGCTGGTGGTTTTGCTTAAGAAGGTGACAGATTATATATCTGGGTTCAGGTGAAGAGCAGAAGCAAAGGCTGTGAGGATACACCCTCTACTGGCTGCTAGGTCAGCTGATGCTCCCCGGCACGGTGTCCTCTTGGCACGGTGCACAGAAGGAAACCCTGTTGAATCTCCGTTACCTGTAAAGGTTTGGAGCAGGTATCTCCTCACTTCTGCCATGCGACCTGTCACACATCCGTACATGCACACATACACGCACACCCCACTCTTTGTGGTTATCACTGATCCTACTAATGTCATTGCACAAATTCTGGAAAAATTATCCTTGAGACTTGATCTCATTCATTCCATTTTTTTTACTCAATTTCAAATTGAAGGAAAAGTTTCAGGAACTGTGTAAAGAATTCTCAAGATTAGGCAGTGAATATTGCTGTGACCTTGCTATCTACTTTGCAGACATTATTCATGAATTACTTGTTAACTAAATGGGCTAGAGCGATAGTACAGCAGGTAGGGTGTTTGCCTTGCACGTGGCCGACCTGGGTTCAATTCCTATGCCCCTCTCGGAGAGCCTGGCAAGCTACCGAAAGTATCCTGCCCACAAGGCAAAACCTGGCAAGCTCCCCATGGCGTATTCGATATGCCAAAAACAGTAAGGACAAGTGTCACAATGGAGACGTTACTGGTGTCCACTCAAGCAAATCAATGAGCAACAGGATAACAGTGATACAGTGTGATACTTGTTAACTGAGTAATCTGAAAATCCAAGTCTGACCTTGTCATTCTATTGTCTTAAATCTCCTTTAATCTGAACCAATTCCTGAATATGTTTTGTATTTTATGCCACTGGCTTTCTTTTGGATGGTGGGAGATGGAGTGGGGGGGAGGGGGCAGTTTCACTATCCATCACCTTGATTTTTTTTTTCACTTAGATTCACAATATGTACTTTTGGTAATGAGGTTCTAGACATGATGCTGAATTCTTTACACTGTGTTACATCAGGAAGTATATTACGTCCATTCATTCTGTTCTTGCAGTGTTAATTTTGATAACTTGAGTCAGTCTGTGTATGCAAGGCCTCCACAGCAAAAATTCAAAAAGAAGCTTTGAAACTGTGTAAACATTTTTATATACATGGACTGGAGCCCTAGTGCAGTGGGTAGGGCATTTGCCTTGCACACAGCCGACCCAGGTTTGATTCCTCTGCCCCTCTCAGAGAGCCCGGAAAGCTACTGAGAGTATTCCACCGACAGAGCAGAGCCTGGCAAGCTTCCCATGGCGTATTCAATATGCCAAAAGCAGTAACAAGTCTCACAATGGAGACATTACTGGTGCCCGTTCGAGCAAATCAATGAACAATGGGATGACAGTGCTACAATGACAGTGCTTACCTTAATTAACATTTAAAACAAACTTTTTTTATTCTTCAAAATTTCACTGCCTGTATTAGGACTCATTCATAATTTTGTTGTTTTCATTTCTGGGAGGACCACACCCAGCAGTGCTCAGGGCTTACTCCCAACTCTGCCCTTTTGAGATCACTGGGGAAGCTACCGAGAATACCCAACCCGCATGGCAGAGCCTAGCAAGTTACCCGTGGTATATTTGATATGCCAAAAACGGTAATAACAAGTCTCACAGTGGAGACATTACTGGTGCCTGCTCGAGCAAATTGAGCAAATGAACAACAGAATGGCAGTGCTACAGTGCTATTCATGGAATAACAATGTTTTAATACATTTGTCATCCCCAAAGCATGCTTCTAACAAATACACGGCCTATAAAGAAAGGACAGGTACGAGCTCAAGGTTGAGCAAGAAGAGATCACATTATTGATCTCACCATAGGTGCATGATATTAACCTTACTACTCTTACACTATTTCCTCTCAAAGCTTCTATTCTCAGGTAGAAACAAGGGCCAGGACCTGGTCCATGGCAGAAAGCTTGCCACAAAGCGGGAGGGGGAGTGCAGTGGGAACAGAGAAGGGACCTTATGTCAGTGATATTGGAAATGATCACTCGGACAAACACTGAGTGCTGGAAGGAGGTAAGGTGATATGTTTGACACTCTTTCAGTAACAGCATTGCAGTCCACAGTGCCTAAAAGGAAAGTGAGAGAGAGAGAGAAGAGAAGTGTTGTCTGCAGAGGCAGGCTGTGAGAGCGGGAAGGGGGATATGCAGGAAACTGGGAACATTGATGATGAGAAATGCACACAGGTAAAGGGATGGTTCTTGAAACATTGTGTGACTAAGTCAATCATTAGAAGCAATGCTGTGTGGTGTATCTCAAGGTAATTCAATTAAAAAAATCTTAAAAACTGTTACTACTCTTAAAACAATCAGAGCAGGGGTTATTTGCATCTGTGCAAATAAGGCTCAGAAAGACATGATTTCCCCTTGGCCCTTCCCCCCTCTGGTTTTCATTGCAAAAAAGTGCTTGGCTGGGCTATCACACTGGGGACACTCCCTACCATGAAGAGCTGAGAAGACCAAGAACATTCTCTGCACTCCCTACCATGAAGAGCTGGGAAGACCGAGAACATTCTCTTTACCAACCTCCAGTGTTCTCTATAACTGTTTTGCAGTTCTTGGATTTCTTTCTGGCCACTAACCCACGTTAGCCATACAGGTCTTCCTGTCTTACCAAACCACCAGGGGAAATATTCCCACTGACTCTTGTGAGCGCACACTTCTGCCATGGCAGCTTTGCAGTTGGGAGATAGTAAACTAGCCAAGCTACCAGGGTTTCCCCCTCTCGAAACCTCGCTGGTCCTGTCTGAGCAAAAGGCAGTTGCTCAGCAAGCCGTCTGGTTCTACAGACCTCACTCTTCTTGTCTTTTTGTACTCAGAAGCATTCCTAAACATGACAATGTATATCTGGTAGCCAAAGCCCCAACAAACAGACCCAACAAATAGACTTTTCCATCTAGGCTGGGCATGTGATGTCCTGAATTGGTTCAAATGATGGGCCTGGGGGCTGGAGCAGTAACACAGCGGGCAGGGCCTTTGCCTTGCACGCGGCCAACTCGGGTTTGATTCCCAGCATCCCATATGGTCACCCAAGCACCGCCAGAAGTAATTCCTGAGTGGAGAGCCAGGAGTAACACCTGAGCATCACTGGGTGTGACCCAAAAAGCAAAAAAAAAGAAAAAGAAGAAAAAATCAAATGATGGTCCTGAAACCACTGCTGTTATTAGGTCGGAGTTATTTTTCATTCACCAACATTTTAGAAAAACACACTTTCTCCAACCAAGAGTGTGAGTATTTTCTTGTCACATATTATGTAATGTGGGAAAACTTAAATGCCATCCTTATTTTCTTTGTGGCTCTTCATTTTTGCCCAGGCCCAGTTAAAGAATCTTACTCTCTGCCTCGGGTGTCGTGAGTCTGTAGCCATGGCTATACTTGGGGAATAGCGCCCACCCTAATTTCCCATGAGACATTGGAAGATCCAAGAGATCTTATCAGAAATCTCAGGGAACGGAAGTGCTTTGGTCACAGAGAACAGAAGCCTGAGTCCAGCATGTCCCATTATTCCATGACCATTGCTTGATGACTCCTGCGTGACCTTTTGCTGTGAACACCTGCCTCCACAGGTGTGTCAAGAGCTTTAATTAATATTTGTAAATCTCCTTGATTGCCACCAATAGGGGGTAGAGGTAAAGGGCAAGTCTTATTAATCCTGCAGGGATGGAGAGATTAAGTCTTGTTCCTTTTGCAGAGAGAGGCCTACACTCACAGATACTATTTTCACAGCAGGAGGATTAGATATAAATCTTTATTTACTTCCTGTGCACTTATGAAAATGCCTAGTGCCTGCCTAATGCAAGGTTCTCTTTCCTGTTACCGCCAGACACTTGCTCTGCACCACCTCCATGCCTAATGCTATTTAAGTTATTACCAAGCAGAGTCTTGCTATTCACTCTGAGTGTCAGAGTTCATCTAATTAGCTGATTTCAGTTCATTTGGCATTAAATAATTCCCCAAATTCCCATATGTTTGAACAATATGTTCAACAAGGGGGATGATTTTCTGAAAGCAATTAAATAGTTCTTTTTAGGAGAGCTTGTCATCGGTCACTCATCAGCATCCCTGCTATTCCTGTCTGTGATGAATGGATCCGCAATTACGGGGAAGGCGCTCAGCCCTCCCCGCGGCCGCTGGCAGGACGCCACGCGCAGCCTGACACTTCGTGCTGCCTGTCGAGCGTGTTGGAATTTTCCCTCTTTTCTCCAAACTCCAGTTTATTGTTCCAGTCTCTCCCTATAACGTTTGTTATGGCTGATAGGCTACTTCCCCAGCTCTGCCCGCCTCACGTGCCTGCCCGGCTGAGGGTAAATTGCGGATCGATTTCCTGTGTCTACTGTGATGTTCTGATTGTAGACCTGGTAGAATCGAGTCTCCGTAAGCTGTGTGGTGATGCCGGCATTTTTTTTTTCAAGGCATCTCCAGTGCTGCTTGGGCGAGGGGGGAGCCAGGGTAATCATGCTCAGGTCTGTTTTAGGTTTCATAGTTATAAGATGCACCTGCTTAGTTATATGGCTTGACTTTCATTACAGCAGCAAATTATAGATAATGAGCTAAAGTGTGACCATTAGGAACTTGAGAGAGAGCAAGCAACTGCAAAGGGGGAAAAATCAGCTCAGAAATTAATAATATGGCCTGAAAAATCATAGGAAAACTGTTTAAACAAGAGCATGGGGAAAGATGCTGCCTTTTTTTTTTTTTTTTTGTTCCATATGAATTTCAGGATTGCTTGATCCATTAATGCTGCCTTTTTTTTTTTTTAAATTTATTTATTAGTGAGTCACAGTGAGGGTACAGATGCTGCCTTTTGATACTAAATTTCACCTTAATCTTGTTCAAAGGGTTCTTAAAAAAAACAGGAATGTCACATAAAATATAATCCTAGGCAGAGGGAAACAAGGGGTTATTATATGAGTCTTCACCCCCATGTAGCAGAGTTCATTTGACAGTCCAAAATTGCTCCATCGACGATTTTCTGAATCTCTGTACTTCTTATATGTGATAATGCAGCAAAAATATCAAATATCAAGTTCAAACATATAGGGAGTTGGTAAGAAAAAGAAAATACTGAGTTCTTCTCATTGATAGCTATCTTATAAACTACAACCCCTCCATACTGGTGGCTGAGATTTTTTTTAAAGGACAAGAAAATGAAAGAGGAAGGCATTCAATGAGATGAGATCAATTCTTTTTAAATGTTACTTTCTTTTATCTTTTCCATGATTCTGCATTCCCACTGTAAATAATTCAGAGTGCAGTAAAATCTGAACACCGGGTTTGGGTAGAATGATATAAATTTAGATCTAAACTGGGAGAGAGTTGAAAGATCTATATTTATGCTTTTGATTTATTCCCGTTTATAACTGTCTACTGTGCTATCACTATGTAACCTATATATTTGTGTCGAGCAAAAAATAAATGTCTCAAAACCAGAAGAGATCTACTCAATCTGGTTCTGCTTGGTGTTGTTTTGTTCCATTATAATTTGTTTTATTGCATATTAATATAAAAAATATTGATAGACTGTGTTGTTGGGAGAAGAGAATCTTGTGGCAAGACGGCCAGATCTGTCATTTCCATTAAGTTCTTGTCTTTAGACATTAGCAATGTGATCAACAAGAATAAAGATTCAACAGCTGGTACACACCAGCCAGGTCTTTCCTTTTCTCTGTTCTGCTCTAAATTTCTGTGGAAGTACTTTCCATTTCTTGTTTATTTGTTTTGTTTGGGGGCCACACTGCAGTATTCAGGGGTTACTCCTTCTCTCTTCACTCAGTGATCAATCCAACCAGACCCATAGGGGATGCTATGCTGGGGATTGAACCCAGGTCAGCTCTGCACAAGGCAAGTGCCTCACTCGCTGTACTCTCTCTCTGGCCCCAACATGTTCCATCTTTCCTGTCAAAACCTCCCTTTGAAATCTAGACGCACTCTCAGTCTGTGTGTGAGTCCTTCGGTTAAGAGCCTTTTCTCCAGACTGGTTCTCTGCATGGGGCTGCTATCAGGAAGTCCTGGAAAAAAGCTTTTGTTCAGCCTCACTCTCAAATGTATTCTCTCCTTTACATGTTCCTCTCTTTTATCCTCCCCAACTGTGAAGCCTCCAGTCAGATGGATGCGAGGTGCTTCTGAGTCCTGAAGTCACCTGTGGGCCACCAGACATGATTGTCACCACTCCCTTTGCCTTGACCATTCCACACTGTGCAGATGTCAGTTCTGAGCACTGGAATATCCATCTGAAGAAGAGGACACAGCAGGGAAAGTGGGAGGTGAGACCAACTTGCTCCTTGTTCTAAAGCTGGGATTTGGGATATAGACTTCCAGTCGTGAATTTTCTACAATATGCCCAGATCTGATTTGCAATGATGTATGTGTGAAGTCTATGCAGCATTATTATAAGTGCATGGTACAAAATCTCAGGGCTAGGATGAATGGAGACGTTACTGGTGCCTGCTCGAGTAAATCGATGAACAACGGGATGACAGTGATACAGTGATGGAGTGAAAATTAAAAGTAGTATTTGAGTCCCATCAGTGGAATAGATTTTACCTTATGTTCTCAATACATCAAGGCAGGTGGAAAAACAGATTTTCTTATTTTACAAAAGGTTTTCAACATCTTAAAGATATTAGCTAGTGGTTTTCTATGATAATATAAAAAGAGACAAGAGAAGATGTGGAACTTTCTAATTCCTTTTATTAGACTATAGTACTACCCACATGCCAGGTACTATCTTGGATATGTGAAATTTTGATGTTATTTCCCTCAGACCATTCCCCAGGCTGAATTTCTGGCATCTCTCTGGAGGCATGCTATGTTCATAAAATAGACTACTTTGTCCTTTTTTGTCATCATCAGGATTAACAAATCTCGCTTTAAATATTCAGGAATACACTAGTGCTAAATATATTTTTGCTGATTTAATAAATGCATTGAAAATTATGGAATATCTTTGCCTGTGTTGTGAATCTGTATAAAAGTGACCTTGTAGGCAAGAACAAGGGAGAAGTAAGAAAAGAAAATGTGGACACATCAGAGAAGGGCAACCAGGGAGAAAGCCTCAGCAAAGACAGATTGCAGTTGAAATACTATTTTAAGTGAAACCTCTGACTTATCTGTTTGATAGGGATTCCTTTTATGTCCACCTGCAGTCAGTTTGCATGAAAGCAAGTGAATTATCTTGTTGGAACACAATGACCAGGTCCACCTAGCCTTGCATCTTCGCCCCCAGGGGTGTTTAAAGCAAAAGGAGTAAAAGAAAAATCATGCAAAAAAAAAAAAATACTGCTCACTGCAGTAGATTATGTTTGCCCTGCCTGGCAATGTCTTGAAATTGGTCTGTATTCTTTGTTTGAAATGCATTCGACTGTTTATTTGGTTTACTACAACCACAGGCAAATTTCCTGGGGCATAAAGTTCCCTGGGTTTTACAAAGGGACTAGATTTTGGTCTCCTTTCCTTTATGTTTTGCTTTGCCTTGATTTTTACCGCTGCAGTTTTCCTTCTCAGCACCTCCTCACAATCTTTTACTTCCAGATGGTGTTATATTTATGCTCTCTCTAACTGGTCACAGACACCTAAATTCTTATCAGGGAAGGAGAAATGACAATACAGTTTTGAGGCATCATATTCAAGCCATTTATTTAATGTTCTCTCACAAATGATTTGGGGGCAATGAAATATTTGAAAGAAAATGTATGTTGTCTTGACATCAAAAAAAAGGGTTTTCAGTTGTTTTTTTTTTTAATATACAAGTTTGTTAACTGCAGAATAACAACAGACCTAAGACAGTTGAAACAAAGAGCATGAGAGCTGGTAATTAGTAGGAACTATGCTACTGGTGGATAAGACAGGGAGCAGGCAAGGGCTATAGTGAAGGGGAGAGTTCCACCCGGAGGAGGAGGTCCTTGCTGAAGGGTGATAAAGTATTATGGATGAGACTCTATCAGCAACAGGACTGTAAACCACAATTCAAAAAAAAAAGGTTCTAAAAAGTGAAAAAGCACCTTTGATGGGCACAAACTGGTGGGTGGGAGGCTAGCTGTGGCCGGTGAAGGGGCAGCATTGGCGCAGGGAAGTAAGCATCGGAGAGGGTATAGGTGTTGAGATGTAGTATGCCTGAAACCCAATTATGAATGGATTTGTAATTTTATGGTGCTTAAATTTTTTTAAAAAGTATTCAAGTTTGTCTAGTGATATTAATGTTCAAAACTTTTAAAAATCTCAACATCAAACAACTAGAAGAAGGAGAAATCCCAAAATTATATACTATGTCCTATCTAGGTGACTTCCAACATACTAAATATAAACATTTATGGAGTTCTTGGTGTAAATTATTTTGATAGAAATAAAACACTTAACACCAAGAAAATTAGGACAATAAAAAGTCCTGAAAAAAAACATTTATATGACTTAATTTATGGTTAGATGGATGCATTTATGTCTGTCCTTACAACGTGATTGTTAGATCACACCTTCTTTCCAACCTGAGAAAATGTAATACTCTCTTCCCAACAGGAAGTGATGTCAGTGGAAGATGAATCTACATCCTGTTACTGCCTTTTGGACCCGTTTGCATGTCATGTGCTTCTCGATAGCTTTGGGACTTATGCCCTGACAGGAGAACCAATCACAGACTGTGCCGTGAAGCAACTCAAGGTGGCGGTGTTTGGCTGCATGTCCTGTAACTCTCTGGATTACAACTTGAGAGTGTACTGTGTAGACAATACCCCTTGTGCGTTTCAGGTGAGCCTTTCTGTATGATTCTTCCTTTGGTGTCACAAAAGTATGGGGTCTCCCAAAGAGCACTATCAGTGGGAATTCTGTTGCAGAGGGCATGGCAAAACAACCCACATCACTGACTTGTTGGATTTACTGACCCCCGAAGCATGGTGCCCCTTTCTTACTGCCTGTCCACCAAAACATGAGGTACTGAAGTGAGGAGGGAAGGGTTAAATGAAGGCATAGTGAAAACAATATAAACTGAATCATAGACAGAATTCAGGGAAATTTTTTTTCTTTTTGGGTCACACCCTGCGATGCACAGGGGTTACTTCTGGCTCATGCACTCAGGAATTACTCCTGGCAGTGCTTGGGGGACCATATGGGATGCTGGGAATCAAACCCGGGTTGGCCGTGTGCAAGGCAAACACCCTACCTGCTGTGCTATCGCTCCATCCCCAGAAAAAATATTTTTTAATGAGTTTCAACTTCACTAAAGGAATTAGGGAAAAGACTTTGAAAACTTATTGTATATTTTCATGATAGTTCAGGGATAAGAAAACACTCATGACTGAGGAAAAGAAAAATAGTCTCTAGGTCAAGAAAGGAGAATATCTAGATCTCCCCAACCCCCACCAAAAAAAGGAGTTTCTTGATAGGTAGAATTCACAAAAGTTTGCTTATGATGGGTGAGAAAATTGCTTAACTCAACTGAAGGTTGTAGTTATGGAACAACAATTATAAATTAATTATAAATCATACCTATCAGCAGGCAGTTAAACAATATCCTGGACACATAGTCTATTAATTATTAGGGCTACCAGGGCATACATGGTTCAAGGTTCTTTTCCATTTTGGGTACTTTTAATCATGTAAGATGCATTTTAAATTAGCTACTCATGAAGAGTGCAAGTTTATTAATAGCAGCAAGGATAATGCAGAAGTGCCTGTGT
Source organism: Sorex araneus (assembly GCF_027595985.1). NCBI lineage: Eukaryota > Metazoa > Chordata > Mammalia > Eulipotyphla > Soricidae > Sorex > Sorex araneus. The sequence goes on along the minus strand of NC_073302.1, from coordinate 341,615,375 downwards.
AAGCTCTGCCCATATATAAATAGCATAGCCCTCCTGACACACCTCATTCCAAGTCTCTGCTATTCCAGTCCTGGATCATTAAGTCCATTAGACAGAGCATTTCCTCAGTAACTAGCTTTGAAGACAGTGAACTGGAAAAACTCATGTTTACCAATAGAAAAGATATGATGATCTGAATCCTGAACATAAGCTGCCAAAGGGGATACAGTGCCAAAGTGTGTTCCTGAATCTTCCCTGAATATTTCCTTAGTAATACAGGTCTTTATGAAGGACATACTTAGCACTTGGCTGCTCACAAAGGTGTTGGGGCAGGAGTTTAAAAAGTAACTTTGCAGTAGAGAAATCAAACCAACACTGCCCACCAAGTGATTGAGGGTAACCTCAATAGTGATAAGACAGGGGCTGTATGCTCTTTGATATGATGTGATGAGAGTGGCAGAAAGTCTGCTTCTATAGACTTTATCCCAACCTCATCTCACCACTGTCACTGTCATCCCATTGTTCATCGATTTGTTCAAGCAGGCACCAGTAACCTCTCCATTGTGAGATTTGTTGTTACTGTTTTGGGCATATAGAATACGCACACAAGGCAGCACACTGTCCTTGTTACTCTCTCTCCCATCTTAGATGTGAACTTGGAAGAAAACACAGAGCATTGGATTACAACAAATAAAAAACCCTAAGGAAATATAAATGAAATACAGACTTTGAGTTAATGATAGTTAATATTGGTTCATTAGTGTGAAATTCATAAGTATGCTAAGGAACCATATATATCATACTTTTTCTATAAACTAAAGCTAGTTGAAAACATAAAGTTTGTTTGAGTAAGCAAATATGAGGAGTATTTTTTACTTGGGAATCCTTTTGTAAGAACCTTAACTTATATGTCATCCTGTGATTGCCATTTTATGTTCTACCTTGTCACCCTCAATAAAAGGATTTTTCCAAATAAAATACATAACTGCCAGTGATCAAAATTTTAAATTCATTGAGCTAGTCACTACCATTTAACAGTTATAAAATATGTCATGACCATGGTTCCAGCCACCTTGATGGCAGGAATCTGAGGCCCGGTGCCAGCTGAGACACTGTCGGCAGTGATACACCTAAGACAGCTGACTCAAGGAGGAAAGATAAAAATCAGATGCAGGAACTAAATGATTACTTCCTTCCTTCAGGCCCGTGGCAGTGGATCTCAAGGGTTATGTCAGCACAGTCATCCTTTCCTATCCCGGCAATACCCAAATGCCAAAATAACTCCAATATGAGACTCTGAGTTTAGCCAGCGCAGCTACTCTGTCAGCGGGAGAGACTGACGCTGATTCCTACCAAACACTTTCCAGGGCCTAGGAACTCAGAAGGTGGTAAATCTCATGAAAAATGGGGAAACTTTTTGTTTTCACATCTGCAGAAGAGATCTTGAAGAAATGGAAAAGAAAAAAGGTAAACGTAAAAAAGAAAGCAACAAGTAGAAAATGCCTCCTCAATAAGTTATTTTATGAGTAATGATGAGGCTAATAAGTAGGATAATACTGAGATGCAGAAATTTTAAAAGTATTATAATACATTGAATATTAGTTCTAATACAGCTCTGAACATGTTATTCTGATTTTGTCACATTCCAAAGTAACTAAGTGGGAATGAAATACTTAAGATGTAGTCAGTCCCTTTCATTTTGTTAGTGGGTTTTCGATTTACAGGCATCAGGAGACTTATCAGGATCACACCATTCCAGAAGCAACTAGTACACACATCGCTTGCCTCCTAGTAGAACACGGTTTACCTTGAGTCTAAGTTAAATGATAATATTTTCACAACACTTCTAGAATTCTGGTATCACCTTCTAATCTAGTTTCCAGATAGTCTAGGAATGAAAAAATTAAAAAAAAAACTGTTGAACATTTAAAAAAATAAGAATAATCAAGACTTGCAATTTTGTATTAATTCATTTTTCAGAAGTCACTCAAAAAAAAAGTCATCTTCCTGGATGGGATGGTAGCTGAAATCATCAAATTTGGTAATTATTATGAATCCCCCAAAATTCTTAAAATAAGAAAAAAGAGGGGCCTGAGCAATAGTAACAGCAGGTACAGTGTTTGTTTTACATAAGGTTGACCTGAGTTCAATCCCTGAGACCCCATATAGGCCCCGAAGCCTGCCAGGAGGGGGTTATCTCTAAATGCAGAGCCAGGAGTGAGCCCTGAGCACCACCAGGTGTAGTCCCAATACCAAAACCAAGAAAACACTCCAGTGATGCAGTGGGGGAGCACAAGCCTTGCAGGTAGACGGCCAGGGTTCCAACCTAGCACAAAATAATAATAATAATCAAAAAGGGATGGGTATTCGAGCATTGTATAACTGAGATTTAAACCTGAAAACTTTGTAACTTTGTAACTTTCCACAATAAAAAATTAAAAAAAAAAAGAACAGAAAAAAAAAACAAAAACAAAAACAAAAATAATCAAAAAGAAAAGAAAACCTGGAAAGTAACTACTTTCCATAGTGATCGGCAAAGTCTTTCAGAAATCAAATATGTTTAAAAGCTTCTGAAGTCAATAATCAATGTCTTGGTTGAAAGAAAAAAAAATTTAAAACACCTTGACCCAAGTTGGGTGTATATTAATTCAGCCTTATTTTGAAAGGTGAGTTTAGTTGAAAAAACCAGGAGGGCCACGGAAGATTTCTGGTCCCCTCGCTCACTTGGGTACACCCCAGGCTCCGTTCATCACAGCCAGCTGGGAAGTCAGCCCCCTGCTCACCAATTTGGAACTTTCTTTGACAAATCATCCCAAGAGTTTAAGTAACTTTTAGATCCTCTATTTTCACTCCTGCTGATTGCTCCCAGATTCTACCACAGTTCCACTGTTCACAGATAAATATGAAATGCGAGTCTGGGAAATTAGGCTCTAAACGCAACATTTCACTCTTCTCCCACTCCTGTGGGTATTATGCCCTTCTCCGTCAATGTGAGGAAAAGTGATATCTTCCATTTAATGGGATTAAAATATCTTTATCTCCTCATTTAGAGATATTTCTCAAAACTATTCTACCTTCGAGAAATGTTTTCCAGTGGAACTTCCTTTGGCCCCGTGTCTCATCAGCTATTTTCATCCAGTGATGTCATCTCTCTCCTATTATGTCAAACAGAGTTGGTTTGGGTAGTGCTTGAGATAGACAGATGTATATGACAGCTGTCTGGCACAGCACAGGTCATCATTTTACAAAGGGCCTTTAAGAGATGACTGAATATGTTTTTCTGGCCAACAGAGAGATTAAATTATAGCTTGCATCTTTTTTGTGTATTTACTCTGTAGTTTGTATCTGCTTTATGTTTCTGTGAGTATCTTACTTTAGGGATCTTTACCTTTCATTTAAGCAAATATGTTCAGGACCTTCTACACAGCATCATTTAAATCGCCTTAATATCCCAAGTCATTTTTCATAGAATTTTATGTGGTATTTAATTAGAGGGTAAATTATATAGTTACTAACCCATTAAAACTGCCCCACTTTAAGAAAGCCTTACAAACTGTTCATTCCCTGCACCACTAAAACACTTTACATGTTAATATTAACTCTAAAACCTAATTGTATAGGCTGGGCATGTTTCATGTAGTGGTGACTTGTTTTCTGTAACTGCTAGAACCCTAACTTCAAAATTAATGTATAGTTTTTAACAGCTTTTCTGAAGAAATCATCTACCCTGTAATTTACCTCAGCTTCACATTGACAAAACCTTGGTTATTATTTGGAACCAGATACAAGCAGGACCGTAACAGGAACTCTGTTTATTATAGTGCATCTTTCATATAGCAAAGAAATTTTAACAAATATGGTTCCTGATTTGGTATGTGCTCTTAACCAATTAGTAGTCCTGGTTAAAGGACATAGTTGTATATTTTATTTCATTCATATTTCACTGGGAAACTATGTTTCTTATAATCCTGAAAACCCTTCCTTTATTTGAAGGTGGAAGGTCAGTTTCCAGACTCAGTTTTTGGGGGGATGGCAGGGGAAAGTGCTAGCGTAGTCAGGACATCCTGACTATTGCTGGCCAGCCAGACCAGTTGGATTGGGTATACATGGGTCCTTTCAGCACTGGGGTACCCAGGTCACCCCAGCAGTGCTCAGAGAGACTCCAGGGCCACACTCAGTGGTACTCAGATCTCTAGAGCTGTAGCTAGTGACACCCATGAGACCAGGTGGCCACAGGGAGTGATCTCAGGTCTGATCCATGCCAGGCATTCCTCCTGATCTCTGTACTAGCTCGTGACCCCTCCACACCCAATTTGCTTGTCATCATCCTATATAAAATTAAATCAGACCAGGAGGCTTTGTTTTTATCTTGTAATAATATATATATATACATATATATATATATATATATATATATATATATATATATATATATATTCTCTGCCTAAAAGTGTGAAGAGGGTAAGAAGGAGCAAACGACTTCTTGTCCTTCCTGCACCTGTATTTTCATTATGGGAGTCTCCACATTCTGTGTGTTCAACATTGCTTCTTTGATGAATTTAAGCTGAAGGTTGAGGAGTGGTCATGTGTTTTGAAAGCAGTAGCAATTTAAGATATAGGTTTTTATGAGTGTGTTCTTTCTCTCTCTCTTTCTCTCTCTGTCTCTGTCTCTTTCTCTCTCACACACACAGACACATACACACAAACAGCTCAAACAACCCTCGACATAGGGGAAAGCAAGGAATTAAGCACTTATCCCATCTTAGAAAGCAAAAACAACTCATTTTTTCCTTCGTGGCTCCCAGCACTCCTATTCAGTACCTCTCGGTACCCATTACTTACTTGGCATTAATGTGGATTTAGAATCTAATTTCAAAGGATTTCTTCCAGATGTAGTTCTTGTGTTTATCAATAATGCAACCTTGGGAAATATTGTTCACGTAAAGGCATTTAAAGGAAAACACCACAGCAACATAATTTCAATATGTGTGTGTTTGTGTGTGTGTATGTGTGTATGTATGTGCCCGCACTTCAGTTCAAACAGTTTTGTCTCATAAATATGTAAATTCAGTCTGCCTGTTTTAGTATCCCTGAAGCACACCTGAATATTGCTGCCTGTCTCATTAAATCAACATAAAGAGCTCGGTGAGGCACAAAGCACGCGTTTCTCCTGGCCACAACTCCTAGAACTGGATGACTAGTAACCCCCAAAGTGAAATGATGAAGTATAGAGACTGGGAAAAACACCAGTCAGAGCCTTTAGGTACATTTTATTACAAGAAACCAGCCAGATCCTGTTTTCCAGTTTAATTAACAATTATTATATCAGTTTAACAATAGAAGCAGAGATGGAACAGAAGGCTCTTGTCATCCAGGGGACAGAGAGAAAAATTCACCCTGGCCTCCACACCCTGCCTGGTGGTGTAGCCATGGGAGTGACTCAGAGCTCATGCAAAGGACTTGCCTGTGCTGTTCATTTTCAGACCTGAGTGGACATCAGAATCATCCACACAGGAGTTGAGAAAACACAGATGTCCAGGCCCAGCCCCTGAGAGAAATACAATAAGTTAGAGACATGGTGGGGAATCCATTGTGAAGAATAATTTTTTATACTCAAGCATTTATTTTTTAACTCTAAGTCAATTGTGCTTTTATAGCTCTTCTTAATTTTAATAATCAATTGGCTTGTTATGGAGTAGCTATAATTGTGTAATGCTTTGTGGAAGATGACAGTACACAGTTTGTGTTGTTGGTTCTATAAGTAGAGTGATCAAACTATAAAAAGAGTGAAAATGGTAGCATTTAAATCTGGGGCCCTACAGATTTTCACAATTATTTTTAAAGGGAACACTTTCCTCTATGACAATTAGTAGGTATCTGCTTTCAAAATTTCTAATATTTTCCATTCTTCCTTTGTTGAGTCAAACATATGCACTCTGTATATAGGTAAAAGCACTTGTCTCACAACGGGGGAAATTCAATGTGGTCAATCCCATTTCAAAACCAGGCACTGTGTATGGTCTCCTGGGTACTACCAGGAGGCATGATCCCTGAGCACAGAGACAGGAGTACTACCTGAGTACCACTAACTGTCTCCACCCACTAAAGACAAGGATGGTAGAAGAAAACATAGGAAAATATAATAAAACACTATACAAGGCCATGATTAAATTGTTCTGTTCAAGGCTCAGCTATGTCATTAATCATACAACTATAAGAAAAAAACTTTCTTGGAGAGTATCTATGCATCTATAAATAAAGCGCTTGGTAAATTAAAACTAATTGACCTTCTAATGTGATGGTTCTATATGAGATTTCTAAATATTAAAATATTCTAGGCTCTACAGTAAGTAATGCATGATCTTGAACAATGTTCCTTGGGTCCTGACTAGTTTAGTTTTTTTGTACATTAAGCCAATTTTGATTGAAAGAAAATAGGTCCACTTATGAGACCATAATTTTTGGAGGGCTAACACTTGTTCTCCATTATCTTGAATATGGTATAATAAGCATGTGTCTCTTTGTACCTCTCTCTAACTTTTCACTAAAATTCCAAAGGCAGGTTATTATATTGTTATGCTGATTATTTCCTGTGCTATGAATAACCCTGAGCTCAAAGACTGAGACACCCCCCATCCCCATGATAGGTAATTTACCTGGGACCTTATAGAAATGTGATATCTTGTGCTTCCATTTTTGGGGTTCATAAGATAAGTTACTCTAGTTTATGTGACCTCCCTCCCAAGAAAATTCTTATGCACATTAAAATCTGAGCAACATTACCATAAAATTAATGCAAAGTCCTTAACACAGCAAGCAAAACCTCATAATTTGGTGTTTGTCCAACCTTATCATCCCCTCCAACCACCCACTTTCACCCTAAACCTCTCTCTCACATTCCCCCTGGCTTCCATGCCTTAGTGCACCCCCTTTCCTTCTCTGGAAAGCTCTCTCCCTCCTGACCAAGGGTCAGCTCCAATCTCACTCCATCAATTCCCAGACTCCCTGGCTCTCTTCCTCCTCCTGGGTTAGGCACACTCTGTATTGTTCTACGTAGCCCCATGAGCCTACATTTATTGTAATCCATGTATACTATAATACAATCTTATATATAAATAAACATATGGAATTATAATCACTGACTCCTTGGTGTCGGAGAGCATTTCATTTCTCCATAGCCAGAACACAACACCGAAGATGCTAATTAAAGCTCCAAGGGTAGAACAGTGAGCAGCAACTATGGAAGACATCTAGTTAGCCTTTGGAGTTCATTCCTTTTCCTCCCTGCCCTGATTATTTTCTTCCATAGTTATAACCCCCATTAAACCCTTGATACTACATTATTTTAGCCCAAATCTTAGATCCACAACATCATGAATAAAGCAACACTGTCCTGTTCAATAAGAGTAGTTGCTGTTCATGTTTATTTTATATTATAAATATCTACTATTTTATATAGTAGATATTTCAACTCATGAAAATTGAAAGTTTATTTTCGAGGTCACTTGAACATTTTAAATGTGTATCTTTAAATGCCATATTTAAATTCTTTACTCCCTCTATGGCTAATGGAACTCATATTGAACAGCACAGCTATGGAACATTTTTACCATCCTAAAAACTTCAGCACTGAGAGGATAGCAGGAATATTCATCCCACTAATAAGCCCAAAGAACTAGCGAAGAGGACATGGAATTGAATGATTTAATCAAATAACTCTGCAACCTAGTAACAGTTTATGTATACATGAAGGATAAAAGCTGAACAGCTGCCTCTTAGCAGGAAATGTTTTATTAATGTTAGACTACACATATATGAGATGATATAGTAACATCTAAGCTGCTTTCATTCACTGATCATTGAAATATGTTTTGCTACATCAATCTATTTGCCTTCTTACATCTTTTGTAGAATTGGGGAAGATTATAGGACATGATTAAGGGATTTTAGTTTTCTTATTTATCTTAAGTCATTGAAAGAAAATTATGTCAATTAATGGGGATTTTAAGCGATGCGTTTAAGAAGATCTGTTATTTCCATTAAAACTCATCCTGTCAGTAGTTTAACCATTTAAGTTATTTCTCTTATACTCTCCAAAATGGTTCTAAAATCACAAATTCAGAACAAATTAAAGGGTTTATTCAGAGAAATGTTTTTGAATTGTATATTAGGTATAAAAATTTCTCAATGCAAGATACAAAACTTGTCTCAGAATTTTTTCCCCTTGAACTAAAACTAACTTGGTAAGCAACTTACTTTTTCTTTACTTTAAATAACTTTTATGAGCAGTACTGTAAATAAACATGTTAGATGTTTTCTATATCACTTCTTTTGTGCCTTCATAAACATTGGGTAATCCCTGTGTTTGTGATAAACTGTGCTAAAATGTAGCTAAAAATAGGCTAAACCCATGCATTTTATCAACTAGGAATTATCAGTTAAATTCAAATACTTTCTTTGATTATGTCAATATGAAATTAATATAAATTCATAATATTTAAGTCAGAAATTCAGTATTACAGTTGCTTGGGCTTAGGTGGTCATTTGGTTTGGAAAAAAAAATGAGTAGTATATTCAAAATGTTAAACAACACAAATAAGAAAGAACAATTTTTTTCCTGATTATTCCGCAACTCCTATTTCTTAGTAAAGAACCTTGCAAAGTTTATGAGATACAAAAGAATTGTAATGCATTATAATATATTCCTAGGAGGTGCCTGGTAATGTGTGTAGTATCTATGGAAAGAAAATATCTAAGAAGTTGGCTATTTCAACACTGGAGAAGCCCATATTCCCTCTTGAACACACACTTCGCTCACATCTTCACTTATTTCTCCATTTCCTTACTTGCATCTTTCTAAATAAGTCTCAGTTAAAACTATTTTGGTTCACATAAACAAAAATGTGAGTTGGTAACTTCATTGTTTTCTTTTTCCTTTTTTCTAGGAAGTGGTTTCAGACGAAAGGCATCAAGGTGGACAACTGCTGGAAGAACCAAAGTTGCTGCATTTCAAAGGGAATACCTTTAGTCTGCAGATCTCTGTCCTCGACATCCCTCCATTCCTCTGGAGAATCAAACCATTCACTGCATGCCAGGTACTGTCCAAATGACTTTTTAACAACATTTGCTTTGTGTTAACCAAACGGTGTTTTACAAAGGGTGGTGAAGGGTTTCATAGTTTTAGTGTTTTACAAACGATGGGGACATGATTTATCATTTCCTTCCTCCTTTTAAAAGTTTGGGTTTAATATCATGACTGTCACAGAAATGTAACAGTTTGGACCACATACAGAGAATGAAACTCTGTCATAAATTCACAGGTTTCCGAAAGGTGTGGAAAAGGTGTTGCATCTCAGTTAATGTGACATTTCTCCTTTCTCCTGTGTGAACTGTTGCTCTGAATAGGTTGGAGATGATCATTTAAAAGCTTCAAACAATGCTGATGGGGGGATATTAATTAAAATAGATTATGAAACATTCTTTTTAATCATGTTCTGCAATGAATGAACTGGATGCCAATGAGAAATCTGAGAAGGGTGATGATATTGTTATAAAAAGCTGTAAGAAGAGAGCATCTTCTTGAGTTATGAAGTTGCTGCCAAGTAAAGTAAGCATGACGGAGATTATAATGAGAGGCCAAGAAATCATATTTATGGCTTTTTGGACTCTTTCTAAATAAAGGTATTCATGTTATTGTTAATATGCCTCTTTAATAGAATATTTTAGGGGTGATGGGTTGGATTAAGTAACAGGCTTTTTTTTCCCCACAATTCTGAGGCCTTGAAGTCAGAGATCAGCATTCTGCAGTGAACTCTCTTCCTATTTGCAGACTGCCTGCACATTTGAGGAGGAGGGAAGAACTATAGACAGAGAAAGAAGCAGAGACAAAGACAGGAGAGAGAATAGAGAAAGGAAAGCACAAGGAAGAGAGAAGCCAAGGTGGGGTGAGGAGAGAGGAAGAGAGAACTCTATGATTTCTCTTTCTCTAGGGAATTTTGGTGTATACATTGCAGAATGATGTATTCCCCTGGATCTTTTTTAGAGTAATTCCTAGCATGAAGATATCAACCTGTGTCAACTTTTGATCCTGCACTGAATCCTGTGGAAATGATAATTATGCCTCTTAGAATCCATATGAATAAATATCACTGTCATAAGCAACCCAGCAGTGAACCACACTTTCGTAATCATCATTTGTGCTTTAAGGGACAGCACATTTCCTTAGCCATACGAAACCTTTTGGTGGACACTATTGATCTGGAATCACAGGAGACTTTCAGACTTCTTTGTTCTATCTGTCAGCTCAACTTGCCGAGTCCTATAGGCTTCTTTAACCTTCCCATCCCTGCAGCATTCATTCCGTACAAGGTTAGACTGCTTGGCCAGAAGGAGCAAGCCAAATCACAAAGAGAAAAGCATTTTGAAACAATTGCCCTATCCACTTCTAAAATTCAGAATTCCCCATATGGACAAGGCTGTTTTCCTACTTCCCGATCAGGCTTCTCATGACTTAGGGAATTACCCCTCTTAGATACAGTTTTAGTAGATACAAAGCAACAAGAACACTTCTTAGAGCATCAGACTTATTGTTTTGCACATACAGCACTCTCTTTCTTAGGGTGAGAAGCCATCCGTAAGTGACTGTGATGTTTGTGATGCTCCAGGCCTACCTGTCTCTGCTTCCCAGTAAACACTAACACAGTCTCTAGTTCAACCTGAGCATCAGGGTGCGATAAAGACAAGTCCTGAAACTCATGCAAATTCTACTGTATTAATCTTTATAGCTTACAAGAGTCTCACTTCACTCTATCTAAAGCAAGTGACTCAGTTCAAAATAACTATGAGATTTAATGCTTGGAGATAAAAATGTGATTTAAGAACTAATATCTCCTGGCAGTACTTAAACAATAGTTCCAATACTACGAATTCCAAAGGGAACAGAGAGAACTGAGGGGCTAATGCTGCAAGCTCAAAGGATAAAGCTTGCATGGGGCTCTCTGCTCCTTTCTTCCTTTCTTTTCACCACCCATGCGATCAATTTGCTTGCCCGTTTCGTTACTGAAATCCCCTGACTTGTAATATATTGTAATTGTGTTAGTAGTCATGCTGTTTACTCTGAGTTAGCATTTTGGGAAGGGTTTGTGCGCAGCCTACTCAACCATCATATAAAAACCATGTGTACTTACAAATTTGGCAGGGCTAGGAGAGAATAGGCTTTCCACAGGGGCTACTGGTTGGAAGCAAACAAAGGAATATCCTGGAATTAACAACACAGAAAAACTCCTCATGGTAGGTTTGTCCTTCCTAGTAAACTGTCTCTAGTGTGGAAGATCTCTAGTAAATCATCCTTATTTCTCTCTTTCTTTCCCTAACTATAGTTTAGGAATCAACACGTTCCAATTGGTGCCCAGACATTTCTCTCCCAGGAAATCTTTTATTCTGGGAAAGTGGCTTATTCCAGGAAGAGACAGACCTGGGGGTGGGACCAGGTACATAGAGCCCGTGTGATCTAAAAACTGTATGGGGAACATTGCTAGAATGGCTTGAGCTCAGATTTGGATCCAGAGCTGGATGCTGAGTGCCAGAGTGTGGGAATACCACGTGGCTTTTAAATCCTGCAGGGTTAGGTTTTAGATCATGAAAATTCATGAAATCCCTTGTTATAACCTTCATTTGCTTATGAAGCCAGGGATGAAGGATGAGTAGAAATTAAGAACTACACGAGTTCCTAGAAAATATGGACACAACACACATCCACAAATCCAGAAAAGGGAGATTCATAAGACTAGTTCTCCCCAAATAAAAACGTATCCTTTTTTTCCCAAGTTTCAGGATCAACCACACTGAATGAAACGCTCTAGCAGCCCTCCTCTAGAAGGGAAATAACACTGCTCCCATTAGGTTACAGAGACATGAGAGCTACTCAATCATGGTTTCCTGTATTCCATGCTGTCTATGGGGAGAGAACCTTTAACAGACATCAGACAATAAAATACCCATCTATTCTTTAAATCCAACAGAGTCGGACTGTCACCTCCCTAGGATAGAGGCAGCTGACTTTTCAGCACTCTGTGCATCTTGGAGAACCCAGTGTCTGTCTCCTGCTAGGATATAATTTACATTCTCTCCATCTGCTAGGAAACTAATTACAATGGGAATCAAAATGAAAATATTTCCAGAAATCTTTAAACACCCGTAAGTTTGCTACACTTTGCCCTCCCATAGAACTTTCCACATAATTTCTCTAAACTCAGTGAGCCTCTTTGTGTATCTGTGTGTGTGTGTGTGTGTGTGTGTGTACATACACGAAGTTTCTTACATAAATCATTCTGGCACCACACCTCCATCAGATGCTTCTTTTTACTATTGCCCCCATATCTAAATCCACCACCCTCACCCGTGTGAAGATAAGCTCTGAGCTTCTGTTGTTTGGATATTCAGCATTCTTCTATGTGACTTTATACCCTGTATACAAGTGAGCTCATTCTGTGTCTGTCCCTGTCCTTCTGACTAACTTCACCCAGCATGATACACTCCAAATTCCTCCATGTAGCAGCAGATTGCATTTCATCTAGTAAATTCCAATAGTATTCCACTCTGTATATGTTTCATTATCTGGTCACCAGTTATTGGAGACGCAGGTTGTTTCCAGGCTTGCTTTATTTATTTATTTATTTATTTATTTTTAATAAAGTTGTTTATGATGACTTGTTACGTTCAATCCTTCCACCACTGCACCTTCTCACCACCACCATTATTTACAGTTTTTCTAACCACCCCTCACACCTGCTTCTATAACAAGCCTTGAATAATCCATTTTATATTGTTGTAAATAATTTGATAAAAATGATCAAAAAATGGTTTCTTAGAAGAAAGTGGGTGATGATTGTGTATCTCAATCTATTTATTTTTTTTGTTTTTTTTTTTATGGAGTCACCATGTGGAAAGTTACAAAGTTTTCAGGTTTAAGTCTCAGTTATACAATGCTTGAACACCCATCCCTTCACCAGTGCACATATTCCACCACCAAGAATCACAGTATAGCTCCACCCCGCACCCCCCACACTCCTAGCCCCCCCCACACACCTGGCCCCCCACCCTGCCTGTGTAACTGATAAATTTCACTTTACTTTCTCTTTGATTATATTCAGTATTTCAACAAAACTCACTATTATTGTTTGGAGTTTCTCCCCCCTAAAGTTGGACCTGCTGAAAAGGAAGCATTTGATAATTTGTTTTCCATTGCTGAGAATGAAGAGATATGAGGTCGAGTGACCGCACTAGCAGCCTCACGGTTTTGGGTTTCTGTATTTTAGTATTTTAGTAACTAAGTCCAGAGAGATATCTGCCAGAAGTTGCATCACTCCAAACTTGTACTTCTCAGTTATATTATATTCCACATATGAGTGCAATCTTTCTATATCTGTCTCTTTCTTTCTGACTCATTTCACTCAACATGATACTTTGCATGTTGATCCACTTATATGCAAATTTCATGACTTCATGTTTTCTGACAGCTACATAGTATTCCATTGTGTATATGTACCAGAGTTTCTTTAACCAGTCATCTGTTTTGGGGCACTCTGGTTTTTTCCAGATTCTGGCTATTGTAAACAGTGCTGCAATGAACATAGAAATACATATGCCATCTCTACTATACCTTTTTTGCCTCTCTGGGATATATTCCCAGGACTGGTATTGCTGGGTCAAATGGAAGCTCAATTTCTAATTTTTTGAGAATCTTCCATATTGTTTTCCAAAATGGCAGACCAGTCGGCATTCCCACCAGCAGTGAAGAAGAGTCCCTTTTTCCCCACCTCCACGCCAACACCAGTTGTTTTTGTTTTTTGGGACATGGGCTAGTCTCTGTGGTGTGAGATGATATCTCATTGTTGTTTTGATCTGCATCTCCCTGATGATTAGTGATGTTGAACATTTTCTCATGTGCCTCTCAGCCATTCGGATTTCTTCTTTGGGAAATTTTCTGTTCATTTCATCAGCCCATTTTTTGATTGGGTTGGCAGTTTTCTTCTTGTGGAGTTCAACCAGTGCATTGTATATCCTTGTTATCAACCCTTTATTGGATGGGTACTGCGTAAATATCCTTTCCCATTCTGTAGATTGTCTTTGTACTTTGGTCACTGTTTCTCTTGAGGTGCAGAAGCTTCTTAGTTTGAGATAGTCCCATTTATTTATCTCTGTTTTCACTTGCTTGGCCAGTGAATCTATTTAAATCTCAATCTATTTAAGCCCTTGTATAAGAGATTACTAACATGTTGTTACAGGTTTAGCCTTGTATGTTTATGTCTTGTTTATCAATTTTGGTTACCTTCTACTTTACATTCCGTTCAATGTGATATACTACTCATGGTTCATCAGTGATGTAGATTTGAGATATTGCATGGCTGCAGATGTGACCATGAGCTCCAGGAATTAAAATTTTTGAATGGGCTAATATAACAGGAATTAAGTTTTTAACTGGATAGGATTTTGGGTGCCCCTTTTGGGTCTGGAAGCATCTCTTTCGAGATTTATATATAAGTCCCTGGAACATGGCCAGTTAATGAGCTTATTTGGCACCAGAGGCAGTTCATGGGCATGATCGCCAGGCTTCCTGAATGTATGTGCTTTTTTTTAAATAAGTGAAAGTAAATATATTTGCTCTGAAAGCACACTAATCACAGAGCTTCTAATTCTGTTATTTTTAAATGTTTTATTGAGCACTATTGACAGCTGTTATTCAAGCCAAAAATAAAATTTATCCTTTTGATGCTGTCTTAAAATCAGATTTTAAAAATGATTTGATAGATGTAGTAGAACAGAAAAAAGAAAGAGAAAATTGTGTGTGGTGATTCTCCTATATTTCTGTAAGGAAAGATCTCGGCGGTTGGAAATTTTCCTTTTACCTTTCTTCCAGTGTTATCAGAGGAAAACATGTAATAAATTTAGTATGTGGTACCAAGGAAGACACTTTTAATAATGGTCAATGATATTTTTTGTTAAGAAGGTAAGCATTCCTAAGGATTCAAATTCGCTACTCTTTAGCAAATCCACATGTTTTTATATGTGGATTTATGTAAGAGAGGAACCTTGAATTTAGTTTTTCATGATCCTAAGTTCCAAACACTTATAGTTTATTTAATGAGTCAAATTTCAGTTTTAGGGAACAAAAAACCCTTTGCTTAAATATATATATCACTTATACACCACAGAGTCTGCAGTTAGTTGCTTTCATTGAAGAATATGAAACTCTATAAAAAATATACTGGCTTGCAGAATAGAATTCATTTGCAGAGTATTAAAAGGAGAGTGGAAAGAGGATGTGGCAGCAGGTGACAGAGGTCTTGTCAGGGAATGGTGATCAACAAAGCAGTCCTAGGGGAATCCGTTGGTCCCCTGTGCAAAGGAACGACTAATGAAAGCAGAGTTTCTAGTCCCCACTCATGATCGCTTAAAGAGAGTCATAACTCTATTCCCTGAAGGGCACCCATCAGCTACTCTGTTTTCCTCTCTAGCCAAGCCCCAGCTTCCTCATTAACTCTATAGGGAAGAGACAGGAGGCAGGAAGGTTGAGGAGGAGGTTACTATGGTTTGTTATAATGAAGTGAAAGAAAGGGATCATTAATGGAGATAAGGGAATAAGAGAAGAAAAACCTTGAACAAGAGATGGTGATAAAAGGTAGGCCCGTTCTGGGGCTGGAGTGATATAGCACAGTGGGTAAGGCATTTGCCTTGCATGCGGCCAACCCGGGTAAGTTTCCCAGCATCCCATATGGTCCCCTGAGCACCGCCAGGAGTAATTCCTGAGGGCAGAGCCAGGAGTAACCCCTGTGCATCACTGGATATTACCTAAAAAGCCAAAAAAAGAAAAAGAGTGAGAGAGAGACTTCCTCTTTAGCTTGCTGGGAGGCTGCATGAATCAGACGTGCCCTGTGCTGCAGTGTCTCCAACCAGACTGGAGGAAGAGTACACTAGGAATTAAAGCTACCACTTAATGGCTCAGTCAAGGCATACACTGGTGCCATAAGCAAGTTAGGTCCAGTTCAAAGCCAACTTAGTGATCAGCACCAGCATGCCTTGCCCCTTGCTTTTTCCTAGAAGACAACTTCCTGGGGAACAGCGATGGCACCTTTCTGCCATTCTGTATTGTCCTGCTTCAGAGAGAATCTTTTTAATTTCCCCGGAGTTACATTCAAGATTTTCTTTTTTGGGGGGAGGGGGGGCTGGAGCAATAGCAACAGCAGTTAGGGCATTTGCCTTACGCATGGCCGACCCGGGTTCGATTCCCAGGATCCCATATGGTCCCCTGAGCACAGCCAGGAGTAATTCCTGAGTGCAAACCCAGGAGTAACCCCTGTGCATCACAGGGTGTGACACAAAAAGCAAAAAAAAAAAAATTTTTTTTTTTTGGTCAGGGATAGAGCAACTATTCAAGTTATCTCAAACAAGAAGATATTTAATCAAGAGATTTATGGGCTGACAAAACCTTTGTGAAGCCTGCAAGGTCTGAGGTCAGAGGCAACCTGTAATGATATTAGAAAAGCAGTACAAAGTTCAGGACAGCAGGAACAGGGGAACCTCTGCTCCTCTCCTGCCTTCCGAGACCAGCACCTGTGCCTCCCAGGAGTAAAACAGATGTGAACTTTCTACTGTCACAAAGTCTGGAAGTGTCACTTTCAGATTCCCGGCTCCTGCCATTATGGAGAAAGGGCATTCTAGTTTCCAGCCCTAACAGCCCACAGCTCTGTTCTGCAGGAATAAAACCAATGAGATGACTCTGCATGTCACAGACGCAGACCATCTCTGTCTTGGTCTTCTCTTGAACAAACCTTGATGGCATTTCCCTGCAATCAGAATTAAAAACAAATAAATAAGCTGAGGAAAGCTGCAGAGTTCTTGTATGTTTTAGAGAGCTGCACGGCTGAGGTGAAAGTGGGAGTGTGTTCTCTCTCATGCTCCTGCTGTCTTTCCTCTCCTCCAGTGTGCAACAGTCTATTACTTCCTTCTTGGTCTTCCCTGCAAGTAACCAGAAGTAAGATGTGTGAGGCTCTCATGGAGGAAAACTGCACTGTAGTACTATTGTCCCATTGCTCATCGACTTGCTCGAGCGGGCACCAGTAACGTCTTCATTGTGAGACTTGTTGTTACTGTTTTTGGCATATTGAATACGCCACAGGGAGCTTGCCAGGCTCTGCCGTGTGGGTGGGATACTCTTGGTAGCTTGCAAGGCTCTCTGAGAGGGACGGAGGAATCGAACCCAGGTTGGCCATGTGCAAGGCAGACACCCTACCTGCTGTGCTATCACTGGGACTGGACTGAGAAAAATTAGGGGGGGAAAGAACAAGTGCTCATTTTTGAACACAGGATTATCTAAGTAACTCACAGTTTCTCAAATTTAGTCAAATAAATTTTTATCCTGATCTTTTATAGTCGTATAACACTTGCTGGCCTTACCAGTTACACTTCAGATATCAAACTACCAGACTTGGTAAATCAAGATTAGTATTACAGGTAATTAATTACATTGAGAGCAATGTGTAAACAGGTCCACTAGTGAAATGATTTGAAAAGAGAGAGAGAAAAGGAAAGATGAAGATTAATAGAAGCTGTTCTTTCATGGCCAGGTCCCCAGCATAGTTTGAGTAGGAAGGGAAAAGGCGGGGTTTTATTGAAAATGAAAAAATATCAGTGAATATCCTCAACTTCACGTTATTATAAAGCCACATTCCTGAATATAGTCTAATTGGTGCCAACACTTGGCTGGTTTCAGGGGGAATGGGTGATCTATTTAGCTTTTTTAACCTCCACCCCTGTGCTCCCGTTTAGTAAATATTCTTTTGCTACACATTTTTAAATCTCTTGAGACTAGGAATAAAGTTAATTGTATATTGTTTCTTATGGTTTATCGAGGACAGTGTCTGGCCTTTAATAATCACCATGCACATAATGTGAAATGACTGAATTAAACAAATGCTTTGGAGCAGTATACTGTTTTGGGGGAAGCCAAGACTCTCTGTCTCTCTCTCTAGACACGTGTGCACAGTATGCCTTTGTAGCAGGTATAATTTCTTTTTTCATTTTGGATACATCAGCAGTATTTTTTTTTTTGCTATCTACACAATTGTTCATGAGTTGGTGGGGTGGGGGTAAGTCTTGGCTAGTCACCTAATTTTTGTTTGCGATTTCTTCCTACCTAAAGAAGGTAGGAAGATGAACCATGAAGTCTTCTAACAAAGAATTTTTTCCTCTGCTACAGGAAACAAAGATAAATATTTTATATTACTCTTTCTCATGGTGGAGATCACCCAGGAAGGCTGAGCTGTTGTGTGTGGCTATGGAATTCGAATATTAATTGTTGATTGAAATTAACATTAGTTTTTTCTTTTGCGTTGGTTGGCATGTGCTGGAGCATTTTAACAATTCCACCTGAGTCTTTCAGGCAACTGGCCGGACTGTCATCACCGTCATTACTGCCGCTTCATCTTCTACTGCCACACTCGGCTCAGCTGGGCTCAGTACACAGGACCCTTCTTTCCCCCCTCTCTTCCCTGCAGGAAGTCCCGTTCTCCCGCGTGTGGTGCAGTAATCGGCAGCCCCTCCACTGTGCCTTCTCCCTAGAGCGCTACACACCTACCACCACCCAACTGTCCTGCAAAATCTGTATCCGGCAGCTCAAAGGCCATGAACAGATCCTGCAGGTGCAAACATCAATCCTAGAGGTGAGTCCTTGACTGACAGCTGCTTCAATCTGGATTCAAAGAGACAGAAGAAAACTGTCCGTAGTTCATTTGTGCAAGATAGAAGATAAGGAGCTGCAAAATGCCTCTTTTAATCTTCATCATAGTAGCACTGTAGCACTGTCGCACTGTCATCTCATTGTTCATCAATTTGCTTGAGCAGGCACCAGTAACGTCTCCATTGTGAGACTTGTTACTGTTTTTGGCATATTGGATATACCACGGGTAGCTTGCCAGGCTCTGCCATGTGGGCAAGATACTCTTGGCAGCTTGCTGGGCTCTCCGAGAGGGGCGGAGGAATCTAACCCAGGTCGGCTTCGTGCAAGGTGAACGCCCTACCGCTGTGCTATCACTGCAGTCCAGTCTTCATCATTAACACTGTAAACAAAGCTTGTGCTCAGACTAAGGATTGAACTGAGGTTCCATTGGCAAGAAATTTAACCCATCAGTACTGAGGTTCTCTGGAGAAACCTTCCTTTGGGGAAGGAAATGGATCAGGGTTTTCTATACACCGAACCACAGTTTAATAGTACATTGTAGGGTTGGGTTACCAGGAGACATCCATTATTTTCTGACAGTACAGTTCCTTCTCACTGTTGCACTTTTTTGGCTGGTTCTGACTAGCTTTACAGAAGTCATTTGCCCTGTATATGTTATTACCTCTCCCTGGCTTTAGCTCCATATTGTCTTACACTTTCTCATGCCCCTAAGGCTCAGGGTTTTGAATGTTCCATTTCTATTAAACCTAGATTTATCACTACAATAAATATTAATCTCTTCCATCAAACAAGGAAATGGAAATTTAGAAAGGGAAGGACCTTTACCAAGATCATACCACTACTGATGGGAAGAATTAGGATGGGAGCCAAAGAAGAAATCCCTTGAGACCCTATGCAGAAACCACTTGATGTATGACATGACTTTAATCTGACCTAAACCAATGGGTGACTTTACAGATTTGGCGTTGAGTATAGAGACTCAACAATAATATTCTCTCTTGAATGGTTGCTGGGAGGAAGTGGGAAAAAATAGCTTACAAGTAGAATTCAAGGTATCTTATATGATACTTTCATTTATAACTTCTAAAGTAATCCCTGAGTTGCTTAGAAAAAACATTTTATAGTTCACCTATAAAATATTGCATATATTCACATTGGTATTTTAATTGGTATTCTATATATACAGTGGATTGGGCATAAGATCTAACATTTTATATACATACACCTCATTTTCAGTGTTTTTTCTCTCTGGAAACTTGTAGCTTTATATTATCACTTCTTTGTCTAGTCTCATCTCAATTCATTGTTTATGCAAAAGGAGTATTGCTAATTCCCCAAATAGTTTTCTGAAGAGCGAATGGCTTTCCACAGGATTGTGCCTCAAAATTGATAGCTGTCTTAACTGACATGTTTACACAGTATTTGCATTCATTATTGCCAATTAGCATTATGTGCTAAAGTATTTTTGATAGGAAAGGTAAAGCCAGAAGGCTAAGGTAAGATATATTTAGAATCTCTTTCTTGAGCAGTCATGGCGTAGTTAGTACAATACATTTCAAAGTCAAACAAAAACTGCAGGAACATTTCCATCTAAAAACAAAAGGAAAATGTAAGAAGTGTAAAAGAACATAAAGATGCCCGCAGTGCTCATTGCTCTAGATGTCTGTTAACATGTTAACAAAAAAGTGTAGGCTGAATGGGGTGAGAGAGAAAATTCAGGGGGGAAGGTGCTCGCCTGGTACTTAGTCAAAGTCATTTACATCCCCTCGCAGAAATAGCCCCACAGCACATCAGGAGAGGCCCTGTACACAGAGCAGGAGTGAGATCTGAGCACTCCTGGGTGTGGCCCAAACTCCCCCCCAAGCTCCCCAAAAGAATTATAATTTAACAGGGTTTTTTTGTAAAGATAAAGTATCAACTCCATTTTTCTATTACAAGATATATAAAAGAAATTTAATGTAGTTGGCATACCCTCTACCTTTGTTTCTTGCTTAAATAAATTTTCAAGTGCATACAAGGAAAATTGAGCAAATATACACAATTATCTCCTTTCATTTGTTTGGGGGCCACATCACTGTGCTCAGGACATATCCTGGCTCTGCTCTCAGGGGTCACTCCTGTTGAGGTCCCAGAGGACATACGTGTGACATGGGATTAAACTTGGGCCAACTGTGTGCAAGGCCAGCATCTTAACCTACGGTATTACTGCTCTGGCCCCTCAATCATCTTTAGTTATCCAATTCATTTTTAGTTTTTGAAGTGTCCTTTCTAAGTGGTGCTGAGAGGCAAAAGGGTCTGGGGGTGCCATCCTGCAATTCATAGTCAAAATGGGTCAGTGGGTTCGATGTGCTGCTGCTCAGGTCAGGCTATGTGGAGCAGGGAATTAACCAAGCTACCCTGAAGGTATTTAAGGGCCCAAGGCAGTGTTTCAGGTATCTTGGGGCTAATTTGCTGGCAAACTGTGATTACCTAGGGAAGAGACAGGTTACATTCTAGGTGTGACTATGTATCAGTCGGTGAATTAGGAACAATATAGCAATAATTTTAAACTATCCTACATCATAGCCACTAGGCTAGAATTTATGACATTGGGTCATTTTATTATTTCATTGGGTCCTTTTAATAATTAGTAAAATTTTGAGGCCCAAGTGATGCTATAGCAAGCCTACTCTTCCCCTCTATGTGACTACCCCGGGTTTGATCCCTGGCATCCTATATGATCACCTGAGCACAGCCAGGAGTACTTCCTGAGTACAAAGTCTGAGCTCCACCAGGTATTACCCAAAAACTAAATAAGTAAAATATCGGTCATTAAAAAAGTATATGCCACTAAAATTTCTAAAGTTGTTTCTAAAGTTGTTTCTTTGTTTTTCTTTTAATATCCCCCACATTCTGAAAAAAATTCATATTTAGACTCATAGCTCACCCTCTTCCTTTATACTTTGGGTCCCATTGTTTTATTGATTTCACAATGGGACTATATATAGGGTAAAGATGTATATATGTATATATATATAAGTATAATGTGGTTTTATGAGTGTAATATGTATAATATATTAAAAAAGTATTGAAATACATAATTTTATATGGTTTTCATCCTCTTGAAGGCATATAAGGCTTTATTTCCTGTGTCTTGTCTGTCTTTCAAGCTTCTCACCTAAGTAGTCTCCCAAATATAGTACACTCAGACAGATTATCTCACACTGAAAAGCATTTTAGTGATCAAGGTAATACATATTTTCTGTTGTTCATTACAGTGACCATTATTGTGTAAGCCTTTACAAACAGGCTCTTTCCTTCAATTTAACCCAATTCAGTAATGGTTACTATCAGTTGACATACTAATAAAACAATATCACCAATCAAAAACTGTATGTGAACTGAAGCAAAATCATTTTTCTAATATTAAAAGATGGAAAAAACCCAAGTAACTTATTTCATTATTCCCTATTAATGTAATATTATTGAAAAATCTATTTTCCTGTAAGAAAAATTTAAATGAGAATCATGCACATTACAGTTTTCTCTTCAAGCTTTTCTCTTATCTTTCTTCCAAAAATGGTGAAGGTTAGGGCATGGTTTGTGTGTTACAAAATGGACCAAATACTGGGAATTTCTCATTGATGTACAACTCCCAAGCTAGCCAGGTAGCAGCCGCTTATCTCAGATGTGCAGAGTATGAGAATCTACTGTTCCACTGCATATTAAATTTAAACAATCAGAGAATATGATGTATCTACAGAATTCTTATTACTTGACTCAAGTGTCTTTTAGAATGCATCAGAAGTTGCCTTCTTAGACCGGTTGACTAAGGATCAATCTCACCGGACGTATGATCCTGATGCACAGAAAATATTTAAATTTAGAAACTTCTGAGGAAATGAGGCCCACTTACTAATGTGTACTAAATGGGAAAAATATTTTAGGTCAATATTATGAAATATTTTTTAATATTCAAATTAAACCACTCTGTACAGATTTGGGGGAAGATATTATGTATCAGTGTGGTCTGTCTTCTGCCAACAGTAAAATCAGCAGTAAAAAAAAAAAAGTATTTTTTTTCTGCCAAGCGAGCTTAGTAGACAAGGCCAATTCATAATCATAAGAGCTTCCAGAAGCAAGTCTTCTGCCTATAGCAGTCCTCTGGCATGGATGCCTTAAGTGTTTATAGTTTTATTGTCAAGTCACTTTTCCAAAGTTAATATCTTTTTTTGTCATTTTTATCAATATCTACTATCTTATATAGAATTATTTTTCTCTCTAGTGGCTAATATCTATTTAAAGAACATTACTCTTCCCTTAAGTCAAGAAATACTTAAGCAAGCTCTTCCTTTTGATTTGCATTTTTAAAAGCTAGAAGAAATTTTATAGAGTGCTAAAAATTATGTATCTTGTAACCAATTTTATGCCTGAGTTGGTACATTTTATAACCATCTAACATATCACAAAAGAATTGTCCACTGAAATCATCTTTTAGTCAAGAGCAATGCATCCTTTTAAAGCCAACCCAAATGCCTCTTTCATGAATCACTTTCTCTTTTTAATTTCTGAAGCATATCACTCAGGGTGCATTTTTCTTGACCTCCTTATGCTGTATTTAATATGCTTGTTTTGTAGCAGTGCAATGTAGTGGTGTATATATAGATTTATATAGACATATCTATCTATCTATCTGTACATATATATACATATATATATATGCAGAAATCTACACTCAGCTACATGTCTAACTACCTCGTGACTTTTGGCTTTTACAATCTTTGTGCAGTCAAAAAAAATGCTAAATGACTGTTTAGGAAACTGAGGCTAAAGGAGGTCTTATAGTATCCAAGGTCATTGAGTCAGGAAGTATAGAGAAACTCATAGCCAAGTGTGGCCTTTCTCACCTAAAAACTGTGCTTTGTTCTATTGTACCATGATAACTAACCCTACATACGGGAAGAATTTTAGTGTGCATTGTTGTATAGTGTCCAGTGATCAGAACTAAAACAAGTATGTAGAAATGTATTTAACATGCAACCCATAATTGGAATTCCTGAGAAGATAAAATACGTGAGAACTGTCAAATGTTTTTTGTTCTGTTTTTACCATGGATTGCATTTTCTTGAAACATTGTCTGAGACATCCTTTTGGGTGTGCTGGTTTAAGGTATTGTAAGCAGTTCTCAAAATATAATTGTAGGGTTGAAGTAATAGCATAGTGGGTAGGGCGCTTGTCTTGCACACAGCCGACCCTGGTTCAATTCTTCCGCCCCTCTGGGAGAGGCCGGCAAGCTACCGAGAGTATCTAGCCCACATGGCAGAGCCTGGCAAGCTACCCGTGGCATATTCAATATGCCAAAACAAGTAACAAGTCTCACAAGGGAGATGTTACTGGTGCCCACTTGAGGAAATCGATGAGCAATGGGATGACAGTGACAGTGATTTAATGGTTACAGAAATTCAGTACATCAACCATAATTGATAAGATCTGTACCTGAACTTATCAGTGAACATATATTTAAGTATAACAAAGTCTGGAGGGTTAAAGCTCTGTGGGCTGGAAACACTAGTTGAGAAGATCTGTCATGACTTTGCTGCTCCCAGGACAATATATGGGAAGTCTAGAAATTGACATTTACCCCAAGAACACAATAACATTAACTTGAAAAAATATAAGTTCACCTCAGTTCATTGCATTGCTAAGTACAATAATAAGAATATAGAAACCACCCAAATGTTTAATGAGAAGTGACTAGATACATAAGCTGCAGTAATAAATAAATAAATAAATAAGCTTTCAGCTATTAGAAAAGATGAAATTGTTCAGTTTGTTGCAACTTGGATGGAACTGGAGTGCATCAAGTGGTGTAAGTTAGAGGAAGGATGGATACGTGATGCTTTCATTCATCTGTGGCATGTAAAACAAGGGAATGTAGCAAATAATGACAAACCCTTGGTCACTGATTATGAAACTGATTACCAAGCAGTGAGTGAAGGGACTGGGAGAGGAAGAAGCAGACTAGAAGTGACAGTGGACAGTGGCAGAGGGTCATGGGCATTTCACTGACAGTGAGGACACAGTGACTTTGCTAGTCAAAATCATAAACATTGATGATATTGAAACCATGCCACATTAACTATAATAATAAAATTTTAACATTAACAAAAAGAGAAGAAAAATGATTGGGGCAAGCTCCCAGGACCTTTTGGCAAAGGCGTCTATTGATATGAAAAAATCACCAGCGAACACAGTCTTACGATGAAGGGCAGCATTGGGGAACTTAAACAGTCCTAATGAGATCCTTCACCCAATCTCAAATTATATGTTTTCATTTTCTTTTGTATTTGTGTTCTTCAAAAAAAAAATAGCAGAAAATAAATTACATATTGTTTTTTTTTCCTTTGAAAATAGAAAGGCCAGTGTGGGCATAATCTCTCACAAGGCTGAAATCAGGGTGGTAACCAGGGACACAGTCTCATCTGGAATCCAGAGTCCTTTTCCCACTGTATTCGGGTAGATGACACAATTCTGCTAAAGCAAGACAACAGAATTGAAACCCCCCATATTCATGCTGGCTCCTTGAGAGTGGCTACTCAACTCCTGGGAAGGGTCCCCTTAGGTTCTAGCCTCAGGACCCCATCTATAGGGGACAACAAGGCAGTTGCTTTCTGATTCAGCAGGAGAGATCATTGCAGATGAAACTTGACTGTCTTTCAAGGGTCACTTAATTAGGTCAGGTCATACTGGGAAATCTCTCCTGACCAGGACATAATTAATGAATTTGACCTTAATTCCATCTGCAGAACCCTCTTTGTCTGTAAGAACATGTCATAATCAGAGGAGTGATTCAGTCAAATACTTTTCTGGCCTTAAAAGACTGTTCATCTGTATAAACAGAAGTACCCACTCTAGTCTGGTCAATATCTGTGATTTCATGCCAGATGATTATCTAATTGCTATGATGTACTGAAAGAGCAAAGCCTCATTGGACAGCTCAAATCAGAAGCATGACGAGGGAAAATAGACTGACATCTTCCTGCTTACACCTCTCTAGAATTCTGAAAGATTTTTCCCCTGACTCAGGAGTATCACTTGTATCACTTGTCATCCTGTTGATCTTCGATTTGCTCGAACGGGCGCCACTAACTCATGAGTAGCTCTTATTTTAACAAAGTAATTCAGTTCTGAAGTAAAACTATTCACTGTTGAATCACACAACTTTTGACTGCAAAAATTACATATTTTCAGATGATCGGCTTACAGTCAGTTTTCATATCTTTCATATCAAGGTCTTTCCATCAACATTTTTTTTAAATTTATTTTTTAATTGAGTTACCATGAGAACAGTTACAGAGCTTTTAGGATCAATCTCAGTCATACTATGCTCAAACACCCATCTCTTCACCAGTGCACATGTTCCACCACCAATAACCCCAGCATACTAATACATAATAATCCACTCCCCCTCTGCCTGTGTGGCAGATGATTTTCACTTTACTCTTTCCTTACTTTGATTACATTCAATTTTTGACAGGAAACTCACTATCATTATTTGGAATTTTTCCCCCAATAGTCAGACCTGTCGGAATGGCATCATTAGATTGTATGTTTTCTATTGTTGGTAACAAAGAGCATATGATGTTGCATGGTCGAGAAAGCGGCCGCCCAGATTTGGAATTCTGGTATTAAATCCAGAGGTACTTCCGCCAGTAGCCTCCCATCAACATTTTGATCAGCCCCTTCGGTTCAGTTTGATGCTAGGACAATCATTCCTCTAGTGAACTAAAAATTTCCCATTTGGTAGCTTTTTCTGACTGATTATAATAATACCCATGGGAGCTCCTTGGAAAAAAATTTAATTCTGCTCTCACCTGGCATTTCTTTGATGTAAGATGTGGTTGTCTGTTACTCCTCTGGAAAAAAGTGGCTAGTGTGAATCTCCCTTGTATGTGCAGTAGCCTGCTAGAGAAGTTATTCACTATTTTAGATTTAAGGGGAATGCATCAATATTTTTATATAGTCTGTGATAATAGGAAAACATCATACACATTTATGCTAACAGGCTTTTTCTGGGGAAAAAATAGAATTGTAGGTCAGTCTGTCTCCAGCTGGATCTGATCATGTTTTTGTGATTCTGTTTATAGAGTGAAAGAGAAACCATCACTTTCTTTGCACAAGAGGACAGCACTTTCCCTGCACAGACTGGCCCCAAAGCCTTCAAAATTCCCTACTCCATCAGACAGAGGATTTGTGCTACATTCGATACTCCCAATGCCAAAGGCAAGGACTGGCAGATGTTAGCACAGAAAAACAGCATCAACAGGTAATGGAGGAAACTCTTAAAAGAGGATCTTATTCAACTAGATTTTGAAAGCTGAGGAAACTGGGTGTATTCATGTGGTTTCAAGTGCTCATAATTTCCTAAATTCCTTGCTCATGCTTCCTGTGAAGTCTAGCTACATAAATAGGAAAAGATCAAGAGTATAACTCTATATTGGGCATTTCTTCTCACCACATGTCCTTGAGGAACAACATGGGAAAATCTTACTTTGATCCATGTCCCATCTCTAGGTTTGCTCGTTGAACCACCAAATGGAGGTGTAGCCCCTTTCAACTCACTGTTTCAAGGATCTACCTTCAGGCAGCAACACAAAGAAGCAGTGTCCTTCCCCTTCCCACTCAGCATAAACAACATCCACCATTAGTTCATCCTTTATCGGGACCAGCTTAGCCTGATGTACCTGTAAAATGGGTGCTTCCATATAATAAAGGATGAGGTCTTTCTGACCTAAAGGCAGAGGGCATTAAATAAGCAAAAGGTTGCCTAAACATCATGACAGATTGTGTTACTTAAGTTATCAGTCGCCACTACTCTGCTAACATTATGGTTGAGTGAGGAGAAGTGAGAGAGTCCTAATGGACTTTATTACTTTGGAAGAGAATAGGCAGAGGGGTGTTACCTAGCGCAACGATGATGGGTCAGGCAGTTGGGCTCAGCTTGAGGGATAACAAGCAGGGAGAAGGCATTAACAAATATCTCCTTTCTCCTTATCCACCTGCATGCCCCAGGATGAGTAAAATAGAGAGCAAGTTTTGCCAGAATCATTTTATTTCATTTTCCTATATATGTAAAAAATACATATATATATATATATATATATATATATATATATTTTCCCCCTTTGAGCTAAAGCACATTTTCTTACTGTTTGACTTATCCTGTCATTTTTGTGTTTTGTTCTCTATTTTTTACAGACATCCTACCTAACTCTTTCTTCTCTGAAGGGAGGGTTTATGTCTGCCAAGAAAGGATAGAGTGCTGCTTCCCTTTTCAAAGGGTATCCAGAATCCGAGAAAGAAGGGCCCAACTAGAAAGCAGTCAGGCTCAGAAATGAACATCAAGGGAGGAAGTACTGGAGAAAAAAAGAACTAAGAGAGGCAGGGCTGAAAAGAATAGTTAGATTCCTGAGATGGGAGATATTGAAAATGAAAGAATGCAAAAGTGAGTGCTTGTGCTGGGGGTGGAAATTAGGTTAAATATTTCCCAGCCACCTTGATGAAGGATAAGATGTCTCTTTTTTAACCCAGGAACACGATGACTATGTCAGGTTCACTTTCTAATCCATATGGGAACAAGAATCAAAAGCTAACCCAGAGCGCTGATTTTAGTTTGACAAAAATAGAGAGCACATGAGCAGAGACTCAGACGCTAGGCAAAATGACCTGGTGCTGTCACCAATTCCAGTCTACCTGACACATGACTTATCGTCTTCTCTCTGTTTTGCCACAAATGCAATTTGCAGATTTGTGATGATATAAACTCTATAATGCATTCTAGCTATGAGTTTAAGATTCATAATTTGCCATCTACAAGAAAGTCATTGTCACTGTCATCCCATTGCTCATCGATTTGTTCAAGTGGGCACCAGTAACATCTCCATTGTGAAACTTGTTGTTACTGTTTTTGGCATATCAAATACACCATAGATAGCTTGCCAGGCTCAGCTGTGTGGGCGAGATACTCTCGGTAGCTTGTTGGGCTCTCCGAGAGGGGCGGAGGAATCAAACCTGGGTTTTCCGCGTGCAAGGCAAACGCCCCACCCGCTGTGCTATTGCTCCAGACAATTGCCATAAAATCACTGTGGCCCTAAGGATGCTAGGCTTAATTTACGGAGGGAGCATGTAGATGGTCCTACCTCGCTCTATTTTATTCTCCATTTACGAGATACATAAGGGAACAACAAATGTGCCCATGAAGGCATCCGTTTTTGGCTTTGCACAATAGGGACAGTGCTTTTCAAACTAGAGAGTATGGTTGGCTCCCTTGCATATCTGGACTCGAGTAGATAGCCAGCTACTCTAGGGCCAGTGACTGCCTTCAGCCAGTATCCAGAGCTATAAAATATTGGCATTTCATGTGCCAGCTTGCTTGCTGTTATTTTCTCCTAAAACCCCTTCTCCAAGAAATCCTGCATTTCCTTGACATAAGAAATTCAAGCAGCGTGCCTCATGAAATTTCGAACATGTTGCCCACAAAATGTCGATTTTTCAATCAATGCTACTTCCTTTGAAATTTTCACAATTACTATCAAATTAGAATAACACGTGTACATGTAATCTACACCCATCTTTCAATCTTAGTTTACCTATTCTACGTAAGAGAATGGCATTTCCAACCTCCCACTTTATTGTCTAATTTAACTCTCCAATAATCTGAAGAGTGAAAATGATTTAACCTACAGGTCAACAGCCTCTTTTTCTGAACTAAAGAACCAGAGAATAAATAGTTTAGAGGCCATATGAGATTGGTTGCAACTACTAGATGATTATTCAACTTGGCTTCTGTAGCATGAAAGCAACCAGAGAAAATACATAAATAAATAAGCATGCCTGAGTTCCAATGAACTTGACTTAAATACAGGCGATGACCTGTACTGGGTTTACAATGAGCTTTGCTGACCTCTGGTTTAAACGAGCCACCTCTAATTTAGTGACACTTCCCCGGGACCCTGTGGCTGCCAGTGCTGTGACCTTCATAGGTAGATAAGGCTTATTGAGCTCTGCACTCAAGTCTTTCAGAGGATGGTGACAGGACAGGTTTCATTTTTCTGTTGTCCTTTGGCCTTTTTTGTGGTTTGGGGTGAGGAGGAGTTTCTTTGGTGGTACTTGGGCACTTTTTAGCATCTGCTCTTGGAGATACACAGCCAGTTTGGAAGTTCAGAATTGAGAGTTCAGTACTCTAACCCAGCCTCCTAGAACCCACCAAGGCCACAACAAAAGCACTGGTGGACCATTAGGCAGTGTTGGAGCAGCTGGAGGAAGTTATGCAGTATTGGAACTAATACCTGGGGCCTCAGTACACCAGACATGTCCATCAGCCCTCTGAGCTACTCCAGCCTCAGGAGTCCTGTGTTGGAAACTAGTGTGGTCACTTAGAGAAGTCACTTCAGAGCAGTAAAACAAGAGATTTTTTCCTTGCATCATGTCAGCTAAATCTCATTCTCATTGTGAGGAAATTATGAAATCCCTTTCTGTTTGTATTACTATGAAAAACTTCATAGGAGGGAGCCAAAGACAAAGATAAAAGGGATTTTCAGGCACAACTTCCTACTGCATCATACCAAGCTATTGGCTCTACTTCTCATGGTTATGAATGCTATTTGTATGGAACTGACCATCAAATGCATGTCAACACCCAGATATCGGCCAATATTATTGAGTAAGAAAACTCTTCTTGGTCTTAGATCTCATCAACTCTAGAATCATAAATAAAAGATGATCTCAAAATCACATAATCAGTACTTTGATTCAGAGAATTTGTCACCTGGACTTGGTGACAACACCAAATCCTGACTTTCCCTCCTCACTTTCCCTCCCTTTCATTTTCCAAAAATGTTAACAGGCAAGTAAAGCAATACCCCTGAAATCCTGATGAGTTGTCATATAAAGTACATGGAAATCCTGCTTTTTATTGCCAGTTGAAAACATTCTCTTATGCAAATGCCTTTGATGATCATCTGCTTTTTTGCCAAGTCAGTTTACACTGAGAGGTGAATAGGAGAGAAGAGGCACAGAATATAACATGACATTAGAGGCTTAGCAGTTGGTTAGACTATGAGAAATGTCAGAATTGTGTGCTGTTAGATGGCAACATAGGTGGTCTTGCAACTTGCCTGGTGTATGAATCCTACTAAAAAAGCTGCATTGCCTAACCAAAAAACAGGAAAATAAAGGCATCGGTAACATTTGCAATTTTAGATTCTGAGAACAAGTTTGACTATTACACATGCAGATTGAACATTTATTCTGTCACTTCAGCTGAAGTCACTCTTCCTGTCAGTGCAGGTGACACCTGTGATTGATAGTTGGATTAGGGCTGAAAAATCAACTGACCACATACAAGTTAATTTGTAGGAGCACTGCTGAGGATCAAACAAATAATACTGGAGACCAACTCCTTCATCTAGAAGTGTTATATCCTATCTTAAATTTTCCTATCACTTTATATTTTTATTTTTCTTTTAATATTTGGGGGTGGGGCTACCCCAGTGGTACTCGGAGCTTACTCCTGGCTCTGTGCTCAGGAATCACTCCTGCAGGTGCTTAGCTGACCATAGTGTGTGCTGGGGACCAAACCCAGGTCACTCACAATCAAAACAAGCATCTTTTCTGCTGTAAGCTCTGTCCTCTATCTAATGTGTTTAATTACACTTAGTACCATGTACTTAGGGGAGAACCAATAAAATTGTCTTAAAATTATGACATGATTTTTATTTTTGATGAACGCCAAAAACTCACCTTAAGATAGGTAGAATTGGTATGAGTGAGCATGAAAGGATTTTAAAAGTTGATTTCAAAAGAAAACAGTTTCCATGACTGGCGTTATGGAAGATTTCTGTTTTTTCTTTCAAGTAACACCTGAAATTCTACCATTAAGTCATTCTTCTTTAAGGCCTCATGATTTTCATATTCCAGAAACCCTTGTGAAAGCATACTCTGCTTGACCAAGTTGCTATGGAAACAGATACAGGGATAAAATGCATGAGGTATGGGAAGATGAGTAGAAAGAAAGCAGGATGAAAGAAAGGATTCAAAATGAAAAGTCAGATAAATTTGACTTTTTCCAGATTTCTACAATAATAAACTTGTTTGGAAATTTGTACGAAGTGTGAGGGAATCATATTTCCTTTTAACCAGCTGGTTAAAATAGTTCACATGTATTTTGGATACTAGTGTGCATGGGTGAAGGTGTGGAGATTGTGAACACATGGAATGGTTGAAAGCTCCTGTTTGATTACCAGTACTGTGCTAACTTGTTTTTGCAGCAAATCTTTGAATGGCCCCTCTAATGAGAAGCAGAGTCATCTCACACTGAGGTCATAGCCTTTCATTCCCCTGTGCATTCTCCTAATTGGATGAAAGGCATGGTGAAGTGGCCAGAGGCAGTGGGAAAGGACAGAGGAAGGCCACAATGCAGCTTATTAATCTATCTCTAAGTAGCACTGTAGCACTGTTGTCCCACTGTTTATCGATTTGTTCGAGCAGGCACCAGGAACGTCTCCATTGTGAGACTTGTTGTTACTGTTTTTGGCATATTGAATATGCCACAGGGAGCTCGCCAGGCTCTGCCATGCAGGAAGGATACTCTCGGTAGCTTGCTGGGCTCTCCGAGAGGGACGGAGGAATTGATCCCAGGTTGGCCACGTGCAAGGCAAACACCCTACACGCTGTACTCCAACTAGGAATTCTCCAGAAGTGGAACAGTTCCAGGGCGAGTTTTCTTTTGGGGATAGAGAAAGGGGGAGGCTACATGGAAGGAAGATGAGTGCAAACTGGCACAGGAACCATGCTTCATGAGCAGATCACAAAAAAAAACATTACCTCGTAGTCTCTGTGAATAGATATTCCTGTTCCTATTTTTGGAGATTCACAATGACTACACCAAGCTAAACTTACTTGATTCTCCAGTTTTAAAATACAAAAATAGAAGTGAAGCTGCCATACGCCACCCTCCAAAACAAACCAACAAATAAACAATTCTGCATGATCCTTCTAAGGAATGAAGAAATAGTATTGCATAGGTCCTTAGACACAAAACACAATGAGACCTGAATGAGAATTTCTGATGCTGGACCAATGGATTTAGACTAGGTCTGAAATGTGAAGATCTCAAACACTGAAGCCAGGGGGACCCGACACAGAAATATGCTTGGACATCAGCTCAAGCCAATGACTCAGGACAATTCCTACTCATGTGAAGTTGCAAACTGCCCTGGGACGAATTTAACCACAAACAAAATGTACAGGGCTTAAGGGTTTATAAATGGCAGATGTCTACCCTAATGGTGATAATGGAAAAGACGTTTTTATTTCCCTCAAAGAGAAATAGCCCCAAAGGGTAGTGATAAGGGGCATTGCTTTCCTGCTTCCCGTCTAGATACCTGAGTGCCTGTCAGCCCCTGAAGTTACCTTCAGGTAATAATTTTACCTTATAAAGGTAATAAAGTTACCTTCCTTTTTGCTGGCACAGTTCTCAGAGAAGATAGGCATGCAAACACCCCTTTTACAATCAACAAACCCTCCTCTTAAGTATTTTCTCAATTGGTACTGAAAAAGCAAGTGTCAGTCTTCTTGGATATATTTTTCTTTTCTTTACTT
Source organism: Sorex araneus (assembly GCF_027595985.1). Lineage (NCBI taxonomy): Eukaryota > Metazoa > Chordata > Mammalia > Eulipotyphla > Soricidae > Sorex > Sorex araneus. The sequence goes on along the minus strand of NC_073302.1, from coordinate 341,582,020 downwards.
TTTTTTTCTTTTGGGGGTGGGGAGTGCATTCCCAGCTGTGCTCAAGGCTTACTCCTAGTTCTGTGCTCGGCAATCATTCCTGGAAAGTGCATGGGACCATGTGGGATGTCTGGGATTGAACCTGGGTTAGAAGCAAAAGACAAGGACCTTTCCTGCTATCACTCCAGCCCTGGCTTGAGTATATTTTGTTCCATAATTTGAGGAAATTCTTTTCATTACAAGAAGGATCTTCCCCAGTTCATTAGCATGTTCTCTTTCCTTTCAGTGATTTGTGGAAGGAAGCATGAACTATTTCCTCTCAGTGGTTTGTGAGGAGATGGGTTGAAATACAGTCTTGCAAAGGGCGAGGGAGAAGGATTTCACCCTCTGGTCTTTTCCTCTTGGAACAAACGGTCATCATCCTCAATCTGCTTCGCCCTCAGAAAGCTTGTGTCTTCAGTTACTGAAGAGGAAAATTTATTTGCATGAGACCTGCTTTCCCAGGCTCCCTCAATTCAAAGAAAAGCGGAGACTTGATTTGGTGGCTTTCACTCCCTTTCATTTTCAAAATTGAGGAATGACCATAGTCTTATTCTGTGAGGAATGAAATGAAAGCGTGGAAAAGGGTCTGTCACTGAGCTCATTCTCATGTGGCAACTGCGGGCATTGCTCTAGACAAGTGTTCCTTAAACATTTTCTACTAGTGATCCTTTATCACCAGAGACATTTGTATACAACTCCTTGCATATCGGTATAGAAAATAGATATACAAATTAAACACTTGCTGATAATCAATTATAAAAAAGAAACATTTACAAAAAAATGTGACTCTCAGTTTAAGAAGTTAGGCCCAGCATCATGGCCTAATAAGCTGAGTATTTGCTCTGTATGTAGAAATACCTGGTTCAGTTTCTGGTAGCACAAGGTCCACTAAGCATCCCCAAAGAGGCCTCCCAAGCACTGGGCCTGGAAACCCCCACCCCCCACACCCCTCACTCCCATGCCACCCTCCAGTACCACCAGGTATGACCCAGGAACTAAAACAAAACAAAGAGAAAAAAGAAGCAAATAGACCCCAGAGCCTTAATATTTATTTCAAAGAAGGATGAACCCTTTCAAGAACCAAGTGATAGACTGGCAAAACCATGAGAGAAATTTTATTGCCAAATTAGTCTCAAAGATTTAATGCACTGCACTACTCTTTGTGTAAGAGGGGGTGGATCTCAGTCTTGAGAGTTCTCTAAGTCAGCTAGCTTCCTTTCATTGCAAGAGGACCAATAGAGGGGCTGGAGAGATAGCACAGCGGGTAGGGCGTTTGCCTTGCACCCGGCCGACCTGGGTTCAAATCCCAGCATCCCATATGGTCCCCTGAGCATGGCCAGGGGTAATTCCTGAGCACAGAGCCAGGAGTAACCCCTATGCATCGCCAGGTGTGACCCAAAAAAACAAAAAAAAAGAGGAGCAATAGACAGGTTAGAGTCTTGGTGTACCTTTTATGCTGACTCCTCAGGAAATAAAATGTGGACTTGCTCTATCCTGAGAACTGCATTACTGGTGTTTGAGGACCCATTGAGGTTGAAGCTTCAGGATGAAAGCTTGATGAATGGGCCAAATGCTTGTGGTGTGTCCAATTACTGCTATTCAGCATAAATGGCTTTTCTCTTCTATTTGCATTTAAAGAACCATATGGAGGGCTGGTTCTGGTCACATAAGAGGCTCTCATTAACGAAGACAATTAGGATGATAGCAGGGATATTAATATGTTTCATTATGACTATGTTTCAATTCTCTCTTTGACACTGTATGATAGGATTATGCCTTGCTCTTTAATGATGTTTCTTCATTTAATATAAGCAGCTTAACTTAATTTTCACTTTTCCTGACCTCAGAAATACTCAGAATATATATATATGTATATATACATATATATATATATTGCTATATTGCTTTGGGGGGGGTGGGATCACACCCAGCAATGCACAGGGGTTACTACTCCTGGCTCTGCACTCAGGAATTACCTGTGGTGGTAGTCTGGGGACCATTTGGGATGCTGGGATTCAAACCCGGGTCGCCCGCGTGCAAGGCAAACACCCTATCCGCTGTGCTATTGCTCTAGCTTCAGAATATATTTTTTTAAATACACTTGTTAATGGCTAAAGACAATGGAGGTTTACTTCAGTGTAAACAGGCAGCTGAGTTTCCCTAGTTTATAAGTAAAGGTACTCCCTTCTGCTGGAAGTTTTTGAGAGGAATTTTCAAACTGCAAACCAGATTATGGCATCTGTCTATCTGGTATAAAGAGTCTTCTATGAGAAAGATGTTAGACTGCAGCATAAAGGTGTTTCTTAAATGTGATCTTGGGCCCAAGAGATGTAGTTTAATGGGCCGAGCACAGGCTTTGCATACAGGGGACATGGCACTGCATGGTCCCCTGATGCCCTGAGCACTACCAGGAGCAACTGCTAAGCAGTGAGTAGAGAGTCACCTCTAAGTACCACCACAGGTGACCCCAAAGAAGGAAGTGAGGGAGGGAGGGGAACAGGGGGGAAGGGATTTATTCTCATAGCATTAAGAATTTACAGCTTTGGGGGCCAGAGAGAAAGTCCAGCAGGCAGGACTCTTGCCTTGCACACAACTGACCCAGGATTTATCCCATAAGGTCCCCCAAGCTGTGCCAGGTATAACCCCTAAGTGCAGAGCCAGGAGTAAGCCCTGAGAACTGCACCAAAACCAAAAGAGAGATAGAGAAAGAGGGAAGGAGGGAACTTACAGCTTTTAAGCAGGCATAGTAGCCCCCAGGAGCAGGATTTTGAATAGCTAAAATACTTTTATCTGGAACCAAAATGGAAGGGGTTCTTCTAGGCTGCATACAATCTACTAGAAGTTAGATCTCGAGCCCAGGAGATGCCAGCTCTCTGGGCACTGAGCTTTGGTAGCTCCCCAGTGCCACCTCCCCCCCACCCCGGCCCGCCCCAAGCTAGGATAGATGCTGTGTTCACTCAAAGAAGATGCAGATGTGAGAATTCCTGAATGAGTTTGCATTTAAATACTGTTTTAACAGACATACTGAATAGACACCTAATCAATTTTGATTAAATTAGCTCTGTGTTGTGATTGCAATAAAGACATTATCCATAGTACAATCTGATCATAGTTCAGTTCTCTCCTCTGTATACTAAAAAAGAAAAGTACAGTAAACCCCCAAACCCTCAAATCTAGCCAAATGTCATTATTAGATTAACATAGTGATTTGTTTGAAGATGGATTTTGAAGGTTGAGATTCTAGGAAAATCTGGTTTTGACCCGTAAACACCATTCTAATGGTCATTGTCTACCTAGCAGAATTGCTAAGGTGTTCCCAAGTTTTTGATTTTTCCCTGGCTCTCACAGAATTCATGGTATTTTAATTGGGGAGGGCTGATGGGAATAGGGGAAAAAATGTCAAAAAGATAAAATTAAACATCACAGTAAAGCAGAACCCTCAGAAACTGAGCTGAGTCAAAACCAGGTAAGCATGCTTATTATAAGACAAAACTAATTTTTTTGGAACGATAAGACAATAAACAGGGCAGTTGTTTTGCATGTGGCTGACCTGGATTTGATCCCTGGCAACCCACATGGCCCCCTGAGTACGCCCAGGTGTAAGTCCTGAATGCAGCTGAGTGTGGCCTAAAAGCCAAAATAATTAATTTTTAACCTCAGTGATAAGAAGTTTAAAAGGTTGACAAAAGGTTTCCTGAAGGTCAGTGCATACAAAAATAATATTTTAAAGTACCTAACATTTACCTGAAGCACTGAAAAAAGCATTTCAGTTTATTTTGAGGTATCCACCTGAATATTTGAGACTATTAATTTTGCTAAAATTCCTATATCATTAAAGAAATTGAATACTCAGGTAATTATTTCTAGGAATTCTACTTTGTAATACTGGCAGTGTTCCCTAAATTGTGCGTGCATTTATCTGTTGGTATCCAAATATGCCTGCATGATTCTGAGAGAAAAGAAAGAGGTGACATAGATTGAGATAAGAATAATTTCAGAGGGATGATGTGGAGATAATCAAATGGATATGTGGTATGCCAATTTTCAAAAATTTATCTGACATATATGAAGACTATAATAATTACGCTTTGAGGGGCAACCTATTGTCATAGGATTTCAGCAGATTATTTTTAAATGTTTTTTAAATTCTAGTATAGAAATTTAAATCTACAAATCAAGGGATGCTTGTTTGTCACAAAGCTGATTATATTTTCAAAATAACACTAATAGTCTCACTAATGCCTATCAGAGACTACGGAGTAGGATCATTCGTATGTTTTCTGATGAGTGTGCGTGTAAAAAGAATAATGAACATGCTATGGGAGCCCATTTCACATATGACTGAGAGCTTTGCCAAATGCACATTACTGCTTTGTCTCTCTTGATCATTTAGCTTCCTTGCCCTGGGTACCTAATCTACAAATCAGGAAATTTTCAGAATTTTTCAGAACCCAGTGGCTGGTATGTTTCACTTTCTAGCTCGGCTCCTTTTTCTGTGTGTGTGTGTGGGGTGGGGTGGGGTGGGGTGGGGGAGTATTAAAAATACTCCCCACCTGCACAATTCATGAATATTTTAAGTGGTCAAACATTCATGACAACCTCCCTAACAGATTCATGCTTCTCTTAAGTTTTATTATTGCATTTATATAACCATGTCTTCCTGTCATATCTTGAAATGTCAAAGATTGAGAAACATTACCCAGAACAAAGCTTTCGGAGTGCTTGAGGCAGAATACATCGCCTAGAGATTCCATACTTTGACTCTCAGAGCTTATTTTCAAATGCAGCAGAAAACAAAATAAGTTCAGTGTAATCTCTCATGTAACCCCTTCCTCGAAAGCCAGTTTGGGTTCGAGAATAGCATCGGATGAGATTCAGCTCTGTGGCCTATAGGCTAAGTCTGACTCACCACCTGCTTTTCGAAAGCCCATGAACAAAAAATGTTTGGATTTTTTAATGGTGAAGGATTCGCTGGGGAGGGGCAGGGGGAGAGTATTATTATGTGACTCATGGCAATTGTACATAACATTCACATTTCATTATCTCCAAATAAAATTCTAATGAAATACATCTATGCCCATTCATTTGCATGTTGCTGAGGGCTTCATTTGTGATACTTGTGGCAAAATTCAGTAGCTGCTGTTATAACCACAAATGGCCCCAGTTCTTAGCATTTGCTGTATAATCTCTGTAGAAATAGTACTCCAACTTCTGGCATCAAATAAAATGTAACTTTTTTGTTTCAGTTTGTTTTGGGGTCTTACCCAGTAGTGCTTAGGATATATTCCTGGCCTATCCATCTACTGCTGTGAATGCTCTGGAAATCGTATATAGTGCCAGGGATTTGAACCCAGGTCAGTGGGACACAGAGCAAGGTCCTGGAGCCTAAACTCTCTTTGACTCTCTTTAGCCCTAAAATGTAACTTTCAGGGTAACAAAATCACAATGAATCTAGCATATTCCTCATCATGCAATTTTACTGCTGATCAAATTTAAATAAAAATATAACCCCCCAATAAAATGTTGATAAATCTGGGCTATTTCTATTGTCCTGACTGTTATTTTCTTTTGGAAATAACTATTAGATAAAATGCATAACTATAACATATAATTGTAATATTATTACAACATAATTGTCTTACAATTCTATATTATAATACAACATATATTACAATATAATATATGTTATATGCTAATTATAACATATAAAGACTGGAGCGATAGCACAGCGGGTAGGGCGTTTGCCTTGCATGTGGCCGACCTGGGTTTGATTCCTCTGTCCCTCTCTGAGAGCCTGGCAAGCTCCCGTTGGCGTATTCGATATGCCAAAAACAGTAACAACAAGTCTCACAATGGAGATGTTACTGGTGCCCGCTTGAGTAAATCCATGAAAAACGGGATGACAATGCAGTGTTGCAGTGCAATAGAATATAAAATATATAATATATAACGTAACTATAGAGAGCATACAGAACTGTTTATTCCCATGTGTGTTGTCCCTAGTGTTTCTAGACAATTGGGGCCCACTCAGATCTAATCTCCAGGTCACCTCTCTGCTGCTTCCGTTGGGGTTTCACCTGAAAGTTGGGTGGGGTGTAGTTATAGACCCAGAGAAACAGCAGCTTCCCCACAAAGACCACACGGCCATGAAGAAGGGGCAGTGTTCAAAACAGACGCCTTAAATAAGAGGAACTAGCTCTTCTTCAGTTGTCAGTATGGTTTTGTCCTGCTTCAGTCGCTGTAAAATAACTGACCAGGACCAAGGAGACAGGGAGGGGATGGGGACCAAACACAAGGGAATAAAGAGAAAGAGAAAAGGGGGGAGAAAAACTCCAAGGAGTGTTTTTAAACTTACCTTCTCTTTTTTCAATACAGATTGAGATGTTGTAAACATTATGCACAGTACTCTGATATTTAATTCTATTTTGCAACCAACTAGTTTTCAATGGTCTTTTAGAAACTTTGAGATGGTGGAGAGATAATATTGATAAGATAGTGATTATCTTGTATGTGGCCATTCCTGGCTCAGTCCCTGGCACCAGATATGACCCCAAGTCACTGGTAGGGGGTCTTTCTTGAGTACATAGCGAGAAGTAGCTTTTAAATATTACCTGGTGTGGCCCCAACACACCACCCTTCAAAGAATTTTGTGTAAAAAAGTGCTTGATTCACTCAGAGTTGCTGTGTCTGCATTATTTATAAATTATATTGTGTCTTTAAAAGTTTTTTCCAAATATTTTTGTTAATGAATTTAATTTGTGATTGTATATACATTATATAATTCATAATATATATTATATAATACAATGCATAGTATATGTATATATTATATATGTATTATATATTATGTACTTTACAGAATATATACATAACACATAGCATATGTATGTTATATATTTTACATAATATATACATAATACATAAATATTTTATGTAAAATACATAGTATATACATTATACAGTATGGTGGGAGAAAAGCTTACCGCTTACCATCCACAGAACTAGCAGTCCTTGACTGAATCTAGAAAATCTTTTCAAATCATCAGAATTTTACTTGTAGTGACATTTCTTTCCCTGATACAAAAGTTCCCATGAAACAAAGTGACCTTTAATCTTTTGTGTTGTCTTATTATTCATTAGAACAAAGTTATTGTCCAAAAGGTCATGATTTGTTTCTAATTAAAGACCCATATCTTCTCAAAAAAGCTATGGCAATCAATTTCTCAGTTGGCAGCTATTTAATAAACACCTGCAAAATAGTATAGTATGTACTATTATGAGAAAGATTTTAGCTATGATCCTTTTCCTTAAAACCAATGAAGTGACTTTGAGAAGATGAAATCTAGATGCATGGAATTTATAAACATTTTATCCTGAAATTTTAGATCATGTAAGCCAGTATTAATGACTCAAATGGCAAAACTCCACTAAGTAAAGATATATATGTGTACAGAAGGAATTGACCAATAATTAAAATGAAATGCAAAGTGCACTAGAGAGTTTGTAAACAAAGAATTATAAGACTTTTTCTATATTTCAAGCTAAAAATTAATTTGTAAAGAAGTATGAATGTACAGAAAGGATGAAGTTTTAAAATATAGGGAAAAGTCAAAAACACACACGTCCTCCTGTAAGAGTCAAAAAATAGTTCAATTACTGAGATACCTGATATAGTTCAAAAGGCCACCAGCATTGGTATGATATCATTTTCTGATGCACTTACTTTTAGGAGATCAAGGCAAGTCTAATATAGAGAATCCCAACGTGATGTGGAGATCTGTAACTTGCTCCCATTAACCTGTAGAACTAGAGGTGTAGATTTAGATGCTGTCCACTTGATGGTGGTTACTACTCTGATTTTTATATGAACCCACTGAAGAAGGAAAGATAAATCAACACTGACAGCTTGACTACCCTTATGTTTGCCCAGGAAGCAGAAAGAGAGGAATCAGATCTAGTTCCCGGGAAATATCACATAATCGAATGAAAGAACTTTTTGTGGTTTCCCGAGGTGAAGTGGTGGGAGGGAAAGGGATGGTTGTGGGGGTCCCGTCCTGTTCAGCAGGGGTTGGGATATAAACTAGACTGCCCTAGATCTGCCTTAATGGAACTTTTTACCCCTACTAGAATAATGTCCAATAAATCTCTTTTATTCTTTTATTGTGATTTTTATTTGTTCCTTTATTTCCAATTTCATTTTTCTTTTGTTATTCTTCTGTTTAACTCTTGTTTAGGAATTTATCTTATTTTGCTACACAAAGCAGCCCATCTGCTGTCATTTTGAACCTGTGGGAAGCTCGTCATCAGCACGATGGTGACCTTGACTCCCTGGCCTGTGCCCTCGAAGAGATTGGGAGGACACACACGAAACTCTCAAACATCACAGAATCCCAGCTCGACGAAGCCGACTTCAACTACAGCAGGCAAAATGGACTCTAGTCGACTTCCTCTCCTGAGGCAGCAGCGGCCAGCTTCAAAACATTGGCTTTAAATGGGGGAAAATGAGGGAGCTTTCTGCCTAGTGGCATTTGGGGGATTCAGCCTTCATTGCAACCAGGGGAATCCCTAGTTGAAGGAACTGAATTTTGTATTGAATATGTTCATAAGAAAATGTACAAGCTCTCTTTACTAGTGGAGGGTTCCACTGTCTCCTCTGAATCCATACTCGGGTTAAGAGTCTACAAACTCAGATTTAGAGTTCAAGAAAGAAGAGAGGGCTCTTTTAGATAAAAAGGGAACTGTGGGAAAATATGAGCTACAATGAAGCTGGGATGGCAGAGATTGAACAAATGCATGCTTTGAAACAGGTTTTTAATGATGTGCCCCAAAGAGCCAGCTGATTATGGTACCAGATTGTCCTGGTTTTCTACCAGTTGGCATCTGTAATATTGGCGCTCAGTGTGAAACTGGCTTTTAGAAGGGAAACAGGTTTGCCAACCCATTTGTATGACTTCAACTATGATAAAGAGATTGTTTCAAATTTAGAATCTGAGTGCATTGCACCAACACCAATCCCTTGTTTATTCTAGCCACTTAACATAAACAAGATTGAGATTACATAAAATCCACAGATAAGTTGCATAGTCTCTCACCTTCATCTTTGCTCCTAGAGACAAATCTACCACATTTTTTCTTTCCATCCTTTATCCTTTATTGTAGAGATTTCAAGGATACAAATTAGACTTTTCAATATAGTGTTGTATTTCTTCTATGTTAACAAAGTAAGAGCACCCTTATCCCAACAAAAATACTAAAATGGCAGGTTTATAACACAGTCTATCACATGGATTTGGAGATTAGGGGCCAAATCAGTTCTAAGGAAACACATCAATTGCTAATGTCACAGTTCTCAAAATAAGCTACATTTCAAGATGGAGGTATTAATTCAAGCCCCAAATTGTTTAATGGGTTTTGATTCTAAGTTTGAATGTAGTTTCTTGAAATTTGATAGGTGTTTGTACTAGATTAACAGAAACTATCTCTCTGTATGGCTAGACAGGTCATTTTTCTTTTGCCTCTTGGGAAATTAGCAGATAATTTTGCTCTGAATTATATCCAAGTAAGTAAATTTGAGAAATACCTCTACCACAATGTTCCAGAAGCCACAGGATTGTTCAGGGAGCCTTCTAGCTCTTATGACTCAAACTCACCAAGTATGCTTTCTCCATTGCACCATTTTCATATTGCTTTATGTTTTATAGAAGAGGTGTTGGTATTATAGAGAAATCCACAAATAAATTTATGACCCATACCACTTTCCCCTGTAAAATCATTTTCTACAAGATATTCTGATAGACTAAGGAGGAATTGATGTCTTCTTGTTCATCTCTTGCAGATATTTTAAATTAGTTTATCACAGTCAGGATCACAGAAGGATGAAAATTAACCACAAAACAAATGAACTACTGGGTTGAATGATCATAAAATTAAAATTGCCAGGGAATGGGGGAGGTGATGAGTACTTGTCAGTAGGAAGATGATCAATTTTTAAATGTTTTTATAGACCCCAGGTTTTAAAAATACTGTAAATTTCCAAGTAAGTGAAAATAATCTAAAACTAAGTTGAATTTATGATGCCATGGATGCAGCAGTGAAAACTCTTAACATTTCAGCCATTTTCTCTAATATGTGGTTTATACATGGAACCCTGCATTTGATAGAAGGCTTTGCTACATTAAATTCAAAGCATCCTGCTTTTCTCAGGAACCAAATGCATAGTATATTGAACAAATTCCAAGGAAACTGCCCACCATATTTTCAAAATATCATATCTCTATCAGAAAAGCAACCTCTTGTCTGTGCTCAAGTTGCTTATTTCTCTAGTAAGCCATAGAAACCATAAGCGCATAAATCATTTCACATCCTGATATAATTTCTAGAAGAAAAGTAAAAGTAGATGTTCAGTCATCTAAAATAAAGGTGATTGGCAGGAGTGGTATGATATGCACAAAGAAACTGTATTAACTGATAAATGACTTATAGAAATATATTTTACAATTTATATTAGTAAACACCTAATGGCTTATAACCATCCTGCTTCTTCATTCTTTCCTTGTAATTGGCTTAATAATGATTGCATTTGTCAATCTACATACTTCCTTTTGAGAATTTTGATATATTTGAAATTAATGAATAAAATGATCCCCTAGAATCAATTATAGATTATTTTAAAATGAGATTATCACTAATATCTGAATTTCAAGAATTTGATCTTATTTTTTTAGAAATTTTCTCATCATACTAACAAAGGAAACAGATTTTTATAGTTTCATCTGTGATACCAGCCAAAGGCTCAAATTCATCTTTCGGTCCATTTTTTCTCCGTCTCCTACATTTCTGTTAGTTATGCTAGATATATGAAATCCTGTAGTTACCACATGTCAGAATCATGCAGTATTTTGTAATAGAATTCCAAAGAGAGCCCATGTTTAAGAAATTTATGGAGGGGTGTGTGTGTGTGTGTGTGTGTGTGTGTGTGTGTGTGTATGAGAGAGAGAGAGAAATTTTAAATTTGATAGATTTATATTTGAAATTGTGGTGACACACCATGACTTAAACCTTGATCCATTTTAATATTCACCTGTCATTGTCACAAATTCTCCTTTGAAAGAGATTTGCTCAGCAGACCAAGCTCATACTGAAGACTCTTATTGTCCTGTTATAAAATAACCTTAAAATTGAAAGTAGCCTTTGAATCTTGATAGGTTACTCGAAACTTTTACAGAATTTTCCACCTAATGCCAAATATTTTAATAGGCATTTGTCTAATAGTTATGCTTTAAATATGACTTAAAATTATGCCACCAAAATGTTGTCCTTTATACCTTCCCCAAACTACAACATCGTAGAGTTAATTTCTAGTTTTTATAATATTGCTGTGCACTCTCACTGACTTAGATTAAGATCCTTTAAGTCAAAAGGAAATTCACTCTATGGATTTAAATGCAAGCTTCATTTACTGCCACAGAAGGTCTCTTACCACTCAGATGTACTTCTATAAAAAAAATTTCCTGGCATTTTTATAAGAGATGAATAAAAATTGACAACTCTTAAAGGAAAAATAATTCCTCTTTTAAAAAAAATCTCCAACTGCTGGTGCTATCTTTTGCAAATTTCCTATATGTTTTCTTCATTCATCTTGGGGAAGGGATATTGTCAAATCACTAATATAAGGTTTTCTTTGGATTAAAAATATTGGGCTTATTACAACTACTTTCTTTTTCTTGACAGAAGTTCTCAACATTGGCACCAAGAAGTACAGGTAGAATATTAAAATGGTATAATAGGTGTTGCTAATATTCCCCCCTTCTGGCTAACTTATCAGTTTCAGCACATATTAAAGTCCTTTGATGTGCTTGTTTTCTTTCTTACCCCTGAGTTTCTTAGCCCCTCTGTAAAGGTGTTGAACAATATTGCTATCAGACAGACTGAAGTTGAAGCCCAGAGTTCTCTGTTCTAGATCTGCGGCAGTCACAGGAGCCAGGAGAAGCTGAGAAACAGGCTTCTTGGGCCCATAGTGCGGCCCATTTCCATTCATTTTCTTCATAAAACATTGCAACGTTGGGGCTGGAGTGATAGCACAGTGGGTAGGGCGTTCGCCTTGCACGCGGCCGACCCGAGTTTGATTCCCAGCATCCCATATGGTCCCCCGAGCACTGCCAGGAGTAATTCCTGAGTGCAGAGCCAGGAGTAACCCCTGTGCATCACTGGTGTGACTCAAAAAAGCAAAAACAAAACAAAACAAAAAAACATTGCAACGTTCGGAATCCTTGTAACTTCCACCGACTGGATTTGAGGTGACATCTACAGCGAGGGAGAGAGCAAATTGTTGTCCTGCTGTAGTGACACCATGTGATTAGCCCTTTGGTGTTAGTTGCCATAGCGCTGTGTTTGAAAAATCAATGCTTTAGCTGAAAGCTGAATGGCCACCGTTTCCACAGTTTCCACTGTTTTGTCTGCATAGAATTTTCCTGAACTACGAGCAAAAATGTATTTTGTCAAATGTCACAAAGTGAAATGTTTCTAACTTAGGTGTGTTGCATATTTTTGTGTTCTTACTTTCCAAACTCTTTCAAAAGCTGCAGTTGCGATGCTGTTTGGCGGTATTGACAGCATGTGGTGTTTCTCGCAAAAGCAACTCTAGGAGCGCCAGTGTCTCCCTTGGACTCTTCCCATCCCCCGCCAGGGCGTCAGCAAGGTGGAAAGGGCGATTTGTACGCTGTGTTTTTCTAAAGGGTGACAGGGGATGGAAACCAGACCTGGCCGTTAGTCACTAGTGTGTAGTACTGTGATCTGAAGTAGGAAACTTAACTCACATTAGAATAATTGTGGTTTTTGAAGCAGCTACGTTGCTTTTTCCTTTTGCTGTGAAGATCATGGATTTGGATTGTCCTTGAGAGGTGGCCTAAGACAGTCCAGTGTCTTAGAACCCGGCCTCCACCTGAACCCAAAGACAAAAACGGCTGTAGGCTTCATGTGCTTAAACTTCAAAAGGTACCTCCCAAATCCCTAAGAATGAGTTTACTGGGGGTTACAACTTCTTTTCTAAAAATGTATCACCTTGAATTACAAAATGTGATCACTAAATTTGGTAATGTGATATCTTTTGTGAACAGAAATGTCATGAGTATTTTACAAAACATGTGATTTACTATAAAAGTGATCTTCTGCTCCAAATTTTGCAAACCCTCAAAAGTATTGCACCTCTCAGGCATTATTTATGTACAAATTCCAAAACTGGATCAATTATATACAATTTCCTGAGACAATATGATAGAGATTTAACTGTGATTTCATGAATCATAAAATACACGTGATCCCTATGTTGAGGTGAGTTTGTAAGCAAAATATCATGCCTTATGATCCCATTACTGAAACAGACATTAAAATTAGAAATACACCTAATAATGCCCATCTAATCCTGAGCTTTGCTGCTTAAAGAAAATTGGCATTTACCAGAAAAACACTCTCCAAGGCTGATACCAGATTCTGTTAGCCACTCCCATTCAAAACTTCTCTAGAAGAAGAAGGGGGAAATATGGCAATTTTTTAACAGAAAACAAGTGTCTCCTTTTTCTAAATTAAAATTAAGACTTTAAAATTTCTATTCTTGGGGCTGGAATGATAGTCCAGTGGGTAGGGCATTTTTGCCTTGCATGTAGCCCACTGGGGTTCCATCCCCAGAATCCTGTATGGTTCCCCGAGAGCTGCCAGGAGTCATTCCTGAGAGCAGACCCAGAAGTAATCCTGAGCATCTCAGTGTGCTCCCTGTCCCCCAAAAGTTTCATTCTTCATAATTGGCACATTAGTTAAGTTGACCTAAAAATACTGCAAATATAAACAAAAGAAAATGGACTTCTTCTTCTGACCCAAACTCCAAAAAACTATGAGTAATTGTTTACTTCCACTTCTGTATGGAAGACTTTTCAAACAGCTTTCATTTAGTTCTGTTTATTTTGGGAAGATGCGTGGGGGGAGAAGGTGTTCTTTCAAGTGATTCATATCTCAAGCCCATACCACTCTCAACTTTATGCGATGTGTTCAAAGCCAGAAAAAAAAAAGTAGGTCTGAACACTTAATTTGACATGAAGCTGAAGGAGGGCGTAAGCCAGAGCTGAGAGTTTGAATAAAGCATGGCCTTGGCTTCATACCACACTTTTTGTGCCTTGTATTATCAATGTAAATTCTGAATGTTGTACAGTAAATACTTGGATGGACTTCTTAGAAAAGGCTGCACTGGCTTCTTTTTCAGCACATGTACATATCTATAAATATATATACATATATATTTGGTAATGCCAAACAGCTGTGTTATATTGTATTGAACAAAATGGACAGTTTGGATGTTTTATGTAGAGTTTGCAAAAAACAAAAAAAAAACAAACAAAACTGGATGGCTACTGACTTTTCAAGATAAATGTACAGACGCAATTACTGCATATCAGTTATTTATGAATAAAGAGTCTTTTATTGACATTTTAGGATACTCCATGAGTGAAACTTTGAAATCCGAAAGAGAAGTCCCTCTTACCCTCCAGCCATATCTTAACAGGAACTGTGATGTCCAAACAGCCCTTAAGATACTGTACCTCATCTGTCCTCTGGCCTCAAGACTGAGGCAATGATGAGGCTGGTAAATGGAATTATCCTCTCACTTTCCCACTTCAACACACACACACACACACACACACACACACACACACACACACACACACACACACACTTTTTCTTGGATTATAATTTCATGAGCTCTCAGATGCTATAGTCATACCATCTTGAAGAAAGTAAACTTTTATTCATTGGAATGTTTATTATAGATAATAAAGATAAGTGTTAGGCTTCTCAACAGGAAAGGGGTAAGATATTGCAATAACAATATTGCACTCTTCAAACATATCTTGATTGGGTGAAATAGTTTTTAAATGATGGGGCTAGAGATGGAGAGGCACTACAACAGATGGTGCATTTGTCCTGCAAGTGGTCAGCCCAGGTTTGCTCCCTGCCACGACATGGTTCTTCCAACACCATCAAGCATCCCTGCACATAAGTTCTGAGCACCAACCGGGGGTGGGCCAAAAACTTTTTAAAAACTAAAGTAGAATAATGAAAGGTCACAGAAAGGTAATCCTGAATAAGAGCTAGGTGGCTAGAAGCAGTTTAAATAGAATGAGCAATTGAAAAATATTTTCTGATGCCTTTTTGTTGGTTATTATAATTTAAAAATATTAAATGGCTGTTGTAAAAGATTTTTATTTTTAAAAAATACTATTACCAATGGATGATGAAGTGTCCCCTACACACACAACACAGACAACACACACAAATTCTTTGGCAAGGTATGGAATGAAACGGAACACTTCCCTATTATAAATGTATAAATATTATTTGTATGATGGACCAAGTATATGTGGCAGATTTTCATGAGAAGAGTATATGTGACATTTACTAAAACAATTTCTCATTTTGGGAACTGTGAATTACAGTACTGTTAGTGGCAGAGAGTCGAGCATAAAACACCCCAGCACCACACCCTCCACCAGACTCTCTGCTTCCCTCCACCACGGTCCGAGTGGTCCCAGGCCCCCACCTCCCACCATCCCGAAATGGTTAGCTTAGTACTGAAGACCAGATGCCAGTTCCTGACACCTTTGTACAGTTGTTAGCTCCTTACTATTTTTCTTTGTATCATACATATAAGGAAATGCCACTGGATTCTCTTATGAATGTCAACGAGTGCTAGAACTATTCACAACGTGGCTGTGAGTAGTTCTGTTGCTCTTTCTGACCACTAAGTAGCATTTTAAATGGAGTAAAATAAACTTCAATCACTGGTACTTTGCACTAAGCAAAAGTAAGTACATGAGGTTTTTTCCACTCTGGAGAAGCCTGTGTTCCCTCTTATCTCTTCTTATTCCTCCATCTCTTATCTCTTATCTGGGTGAATGTTTTCAACAAAAAATTATTTTGCATAGAAAGATCGCATTCATCTGTGGAATATAAAGTAGCAGAAGGGGAGACTAACATCCAAGAGTAGTGGAGATAAGAACCAGAAGGTCTGCCCCACAGCTTGGAAACTGGCCTCACATGTTGGGGGAAAAAGTAGCAGAGATAGAGAAGGGAACACCTAGTAGAGAATGTTGGGAGGACCCACTCGGGTTGAAAGCTGTGTTGAAAGCCGAAAGCAGACTATAGACCAAACATGAAGGCCACTCAATACCTCTATTGCAAACTACAATATCCAACAGGAGAGAGACCAAAAGGGAATGCCCTGCTGCAGAGGCAGGGTGGGGTGGTGGGGGTTGGGGTGGGTGTGGTGGGAGGGATACTGGGAACATTAGTGGAGGAGAATGGGCACTGGTGGAGGGATGTAAACAAAATGCAAACATGGAAGTTCATAAGTTTGTAACTGTACCTTACAGTGATTCACTAATAAAAATTAAAAATACAAAGATTTTGCTTCACTAAAAAAAAGAAATTAGGTGAATCCATATGCTTAGGTATAACCTGTAGTACTGTAGCACTGTCCTGTTATTCATCGATTTGCTCGAGCGGGCACCAGTAATGTCTACATTGTGAGACTTGTTGTTACTGCTTTTGGCATATGGAATATGCCACGGGGAACTTGCCAGGCTATGCCATGCGGGCGGGATACTCTCCGTAGCTTGCCGGCTCTCCCAGAAGGACAGAGGAATCGAACCCAGGTCAGCCGCGTGCAAGGCAAACACCCTACCCACTGTGCTATTGCTCCACTCAAAACAAGAATTTCAAAATTATTTAAATCACTAGAACAAATCAATTCAGTTGAGTTGGCCAAACAAATGTTTTGTTTGGGGGCCACAGCAGGCAGTGCTGTGGTTCTCCTGGTTACTCCTGGTGTGGTGCTCAGAGGGCTCATGGGGTTCCCATGTGCAAATGCACGTGCTCCAGCCAATTCAGCCAACTCACCAACCAAAAAAACAGAAAACTGTGAATGGCATAGAGATCCAGTTCACTTGCCCATCTTGATCATTTACAGATGAATTTGAACCTATTAGATTTCAAATGCCAAATTTCTACATTTTTATTTTTAAAATTCTCAGAAACTAATTCTGAATAAATTTACCCTAGGACAATATATGTTTGTTCTAACATTTAGAGTTTAATCAAATTCTGAAAGGACTTATTCAAAACTTTTTATTAGATCTAGATAAATAAAGGGACTAAGGTGCATGCTTGCATGAAATGGCTCCAGTTTAATCCCGAGTACTGCATGGTCCTCCTGCACCATTGGGTTGATCTGACTAATACCTTGAAACCACAGCACTTAAGCATCACTGCATCCTCAGGCCCTCATGGCAAATAACAAGCCAAGTTGGCTGAAAATCGCCACTCACCATATTTTGAGCACTGTCATTTCAAATTCTGGTTTTTATTTAACATTTCTTATTTTATTTATTTTTTATTTTTTTATTAGTGAATCACCAGGAGTTACAGTTACAAACTTGCGAACTTTCATGTTTGCATTTTGTTTATATCCCTCCACCAGTGCCCAGTCCCCTCCACCAATGTTCCCAGTATCCCTCCCTCCCTCCCACCCCATCCCACCGCCCCACCCCACCTCTGTGGCAGGACATTCCCCCTTGTTTTCTCTCTCTCCTTTTGGGTGTTGTGGTTTGCAACAGAGGCACTACGTGGCCATCTGTTTGGTCTCTATTTTATTTTCAGAGTGCATCTCCCATCACGTGCAGGTTCCCAAACCACACTTTACCTGGTGTTCCCTTCTCTATGTGAACTTCCCCTTCCTCCAGCATGTGGGGCCAGCTTCCAAGACTTGGAGCCAACCTCCTGGTACTTATCTCTACTATTATTGGGTGTTAGTCTCCTATTCTGTTATTTAATTTTATATTCCACAGATGAGTGCAATCTTTCTATGTCTGTCTCTCTCTGACTCATTTCACTTAGCATGATACTTTCCATGTTGATCCACTTATATGCAAATTTCATGACTTCATCTTTTCTAACAGCAGCATAGTATTCCATTGTGTAGATATACCAAAGTTTCTTTAACCAGTCATCCGTTCTCCGGCACTCAGATTTTTTCCAGATTCTGGCTATTGTAAACAGTGCTGCAATGAACATTCCAGTGCAGATGTCATTTTTACTGTATTATTTTGCCTCTCAAGGATATATTCCCAGAAGTGGTATTGCTGGGTCAAATGGGAGCTCAATTTCTAATTTTTTGAGGAGCGACCATACTGTTTTCCAAAAGGGCTGAACCAGTCAGCATTCCCACCAGCAGTGTAGGAGGGTCCCTTTTTCCCCACATCCACGCCAACAGCAGTTGCTTTTGTTCTTTTGGATGTGTGCCAGTCTCTGTGGTGTGAAATGGTATCTCATAGTTGTTTTGATCTGCATCTCTCTCATTATTAGTGATGAAGAGCATTTTTTCATGTGCCTTTTTGCCATTTGTATTTCTTCCTTGAGAAAGTTTCTGTTCATTTCCATACCCCATTTTTTGATGGGGTTGGGAGTTTTCTTCTTGTAGATTCCAACCAGTGCCTTGTATATCCTTGATATCAGCCCCTTATCTGATGCGTATTGGGTGAATACCCTTTCCCATTCTGTAGATTGCCTTTGTATTTTGGTCACTGTATCTTTTGCAGTGCAGAAGCTTCTTAGTTTAATATAGTCCCATTTGTTTATTTCTGTTTCTACTTGATTGCTTAGTTCCATGTCATCTTTGAAGATAACTTTGGCTTCAATATCATGGAGGGTATTTCCGACCTTGTCTTCAATGTACCTTACGGATTGTGGTCTGATGTTGAGGTCTTTAATCCATTTTGATCTGACTTTTGTGCATGGTGTTAGGTTGAGGTCTAAGCCCATTTTTTTGCATGTGGTTGTCCAGTTACGCCAGCACCATTTGTTGAAGAGGCTTTCCTTGCTCCACTTCACATTTCTTGCTCCCTTATCAAAGATCAGATGATCATACATTTGGGGTTGCATGTAGGGATATTCCACCCTGTTTCCATTGATAGGAGACTCTACCTTTGTTCCTTATTTAATTAACATTTCTACTTCATAATAAAGAGATAATAAAATCTTCAACCCTTTTCAAAATAAATGAAACTATGTGTTGGGAGTGGGGTGGCAGGGGTGTGGTTGGGTGGGGCAGACTGGGGGTAAGGGGAAATAAGTGGAAAAAAAAGATATAATCCCCTTAGTGTACTTGATAGTACTGTGTAAGCAACAAATGAGTCAGGGTTTTTTGTTGTTTTTGTTTTTGTTTAGGGTGGAGAGATAGCACACGGGGTAGGGCGTTTGCCTTGCATGTGGCTGAGCCAGATTCTATTCCTCCGTCCCTCTCAGAGAGCCCGGCAAGCTACAGAGAGTATCCCGCCCGCATGGCAGAGCCTGGCAAGCTACCCGTGGCTATTCAATGTGCAAAAAGCAGTAACAAGTCTCAAAATGGACACGTTACTGGTGTCCACTCAAGCAAATCTATGAACAATGGATGACCATGCTACACAGTGTCTTATTTCGCAGAGGCAGAATGAATAATAGCTTGGGTGCTATTCACCAATCTTTCACTCTGTGAACTGACCTATAGTGGTCAAATAAATAGTACTCGGGTTAAGGAACTTTCTTTGCATTTACCTGACACCAGTTCAATGCCAGAAAACACATATATCCCTTGAGGAATACCAGTAGTCACACCTGAGTACAGACTCCAGACTCTGAGTTCTTCTGAGTATATTTTTAAAGAAGGTGAGAAGAAAGGAAACTACCTTCATTAGGACATAACCATGTCAAGCACAGTGGATGCAAATAAACTGCATCTCCAGTTAATTCTGGCTGGTTCTCATTCTGAATAGAGATGCACTATATAATGCATTATATTAATAAAGTAATAAGGTTAAACATGTATCCAACTTTAATATCCTTTTGATTACTGAAAATTATTTCAGAAAAAGGTCTTACTATCCCAGAAAAAAAAAGTGAACTGAAATTTGTTTTTCAAATAAAAGCCACCAATACTTAATACAGCGAGCCTAAACAACTATCCAAATATAGTCCCATATATTCAAGCCCAAATAATGATTTTAGGAGACAATAAATCTGGAGCAGATAATGAGACAAGTACATATTTCAAGGGTTTCATTGAAACATTTTGTTTTAAGTCATTGTAAGCTTGCCTAATAGATATATTCTCAGTGAGATCACCCATCTTCTGGTTTCCAGACAATACAAAGCATAATAATTTGCGCAAATGAAACATTAAGAGCTGTTATCTGCTATCCAGGCTCTCTGCTACCAGTTGTGCTTCATAAATAAAAGAGAGTGACTCACACTTCATGGAGCTCCCTCTTTACATCAGGATAATCATGCATCAAATGTGTTATGAGCACAGGTCAATAAAGGCCCACTGAATCCATGTTCTGTCATGTGAAAGAAAGTGTCATGGACAAGATATCACTGAATAGGACATACAGTGGATGTATTAAAATAGCTATTTCTACAGAAAGGCTTTATAATTCCTCATCATTTGTGGCTTAACATAATAGTGATTACCATTTTTATTCTCAAAATATCTGAGTCAACAAGTAGTTCATCCAGATCTGAACCTCACCTTGACTGATCTCAACTGGACACATCCATGTACCTCCAAAGTGGGAAGGGTTATTCACTAGTTTGGCTTTTCTATAAAAGTAGTCTGTCTGGGACATTGGCCAAACAACAGGGCTGGCAAACCCTGCTCCTATATTTGATGACCCACTATGTTAAACGATTAGTGTGTTCAAAGTAAAGGCAGAAAAGAAGGATGCAGTCTTTTGAAATCTAGTCTTGGAACACTATAATTTTGTGATGTTCTATTGGCCAACAAAGAATTCAAAGGACCAGCTCATTCAAGGGATGGAGATGGGGAAATAGAATCTACCTCTTTATGAAATGTGTTACAAAATCATAGTGCAAAGAAAGTAGATATAGAAAGGGAGGGGGGAGAAGAATTTAGGTTGTGGTTTCATTATCTCCATCAGAGATGAGTAAAAATTTGTCAGACAAATCACTGTATCACTGTCATCCTGTTGCTCATCAATTTGCTGGAGCGGGCAACAGTAAAGTCTCCATTGTGAGACTTGTTACAAAAATAAAATAAAATAATTCAA
Organism: Sorex araneus; assembly: GCF_027595985.1. NCBI lineage: Eukaryota > Metazoa > Chordata > Mammalia > Eulipotyphla > Soricidae > Sorex > Sorex araneus. The sequence continues at coordinate 341,560,853 of NC_073302.1, read as the reverse complement.
AAAAAGAGATCAACTCTAGGGTTGGAGAGATAGTACAGTGAGAAGAACTCTGGCCTTGCATGCAGCCCACCTAGAGCCAATTTCTGGCACCCCAGAGGGTCCCCTGAGTCCCTGTGTCCCACCAGGAGTGATCTCTAAGCACAGAGCCAGTAGTAAGCCCTGAGCATAGATGGGTTTGGCCTCTAAAACAAACAAAAACAAAAGAGATTAACACTGATAAACATATTGATAAACTTCTACTAGGAAAGGCTTCCAAAGTGCTTGTTAGGACATTCTTTTGATGACCCCAGGCACTTCTACAGTGGCACATTTTAGACTTCTGTGTTACTTGTACTGACAATATGGTGGTTGTTGAGGGAAAAGTGAGTTATTCATGTTTATAGATGTTTCTTTAATGTGACATCCCTGAAGGAGTAACATAATTGGAGTCATCACTATTTAAATAATTCACTATGCTAAAACTTCATATGAAGTCACTCATTTAGTCCCCAATCAACCAAATGGAGTTGTACTATTATTACTATTTTGTAAACAGGGAAGGTGAAGAAAAGAGAAGTTAACATTAATGTAAGTTTTTTAAATCAGTCAGCCAAGGCTAATTAAATGTTTACAACACTTTTCAAATATCTATCTACCCACTAACTCCTGTTGAATGAACATGTGGAATATTTCTCAGTTCATGTTTAGGGATTCACTTTTCCAAATATGTGTTGAACATAATTTGGTACTTCATCCAAAATTAATTTAGTGCCAGTTTTTTTCCATCATCTTTACCCTTTTCTAATAATTTCATAATACTTTGAAAATGTTCTCATTGCTAAACATAGAACAAACCATGTCACACTTTTTAACAATCTCGTGCTTTCTTATGAATGCTTACTCTAATCATATTTCTCTATAACTAATAAAAATTCACACAACACGAGTTCTTTTTCTCAACCTTATGATGACAATTTCTAAAAACTGGAGACGTCTTTACAAGCAATGAATTGCCTTACATTAAACAAGCTTGCTCTAAGCTCAGAGAAAAATTCAATGTATGCTTCCTTTTAAGGGGTGAGTATTAAGAATCCATTTATGAATAAGATACTGGATTGAGTAATTCAATGGAAAAGCCCAGAGCAGATTTATAGGCACTAACTAAAGAAGATTCTAATCTAAGCTCTCGTGCCTATCACTGGAGCCTCAGACTATTCATTTTCCTTCTTGAGTGTCAATTTCCACATCTGTAAAATCAACATCATGAATATCCTGCCCTATTTCCTATATATGTCACAGTCGGGATCCAAAAAAGAAATATATCTATATGAAAAAAATAAAACGAGTCTATTAAGTTCTATGCAGGTATTTTCAATAAGGAGAACTTCACAGTGACACTCAGCGGTGAACAAAGTATCAGAATATTTTTAGATCAAATTAATTGTCAGACAAGCAGGTTGAGAAAAGTGACCTAGAGCTGGTTCTTTTATCTCCTCTGATCCTGTGCAAGTTTCTAAAAGAAAGGGATGTGATGGGGGTTCATGGGGGACTCTAGCGTTCAGTGGCAGAGAGCTGCCTCCCCAGGCCCATCCACAGTGGCGGCAGGCAAAGGACCAGAGAAATGGAGAGACAGGAACCAGGCCCAGCAGGTTGGTGGTCGGTTTATTTCTCTATCTTCCCTGGTAGTCTGATCTCTCCTTTTACTGCACAGTCACAGTCATCGTTTTGTTGTAGTTCCAGTCATCACAGTTCCATTGTCCAAGTCTTCTCATAGACCTCAAAGTTCTCTGCTTCCAGTCATCATCATCATCATCTGGTTCTCCTTCTAGTCCCAAAGTTCCAAAGTCTCAGTTCTCCTCCTCAGTCTTCAACGTCTTGTCTTCAGCATCTAGTCCCAACACGTCTTCAAGATCCCCAACATCTCTTACCCCTTACAGCACAGTTACATAGAAATCACGAAGGATGGGGATACACAAAGGTTGAGTTGAACATTATCATAATAACAAAGAGATGTAAAACCACTCCTACAGGGGATTAACTCAAGGACAAAATCTCATCTGAGGGTTCAGCACTCCAGATTACTAGGAGATCCACTCGAGGGCAGGATTCCATCCAGGGTGTACTGCTTTCTCCCTTCTTCCTCACCTAGTGATCCATTTAAACAGTCATAGTAAATTTACTTCTTATAATATTTCTAGCAATGTCATTTTGTATAAACACAGTAAAAGATATATTAAGCTTAAAGTTTGGCTCTTCCTGGGGGACATCTCACTATGTATTTCAGACCAGAGTCCTCAGGCCAGGTTATTCTTTCCTAACCCCAGCAGGGTCCTTATTCAATTACTTCTTTTTGGGTCATGACAGAGTTTGTCAATGACCATGCTCTTAACTTATAGTTAAGTATTTTGGAGCTTGGCCTGGCCCATTTCGATGCCAGGGTAGCTCACAGCTTATTCTGGATCCATCCAGTCACCTGGGATGCTAAGGGCAACTGAGGCTTAAGTCAAGTAAATATGGATGCCCAGAAATAAATATTATTTTGGAGTCAATTAACTACTATGTTGCAAAGCATAGCATGAACTGTCTTCCTGTGTCTATACAAAAAGGACATTGCTAAATAAACCATGAAAATGACAAAGGAAAGAGAAAAAACAATATAGGATTATCAGTGCTCAGTGGAGTTGGGCATGCCTCAGTTGTACTGTTGCACTGTGAGAGTATCTCAATAAACCTTAAGTTCTGAATGGAGGGGGCCAAGGACAACCCAATCAACAATCCTAGATTGAATAAGTTGGTTAGGATTCCCAGAGAAACAGAGAAACAGAAATGGTCTCGTCTCTTCCTATCCTATTTCTCAAAATCCAAATGCTTTGAGACATATCTTAAATTTTCTTTAGTTTTTGGTTTTGGGGGCGACACCTGGCAGTGCTTGGAGACTGCTCCCTGCTCCATGACTGGGGGTTGCTTCTCTGTTCAGGAGAGCAGGCGGTGCCAGGGATGAAACATCAGGCTCCAGCAAGCAGAGCATGAAAACCAGTCTTTTTGGTTCTCCCCTTGGCTCTTAATTGTGTCCCCAACCATCTGAAATGTGAAAAGTTTTGAAATGATAATGTCAACCCTCTATTTGCTACCAATGAGAGATAGGTTAACATTTCTATTCTAGTTTTTACAGGTCTCAAGCATCATTTCTTTCTATCATCTTTTATAATCTTAGCCAAAAAAGTAAATAATATTACATTTTATCAGATATTCTACCAGGTTGCTATTTTACACAGGAGTTGTGTTAACTGAAAAAATATTTATTGATTGGACACTATTGGTAAAATACTGTTCGGCAGTTAGAGTACAGTCATGAAAAAAAAGCTAAAAACCCTATTAACACACATATTTATTCTTCTGCAGGGAGACTGAGTCAAGAATAAATAAAATCTAAATTATGTGGAACAAAACTTTATACATAAAATATAAACTAAGTAAAACATAAAGTAAATTAGACACAGCATGGAGGAATGAGGCTTCTGGAGCTATCATTCAAGTTATACTTTTCAATAGAATTCTCAGAGTTATTTTCATTGAGAAGGTGATTTTAACTGAAAATCTGAAGTAAACTCCTGGTAGAGAAAAATTCATTGCAGAGGAAAGAATAATTAAAAAGATGGTTGGGGGGTGGAGCGGGAGGCATACTCTACTTATTGAAAATCAGGAAAGTTGATTGCAAAGTCAGCCATGAGACTGGAATCTGAGAGCATGACCTAAATTCAGAAGACTAAAGTGGGACCGGGATGCTCAGGTAGGAACATAAGGATTGGGGTTATAATCTGTATAAAATGGGAAAATACTGGAGGAATCAAGCAATATTGGTGGATTGGTGACTTGAAAATATATTGTGCTGGAGAAAGGTAGAAGCAGGTAGACTTCTACCTTCTTCTAGGTAGAGAGAAGGAAGGGGTCTGAGGGAGGAGAGATTCTGAGGGTGGGATTTGGGTGGTTGCAGTAGAAGTAGTGGTGTTTGAATCATGGTTGTGTTCTAAAGGTAGAACTGACAGAACTTTTTCAGTGGGTAGATGTTGTGAAATAAAGATAAGAAAGTCAGTGATGATACCAAGATTGTGTTCTAAATAAACAAAAATGAAGAGGTTTTTTTTTTTTTTTTTGGAATGGAGTCTGAAAGGAAGAAGTTTAGAGAAGGATGGAGACAAGAAACTCTCCTGGCTTATATGTGTTAAGTTCCAAACATCCAAGTGAAAAATGTAGAATGTACAGCTAGATTACCAGTCTGAAGTTCGAGGAAGAGATATGCACTTGGTAGTTATCAAAAAATAAATGGTGTCAAACCCTGGGACCCTCAAACACAGCTAAGAATGGAGATGACTGGGAAGAAGTGAGAATTGAGATAAAAAGAAATCAGGATAATGATGGAAAAAGCAGTATAGACTATGTTACACAGAGGGGGCAAGGCTAACTGTGTCAAATGCTGCTGACAGGTCAGTAAGATGAGGATTAATTACAGACCTTTGGACTAGGCAATTGAACATTCTTTATGATTGTGTCAAGATCAGATCTGATTGAGTATTTTAGGAGAAAATCTATTTAAAGAGAAATTAAGGAAAAAAAGTGAAAAAGGAGACAGCAAGTATAATCACATTTTAAAAAATGTATTGTGGAGGTGGTGACACCTATACATATTATAGATGAATAGAGCTAAACTCATGAGATTCCACAGAACTCTAAATCGATAAATTGATGGAATAATTTTCTTCAAACACTGAGCAGCTTTCTATTTACCCGTGTATACCTTTGGAAAATTAATAATTCGAACATGAGGCCCGTTGAAACAGAGAGTAGGGCACTTCTTCTCCAGATAGCCAACCCGAGCCAATCCCCTAGCATTCCATATGGTCCCCAGCGCACCACCTGAGTAATTCCTGAGTACAGAGCCAGGAGAAAACCTTATACATCATGAAGTGTGCCACTGCCCCCAAAAGAAATATTATGAACAATTCTGTGAAAATACACTTTAAACTTTACATGAAATAGGTAAATGCTACAAATGTAAATTTTTGCAAGAGTAAGGAGAAATTAATGGAATATATGAATAGACATATCACTGTGTCATTGTCATCCCGTTGTTTATCGATTTATTTGAGTAGGTGCCAGTAACGTCTCCATAAGCCCTAGCCCTGAGATTTTAGCAGCCTCTCCCTACTCATTTTTCCCAATGATTGGAGGCTTCTTTCAGGGTCAGAAGAATGAGACCTGTTATTGTTTCTGTTTTTGGCATATCGAAAATGCCACGGGGAGCTTGCCAGGCTCTCTCGTGTGGCGGGATACTCTCAGTAGCTTGCCGGGTTCTCTGAGAGGCATATATATTTATTTCCCTCTATGATGATGTGTCCAGGGACACGTTCACTCATGTGTGAGGCTCGGCCCAAGCATGTGGAAAGCAGCCTGGAGCATGGTGGTGGGGGTTGTGGAGGTCAGCTGCTGGGGCTATGTCCCTTGGGGCGGGGAGGGCTCTCACTCGCCCCCCTCTGGGGCACCCCTGGAGTGGAGACTGGTGGCATGGTTATGGGGGCCTCATTTTATGCTCCCTTCTGGGAGAAGCAGCTGTGAGTCCTGGAGGGTGGCTGATGAGGAGATTATCTGGTACCCACAGGAGGTGGTTTATGGATGTGACCCCCGGGTCACCAGAGATTGGGGAAAGCAGACAGAGGATCTCTGCTCTCGGGTCCTGTTGAGCCCAGAGTCCAAGATCACAAAGTTCTGCATTACCTAGATTCTGTGGGACTTCACTCATGAGTGAGGCTCAGCCCGAAAATGTGGAAAGCAGCCTGGAGTGTGGCGGCGGTTGGGTAGTGGAGTTTGACTGGCCCTTGGGGCCTATAAAGGTATAAAATGTGTTTGATCCTTGCTTCCTTTTCAGCAGGTCCTACTTTAGGGGGGAGAAACTCCAAACAATAATAGTGAGGGTTTTTTTGAAGTATTGAATGCAATCAAAGTAAAGTGAAATTAAAGTGAAATTTATCAGTTACACAGGTGGGGTGGAGGGCTAGGGAGGTGAGGGGGTGGGGGGGAGGTATACTGTGATTCTTGGTGGTGGAATATGTGCACTGGTGAAGGGATGGGCGTTAGAGCATTGTATAGCTGAGATTTAAACATGAAAGCTTTGTAACTTTCCACATGGTGATTCAATAAAAGAATAAATTTAAAAAAATGTGTTTGATCCTAAGATATAATCAGTTTGGGTGAAGGGATTTTCTCTATAAAGAAGAGACTTTAAAAAGTGGTCAGGGCACCAAAGTGATAGTGTAGCGGGTTGGGCATTATACCAACCAGGGTATGACATAGCATCCCATTGGGTCTGTCAAACCCCACAGGAATGATCCCTGAGCCAGAGCCAGGAGCAGGTCCTGAACACCACTGCATGTTATTTCACCTTGCTTGCAGGTGACCTTGAACTCAATCTCCAGCACCACGTGTGGTCTCCTGAGCCTCTCCAGGAGTGATCTCTAAGCAGTGATCCCTAAGCATAGAGTTAGAAGAAAGCGCTTAGCAGAGCTGGAAATGGTCCAAGCATCAAAATAAATGAATAAATAAGTAAATAAATAACAAAGTGGTTAAAACAAAATGTTGAAACATCTTATGGTAGGGGAAATATTTTGGAAATCACAAAGCCTTTTTTTCTTACAATTTAGAAATTATGGATTTAGGTTGCACAACTCTTTGTGATGAGATGTTGGAGAATGTTTAGTAGCAGCCCCTACCTCATACATGCTAACAATACCTATGAGTAAGGACAACTCCAAACATTACTGGACATCTCCAAATATTTCTTAGGTGTCAAATTGCTCTTAATCCAGTACCGCTAGTCTATATAAGATATAGCAGGAGAGGGAAAACTACTTCTCAGAGTAAAATGGAAATTTAAAGAACTGAAAGTAGGCAAATAGAAGAATCATCTATCTGCATTTGTCATCTACAGAAAGTAAAGCAAGAATGTTTCATAAAATGACATAAAAATTATATCAGTGACTAAGAGGAACTGATTTAAACACCAGTAGATTATCACAAGCAGGAGAATGACTCACTATTACAATAATGATGCTCCAATTTTCAAAATAGGGACACGAAATCTAGAAAACATTAGAAGTTGAAGGAGATGGCCTGCAAATGGCAATGAAAAGGAGAGACCACACCATACTTCCAGTGGTAAAGAAAATAACAGAGCTGAAAACAGTCCTCTTTTAAAAAAAATGTCACCACCACCACCAAGTTTATCTCTCACTCTACATCTTACTTAAATCAGTTGTTCTCAACTGTGTGCAATATTTCTCCCTTAAAGACTTGGGAGTTGCTTAGAGACTTTTTGTTGTTGTAGAAAAGAAGGAAGAAAATAACAACAACTTCTCAAATCACAGTAAAATAAAGGAATTAAATAAAAGTAACACTTATCCACTTATACGTTTAGGCATGTATTCAGGCAAATATTACAGTTTGTGTCTAGGATCAGTCAAAAGCCCCAAGATGTCTCAAAGAGATGGATCATATGATGTTGGGGGCCTTGGTTCAGTCCCCAGTGCCACATGGTTCTCAAGCACTGCCAGGAGTGACACCAAATTACTGAGCCAGGAGTAGCTCCCAGGCACCACAAGGTATAGACCCCCAGAGAAAGAAGATTTAAAAGAAACCTTCAAAATCCTATGAAATAAATAGCAATAAAGTACTCAGCCCAAAGTTCCAAAGTCACTCAGTGGCAGTTTGTCAGATCTCCTTATAGGGAGCTATTTCTTTTTTAAAATAAGCAAACTTGGATTCTCATTTTTTTAACACCATATCTGTAATAGAAATTGAGTTCTAGAGTTTCTAACAGAAAGAACTACTCAGTGAAATAATTAAAGGGCTCAAACAGGGCCAGCTTCTTAGGTCAACAAACCTGATAGCTCTCTCACTATAGGCATCTGGAAGAGCAATACCTCTATTTTGAAGTAATATCAGCATCCAAGATCAATTTGGAAGAATCTAAATATACTATAATTGGACAATACATGTCCACACATTTTAGAGAATTCTAGGTACACCTAGAAGAACTAAATGCATAAAAAATAAAGTATTTCGGGGGATGGTGGGGTTTTGAGGGAGGTCCCTGTGACTGTGGTAGGGGGAAGAGGATACTGACACTCTGATGAAACGTTTGGGCTTGGAATATAGGCAGAAACCCTATTTTAAACAGTATTATAAATCACAGTGAGGAAGGAAGGAAGGAAGGAAGGAAGGAAGGAAGGAAGGAAGGAAGGAAGGAAGGAAGGAAGGAAGGAAGGAAGGAAGGAAGGAAGGAAGGAAGGAAGGAAGGAAGGAAGGAAGGAAGGAAGGAAGGAAGGGATAAAACTGGCCTATTTCCCTCTTTCCATCAACATCAGTAACAAGATCTGAAGACAGTTGAGGAAAAAGAAAGCTGTACAGCCGCTTCTACAATCTCCGTCTTTGCCTGTGTAAGAAATCATCAATCCTGAATTTGACTGAGGGTTGTTTTTCCTGTTACTATAAAATGGTTAGTCTGTTGGGGGTAGGAGGTGTTTAAAAAAAAATCTGTTAAATATGTGCGGTTTCATCCATCACTGACATGTTCCAATTCCCCTAGTTTTCTTTCCTTTTTATTTTTCTCCCACTTTCAGTATAATTAGACTCAAGGGAACTTAATATTTGTCTTCAATTATTTTAAAGTCTGTCATGTGAAAGATAGATTAGACCAGTTCTTCCTGGTCTCAAGCCGTGAAACTAGGACCAATTCTTCAGAAATTACAAGGTGATATTTTTATTCCTTAGAGCAAGCATAGTTTATATAGAGTTAATCAAAACTGTGATGAGCTTTGAAAGAATCTTAAATATTCTGGAAATTTTGGTTTGTGACTTTCATTGAAACATGAAAATAGTATCAAGCTCTCTTGGTCAGACATTGTTTAGTCTTGCATAAGCCCTTCCTCCTCATGTTCCCAATTAGTTTGGGGATATTGCCCTCTTTCCTTCAATTAAAGTCTTGTTTCTTCCCACTAACCAAATATTTATCCCATAAATCAGGGAAGAGCAAACTGTTTTGGTAAGACCAGAGGGTAAACATTAGGCTCTAAGTATCTCCCTGTCTGTGTAAACTACTCAACTGATAGGAAATGTAAACACACAGACTTTATGTGAATGCCAAGTGTGACCATGTTGCAATAAAACTTTACTTGTGGTCACTGAAATTTGATTCCCATATATTTTGTTTCACATATCACTCATCTTTTATGTCAAATACTTCATCTGTTTTATATATTCCTAGCTCATAATCTGGAAGCACCCTATTTTGGCTAATGGGCCATACTTTGCCCAGCCCATCCTAGTCTCTCATTGTAGGAACCAAAGAAGAGACTTTCTTCAAAGGATACAACAGATTCATTGCCAGCTCAGAGGACACCTGCCACCCTGAGAATTTGAGATTTGGGGAAGAAATAGCCTACTGTTCAATCAAGTCTTAGTGTCTTATTTTTATCTAAGTGGAAAGTCTTAAAAAGTGATTTCAGTGAAGCCATGATGATGATAGGTGTGTAAGTCTTGAACACAGCATCGGGAGTAAAGGCCAGAAACACCAATCAGGAAGTAGGGAGCAGAATTCTATTTATTACCCAAACTCTGAGACTCCTCGAAGCCCTTGAGTGGTAGTAGTTCTACATGTCAGAAAGCTCTGCAGGGATAAATTATTCTGTAGCCTGCCTCACAGTAACATTTGACTGCTCAGATACCACATTATTGCCCTGTAAAACCAGAGCTTCCCCTTCTATTATTGTCCATTTCAAGCTTAAAAAGCATAATAGATCACAATAAAGACTATTTTTATAAGATATGCTTAAAGATCATTTTTCAGTCCATTTGGTAGCACTTATGTTAATATCATCAATTCAGGTCCCCAAAAGGCACTATAAAAAATTTCAATAGAATTTTGAAGATTTCATCTAAGAGAATTTTGGTGACAGCTTTTGATTTTTTAGAAAACAGCGGAAGAGAGAGGGTCTACAATACGAAGCTCTTCTTTTATCTATTTTCTTCAATATGTGTCCACCACTGGCATGCACCAGTTCCCCTATTTTTCTTTATATTAAAGTTCTTCTCCATTTTCAGTACAATTAAGACTGGGGGGAAGGGCTGTATATTTGTCTCAAATATTTGAAACTGTTTTTCTTTCTTTATTTTAGGGGTCCTTGATGGATGCTTCTGATGCCAGTGACCTTGTGTTGAAAGTACAGACAATCATCTTAGTCTTTCTTCGTTTTGGCAGTCTAGTTCGTCCCCAAGATTTTTTCAGCCTCTCTTTGCTCATCTTTCTTGACGCTGCCATATTGGGGGCTCTTCCGGTGACAGGGGGATGAGGCCAATTGTTGTTACTGTTGTTGGCATATAGAATATGTGATGGGTAGCTTGCTAGGCTCTGCTGTGCAGGCTCAATACTCTCGGTAGCTTGCCGGGCTCTCCAAGAGGGACGGAGGCTTTCAGGGAAGCCTCCAATCGCCCTTAGAGGTGTTACCCTGGCTCACACTAAATGTGAACCCTATCAAATATGGTGTGGGAATAATAGGTATTAAGTGTTTTATGGTGTATCGCATGGCCGCGAAGCACCGGAGAGCAACCTGGAGGGTAGTGGTGTCTGGGTAGTGAATGCATTCAAGAGCATCGAAGAGGTGGTTAAGAGAAAGAAGAACCTCCAACTCCGGGCACATCTTTTCGATTCCACCATTCTTCCTGCACTAACATATGCCTCAGAGACCTGGGCCCTACGCAAGCAGGATGAGAATGCTATTAGGGTATCCCAAAGAGGAATCGAAAGAGCTATGCTGGGAATATCATGTCTCACTCAAGTGAGAGAAGGAATCCGGAGTTCTGACCTCCGTCAATGGTCAAAAATCAGGGATGCTGTCTCGTTTGCCAAGGCATCAAAAATCAGATGGGCCGGTCATGTAATTCGATTCAGAGACAACCGTTGGACTAGAGCTGTTACAGACTGGATTCCACGGGACGTCAGAAGACCTCAAGGCCGCCCTCCAACTAGATGGTCAGATTTCTTCGTCAAATCTCTGAATGAGCGATTTGAGGCTCTTTCTGTTCCTGGAGCGAGCAGGTATCATTGGGCTACACTAGCTCGAGACAGGGACAAATGGAGATGTTACTGGCGCCCACTCAAGCAAATCGAAGATCAACGGGACTACAAGTGATATAAGTGATTTTAGAGGTCTTCTCCCATACCTCTGCCCCTCACCCCTCCCTCTTTTTCTCCTCTCTTTCTATTTAGAAATAAAGCCATTTTTAAAACATCAAATATTTGAATATCAGTCTGTTGGGATATAGATTAGACTTGTCCCAAGTGGTACAATTATAGTCCCACGTGATACAATTCAAACCAATTCTGCAGAAGTTATACAGAGATGCATAATACTCACAATAATAATATCAACACTTTTACTGATTTTATAAATGATAATATCAATTAGTAAATGAAAGATTCTAGATTTTAATCTAATATAGCTAAAACGAAAGTCCAGTTTTGTTGCAGTGGGACTGTGCAGGGAGCTTTATGGATCCGATTTGTGTTCCATAGTGACTTGTAGTCTAAGATAGCTACAGAATATGGAATTCACGCAGAAAACTTTTGAAGCTAATAAAATAAATTTAACATGCCAAACATATAAAGCATCATAAAAGCATGTTCCCTGGAAAAAATATGCACAATGACATGTGGCATAAAATTTCAAATATAAAATTAACTTCATATGTGCAAAATAAGACCAAGCTACTCAGAGCTGCATATATCTAACCCCTTGATATAGCAGATAAACCTAAACCAGTGACCTCCGAGTTAAGGGAAAGAACAACATTACAAAAAGTTAAAAGATGGTTTCACTATTCATCTGAGATATTTGGGGGAGTGAGGACAAAGGAGAGAGTAGAGGGAGATAAAAGCAAGGATAGCTGAAATAGTAAGACTTCAATGTAGCTCTGTATCTATATGTTTTTTATATTTTCAATGCTTCAACTGTTTCATTGAAGTACATATGTACTATGGCTTAGCCAAAACAGAAAATCAGTGAAGTTACATGGAAGCTTAAATATATATTAGTCTCCATTTAACCCATATTTAAAAGTCTACTAGTTAACAGTTTTAAAAAAATGAAATAAACCAACAAAGATTAAAAGAACAGGAAAGGATCAGGGTATAGTAAGGATAAATCTGGGTAGAGGACTGGTAGCTAAAGTAGTATATCTGAAAAAGTTGAACCTTCAGCTCGTAGGACAGAAGTATTCAATAGAACAAATAAAAATGCTAAGCATTCAGAGTCAAAAGGTGTACATTTGAAATGCTCCAGTTCAAGAAGTATTTTTTGATTACCTATTATGTACCAACTGCTGCTAAGAGTGGGAATATAAAATAGCAAAGTTAGTCAAGTGAGCAAGGTTGGTTTAAATAGTCCTTGAAAACAGGATTTAACATTTGTAAAGAATTGTAACAATTTAAAATGACTTCCCCATCACCCGAGATGGCTGCTCCATCCAAACCACAAGAATGGTTTATATTTAAAGACGCTGAAATATGCTTTGAAGAGAGAATCCAAGTAGGAAAAAAAAGTGTATATTATCATTTATTGTGAATGTGTTGATCTGTGAAACATCTATACACACCTGGCTTATCTCCTCGAATGCTTTGAATTCATGCGTGTAGGAATATGATGGACTCCTGTGGGAAACAGCTACGTCCGTAAGAGAATAAAACATTGAATACTAACATGTGGAAGTCTTTTGCCAACCTGGTTACTCAGCTATGAAATTCAACAGATCCTGCTCATCCTAAGAACTTTTGAATAGGTAAATGTGTACGTGTACCTTATATTCAAATATGAATAGATGGCCTGTAGATACGACAAAGGCATTCATAAACTTGCCTTACATGTGACTTTGTTTTGATCTTTGGAGCCACTTCTGATCCTCTGAGCACTGCCAAGGATGATCACCGAGCACAGAGCCAAGAGTAACCCATCGTAACCATTAAGTGTGACTCCAGAACCACCCTTTGACCCCTCTAAAATGAATAGGAAGTCAAGGAATAACAGACATCTAAGGAAAGCCTCATGAATTAAAGAAATATAAGGGAGATAAGGGAGACTGTAGGGGCTCAAGTCCCAATATGCAAATTATTGTTAGTAGTAGTAATAAATTATAATGGGCTGGAGCAATAACACAGCAGGTAGGGCGTTTGCCTTGCACCTGGCCAACCCGGGTTCTTTTCAATCATTCCTCTCGGAGAGCCCGGCAAGCTACCTGTATCCCACCCACATGGCAGAGCCTGGCAAGCTACCTGTGACGTATTCAATATGCCAAAAACAGTAACAACAAGTCTCACAATGGAGATGTTACTGGTGCCCACTCGAGCAAATCAAGGAGCAACGGGATAAAGTGATACAGTGAATAAATTATAACAAAAAATATCAAATTGAAAATAATTGAGATAAAGGAAAACAATGAAGGAAAGAAGAAAACTAAGACAAGAAAAAAATGTTAAGAACTCATAATTAAAGTCTTAGATAATAAATGCAATTAAAGGCCAGGGATGTGATTCAGAAGTATAGCACGACGTTATACATATTTTGCTTGTATGAAGCTATGGTTCAATTCCCAGAAACCTTTAAAAAGAAAAAGAAACAATAATGTTTTAAAAGGGACTATACAATAGAAAAAAATTGCTCAGAGAAAAAAATTGCTCTGACTGACATGAAGGCAAAATTTGAAGTATATCCATAAAAATATTTGTAGCTTCAATTTAATGAATAGGAAAAACTTCCCCAAACAGAAAAACATATAAATAAATAAATAAAAGAAAATTATATGCGGAAATAGAACACTAAAAGAATCAAACTATCAAACTTTGAAATTAGTATTTAATTGATAGAGCTGCAGGGAGAATAGATACTATATTAAAAAAAAAAGAGAAGAAGTTGCCTAAGAAAATTTTGAATTCAAAATGGAAGAACAATATTGGAAGAACATAATTCATTGAGAGTTCTTGTGAATCTGTGTTCTTAATCTTGAAACTTTAAAAAATGAAAGATCTAGTACTAAGATAATTTATTTGTAAATTTCCAAGCACCACATGTAAAAGTTCTTACATGTTTTTGGAGTGGAAAAAAATAACATAAGGAATAATACCTTTGGGCTTATTTATTCTAAAGTAAATTAACCATATTCTGGAATTCTATACCCAGCCATCCTAGCACTAAAATAATAGATGAAAAAATATGATTTTTAGAAAGGAAAACTCTCGATTCTCTTTTCTTAGGAAACTCCAGGAAAATATGCACTTGCAAACAAAATAAAACAGTAGAAAGAGAAAAATATAGTATGAAATAGTTATCCAAACCACAATAATTCTCTGAATGATGATGAAAACCCTGGATAACTGCTATGTTTCAAGCTGAGAAACCAAATATTTAGCAATAAATTTGTATTCCAAAAGCAATATCTCCAGTGAGAAAATGAGACAAAACACCATATATGTTTGAGGATATTAAAGGAATACTTTTGAGACTACAGATAAATTTTTTATTAACAAAGAGATAACTAAGCAAAATTTAAATGTGTCAATGAAGGACCTCAGGAAGTACTTAATATTCTAAAGAATAGAAACTGTGATTGTAATATATTGCACAGCTCGGTTTGAATGATTTCATAGTCCTAGTGATGGAAACAAAATACATTGAACTAACAAAAAATATGATAAAATTATTTTGGAAGGAGAGAATGACAGTAGTGGTAAGTTGACAGATGAGAGAAGTAATAAGTGAATGTCATAATGTGCATGCCTTTGTGTATGTACTTATGAGTGTATGTACCAAGTACTTAAGGGAACCAAGTTCTTAACCACCCTACTAGGCATTATATATATGTATATATACACACATATATGTATACACACATATATATGTGTGTGTTATATGTTATACATATACATATGTATATATATTACTTAAACAAAAAGTCAAAGATTATAAGCGCTGCCTCTGCTCCAAAAAATACAGAAAGAAGCCTATATAAATATTACTTACAGTTACAAGATAAATATAAAATATATAAAATAAAATTTGAAAGGGTCAAAATGAAATGGGACCAAGAATGAAGAGTGAAATGGATAGAGAGGAAGATTACTATTTTTCAGATTAGTTTATAAGTGTCATTTAAGTTTAAATTTTGTTTTGTTTTGCTTTGGTGTCACACCTGACCTTTCTTCTGGTCTTGCTCTCAAAGATTACACATGGAAAGTCTCATGGGGCCATAAATGGTGCCAGAATCAAATCCGGGTCCACCATATATAAGGCAAGTGTCCTACCCATTGCATTACTGCTCTGTTCTCTAACTTAAATTCTTATTTAACTGCTTATGAAGAAGTGGGAGAAAGAAAAATAATATAAGTAGACAAATATACATTACAAAATGAAGATTTTCACAGAAAAGACAATTCATAGTGGAAGGAAAGAAAGTTCCTAATTGGCAGAATGCCTCTGTCATGTATTTGTTTCCTTTAAACTGGAAAATGAAAAAAAGAAACTTTAACAGTATATCAATACACAAATATCTTGATTGAGTAGAGCAGGAAGCAGCATGAGGCCAGAGGTTAACTGTGTGATCACCATTTCACTCGGTTTTCCTGGTTCTCCGTCCACATTCTCTGCCAAGCACATCTGTAGAGATGCAATTAAAATTATGATCATTCAAAATCTACGCAGTGTCCTTAGGGTTTGTTTCATCTACAGAACCTGACTGAAAATATATCATGGGGAGATGCTTTTTTCTGGATGCATAGAAGATTCAGTCAAACACCGATCAATGATGTGACATTACTTCAGGCTGTAAGAGCAGACACAAACCAGAGCTGAAGAAATAATAAGAAAGATAGATTGCTAAAATTATGTGGCATTATAAACCAGAAAGATAAATAAGAATTTTTATACATCAAACATCTATCATTCTGAGTAAAACATAAAAATATGTATCATATATATGTATATATTAACTAGAAAGTAACTACTCAGGGAAGTATGACCAAGAAATATGAGCTTATGAAGAGATACCACATCTGAGTCTTTACAGGTAGACCCAGTCTCCAAACTGAGATCTCTGGAGCCTTCTCAGGATGAGGGCAGACTGAGCATCACCCTGCTGGAAGGATCAACCCCTACCCACAACCAACCTCTTCTGGCATACAAATGTCCCAACTCCACGAGCAATTTCAGAGAGATGCCAAACTGCTTTATCGTTCCAGTTCCACAGCTCCTGGAGTTGACAATTCCAAATTTCACAGTACTGACAACCCAGTAGAAGAACAGCAAATTAGATGTGAAAGTTGTGTAGTAGCCCACTAAGCTCAATGAGCAAAACAATTACACAGAAGTCTCAACTAGCACCTAAGAGCCTTTAAATCCTTAGACAATGACTTAGTAACATCACTGTTGTAACAAGCAATATAAGTTATTTTGTGCCTGCTAAGAGGGCAGTCTTGGGGGTGGAGGCTAGGAAACAGAGACATTGGTAGAAGGAAGGTCACAAGGTGATTGGATTGGTTTTTGAATACTAAATATCTGGAACAATTGTTTTATGAACAACTGTAAGTCATGGTGTTTAAATAGCTTCAAACATTAGGGAAAAGAAAAAGAAAAGAAACAGGAGCTAGGGGCCCGAGAGATAGTACAGCCTTGCTGATAGGGCATTTGCCTTCATATGGCTGGCCAGGGTTTTATCCCCAGCATCCCATATGGTCCCCTGAGTTCATCAGGAATGATCCTGAAATGTAGGGCCAAAAGAAAATCCTGAGCACTGCTAGGTGTGTGCCCCACAAATGAAACCAAAAGATGAGCATCATCTTTTTGAATGAGGATCATTCAATTAAAGACATCTATGATCTTCCCATAGCGCAAGATGCATATGAAACACAGAAGAGATATAAAACGGGTTCTGCAGCCATGAAACATGCAGAGTGGTTTGGGAGACATATCTCGCATTATGAAATGTAAAGAAAGGTTTGGAAAGGATAGGCACAAATGGAGAAAAAGGCAGGGAAACATTAGGAATATGGCTCTATAGAAAGATTACTGACATGGAAGGTCACCAAGGTAGGCCTATGTGGTAACTAATAACCTGGATGTCCTAGGCATCCCCAGTGACCAGAGGGCAATCACTTTAATGTCCTCTGTTTCATCAGCACATCTACTTTGTAACTCAACAATGGAAGGTGATCACCCATCCACCCTTTGTTAAAGATATAAAAGAGGAGAGGTTTCCACCTTTCTCTGGAATCCTGCCTCAGGAACACCTTCCCATAATCTGGGAGTTTTCCAGCCCTTTTCCCCCCTTCCTTTCTCTTCTCTTAAATATATATTTTTTTCTTCTGAATTCAGACACTCAATCCTTGATCCCTTGCTTTCAATTTTGACTGCTTGAGAATAAGAAATCGAACACCCATGCCCTCTGTAACAGAAATGTGTGAAATGAGCAACTGAAACTGAGGCTCAAAGCAAGAAGCAGAGGGAATCCTAGAGAACATGATCTCGGATGGGGCACGAAGGAATGAGTAGGGATTGGGCCTGGGGACAGGAAGAGGTTTGAATTATTTGTAGATCCCTGAGTTGGAGACAAATGATCACTTTAGTCTGGGTTAGGGTGAAGCAATAGCACAGCCAGTAGGGCATTTGCCTTGCACGAAGCCGACCCGGGTTCGATTTCTCCATCCCTCTCAGAGAGCCCAGAAAGCTACCGAGAGTATCCTGCCCGCATGACAAAGCCTGGCAAGCTACCTGTGGCATATTTGATATGCCAAAAACAGTAACAAATCTCACAATGGAAATGTTACTGGTGCCTGCTTGAGCAAATCGAAGAACAACGGGAGGACGGTGATACAGTGAGGGTGTGGGGGAAGATAGGAAAGTAGGCAGAACTGAGCATGTTTTATGTACTTTATATTGATTCCGCCTAAACTCGATTTTCTTCTTTTATTTTTCCTTCTCTCCACTACCGTTTCTCCAGCCATCCCATGGCTTCCCCACACTTGAGGACGCAGGGTTGGTAGTCTCAGTTAGGCATGACCTTTCACAGTTTAGGTCAGGAAGGAGGGAATTATGTGTTAATGAGATTCAGGCTAGACCACTTGGCTAAAAATGGAGAGTTGTACACAAGGCTATTTTTCAAACTCATTCATAGAAATTCCAATTATTTGACTAGGACCCCTGACTCAAATTTAGTGGGGATCAAAGAATCCGGAGTAGCATGGAGACAGTGTTTCCTTATAATTTAACAGTGTCTTGTGCACAGGCAAATTCCAGCAATATAGACTGTTCAACCAAAGTTGACCATGGAGTATAATATTTAAAAATAACAGGGAAGTTATTGTACAAAGCACACAATCTACTAAATACACAAATTGTACATGTTCATAAATACGTGTGTGTGTGTGTGTGTGTGTGTAAAGTTGCACACTCTTTCCTCCTATGACATTTAGCCAGGTGAGGTTACTTTGGGATAACTACAATGTAAATGAAGAAGTATTGAGTATCTAGATAGTGACTATGGATGTTTAAAAAAAAGGAAGAAAGAAAGTGGATATTGTTAACTAAAAGCACCTGGACTTGGTTTGGTGTTGTTGATTTTGTTTTTTTTTCTTGGTTTTGTTTTTGTTTTTTCAAGGTTTTGGTAGAATGGTCATGAAGATTACTCTGTTGTGTCCCAATAAAGTCCTGAATCTTAGCCCAGAAATTCCAACAGACTTTTAGACTTAAATAGCATTTTTAATGGGGAAATTGTTTATAAAACTGGGACTGGAGTGATAGCACAGCAGGTAGGGTGTTTGCCTTGCCAGCCCAAGTTCGTTTCCTCCGTCCCTCTTGGAGAGCCCAGAAAGCTACCTAGAGTATCCCGCCCGCATGGCAGAGCCTGGAAAGCTCCCTGTGATGTACTTGATATGCCAAAAACAGTAACAACAAGTCTCACAATTTAAACGTTACTGGTGCCCACTTGAGCCAATTGATGAACACCGGGATGGCAGTGCTACAGGTAGGAAGAAACTACCTACCAAGGAACTTGAAGTTAGTTTTTCCATTGCCCTGACTCTGGATTTGGAGAAATCCAGACATCAGTTCTTTCTCCAACTTATTAGAAAGTCTGCCTCAACATTCCTGAAAGTTAAATTCCCCTTCTGTAACTTTGGGAAAAATAATAGCAAGTATATCAATAAGGTTTTATTTTATTTAAAAACTGAGTAAGAGAATGTATAGAACATACAAGTATAGTGATTGACATATAACAAATGCTCAAAAAAAATTCTGCCTAGTATTGTTATTCTACTTAGAAATTATCCAGAAATTACCCTCTGGTTGTCTTTCTCCCTCTTGGTATTTTACCACATATAATTTTTTTTTTTGCTTTTTTGGTCACACCTGGATATGCACCAGGGTTACTCCTGGCTCTGCACTCAGGAATCACTCCTTGTGTTGCTCAGGGGACCACAAGGGATGCTGGGAATAGAACCCGGGTCGACCTCCTGCAAGGCAAACACCCTACCCGCTGTGCTATTGTTCCAACCCCACATATAATTTAAGGACAGAGTTATATCTATGATGTAAAGATAGCTTTATAACAAAATTGTCTCTTTTAGTAATGGAAAATTAAACATTATTTGGAGGTGAACTGAGAGCATAATACTGATAAACTTTTTTCCTAATACAAACAAGTAAGCAATCATTCCTCCTCCTTAGACTTCATCCAGTTTTGCAATCCTAAAGGGTATTTTTGTATGTTTAATGTTGAACCAAGTCGAGTTATCAGTAGAGGGAATAGAACAAGTACCAGGCTCACCTGAGAGAGCCTTGAAAGGTGATATGTAACACCCACCCCCCCTGCATCCCTGCACCACCCCCCCACACACACACAGAGGTAGATGTTGTTTAAGGATGTTATCTCAAAGTTTTACAAGGAGCATACTACCCACTATGGCGGAATTCATTAATCACTGACTCCAACTGGAGTATCTCATCTCTGAACCCCTCTCTCCAGCTGACCTGCTATGCATTTCTGTTATACCTCCGTTTTCAAGCCAGCTCTATATAAATCACTACCTCCAAAGTGGGGGTGAAATTTTTTGGAAGCACTCGTATATCATCTTCTCAGCTTGCTAGCTCTTGGATAAGCCCGATTCTCCCTCTGTACCAACACTGGTCTGTCGACTAATTTATGTTTGAGCAGTGAGCACCTAAATTCAAGTATTCTTCACCTTGGCTCCTTTAGCAAAATAAAAATTAATTGTGTGTGTGTTTTTTAAAGAGTAACTGTGAAGTTGCAAAGTTATTCATGATTGGGTTTCAAGCATACAATATTTCAACACCATGCCCTTCACAGTGTCCATTTCCTTCCACCAATCTGGGTGACCACCCCCACTAGCCTCCCCCCTACCAGTCTGCTCCTAGGAGGAGAGCTATGTGTAGCTGGTACTGTGGTTTACAGTATCTGACAGGGCTTCATACATAACATCTCGCCACCTTTCAGCCTATCTTCTCCTCCTGGTTGTCTTCTCCCCACCAAAGGTGCTGTACCACTCCCTGCCTATTCCCCATCCCACTCTAGCGGTATGGATAGTATCCACACCACTGGCACTGAATACCAGTTCCAGGTCCTTTGTTTCCTTTGTCTTTGGGTATTCTTGTTAAACTGTGAGTAGGACATATGTGGCTAGCATAAACTGAGTGTGGTGGCGGTGGCGGGGTATGTAAAATAAAATATTTGTTTTAAAATACAGAATTAATATCAGTAAATGTTTAATTTGATGAACTAATTAATGTACCTACATCCCTGAGGTTGTGTCAAAATTTCTTAAATGACAAAGGTCAAGAATACGAAAGGTTTGGGGCCGGAGCGATAGCACAGCGGGTAGGGCATTTGCCTTGCACACGGCCGACCCGGGTTCGATCCCCGGCATCCCATATGGTCCCCCAAGCACCGCCAGGAGTAACCCCTGAGCATCGCTGGGTGTGACCCAAAAAGCAAAAAAAAAAAAAAAGTATACGAAACGTTTAAGAAGTACCATTTAACACAATGCTAAGCCTTATATAGTGTGATTACAGTTGTTCAAGAGGATCCTGGACGTAAATGACATAATTATGTCATATTGATACATGGTTTTATTCCCCTTACCCCACCATAACCACTAATTGAGCTTGAGCTTAGAGTTTTTCAATATATTTCATTATATTTCAGCATATATTGAACTGGAATGGTAACACAGCAGGTAGGGCATTTGCCTTGCATGCGGCTGACCCGGGCACGATTACTTCGTCCCTCTCGGAAAGCCCGGTAAGCTACTGAGAGTATCCTGCCTTCACGGCAGAGCCTGGCAATCTACCCGTGGCATATTCCATATGCCAAAAATAGTAACAACAATCTCACAATGAGACCTTACTGGTGCCCGCTCGAGCAAATCGATGAATAATGGGATGACAGTGCTAATTGCACCATAGATATTTTTAATGTTTTAAAGAAAGTTCTGTTTCCATGAAAGCTGCACAAACTTAACGTCCCCACCAGTAGTGCATCAAGCATTCTCTTTCCTTTCCATTCTCTCTAACACTATTAGCTCTTTTATATAAAATTCATTTCCACAAGAGTGAGATGATGTCTTATTGTTATTTTTATTTGCATTTTCATAATAAGAATAAGTATCTTTCTCATTGTATTTGATTTTATATATAATTTATAATATATATAACTTTTTTGGAGAAATTTCTCTTCAGATTTTCTGCCCAATTTTAAATTGGGCCTTTTGTTATTATTATTTTATGTAGGTACATTTATATTTTTTGGTGTTAACCCTTTATCGGATGTGTGGTATATATACCTTCTACTCAATGAGATCTTTTTGCTTTGGTGAAAGACTTTTTTGCTGTGTAGATGCTTTTTAGTGTGAGACAGTCACGTTTATTTCTTCTTGCTTTTGTTTCCCTTGTGGTTGGGATCATACACTCAAACATATCTCTAAGATTGATGTAAGGACCACATATGTGTTTGTCTTGCATCCAAGTCTTTAATATACTTCAAATTAATGTTTCTGCGACAGGATGATAGATAGGGAAGGGCTCCCATGGCAATGGAATTCCTGGAAAGTAAAAACCAACTAGCTCTAAGGCTGTCAGGACCCACCTTGTGAACACAGAAACTAAGGCCTGATCAGACCTTTACCAGGCTCAAGCACAGGCCAGAGAAGGCTGAACCACCCTTGAAGAGAAGCTCCAGCAGGAATAAAGGTTAAGAAAGAAATTTCACAGAAGACCTTGAACCTTGAACTAATCCTAGCAAGGGACTCTTACCTAAAGCTCCTTGTGGAGCAGCTTGGAAGAAACCCTATGCAAGACAACTGGAACAAAGGAAGTCCATACATATTCTGCCCTAGCCCATGTGCTGCTTGTGCCCATCTGTCATGGCCAGGCATGTATGGTGCCAGCACATCATGTGTCACCTGCATCTCCCCTCTTTAGAAGTGTACTGGGGCTGTCTCGGCCTTTGGAAAAGCCCACGTTCTCTTTCTTGGTATCTTCCTTCCTTCCTTCCTTCCTTCCTTCCTTCCTTTCTTTCTTTCTTCCTTCCTTTCTTTCTTCCTTCCTTCCTTCCTTCCTTTCTTTCTTTCTTTCTTTCTTTCTTTCTTTCTTTCTTTCTTTCTTTCTTTCTTTCTTTCTTTCTTTCTTTCTTTCTTTCTTTCTTTCTTTCTTTCTTTCTTTCTTTCTTTCTTTCTTTCTTTCTTTCTTCTTCCTCTTTCTCTCCTTCCTTCCTTCCTTCCTTCCTTCCTTCCTTCCTTCCTTCCTTCCTTCCTTCCTTCCTTCCTTCCTTCCTTCCTTCCTTCCTTCCTTCCTTCCTTCTTTCTTTCTCTTTTTCTTTCTTCTTTTCTCTCTCTCTTTCCCTCTCTCTCCCTCTCTCCCCCACTTCCCCTTCTCAAAATAACCTCCAAGTAAAATCTATTTTTATTTCACTGTTCATCTCCTGAAATTATTTTCTGTGAGAAGGAAAGGACCCAAAAGACCTGGGTAAGGTTTGGGCCTGGCTTTACTTTCCTGCAAAGAGTAACTCTTCTGTCCAGCCTGAGTCTACCGCTCCCCAAGAAATCAAGTGGTGGGGATTAACTCCCAGGCATGCCTGGCGGAACAGGTGGACATCAGGTGTGGCTTGATGGCTACCTAGTGGGGCTGGCAAGACTTGGGGCCCGTGCTATGCAGGGACTTGCCACAAACATTATCAGTCCTAGCCTTCCCAGCCAGTCCTGGGTGACAGAAGTGAATCAGGAGAAAGTGTCTGTCTCTCTCCTCAGATGGACCACCTAGTGGTCCATCAGCATTATTTGTATTGGCTCTCTCCCTCCTGTACCAGGGGTTCAAAGCAACAATCTGAGTGCAATGTTCAAGCTCTGTGGTACTGCTCATTACCAGTGCCACGCACACTTCCCAGGATGCCTAGGAGACCCTGAGAATTCACCCGTGATTCTCATAGGATAATGCTAAGGAGTGAACCAGGGCCAGCTATATGCCAGGGCTGTGACTTAGCTTCAGTACTATCTCTCCAGTCCCATCTGTATCAGTTACTCTTCTGATACTATATTGTTTCAATTAACATCACTTTTGTATTAAACTTTGATGTCAGGAAGCATAATACCTCCATGGTTTTTCCCCTCAAAAGTATTTTTACTCTTCAAGATCTTTTTTTAGTTCCAGAGAAATTTAATGATTTTTTAAAATTTCTGTGAAGAATTATATTTGAGTTAAAACAGAGATTTCGTTAAATCTGTAAATTGCTTTAGATAACAGTAATTTTAATTATCTCGTCTTCTTCTAATTCATAGGTATGAAATAGCTTTAATTCTACCTATCTTTTATTTCAAAGTTTTGATTGTGTAGGTTTTTAATTATTTGATTAGAGTTACTTCAAGACATATTGCATTTTGGACGTAATACAAATAGTGTTGTTTTCCTCACTTCTCTTTCTTCTAGTTCACATTTGCAAAGGGAATGCAAGACACAATCTGGACAAGGGTACAGTGGCCGAGCACAATTTTTCCATGCAGGAGGCTCAGATTAATCCCCACATTCCACAGGCCCCTGGAAACCACCTGGAATAATCCCTGAGCACAGTGCTAGGAAAAGCCCTCTTGAGCACCACAGATCTGGCCTCAAACCACATGCAAATATGCAAAATAGCAGTGTAGCTAAGTTGACTACTGAATGTGTAGAGTGTCACTTTCTGGTAGTAATTTATTAATTCTGATGACTCTTACTGAAGTTTGAAAGTTTTCTATCATGTGATTTGTAAATAGTTTTGCAGATGGTTTTGTTCTTCCTTGCTATTATGGGTCCTGGGACGCAGAGGTAGTTGAGAGACATCCTGTGCGTCTTTGCCTGTGGAGGTCTGAGCATCTCATGGTCCCCTGCACACCAAATGATCCTCGTTTTCTTCTGGTGTTTTCTAGTTCCTTTGCTCCGTTCTTGTTTGTGTGTTTCTTCTTGAATTTATAATTTTCTGTACAAAAAATACTTTGATTTTCTTCTCTTTATACTATATATATTTACTATAAACACTTGTTTTGTAATTACATGAAGCTTACATAAAATATATTATACATGTAACAAACCTGTATTTATTTTTTTGGGTCACACCCAGCAATGCACAGGGGTTACTCCTGGCTTTACACTCAGTAATTACTCCTGGCGGTGCTCAGGGGACCATATGGGATGCTGGGAATCGAACCTGGGTCAGCCACGTGCAAGGCAAATGCCCTACCCGCTGTACTATAGCTCCAGCCCCTCCTTTAGCATTTATTATAATAATCTAGTAGTGATGAAATGCCTCAGGAATTTCTTTGTAAACCTTTATATTATAGTTAAGTGATATACATAATCTGCATTACTGTTGATATTAGAGTATTCTGAATCTCACTATACAAGTCCTCAAATAATGTTACTTTGTACAATACCATTTTATTATAACATTAAAGTGAAAAAAATTTCTAGCCAATATCGAATAAAATGGAATTAATAAAACAGTAAACATTTCCCTCCTTGATACATGGTTTTCCTTATAGCAACAGTTACTCCCAACCTATCAATACAATTAAAGATTCACTGTACTTAACTTTTTCACCATATTCTCTATGTTTGTGTTTTCGTGTTAGTAGTTAGCCTTCTGCTTCCCTTGAAGAACTCCTTTAGCATTTTTTTTTTGGGGGGGGTCACACCCGGCAATGCTCAGGGTTACTCCTGGCTCTGCACTCAGGAATTACTCCTGGCGGTGCTCAGGGGACCATATGGGATGCTGGGAATCGAACCCGGGTCAGCCGCTGTACTATTGCTCCAGCCCCTCCTTTAGCATTTCTTATAATAATCTAGTAGTGATGAAATGCCTCAGGAATTTCTTTAGAAATCTTATTTTCTCTAAGTTTGCAACTTTACTGGGCATGCCTCTTTGGCATTTTCTTGGGGAAAATGAATGTTAAAAACCTCCATAAAAAGCTAAAAGCAAGATGCAGACCAATAAATATGTGCATAAGGGGAATAGGATAAGTGAGTCATCTAGCATATGAGAAACTAGATTGGACATTATCAATAACAATAATATATATTGGTTATTCAACATTTCTAAGTAGAACCATAAGTTTTTGCCAACTTTATTTTCTCCCAATTAGATTGCATTATTACAGAATTGCTGCCTGATTAGACTGGGAAGGACCAAGCTAGTACTCAGAGGTCTTCAGAGATGGGAATTTTATTTTGTACTAGCAGGATCAGACAGAGTAACCTCCCAAGAATCTGAGCAACTGGCACAGGCAAATCAGGGGATTATACACCTTTATTAGCTCGGAATCCTTGATTAAATAAAGGTTTCACTTGCCTGGGACCAGAAGCAAAGAAACAAAGGACTGGGCAGGCTGACATAAGCTTAGGACTAAAGGGGGGAAGGTCTTCAGGGAGTTTTTACTGGGGAGTCTTGTTGCATGCACAAAACTATAAGCAGGTGTAATTAGTAATTAGTAAGGGCTAACCAAGAGAGGAAAGCATAATCAGTAATTGACCACAAAGTTAGAAGAGCAGGTAGAGAGCTGTAGTTTTTCTCTACAGGGTGGGAAATAGGTGCTTTTTCAGAAAGCAGTATAAACCCCTTGTCCCATGTCAGGCAGTCTTGCTGAGACTTCATACTAGTTGCTAATAAAATCCCTTTGAATATTGCTACATTTTTTTCAGGCATTCTGCTGAATACTGTATGCATTCATTCACTTCATCTGGAAAGCAACACTGAAGTAAAGGGAGTGTAATAACAGCAAGCATTTATTGGGTGAGAAGTATGTGTTAGGGTTTGCAAACCTATGTTACACTAATTATATCAGCTGAGCTTTACAACAGTTCTATAAAGCTGGAATTACTATTATTTCTTTCCTCATTTTACACATTAGAAAACTGCGCCTTCGAGGATCTAATTTACTCTTTCAATAGCTATTAAGTGACTGAGTCAAGATACAGAGGTATGTATTGATCTTCCAAGATTGGAGTTACCCAAACACTAGGGTGCTCTCAAGCGTACCTTTAAGTTAGAACTCACTGGCTAAGTCTCTAAAGGTGGCCTCTATGTGAGCTACAGCCGTATGGGCTGCACATCACTTAAATTAGGCAGTGTAAGAGGCCCAGGGCCATGCAGTGCTCACATATACTGGGCAGAGAAGGGCTTTTAGGAAGTGTGGTTTCTGGCACAGCATTCTTCAAAGCGTACTTTATAAGAGCTGAGATCCACTCTCGACATGTATTAAAACACTGTAGTCTACATGCTCCTCTAACTCCTCAGGTTAATATCAATGAACTAATATTAGTCATTGTTAGAATCACAAGACTGTTTAAACCATAAACTCCGGGAGCCAATATATAACTAGGAAAAATAGATGCCTTTTATAAAACTAGATAGAAGTGAGTAACTCACAGGCATTTAGGAATAATGGCATTAGGTATGCGATCTTTTCTTTCATCTTGAATGAAAAGGCCTACGGCCTATAAACATCAAATCCTGATATGCTCACAATGATAAGGTCTCAAGTATTTCTTACACCCAGAGCCTTCTAGCATTCCTTTCACCAATTTAAAGCAAAAACAAAAAAGGAAGAGGCAATGAAAGATGGGTTTTATAAAAGCAGTTTTATGTGATACCAGGCACTTTAGATTCAACAAGAAACTATTCTGTTCTTCCTTACTGACAGAGCATCTCTTGTGTTTGGGGTTCAGGCCCCATCCTTCAAGGTACCCCTGCTTAGGTTCTGATGAGTCTTAGGTATTCATGGCACCTTATTTTCTTTGCAGTGTTTGGTTTAAGAATGGATATCTAGCCAGTCCCAGCCACCATGATTTGAGAAGAGATTTACTGAGGGCTTTCTGGGAGAGGCTTCCTTATTCCTACAAAAGAGAAACGAGGAAAATGTGTCCTTTTTCTTTCTCGATCTGAATTCTTGGAGCTAAATCCTATTTTTCAATTTGAAAATACTTATTTTTTATGTCCTAAAGCTGTTAATAAAAGGTTTTAATTTTGTATTTCTTTTTGCCAAAGTACATGTACATCACTTCAAAAAGACCGGATGATTCATAACACTGATTCCAGTGATAAAGAGCAGCTTCCTGGTACAACCATCCCCAATCATTAGTGTAGCAGAGGCAGCCACTTTTAACTCTTTTAATTTCCTTCTATTTCCTTCTATGTTTCAAAATATCTGTTGCTATTTAAATTTTAACTTTTAAACATTTTGAAATTTTGGATCTGAAATATGAGGATTTTAATCTTACACTATAACTGCCACATAACTTCTACTGCACTCTATAATCCCAATATATTAATTAAATATTTAGTGCTTTCAGCTGAGCTAAGCAAGGCTTTATGTCATATTCATTGTCCCATTGCACTGTTTATTTTCCCTGGATTTAGGGACTGAAAAAAATGACTTCCTCTTTTTATTCTTAGTGTGGTTTTAAGATCTATTTCATTGATTTATCTTCAAAGGGTCTGCCAACTGGAAAATTCTCAAGGTAGCAAAGTCACACTCTATTAGTTCCATCCTTTCCATGCTGTGCCTCAATGTTGACAAACTCTATGCATTGGAATTTCGGGGAATGACAGCATGTCTCACCATTCTCCTTTATATGTCCATCTCACTGTCTTTATTGACATTATTTTATATTTTACTTCCTACACTTTATTTCCTTCTAACCTAGTACCTATTCTGTTTTCTCCATGACCTTATTTGAAAATGTGTATATATTTAACAAAAAAACTATTCTGAGTAAGCAACATGGTGTGTGACCAGGTCATGCATGCATTATCCTCTCAGGCAGACCGAAGGAGCCTGGCATGAAAAGACTGACAGGGAGGCAGACAGGGGCAGAAAGATTTTAAGGGGCTTAAGGTGTTGCTTTGATTATAGCTGAACTGGTTGATATCCAACACTGCATGTGGTTCCCTGAGCACGGGGCAAGGAGTAAATCCTGAATACAACTGGGTATGACCCCTCACTACCCAAAAAAGGGAAAGAAAGGAAATAAAGGGGCAGACAGCAGTAGTGAAGAAGCTTGCTCTTCTTTTACTGACTCTTTTGGCCTGATATCCCAAAGATTTCTTACCGAAATGTCAAGCAGAGGAGATCACAGAAGTCAAGTTTGAGACACTAATATTTATTATCTCTTATCCCCCCAAAAAACAATAAATGGGTCTTTCCTTTAAAACCAAACCAATACTCTAGTCTATTTCTAACTATTTCTCTTCACAGGCAAATGACACCGATGCTTCCTATATATGTGCACATCCACACCTATGCACATATACATATACTTTTATGTAAAGAGTGGAAAGAGAATAAAGGTCTAGAATTGGCCTGCTGAATAAGATCTTATACGGTGTCCAAATCTTTTTCCATCTGTGGTATTGCTTTTAACAGTGATTTAGGTGAAGACGGCTGCGTGTCTCTGTGTTTATTTGCGATTCTTTAATATTTTCAAGAATGAAACTTTTGAATAACTAAGATGCTCAAACTCAGAGCTACCTTCAGACATTTAAAACAAAGACTGAACTCTAAGGCCTCTTAAACTACTTGCACTTATCTTTCCTTTTCACCAAAGAAGCACAGCAACACAGATGAAGTAAGTGTGCCCCCCCATATCACCCCCCATTCCCCTCCACACACACACACACATACACGGGTGACTTACATAAGGCAGAGAGGAGAGAGACAGCTACTTTCTTCTGACCTATCCTATTACCTCAGGACCGGCTGGGAAGGCTAGGACTGATAGAATCTGGAATTAACCCCTGTGTGGCATGGGCCAGATCCTTGTCAACCTCACTAGGTAGCTGTCAAGCCACACCTGGTGCCCACTTGGACTTCTTGCATCGAAGTAAATCCCCACCACCCAATCTCTCAGGGAGCCAGTGATTCAGGCAAGAGTGAGGAATTGATCTTTGCAGGAAGAGAAAACCAATACTAAGCTTTATTCGGGGCTTATACGTCCTTATCTTTCTCACAGAAAAGAATTTCAGAAAGAGACAAGCAGTGAAGTGAAACCAGATTTGGAGCTTTTGAGGAAAGGGAAGGAGAAAGAGAAAGGGAGAGATAGTAAGAGTAATGCACTCAAGGGAGAATGCAGGCATCTCCGGAGATGAAAAGCACCCCAGTACACATCTCAAGAGGGGAGATGAGGGTGACCCAGGTACTCAGGGACCACATGTGCTTGGCCACATGGACACAAACAGCACATGGACTCAGGCTGTGTGGGCTGTCTTTGTTTAAATTGGCTTTATAGGTTATTTCCCAAGCTGCCCTATGTGTGACTTCTAAGTAGGTAACAGTCGGTTGCTAGGGTGGTTGTCAAGGGGGTAACATTGGGATTGATTGATGGTATTTTTTGAAATTTCTTTCCTTGGTCTTTGTTCCTGCTGAAGGGTCATTTGGGGGAAGGTGGGAGAAAGGGTTCTCTAGTTTTCTCTGGGTCCGTTATCACCAAGTGAAGTCTATTGAGGAGTTAGTTCCTGTGTCTGTAAGGGGGGCTTTTTGCAGCCTTGGGGCTAGTAGTTTTGTTTCTTCCCAGGGGATTCCTATGGTGCCCTTCCCTTTCTGTCTGTCCGCATCATAGGCAAGGGCTGCCAGAACACCCCAGACTCATTATGCATTTGATTTTTAATTAATTTTTGGTCACTGAATGTTCAGAAGTATTTTCCTTTTGCCAAATTTTTTCTAAACCTTCATACTAAGTTATGTCACCTTTGTATGGATCAGAATTCATAGCTTAAGAAGCTGGACAATAGACAACTAGAGGTTTTCTTGATAATATTTTTTTTTAGTTAAATTTGACACGTATGAGAATGCAAGATCTCTCTGGTCAATTTTGACAAGACTGGGGTTTTAGTATAACACAGCTAACATTTATAATGTTTCCTTCTCTTTAGTTTGAATCATAATATAGCATTTAGTGACTGTCTGATTCAGTTACTCTAATGGTAGTTAATTCCAAACTGACTTGTTCTCCTTTATTTCTATTTTCTCCAGTCCTTTTTTTTCTGATGAGTAGTTTCAGCCAAAGACAACTTAATTCACCATATAGAGTATTAGGGTAAGAATAACTTTTAAATTTATCTCTAAGATAAATCAAATGCCAAGGTTTGCATGAGACCAAGGAGCCAATGGGTAGGAGCATAACTCAGATTCAGAATAGCACTGTAGCACTGTCGTCTGTTGTTCATCAATTTGCTTGAGCAAGCACCAGTAACGTCTCCATTGCGAGACTTTTTGTTACTATTTTTGACATATTGAACATGCCACAGGGAGCTTGCCAGACTGCCATGTGAGCAGGATACTCTCGGTACCTTGCCGGGCTCTCTGAGAGGGATGGAGGAATCAACCCAGGTCGGCTGCGTGCAAGGTAAACACCCTACTGCTGTGCTACTGCTTCAGTCCAAACTAGAGTGTATTAAGAGTACTACAGATATTTAGAAAGAATTGAGTGGAGTCTGGTAGAACCTCAATTGCAGAGAAACAGTTGGAGGGAGGATAGTAACTTAAAGAGGAATGTGGAGTTTGATCCAGCAGGAGAATCTGAGTTGGAGGGAAATGTACTTTGAACACACTGACACTTTTCAATTCAGCCATGAGTCACCTGAGAGGAACTTAGCTCCCCTGAGTAGAGTGGTCTGTATATTAAACTTCTGTTGAGCATGGTGGTGAGCAGCTCAGTGAAAGGATGCCACGCTGCCCAAATCATCCCCTTATCTCAGTACGCATTATAATACCAGGGGGAAAAAAAGAATTAAACATTAGAAATCTGTGACACTGTAGCACTGTCGTAGCACTGTTGTCTCCTTATTCATGGATTTACTTGAGCGGGCACCAGTAACATCTCCATTGTGAGGCTTGTTACTGTTTTTGACATATCGAATACTCCACGGGTAGCTTGCCAGGCTCTGCGGTGCGGGCGGGATACTCTTGGTAGCTTGCCGGGCTCTCTGAGAGGGACAGAGGAATCAAAGCCTGCTCACCTGCGTGCAAGGCAAATGCCCTACCCGCTGTGCTATTACTCCAGCCTAGAAATCTGTACAAAAGAAGAATCTTAAATGGCAAGGATGAACCCAGCAGCTTACAGGTAGGGCGTGCTTAGGAGGTGGGTGGGAAGAATGTATTGCAGGCAGATAGATAAAAGGACCCTGGTAATGAACTTTTAGAAACAAAACTTAAGAACTTTCCAGCCCTGAAGTAGCCCAAAGGCATGAAGCCAGCTCCCTTTCAGATTCAAATCCTGAGCTCTCTGATGAAACCAAGACCCTACCCAGAGAAGTGTGGCTTCCTTGGGAAAAAGAAGCTACTGGAGACTTGTATCTTGTCTTGCTAAGAATAAGGGCCATCAGGGGCTGGGTAATAGAGACTACAGTGGGCAGGACGCGCTCCCTGCACCCAGCTGACTAGGATTCCATTCCCACAGATGTCCCCGCCTCTACTCCTAGTCCATCAGGAGAGATCCCTGTATTCAGAGCCAGGAGTAAGCTCTGAGCATTGCCAGCTGTGGCCCCCGAACCAAACCAAACCAACAAAAAATAAGTACCATCAACAGCGACAGGTCTGGGACCTCAGCTAGTGCAGAAAGAGGGACAGAGACAAAGGAAGAAGCAGAAGTTTCCTGGGGTGCACTCCTGGGCGCGCCCTACAGAACCTCGGATGAGACTAGGGCAGAACTCTGTGTGCTGGGAAAGTCTGCGCAGAATTTTAAGCTGTCTTGTGTGAAAAAGAGAACTAAGACTGGTAGGAATAATAGGCTTGCTAAGGAGGCATGGAATGTTCCAGGCATAGTCTAGGGGTACCAGGCTTGGGATGGGCCATCATCCCAAGTCCTGTCCTGGGTGCTGGAGAGGGCAGGGTGATCTTTGACTTCTGAATGTCTCCTATCTCACCAGCTGGCCACCATTTAGTCCCGAGTGAGCCTTACAAATAGTTCATGGCTATCTTGGGATAACACCTCTCTCTCTCTCTCTCTCTCTCTCTCTCTCTCTCTCTCTCTCTCTTTCTCTCTCTCTCTCGCTCTCTCTCTCTTTCTCTCTCTCTCCCTTCCTTCCTTCCTTCCTTCCTTCCTTCCTCCCTCCCTCCCTCCCTCCCTCCCTCCCTCCCTCCCTTCCTTCCTTCCTTCCTCCCTCCCTCCCTCCCTCCCTCCCTCCCTCCCTCCCTCCCTCCTTCCTTCCTTCCTTCCTTTCTTTCTTTCTTTCTTTCTTTCTTTCTTTCTTTCTTTCTTTCTTTCTTTCTTTCCTTTCTTTCTTTCTTTCTTTCTTTCTTTCTTTCTTTCTTTCTTTCTTTCCTTTCTTATTTTTTGGAGGGGTGGGCAACACTAGATGCAAGGCAAATAACTTACTTGCTGGACTATTTCTCCAGCCTCCTGATAATCTTTTATGTATGTGAAGAACTCCATGCCAAGACCATTAGGAAGAGAGTAGTATATAACCTCCCAAAGACGTTTGAGGCTTGCTTGCTTTTTCAAGCCTTTGTTTTCTCCTAATCTCGAATCTTTCTGTCTCTGTCTCTGTCTGTCCTTATCTCTCTCCCTCTCTCTCTTTCTCCTTCTCTTTCTCTCTCTCTCTATTCCTCTCCCTCTCTCTCCCCTCTCCCTCTCTCCCTCTCTCTTCTCTTTCTCTGTCTCTGCTCTCTCTCTCTCTCTCTGTGCATTATCTCTTCACACTCTCTAATGCACTCAGATTGATGTGGGAAGCAGACAGGCAGACAGGGAAGGCCCCCTCCCCAGGTGATGGCAGTAAATTTCCTCTGAAGTAATAGCTCTGAATTTGCAAGGCCAACCTTGCAGAAAACAGGAACTAAGGCTTGATAAGACCCTCACCTGGCACCAGGAATGAATCCCCCTGCCCCCATGAAGGAAATTCCTCAAATAGCCTTGGACCTCTCCCTTAATCAGATTAAATTTAGTGATTCAGTTTAGAGAAGACTTCATAACATTCCAGACCAAAACATCTTGAGAAGATACTCTATAAAAGTCACCTTGAACCATGGAAGGGCATGCAGGCATATGCTGCCCGAGCCCATCTGCTGCTTGCACCCAGGTTGATGAGCACAGGTGGTGCCTGAGCATATGTGTAGCCTGTATCTCCCCTCTTGAGATGTGGACTTTCATGCTTTTGTGTCTAATGGTGGGTGTGTTTAGGGGCTCTCTACGCCCTTGGAGAAACCCGGGTTCTCTCTTGAGCACATTATACTCTACTCTCTCCCACTTTCTCTCCCTCCACGTCTTCAAAAACCCTACAAATAAAATTTGTACTCAAGAGTTTCATGAGTATACTGCTTGTATACTCATGAAACTCTTTTCTGTGAGTCAAGACAAGAACTCAGTAACCCTGAGTCCTGGGTGGCAGAGGCAGATTGGGTAAAATTGACCATCTTTCTCATCCCAACTCCACGTGATACACCTGTGGGTGCACTGACATCAAGATGACCAGAGGATGAGTATAAACGCCTCTAAAACACAGATGGGCACACCCTCATTAGCACCCCGGAGGTGTTTGAGACCTGCTCAGGAGAGCTGTCTTTCCAATATACACCATTTCAGCCTATTTTTTCCTCTAGAACACTTGTTTCTTCGGTTCCAGACCTTTCAGGAGCCATTGGAGTAAAGTCCTCCTAGAGAGGCCCAGAGACAAGATTTTGGAAGTCGTACGCTAGATTGATTATTGTGAGACAAAATAAGTGACCTCATACATGGGCAAAGGAGAGGCTTGGGCGTATAGGTAGGGAACAGGACCCATCTATTTTAACTGTACAAAAAACTCTACCTTCTTAACCTTCTGAGTTTTGTATGAAAACATTTCATATGATTCTCAAGAACTCACCACCAGGCTGCGTTATGTGTAGCCCAAGGACCAAATGAGTGTAAAATCAGGTCCATCCCTTATTTATAACTCCTCACCACCTGAAGTGATAGCACAGCGGGTAGGGAGTTTGCCATGCACCCAGCCGACCCAGGTTTGATTCCACTGCCCCTCTCAAGAGCCCAGCGAGATTACTGAGAGTATCTCACCCCCACGGCAAAGCGTGGCAAGTTCCTTGTGGAATATTCAATATTCAATGTTCCTTGTGGCTAAGAACAGTAACAACAAGTCTCACAACGGAGACATTACTGGTGCCTGCTTGAGCAAATCGATGATCAACAGGGATGACAGTGATACAGTGATACCACTTGGAGAAATGCAATGAACTTCTCTTCAGGAGAAGGAGCTTATCAAATTTTAGTCTGTTTGATTTTGTTTTGGGGCCACACTCAGTTGTGTGCTGGGGCTACTCCCAACTCTGGTGTTACTATTGGTGGAACTCAGAGGACCATGTAGTATTTGAACTCAAACCTGGGCATCTTATATGCAAAGCACCTCCAACATTTTGAACTGTCCTTCCAACCCAGACATAATCAATTCTATGGATGTAGGAATCTCTGGAAAGTCTAGAAATTAATCCGTTTAAGTTAGTAACTTGCCAGGCTCTGCAGTGCGGGTAGGATACTCTCAGTAGCTTGCCGGGTTCTCTGAGAGGGACAGAGGAGGGTTCTCTGAGAGGGACAGAGGAATAAGTTACCCATAGCATATTCCATATGACAAAAACAGTAACAGCAAGTCTCCCAATGGAGACGTTACTGGTGCCTGCTCGAGCAAATCGATGAGCAAGAGGATGACGGTGATACATTTAGTAACTATTTTTATAAATTAATAAATTATAAAACATTTAGTGTTTATCATAAATTCAATACAAATGCTCATAAATATATGCATTATGCATCATATATGAGGAAAACTACAGTTTTATATATGACTCATCTAAATCAAAAGGTAATAATGTTTACTCTAAAATTTAAAAGATGATAATGGAGTGGGGGATAAGAGATAGCACAATGGGTAAGGCACTTGTCTTGCACGCAGATGACCCGGATTCAACTGCTGGTATCCCACATGGTTCCTTGTACCCTGCCAGAACTGATAACTGAGGCAGAACAGAGCCAGGAGTAAGCCCGAGCACCACTGGGTGTGTCCCTACCATCTACCTTCACAAAAAAATTTAATAATAAATGTAGGAGAACATTGGGTTTGTCCTTTCAGCCTTGCTGCAGGGAATTTAGGTTTTTTGGGTTACACCCATCACAGTGCTCCCAAGACACTCCCATTCCTTTGTTTATCTGTAAACTCTTCTCTGTACCCTCCTTCCCAACCAGTTAATCACTTTTTCCCTAATCAGATTCTGTTATCTTGTAAGATCTGTTCCTTCTAAGGACTCTGAACTTGTATTGTAAGTTAGTGTCTTTTGCATAGTTTACCTTAAAGCAATGTCCTTTCTGTATGGACACAGGAAGACAGTTAATATTATGCTTTGTAACTTGAGTTGATTGACTCCAATAATATTTACTCCTGGGATTTCTCAACTCAGTTGCCCTTAGTTCCTACCACAGCAAAAGCAGGGTCCCGATGAGGGACGGAATGGACCCAGGGCAAGCTGTGAGCTACCCTGGCATCGAGATGGGCCAGGCCAAAGCGTCACAATACTCAACTATAAGTTGAGGGCATGATCATGGACCAAAAGTATGTCATGATCCAAAGGTAACAACAATACTAGTACCCTGCTGGGGTTAGGAAGATTAACCTGGCCTGAGGACTGTGGTCTGGAATGTATAGTGAGATGTCCTCAGGAAGAACCAAACTTTAAGGTTATATCTCTTACTATGTTCATACAGAATGACATTGCTAGAAATATTAGAAGTAGATTTACTACAACTATGTAATTGGATTACTAGTTGAGGAAAGAAGAAAGAGACACACCCTTGTTTGGATTCCATCCTTGATCAGATCTCCTAGTAATCTTCTTTGATGAGATTTTGTCCTTGAGGAGTGGTCTTACCTCTTTGTTGATGTATTAATGTTCCAACCTACCTTTGTGTTACCACCCTATGTGATTGCTATATAAACTAAGACTGTAAGAGAGAACACACAGAAGCTAGTGAGAGAGAAGCAGAACAGGAAGAGAGATTGGAATAAACTGCGATTGACACCAACCAGCCTGGCATTTGTTCCTTCCTTTGCCTGCCCATCTCCATCAGCCTCCCCGGGGTGGGGGAAGTGGCGTGAGACTACCGAATTCGGGCAGTGGAAGAGATAGAGCCCCGTGCCGCCAGCCTCTTCTGTGAACACACAATAAATATAATTGGGACTAGAGAGTTGAAAGCTTATGGCTCCACACACTGCTTGCTGTAGCCCAAGGTCCTCCACAAAATAAATGACAAATTATATTTCATATAAATGTTAACTATGTTTTCTTTTGACACATATTACATCCAAGAGGAAATCAAG
The DNA here is from genome assembly GCF_027595985.1 of Sorex araneus. Classification (NCBI taxonomy): domain Eukaryota; kingdom Metazoa; phylum Chordata; class Mammalia; order Eulipotyphla; family Soricidae; genus Sorex; species Sorex araneus. Next base: position 341,523,896 of record NC_073302.1, on the reverse strand, counting down.
CTCTTGAATGGAAAGATGGCAGTCATATTCTCCCCCCCACACCCGGGAGTTTTTGTATTATGTGATGTTATAGATAATATCAAAGTAAGATATTGAAATGGAGCCTCTGGCTTGTGACTCCTCTGTCCCCACCACTGCCCCCAAAGCCATACATACCTCTGGCGATATGACTTCAGGTACTCTATCAAATTATCCTCACCACAGGGCCCCAGCCAAGGAGTGCTATTTCCATTTTACTAAAGTGGATGCAAAGAACTGACAAACACACCAAGACTCTAAATGGCCAACAATTCATTAGCTTAACAATTCATGGCCCAGTGCTGGGGCTCTGAGGGCTGTTGATTGTTCCCACAGAGCCCCCATGGCCCACCAAGAGCCAGTCTGTTGCCTGTTTTATCTCCTTTTGGCAATTTGGTGCATCTTGGGAAAAGCAGGGAAGCTTCCAAGACAGCTTCCCCCTTCCCTTCTGGTGAAATCACCAGCTCATTAAATCTAAATGTGAAGGGCATTTTATTATGAAGAGTCAAGTCCAAAGATTTACTTGCCCATTTTTCACCTGCCTCCCCCTCCTGCTTATCTCTTTGTATTCACTAATGGCCTTTCTCGAAGTTATATAATCCTGTCACAGGTATAAAAATATCACTCCAAGGCTGCTCACTTGGCCTAAATCATTCAGCCGTTAGCTGTGACAGGGAGGGTGTATGAATGGCACCGGAGGCAGGAGGACAGCTGTCCCGCTCTTACCCGTTGTCACTGGGCTAAGAAACGCTGAGATTTTAATAAGATCATAAAGTAGAGTGACATGGGCTGGCATGATAGGTAGTTTTCATTAGCATTCAGAATGCTGGGGATAATAAATTAGAGCAATTGAGCAGAAATGGGCAATTTGATTATTCAACATTTTTCAACACCAGCCCAAGCAGCTGGATGGGGAGCCGTTCTGCTGACTTCTCCCCATGCACGCGGGCTGGCGGGCACAGGTGAATGCACACCCATCATTTTCTCCTGTCCAGACTCTGGGAGTGAGAGCCTTGGATGGCGTCTTCCATGTTAGTGAGAGTGAATTGATGGTGGGGAATAGGAAGTCTTCATATATCTCTGCGGTGGAGGTTGCAGAGTTGGACTGGCTGACTTTCTTTTATTGCATAAGACCTAAGCTGATTGAGAGAACTCTGGCACCAAACAGCTTGAGAGGGGCACCTACACACAAAGCCATTTACATTCCTGGCATAGGGGCTCTTCATCAATGTGAAATTCTTGTAGAAACTATAAAAGCATGTGACTAGCCTTTAATTTATTCACTTCAGCTAAGGGGCTGAGAGCCAACTTTTCCAGAGTCTGTTATCAAGTCATATATATAGGTGTATAAATAGACATGTGTCATATGAATTTTAAACTGTGTATATAACTTGATCACAAAGGACAGGATTACAAGCAAACATGGAATTTTCTGTGTAATATGAAACAGGATATTTTGAACTATTATAAAATTATTGCTCGTTTATATTTCCTACTTACTTTTACTTTGTTTTCTGATCAAAACAATTTCAAACATTTTTTGTTGAGTTTGTCATTAGGGATAACCCATGCTGGTGCTTGGAGATTACTCAGGTGGTGACCAGGAGACATTGTAGAGCAAACCCAGGGCCTTCTACATGCCAAGCGTGTGCTCCAATTCTTGAAACTATGTCCCTGGTTCTAACTTTAAACTTGTTGGTAAGAAAGTGAATGAAGTTTATCAGAACCAATGAATGTTTAATGGCTTTCTTTAATATTTGCATAGATACCTTTGAATAAATTTAAAGTTATATTCAGACCCACATGTTGACTATGACTGTAGGATAACATAGCCTCAGTAGTTTAGGTTTATTGGGTTACTCCCGTTACAGTGCTCCTATTCCTCTTTATTTATTTGTAGCTTCTTTCTTAGTGTTCTGTTGACTTGTAAATAATGTTTTTCTCTTCTTCTTGAGTCCTTTGCATAGTTTATTCAGAGAAAGTCCTTTTTGCATGGATGCAGAAAGACTTAACAAATGTTATGCCTTTGTAACCTGGGAGTCATTTGACTCTACATATTTCCTCCAGGGCATCTGTTCTCTTGACCTAAGCCTCAGCTGCCCTTACTTCCTAGCACCCCCAAAGCACGGTCCCGACGTGGGACAAGAAGGACCCAGGGCAAGCGGTGAGTTGTGTACTACCCTGGCATCGAGATGGGCTTGGCCAAAGTGCCTAATGCTTAACTATAAGTTAAGAGCTTGATCATGGACAAATGCTATCATGATCCAAACAGTGATACTAGATTTGGACCCTGCTAGGGTGAGGAATGATTAATCTGGCCTGAGTGCTGTGGTCTGAGCCTGTGACAAGATGTTGCCAGGAGAACTGCCTTGCAAGCCTCAATGTATCCCTTGCTATGTCCATACAAAAATAACCAGTATTAAGATGTTAATAAGTTCCTGGACTAAGGAAAAGAAAAAATCCTTAAGAGTGAGGAAGGGCTTTGGAGTGCCCTGCCCTCAGGAAGGGCTTTCTTATGTTAATTTGGCTACCTGGTTGGTTGTAGCCTAGAGGGCAAGGTGGGAGAGACAAGGAGGAGGAGAGAGAGAAGCCAGGGAGAAGCAGCAGTTGAGCAGTAGATCCAGAGAGAGGCCAGAGCTGGGAGTGCGGGAGATGAGAAAGATGAAAGATTGAATAAACGGTAACTAATCAGCAACCAGCTTGGTCCTCGTTCTTCCTTCGCCTGTCCTTGACCACCGGCCGTCCCGATCCAGTCTACACACTGCGGTTCCAGAGCACCGAACGCAGGTGGTGAGACAGAGCCGCCCGGAGAGCCCGCGAGTGCACTCGCCCCTCGGCGAGCTTTAGTTTTTTACATATGACTATTTGACAAAGTTCTGTTTTGATGTCTCTTTGGAATTAAAAGTCTCTTTTTCCTTTGTGATGGTGAGGAGTTTGGAAGTTACTCCTTCCTGTACTCAGGGGACCATACAATGCCGGGGACAGAACCCCGGAGTCACATAGTCAATGCAAGTGCTCTACCACAAAGCTTTATCCCTGACCCTAAATAAAAATTCTGTGATTCTCTTGATTTGTCTTCTTATTAATGATACATACTTGGCCTCCAGCCCTGGGATCATAGAGTGGTTTTATATTTATATCTTATATAGTAGGAAAACCCCAGTTTCAATGCTTTTTTTCCAGTTTAGTTCAGTGTTGTTCTCCTGTTCAATTCAGTGAATTTTGTTTTTCTTTTTGGGTCACACCCAGCGATGCTCAGGAGTTACTCCTGGCTCTGCACTCAAGAATCACCCGTGTTGGTGCTCAGGGGACCAAATGGGATGCTGGGAATCAAACCTGGGTAGGCCACGTGCAAGGCAAACACCCTACCCGCTATGCTATTGCTCCAGCCTCTCAGTGAAGTTTTTGAAATCAATTCAATGCAATTCTCCAGTCCAATGTTGAAACTGATTCAAACTGATTCAATATTCCAATTCTAAAAACTTGTCAACTCAACCATAGAGAGTCTGCATATTAGGATTCTCATTATCTCCTATATGCCACATAATATCCATATGGGTGTGGTGTCAGTATGTGTCTCTACACATTTACATGCAAACTAATTTTGTCTTTGAATGGTTTAAGTGAGACTCCCCAACTAAAGACTGTGGAGCAATATAAAAATGAAAAGCATTTCGGAACCACTCTTCACAGATACTGTAACAGTCACATTCTAAAAATTAGTGTTATTGTTATAAGCTAAATAACACCATATATGATTTATTTCCTCTTTTTATCCCTCTCTTGTTTTATCCATTCTGCTTCTTTTTTGCTTCACTTAAAATTACTTAATGCTATTAATGTTGTGTGGAGACAGCTTCAGGGAATAAAAAATGGGGAGAACGGAGGGAGGAGGGGAGGGGCACCAGGTAAACTAGTATTTAAAATCTCTGGACCCAGGGCTGGAGAGATAGTACAGTGGGTAAGGTGTATACTTTGCAAGCACCTGACCCAGATTTGATCCTTGGCATTCCATATGGTCCCGCAAGGACTGATTGTGGAGCCAGGAGTAACTCCTGAGCATTGTCAACTGTGACTCCCAAACTCAAAAAACAAATTAAGAAAAAAAATCTCTGAACCTAACAGGAGTCCAGTCATTATGGAAAGGGCTAAGGGGCAGGACCCCTTGAAAGGGAGCACAGGTCAGGAAACTTCCTCTTTGACCCTTATGCCCAATAGATGGCAGGACTGGGCAGACAGCCAGCAAATCAGCAATGCACATGGAAGATCAAAGAGACTAAGAGCAGCAAGCAGCAACAAGTGCAAGGAAAGGCAGACCACAAAGCACCAACAAGCGTCCAGCAAGGCATCAGGAACGTGCAGGCATCAAAGGACAGAACCAATCAGGACACCGGCGTGGACCAAGGATGGACACCAGAACCAGATATGAAGATGACACCTGGACACAGAATTTTAGGGAGTTGACACCTTCTTAATGACATTAGGTATAACTTCATACATATCTGGAATCTGGTAGCTCATCTTATATACAGTAAAGCAAGAATCCACCTGGTATCCAGTTTCAGGCTGACAAACGCATTTCCAATAAAATCTCCAGTGAAGATTACCATAACAGGCTGGCAGGCCAGCTGTGGCGTCTGAGCCCAGGTGTGCCAACACTTTGACTCTATCAAGGATTTCACTCATCCTATGGGTTCTATTGAGTTTGGTTGATGCAGAATATCATGTCTCAAGAGGATGACACGGTGCACTCAGGAAGGGACAGATGACTACATGTCCAGCATGCCGTGTCTTTATTTCAAATCAGCAGTGATTATATATTTTCCATGATCATAAAGCAATTTTCTACCACTAATAAAGGCAATTATCATATTACAGTAAATCACATAGCACATTTCCTCCTTTATCATCAATCATGTACAATCACTTATTAGTTAACTTATTAGTTAACTTGTTAATCCCATAATGCATCAAGGCGCCAACATCTAGATAATGCATCTAGAGATGCCGGACCCTCCAGGTCAGGGAGGCACAGGCATTCCTTGTGTTCAATGACTGCACTTCCCCAGTCAATTTCCAGACCCGAGTACACCCTGCGGTCGCCGTCTCAAGGGGCTTAGGACATCTTCCAACAGGAGAACATCAGTAAGAAATTAAAGAGTGGGTAGGGTACTTGCCTTGCACCCAAGCACCCTAGTTTGATCCCCAGCAATGCAAATGATTCCCAGAGTCCAGCCAGGAGCGATCCCTGAGCACTGCCATGTGTGGCCCAGAAACCTAAAAGAAAAATGAGATGAAAGAGGAAGGATAGGGTCACTGCTCATGGACTACATGCCTCGAGAAAACTCCCAGATGCTCCAGTAAACGGACCCCCTGCCTCATTCTTTGTTTCTAGGTTATTATTACAATCTCTCCCTCACCCTGTCAGGTCTGAGTGGCAACAGTGGTTTTACAGCCTTTCCCATCATTTTGTAATAGCCTGTTCCTAAAATGTTCTTCATTTTAGTGGACCATCATTTGCTCTGGAATCGACACACTTTGATTACAGCAATAGCCTTGTGCCTGCAGGAACAACCTCACCAGCTGCCATTTTAATAGTATGGCTAGAATGCTTCTGTAAGACAGGTAGTATCAGGCCGTCAAGTTATGTCACTCATCTGCCCCCGGCTCCACTGACTTCCCAATTGTCAGTGTCAAGGTCAGAGTTCTGATGATGGTCAGTATGGTTGAGGGCACTTTGTTCTCTCACCCTCCCCACAAGTCCCATTCTGTCGCACAGCATTCTTTCTATTCTCTCCTCCTCTCCTCCATCTCATTAGCTTCCTCTCTGTCCCCCAAACATATGTGCCTGTAGGACTCTGCACTGACTATTCCTCCTACCAGAAATGTTCTCTCAAATATTCCTCCCTCTTCGCTTGGCTAATGCTGCACCTTTACTCAGTAGCCAAGAGGCTGTTATTTGAAATGTCTTATCATCCTTCTTCTTTCATTCCATTCCTCATGTTCCCAGATCTACTTTATTTTATACAACAACTCTGCAACTCACTTATTTACTTATTATCTCTTCCCTGATCCAGTGGAACTTCATAAAGGTGGGAATTTAAATATCTGCTTCTTGAAGGAATATTTGTTGAAAACTGCTCTGCATTGCAGTTGGGGAATCTAGTATTTTAGACAAATGAGAAAAAGGACAAATAGGTTTTGAGTTTTTCATTAAAAGTAAAATCAAGATGTGATTAAATGCAGTTGCCTATTTCCCACCTCTACTGTAACTCAAAGGTAAAAAGACCACATGCCTTTGAGGTGCAAATACTGAGTTCTATTGAGATGCAGAAAATTAGTACCATCCATAGAAGAGTGGGTTCCCCCAGAAAAAAAAATCTTCAACAGAAACTAGGGTCAGGATAAGAGAATGAAAAAGATCAAGTTTCTAAGGCTCTCCACCTTGACCAGTCCCTTGCAGTAGACTCCGGCTCAGGCTGGGGAAGCTTGAGAAGAGCTCTGCTTCAAAACCAACATTGTGAAGAAAGTTTCCTTCTCTCTCTTCTCTAAGCCCCTCCTATTTCTAAATAAGATAATTTGTTTTATGATTAATCTCTGTGAATTCACAAAGTGTGTGGGTGCTGCGAAGAGTGTGTTGGTGGCTGAGAGCCGCCTCCCATCCTCCCTGGCACAGAGACAGAAGGACACTGACACCCAGTCCCTTATATGCATCTCTTTAAGCATGTATATATGCAATATTTTTAACATAAAAGGGAATGCATTATAAATACTATTCTTGGTGTTGAATATCTTAAGGCATAAAGGTTAAATTTAGTTTCTTTAACCACGTGACACCTGATCTACAATATTCATATGGCTCTAGTACAGCCATGACTCTCCCAGTATGCTTAATTTTCTCTCTACTTTGATTGCAGTCAACTTTTTGACACCAAATCTACCATTATTATTTGGGATTTTACCCCAACACTCAGATCTGCCGAAAAGGCAACTTTAGACAATTTGTTTTCTATTGCTGATTATGAATTGCATATGATGATTCTATTAGACACAAACTTGGACTTTCATGTTGCAAGGTTATTACATTACTACCATCGGTTAGAAGAAAGGTGTCTATTAATGTGTTTTTTAACAAAAAATATTTTTAGTATAAAATCTTATCATAAATAACCCCCAATTCACGTGTTTTCTTGAAGATCTCACTGTTCTGACAGAAGAGAAGTTTCTTACCCACCCCCAACTAGAAAAATGAGTTTTAGAATCATGATTCTGAAGTCAAAACGAGAGCATCCCAACTTACAAGCTATGCAAACAGGCAATTTGCTTAAACTATTGGAATGTTATTTTCCTTATCTGTAATAGGATAATCATCCCCTCTGCGCACATATGAAAATCAACATTGCAAAGTTGTGGTGAGGACTTAATAAATTGATAACAGACCAAGAGCCAGGGCAGATCTAAGTGTTATGGAACTCTTAGTTGCCATTAAGAAAAGTGAAGCTGGTAGAGCTTCTAGCCCCAGGGAGGAAGCCTCAACAGTCCGTTTACAGAGTTCCTAAATCACTGCGCTGAGTGGGTGATTATAGACTTAATCACCAGCTAGATATTAAGACCCAATTTTACAACCCCAGCATTACATAAGTTTCCAACAAGCCAAGGGATAATCTTTTTTGCCTATGACCAGTCCCTGAGCTAATAAAACACTTTTCTTCTCGAAGGTTAAGACCCAAACTAAGTCCAGAGACTAGAGTCGGTGAAATAAGCATTGGAATGGGTTGCAATGCTCTGAAGGAGCAGCGTGCAGGGCAGAGGAGGATGCAAGGCAATTAAAAAACTTTTGTGGATGATTAAGTATTCAAACACATGCTGTGAACGACTTTCTGTATCTGAGAGCAGGGAGTGCCTTGCGCCTGGAAGAAAAACAGGTCTGAATAAGTATGTCCTAAATGAAGGAAAAGCAACTCTTTAGATGCAAGTCACCCAATCGGCCCTGAAGGAGATGCAGTGTACTAGAGGAAAGCATGTGCGGCCCCTGAACTCAGGGCTGCATGACCTGGGCATTATTAGCTGACATCTACAGAAGGCTGCCGTGCTCTGGAGAGTACTTGCATCAGTGCAGTTAAACCTAGTTTTTACAGATAAAGCAATATTTAATTTTTCTTTCTTTTGGGGTTAAGGATTGGGTACACCTGGTAGTGTTTAGCAAATCCTGACTGTGTTCCATCACTCCTGATGGTACTTAGAGAATAATGCAGGACTAGGATTGAACTGGGACCAGCCAAATGTCTCTAGCCTAAAGCCTCTAGTCTAAAGCAATTTTCCCCTTATGTTTTCCATCTGTACACTTCCAAAGTCAAGTACATTTATTGTTTTCCAGACTAGTTGCAATTTCTCTAGAGCTGGAATTTATGCAGATAATTTATGTTGGTTTAAATTGAATGCATGCTGACATACTATAGGGATTATTTGTGGGTACTCCGTGCAAAGTCTGAGGTTCAGGGTAACCTGGGCTTGGCTCTGAGCTATGAAAGACCCACCCTTCCTTCTATTATGGTGGAAGCAAAGGGGAATAGAGGGACATCAGGTCATTTACTTAATTTAAATGGTTCTTTAAACCTCACTCATCAAAAACCCAGTTCTTGCAGAAAGATAGGGAGGAGGGCCCCGGAATATGTTTTTAGTAATAGTAAAAGGTTTTAAAAGGCAACAGTAAAGGTTAAAAGAGATTGCCTAGCCCTGAAGGAGCCCAAAGGCATGATGATAGTCCCCACCCCCGACCTCCACACCCAGTTTTATGTAACCCCAGAGCTCTTTGGAGAGGCACTGAGGTGCCTCCCTGATGCAGAAATTCAAAGCCCAACCAGGAGAATGGTGGGTCCCCTCATGAAGGAGAAGCTGCAGATAAATAGTTGAGACCATGATAGAACATCAACAGTGTAAGGGAAGAAATTATTAAAAGACCATCTGTAATGCAAGGGTTTCCTGTGGCACTAAATTTTAGGTGTGCAAAGTTTCAGGAAAAAAAATAGAAAATATCTGGGGGAATTGCATGAAAGCTGTTTAGGGCTTTATCCTTCCAGCTTCTGTTGTCCCTTGAACACACATCTTGCTTGTTTTTCTCCATGTCTGTTTGTGGCTTCCCTGCTCTGGAGAAGCCCATGTTTATTTTTGTTTTTTTTTTAAGTTTTTTTTAAATTAGTGAGTCACTGTGAGGGTACAGTTACAAATTTACACATTTTTGTGCTTGTGTTTCTCTCAATGTTCAAGAACCCATCGCTCCACCAGTGTCCATATTCCACCACCAATGAACCTCGTATCCCTCCCATGCTCCAATCCCGCCCCCACCCACCCCACCCCGCCTCTGTGGCAGGGTATTACCTTTTGTTCTCTCTCTCCTTTTGGGTGTTGTGGTTTGCAATAGGGGTGTAGAGTGGCCATTGTGTTCAGTCTCTAGTCTACTTTCAGCATGCATCTCCCTTCCCAGGCATCCATGTTGTTTTGTTGTTGTTGTTTTTAATCTATTTCCTCTTCTTCTCACCCCTATGGTTCTTCTAAGTAAAAGTTGTTCAATAAAAAACAATCTTGCTTCACTCTTTCACATCCTCCTGAAATTCTTTCTGCAAGGGAAGGCGAGGGACCATGAACACTTATGCCAAGATTAGGACTGATTTTCCTCTCCTGAGAAAGAGCAATTTCTCACTCCAGCCTAAGTTCATGACTCCTGGAGAAATCAGGGTGCAGGTCACCTGACAGGACAAGTGAACTTCGGGCATAGCCTGGTGGCTGCCAACTGGGGCTGGCCAGAAGGGAGTGCTGTGCTTTGCAGGGGCCGGTAGCTCACTTTACCAGTTCTGATACAAGCCAAGTGTTTCCTCCAGTGAAGATGGCGGAGGTGGGTCATCAGAGAGGGGAAAACACTTTTTTCTTGAGTCTTCCTCCCTCTCTCCCCACTTTGCAAAGTGAGATGACGTACAGTGAAGGGCAGGTCTTGGTCATCGCACACTGGCGGTAAGTGGACATCGAGGGATAAGACAAGGTCACCTTACACTCAGCTGAGGTCACAAAGGGACAGGATGTATGATGCTGTGCATGGTTGAGATGAGAGAGATTTGGGCATCCAGGAGGGACCCTGAACCACCAACATGAGCTGTACAATAAAAATGTGCTTTCATAATTATCTCGAATTGTCATCTGCACATTATTTTCAGACATTACTTAAGGACCCAAGACTCAGGAATAAAACCACTTTTTGTACTAACACACTAATACTTCCTGCAGGACAGTTGGCCTCACTTTTTTTTTTTTTTTTAATTATTTTAGGTATGGGGTGGAGCACAGTGGCAGGGCGTTTGCTTTTCACACGGCCAACCCGAGTTCAATTCCTCTGCCCGTGTGGCAGAGTCTGGCAAGCTACCCATGCGTATTGGATATGCCAAAAAACAGTAACAATAAGTCTCTCAATGAGAGACATTAATGGTGCCTGCTCGAACAAATTGATGAGCAACAGGATGACAGTGAAAACAGTGAATTATTTTAGGAATGACATACCTTAATCCAGTCACTGCAGAAATGAGTTGTTTTATTTTTAAACATGGCCTTGCTTTTGTAAAAGCAAGGTTTTATAAAACCCAGATGGTAAGACTACAGTAGATAAGTACGATAGGTAAGACTACCTGTCTTGCACCCTACCTGTCTTGACCCAGGCCTGCTGTATGGTCCTGAGTCCTGTCAGGAGTGATTCCTGAGTGCAGTGATAGGTGTAAGCCCTGAGCACAACCAGATGTGGCCCCAAATCAAAAGCAAAATTCCAAAACAGAGAATAAAGTGGCAGAATAGAAGTGGCTAGGGGAGGCTGGAAACCAAAGACTGATGTTACCTGGGGCAGCCAGGTAGGGAGAGCAGAGCGCTGCAAGCTGGGGATGAGACTCAGTATCAGGGCCAAGAAATATTCCTTTCTCCCCTCTCTGCAGCTCGGGCCACCTACTGTCATTATTTCTCTTATCTCTTCTTCCATGGGGCCACCTGTCACAGCCATGCTTTCCTCCACTGACACTGATGGTTGTGTTTACTCAAAGTCTTCTGTCTCGATGCCTGCTCAGCCTTCCCACCGGGCTGCGAGGCCTGTGCAGCTTTATAATGTTCAACAGCTGGCAATTACAAATTAACTTTTTGACTTCATTAGGCTAATCTGTTGAATTATCCCTAATTTGGAGCACCTGAAGCACTCGCTGTCCCCTCCGCTCCCCTCCAAGACCTCCTCTCATCAATCAGGGCCTGAGGAGCGGGAAGCAGCATATGGAATGTCAGACCAGCTTGCTCAGAGCCCTAAGTGTGTTTTTCCATCCAAGGGAGGGGCTCGGCCCTTTCCAGTCAGTACATTCTGTCTCTGTGGTCAGGCCTGGGGTGAGGACAAGATGCCACTGCAGTTGCCAGGGCCATGAATTTGACCAGAGAGACCAATCACGCTCTGTCCTTGGGGCATCAACTTTTCCTCCAGCAATTTCTTCCCAAGGTCTCATTTAGCGTTGTCCTGGGCCACTTACCTTGGGTTTCCTTCAGCATTCCCAGGAGTCGGGCTAAGAGGAATAGCAGAGTAGCAGAATAGCGTTCCTTTGGCCTCTCCTCATCACTCTTGGAATCAGACCTATGGCCAAAAGCTTTCATGGTCCCTCACCAAGTCAGTGAGACATGGAAAACAAAACAACCCCCAAGCAAAGTCACGGCTCAATCCACACAACTTTTTTCATTAGTCTCTAATCTACCTGCTCCGTCTGTGAGAAGAGCCTGGCTAGCCCCCTTTCAGCTGGATTTCCTTCAAACTCCCATCTCGTCCAACACAGTCCATTAAGTTGAGCAAAGATCTCCTCACGATCCCGGTAGGCTCAAGAGCCAATTTTCTTCCTAGAGCGTTTTCCCCAGAGGGCACTAAGGGAAAACCAGCACAAATAGAACTCTTCAAATCTCTTTCGGATCTACAGTGCGCTGGTCCTGCATTTGAGCGGATAAAGCTCTTTCATCATATGGCCCTGTGGAACCTCCTGTGCCTAAAAGCCTGGCCGGAGAACGAGGCTGGGGAAAAGAAAAAGGCAGATAAACAAGATTTGCTGGAACAGAAAAGCCAAAACATCTCGGACCTAAATATTATAAGAGGAGTTTAGACTTTGTAAAAGCAATTCAGATGCACTTCTACATGGAGCAGGAGCAGAAATCGTTTCTTTGCAATAGAGGTGGAGCATAGAAAGTGAACATCAATGCCAGAACTTGAAATTGTATATTTTGTTCCCCTTAGATTTTGTTTTCTGTCAGTTTTTCTTTTTTCCAGTCGTTCATATTTTGGGCCACCTTATGTCCTACTTTCTCCAGGACAATTCTTATTTATGCCTGTTGTCCTGACATTTTTATTTATTTACCATAGACATACAACTCTATAGAATTTCAGATATATAAGTTAATACATAGATCTGTATAAAATTCACCACACCTGTCTCCAAAGTTCCAATTTCATGCTATTACCCCGTAGGTACCTTATTTTCATTCCTTCTTCCTGCTTTCCCTTCTCTTCAGGAAGCACCTCAGTTTGCACTGACTGACCATTTTATTTTGTTTTGTTTTGTTTTGGAACTACATCTGTTCAGGATTTACTTTTGGCTCTATTCTAGAGATCACTCCTGATAGTATTGGGGGTAACATATGATGTATTAGGCTGCATGCAAGACAAACACCCTCTTCTCTATCATTCTGGCTTCTGACTCACACATTTTAACAGGTTCTTCTTCCACTTTCAAAAATATTCCAACTGGGAGAAGAGCTTATAAGATCACCCTGTGTTCCACATTTAACTCTCCAAGGACCATTTGCAATATTCCAACTTCAAGATGATAGGCACATTTGATCAGCTGCTGTTTGAGAATTTATATTCATGTTATGAGAGAGAGAGAACAAAAGCATTTCAAATCTTATTTACCAACTTTTAGCTTTCCTCTCATCTGGAACAACAACAAATGTGATAGAGAAGCTACATGTTAGAAGGAAGGTAGCTGTGCAACTCACAAACCCATACTTAACCTGGGTCGACTAAATTTTGTTCTCCCTGCTACTCATAATTTTCATCATAAAAATTAATGTAAACTGGCTATCTTTAAGGACAAAGAAATGGGTTCTCACTGTAGTGTGAAAGCAAAGCTGGTGGCTGAGTGGTTTGCTGACATTTTTATTATTATCCCGAACAGGCTACAAGTGCTCTGACGAGGATGACTGGTACCAAGGCACCTAGGGAGCAGCCTCAGAAGAACCAAGCAAAAGATTGGAGTTAGGTGAAATCATCTCTTGTTAAGCTTTTCTGCTCTCTCTCTCTCTCTCTCTCTCTCTCTCATATATCTATCTATCTACCTATCTATCTAATACAAGCTATTTATAAATTAATAACCTTGTACAAGCAAGTCAATTTTCTTTCGCATATTTCACTGAGGTCTTGCCTATGTTACAATTTTCTTTGACTGGTACACTGAAATAATGAAACCTTTATAAATTGGAAATTTGTATGGACATCAAGTGTCTCTTCTTGGATGCTCTTTCAGTGCTGTTTTGGAGAGGATTCATCCATGTTAGATAGAAAGACAGGGTAGGACATGTCTAGCCCATTGGGCCCTATAATGCCACTAAAATCCTGATACATGATGGGACAGATGCATATGCTTCTTGTCAACTGTGTTGTCCCATCTAGTTGTATTGTGTGGCCTGAAATTGTTGTTATAAATATCAAAATGGCCCTTGGCAGAAAACAATTTCCCTGCCCCAGTATAAGAAGTCAATGCAAAGTGTTATAACTCAAATAATTGCGATTAAAGGACTGGGCCCTGATATCCAAAGTTTCCCAGAGGTGAGCTGTGAGCTGACATTAAAAAGCAAAGGCATAACGGAAGACATAGAGAAACTGATTGTCAGTGAAGAAAGAATTTCCTAGAAATCCGTGATTAGAGATATAATGTCTACTCTGTGGCTTAAAGAACTTAAAAAAATTTTTCTGCTAACAAATTTCAGATTTTGGGGGGGCTTGGGGTAGAGAGAAGAGAGATGGCCATTGTTGCTGAAGATAACGCAGTGGTGGACATGCGCCCAGGGCTCTCATACAGAGCATCTCCTCCTGCCTTTTGAGACATCTCCCGAGGCCCCAGACTCTAGTATTGTGGAAGAAAGAGAGTCTCTGGCTCAGGGGAAGACAGTCTCAAGGGAAAGATGTGTTTAGTTTAGGTCAGACAGGCTGGTCCCATTCCCTTGTACCAGTGACTGTCCTAGGTCAGGCTCAAAATCTGTTTCTAGTAAATGAGACCGAAAGTGAAGTGTTGGGTGAGGAGGACTTCAAGGAACAGAGTAAAAACGGCAGATCCTCTCTAGGCATGAGTTTTTCTGCCTGTGTCTATTTTGGTCTTGACTTCATTGTAAGAGAATATTAGGAGTTGTCATACATCAAGAGATCACAAGCAGGAACAACCAAAATCCGATGAAGATAGTCCCATTGCCATTGCTGAAGTACTCAACGGCCCTGAAGTGCCTCCCACTAGTTCACTAAAATCAATAATAAATATCTGTATATTGTTTGTTTCACTCTTAGACATATAGCTAGCAGCATCCTTAGTGACACATTCTCCTAAATTAGAATTAGATTAATGAGTCCATAGAGAACTTTCCAGTTTCTTTGTTTTTCCTGTCTCTTTGTGCATGTGTCTTTGGTGATTAGCAGTTTGGCTAAAGATGCCCACAAAGAAAAGCACATCAGCAGTAGAGACCCTCTTACAAATATTTTATTTTATTTTATTTATTTTTTACAAATATTTTTAACAGGTTTCTATTTATTTGCAAAGGTATATGTGGGGATTATGGGGTACCCAATGGATGTTGTCTCTAAAAGGAAGGTGTATATATTTAAGTTTAGTTTTGGGTGGCCATACCTGGCAATGCGCTGGGATTACTCCCAGCTTGCTCCTTCTTGGTGGTGCTGGGGGAATCCGGAGATGCTGAGGATTGAACCAATATCTCCTTTATGCAGAGCATCTGCTACTGTCCTTTCAGCATTCTCCCTGATCCACAATAGAAATCTTAGACTTCCAAACATAAGATAAAATACTGTTATGACTAAATCATAATCTGTAACTCACTAAATTTTGATTCTTTTTTTACTATGCAGACCACTTAATATGCAAATAAAAGCTAAGAGTTAAAAATAATAAAAATGAGACTTGCAAAACCACACTGGGCTTCTCTGTCAGTGGTGTTTCCATTTTTACATGTCAGGATTAATATTTCACACATACCAGCTCATTAAAAAATGTAACCTCGGAACATAGTGTCAGGTGGAGATAGTTTTTTCAAAAGATGTGCTGGAAATTGCACAGCCATGAAGAGCACTCCCACTAATTACCTTGCCTCTCACGTTATGCTGACCAGTTTGTCACCAAGTTGGGGGTGTCTGAGTTGAGAACCCTTTCCATGCTGTCACGTGCATTGCTTTGCTCCATTTTCTCTCAAACTCATTTACTTCAGTGTCACATTTGTGCAAAAGAGGGTAATGAGGTAGACAAAGGTCATAGGGAGTTCAAAGGGCTCTTGGAAGATGAGCATTTTGGTGACGAGGAAAGCCAAACTTAGGCTGTTTGAAACTGAAATTTGAGGCTAAACTAATAACTCAACCTGAACACATGCAGTTTCACAGCAAGTCTGGTTCCTCTAGGATTGAAACTCTGCAGTTGGACACAAAAGGATCTTTAGCATTAAACAAAATATGACTCAAGATTATTCCAAGTGAAGAAGCATGCTTATGGGGACAGGCAGAGGAAGGGGTGGTGGCACATCCATTATTCAAGCTTTCTTCAGAATGAGCTTTCATACTTCCATCTATAGAATATGTGTGCCTATATGGAGTCTTAGAGATCAACTTTGGTCTTGCACATAATTATGGTGAAAACAAACAGACATCTGCTCTATAGTTATTGACCTCAGGATACCCTCTGATGTCAGTGTCAGCTAGGATCTCGAGTAGGTTCAGGAACAGAACAAGATTCTGGTTTAACTCATATGTGTGATTTTCTTATCATTTATTTATTGGCATTTCAGGATCTGGAATAGCAAAATACCCTCCTGACTATGGTTAAAACTCTGGTAGGTTGCTTTTCTGTAGTTTTGGTATGAGAATGTTTAAGAAATGGCCTCAGGGGAAAGCATGTCAAAGAATGACAGCGAATAAGTCAGAAAATGAGGCCTGGGAGACATTATAGATTGGCCCCTGAAGTCACTGGCTTAAAACTTTTCTGTAGACTGAAGGGTAATCACAATCTGAGCATCATGGAGACAGGTTGGAATGAAAATAGAAACTATAATCCAACCTTTCTTCCAAATCACATTTACCTCTGGTATTGGATACTATACTTGATTATGGTTCAAACAGATATATACACTTGATAGGATTAAGAAGGTGGAGTCTATCTTGGGGTGGAGGGGACTGGGTGGGGGTGGTGGGAGAGATGATAGGACCATTGGTCGTGGAAAATGGGCACTGGTGGAGGGATGGGTACTCGACCATTGTATGACTGAAATGCAAGCCCGAAAGTTTCTAAGTTTGTAACTGTACCTCACAGTGATTCACTAATAAAAATATTTAATAAAAATATATATTAAAGAAAAGAAGGGGACGTTTAAACTCTTCCGAAGAATTAAGGGGTTGCTCTCTAAGAATCCCAGCTAGCTACAGTCTTTGACCTATGTGGTATAGGAAGTTCTGGCGTCAGCCTGAGGGGAGCCTGCCTGGAGAATAGGAATGATGGTTTCACAGAAGTAATGCAAAGTGAAAGACAAGACTAATTTCTCTCCCCTGTCCTGGTGAGGAATAATAGGTCATTAAATGACTAGGATATCCTCTATTCTATTTAACTTTCACTTTAAAAATTCTTTATTTAAATTTAAACTTTAAACAAAAGTAAATTAAGAATAAACTTTTATTTACTTTTTTTTAAGAATTTTATTTTATTGAATCATCATGTGGAAAATTACAATGCTTTCAGGCTTAAGTCTCAGTTATACAATGCTGAAACAACTATTCCTTCACCAGTGCCCATATCCCACCACCACAAAAAAAAAAAACACAGTACACCTCTCATCCTGCCCTCCCTGCCCACCCCCCCGCCTCGTAACTGATAAATTTCACTTTACTTTCTATTTACTTTGGTTACACTCAATATTTCAACACAAATCTCACTATTAATGTTAGGAGTACCCCATTAGAGTCAGACCTGTTGTGAAGAGAAATGAGGTTTTGGATTTCTGTACTTTAGCAACTAAGTCCAGGGAGATTTCTTCCAGATATTGGATCATTGCAAGCTTGTAAACCCAATCTGTGGTCATCAAAATATGGCGGTCACCAGGCCCTTCACCCCGGCAAGGAAAAGGCGAGAGAGAGAAAGAGAGAGAGAGAGAGAGAGAGAGAGAGAGAGAGAGAGACAGAGAGACAGAGAGAGAGACAGAGAGACAGAGAGACAGAGAGACAGAGAGACAGAGAGACAGAGAGACAGAGAGAAATACCTTTCCCTTCCTGGGAGGGCATGGGGCCGCGGCTTAGTTCTCAGTCTGGAGACATTCTGCGAGGAGCTGCCCATGCCGAAAAATTTAGCTGGCGTCTGGAGTCACGCTCGTGCAGCTGCGGAGAGGCCTCACACACGTGCGGGCCCCCGGGATCACATCTTGGCGGCAGGAAGAATAAACTTTTAAAAAGCAACATTTGGCTACATTTTCCTTTCCCACATTCCCCAGATGATAGCTGAAGGGCAAGTCTACTGAGCTTGATAGCCAACACCCCTGAAAATTTTGCCCCAGTTTCTACTCTCGGGTTAATTTAACACAACTCAAGCCTTAAGTAACACTAAACTGCATCATTGTTTTCACAAATGTCCATTTTTTGCAATGTTCAAACCTCTAACAGTATTCCCATTCTCTAACTTTTTAATATCAGGAAATTATCTGCTGTACAATTTCACAGAGATAGACCCAACCAGGGTGCCTTGACTTGCCAGTGTCAAAGATTCCAAATGACAAATTTTCTGCTTTAGTTTTTTTTTTTTTTAATTTAAAGTATCAGTGCTTTCTGGAGACATCTCATTATGCTTTGAATGGGATGCTATCTTATCAGTTACTGTTCTGTTTGCATCTTTAACTTCTAGATCCTTGCTATCAGAATAAGACTATCCACATATTTTGTCTATTATAAAAATATCTTCCCTCATACAGATCAAAATGATAGTGAGATATTATTCACACCACTGAATATGTCACATATATATAAAACTGGAAGCAGCCAGTGTTTAGAGGTTAAAACAAGAACTCTAATTCATTATTGGTGGGAATGTCATTTGGTTAGGTTTCTATGGGAAACATTATGAAGATTTTTCTCAAAAATGTAATAATAGAACTTCCATATGAATCAGAGATGTTGTTTCTTTGCATCTACCCCAGTAAGACTAAAACATTAATTTGAAAATATAAACACACACAAAAGTGCATGGCAGTGTCATTTACAATAACCAGGCTACAGAAATGATCCAAATGTCTAATTAAAGGTATGTGGATAAAGAAAGTGCAATATGTAAGTATAAGAAAAGCTTAAATCTTTTTTTTTTCTTTTTTGATCACACCTGGCAATGCACAGGGGTCACTCCTGGCTCTGCACTCAGGAATTACCCCTGTTGGTGCTCAGGGGATCATATGGGATGCTGGAAATCGAACCCAGGTTGGCCTCATGTAAGGCAAACGCCCTCCTTGCTGTGCTATTGCTCCAGCCCCAAAAGCTGAAATCTTGCATCATGCTGAAACTTGGATGGAACAGAGCAGGGATTTCATGTTAAATAAAATAAAAGAGAAAAGGACAAATTAAGAAATTCCCACTCGTATTCAGAAATTCCAGTTGTTCTATAAAGCATGCTTCCTTGACAATCATACCCATGCAGCATCCACTGTTATGGAAACAACCTCCTGGGTTACTATCAAGTCCTCTCTTGGGCTTGCCACCAATGTGTTCCCAGTAATGTGAGGTTTGAACTACCTGCAACTTAAAACTCCACTCTTGGAACAAACATGATGTCCTCTCAGTACCTGTATTGCAAACCAGATTGCCTCTGAGTAGGGGGCAGGTAAAAGAGAGAGACAGAGACAGATAGACAGAAACAGACAGAGAGACAAAGAAAGAGACAGAGAGAAAGAGAAGTGCTTGTCATAGTGGCAGGTTGGAGTGGGCGGTGATGTCTGGAGGGATACTGGGGACACTGGTGGTGGGAAATGTGCACTGGTAAAGGGACAGATGCTGGAACATTGTATGATTGAAACTCAACCAAGAACAGCTTTATACCTGTGAGTCTCAGGATGATTGAAAAAAAAATTCCCACTCACCTGTGATTATAGAAACACAAAACAGGGGAGTAGAACGTTAACAAATGATAACATAACCTTCAGTTTTGATTGTAAAACTGAGATTATCAAATACTGTGTGTGTGTTGATGGAGTGAAGTCTACTCCCACTCCATGAGGAACTCCAAGAAACAAGGACTGTGATAGAGCACTTGTCTGGGGCGAATGTGCGGTACTTTTGTACACCACAATCATGAATGTTAACAATTAAATTTTTAAGAATTCAAAAAAGAAAACAACTTCAAAAATGAAAAATACAATGATAAAAATAAAACAAAAAAGAGCCATCCTTCAATTCCATTCTTCTGGGAAGTTTAACTTTCTGAGATGACATTTATAGGTAGATATTAAATAATTGACTATATAATCCCTCTTAATAGAAGTTTTTTAATTCTTAAATTCTTCGTCCCTCTCAGGGAACACAGAAAACTACAGAGAGTATCCCGCCCATACAGCAGAGCCTGGCAAGCTACCTGTGGCATATTCACGATCACGATCACAATAGCCCATTAATCACCGATTTCTCAGGTGGGCCTAGTAACATCTCATTTCGTCCTTTCCCTGAGATCTTAGGAGTCCATCTGGACTTGGCCCTCCAACGATGTTGCACTGGGCTCTTCAGGGTCATGGGAATGAGATCCAGCTTGTTACTGGATTTTGCATATAAACACACCATGGGAAGCTTGCAAGGCTGTCCTATGTGGGCAGGAAACTCTCAGAAGACTGCCAGTTTCTCCCAAAGGGAGAAGCAGGCTAAAGATATCGCCCTTCCACTTGCGACCACGCACTTTGGAGAGCTTGCTTTTAAGTCTCTCTCTGAATGTTGGCCGTTGATGGGATTACACACACCTGGGTTCCTCTTGCAGTACCTTCATGCATGAGGCCTGTTCGAACATGTGGAGAGGGGCCTCCAGCATGGCTGTAGCTAGGTTCTGGTGGTCCTCGGCCGCTGGGAGCTCTGCTCGATGTGGCAAGGGAAGCTGGAGCCCATCCCCTCCGAGGGGCTCCGGGGAAGACAGCCAGGTGTGTGGGCATATTCAACATGCCAAAAACAGTAATAACAAGTCTCACAATGGAGATGTTACTGGTGCCTGCTTGAGCAAATCAATGAACAGATGAACAACAGGAGACAGTTTGAGAATGCTACAGTGCATTTTTTAAATTTAATTAAAGATCTGTGATTTCTAAAGTTACTGATATTACAAAGTTACACATTGTTCAATCACCAATTCCATCACCAATGTCAACTTCCTTCTACCAATGTTCCTATTCTTTGTTCCAACTCCTCTCCACAACCTAATATCTTGACAGGCACATTTCAAAGTTCAGTGATTGCAATTTAGATCTCATGTTTTCAGTGTTGTTGAATCTGTACTTTGGACATATAGTTAGTTACACCACTATCCCAGGTCCCCTTTTATTACATTGTATTTCCTTGTCTAGTTATTCTACATATCACAGATAAGTGAAGTCATTCTATGTGTCATAATTTTTAATAGAGCAAGGAGCTAGCTTACCTGACTTATAATTGGATATCTAGTGCCCAATCGAGTACAAAACCTATTAAGAACATATTCACTAGTTGTTTGATGACTGTCAATAAGTGAATGAGTAAAAAAAATGTTCTTCCTTTCTTCCTTTTCTTATATTGTTCTTTTTCTGGATCTTTAAAAAACACAACATATTATCTTCTTATTATTTGTTTATATTAAAATGAATTGTGTCATTCAAAAGAAGAACAGACAGTGCTGGTGCAGATGTGGGGAGAAAGGGACTCTCTTTCATAGTTGGCTGGAATGCCTAATGGTCCAGAATTTTAAGAAAACAATGTGGACATTCTTCAAAAAAC
The DNA here is from genome assembly GCF_027595985.1 of Sorex araneus. Classification (NCBI taxonomy): domain Eukaryota; kingdom Metazoa; phylum Chordata; class Mammalia; order Eulipotyphla; family Soricidae; genus Sorex; species Sorex araneus. Next base: position 341,502,583 of record NC_073302.1, on the reverse strand, counting down.
TAGAAATTGAGCTTCCATATTACCCAGCAATACCACTTCTGGGATTATATCCAGGAGTGCAAAAAAAAAAAAAAGAACACAGCAGATATGACATCTGCACTTGTATGTTCATTGCAGCACTTCACAATGGTCAGAATCTGGAAACAACCCAAGTGCCCGAGAACAGACAGCTGGTTAAAGAAACTGTAGCACATCTACACAGTGCTATGCTAAGCAACTGTTAGAAAAAATGAAATATTGAAATTTGCTTATAAACGTATGAACATGGAGAGTGTTATACTGACATGAGTCAGAAGGAGAGAGACAGACACAGAATGACTGCACTCATTTGTGGAATATAATATAACATAGCATGAGACTAACACCCAAGGACAGTAGACACAAGGGCCATGAGGATTGATCCATGGTTGGAAGCCTAGGTTTAAAGTGATAGGGGAGTGGACAATTGGGTTAGATAAGGGACCATTATGACAATGATGGCTGGAGGCATTGCTTTGGGTGGGAAATGTATACTGAAAGTGGGTAAAGGACCAAACATGATAGCCTCGCAGTATCTGTATTGCAAGCCATAATTCCCAAAAGCAGGGAGAAAGAATAAAAGTGCCTATCATAGAAGCAGGTGTGGGGCTGGAGATGGATGGAGGGATACTGAGTATATTGGTGATAGGAAATATACACTGGTGGAGGGATGGGTGTTGGAACATTGCATGACTGAAACCCATCATGAAAGCTTTGTAACTGTATCTCACAGTGATTCAATTAAAAGATTTTTTAAAAAAAACAGACTGCATCATATCGCCCACCTCTTCACACCAGGATGATTCCTTGATATCTCCAACTGAAAATAATTTCTTTGTTTTCAAAGAACCCTTTATTATAATCTTTTGGTAACTTCCATCTAGTATGTATGTGGTTAACTCTTCTTCAGTAATATAATGACGGCTAGATGAGGATATGACAGTACAGGTGCATTATATGTCCTCCCAAGAATGTATCTCTGTACAGGGAGAGAGCTCAATAAGTACTGTGTTAATCAATTCATTCATCCATTCACCCAAGAACTATTTATCTATTGCCTCCAGGTAACTGCACAAAAAATAAAATGATGTATATGACCTATTCTATTTTTATGAAACTTAAGGTAGATGTAACCAAAAACCTGACAGACAATCAGGTTGGTGTGATCAATATCATGGTAACAATAACTGCACAATTTTTTTTTTTTTTTTTTTTTTTTTTTGCTTTTTGGGTCACACCCAGCAATGCTCAGGGGTTACTCCTGGTTCTGCACTCAGGAATTACTCCTGGCAGTGCTCAGGGGACCATATGGGATGCCGGGGATTGAACCCGGGTCGGCCGCGTGCAAGGCAAACGCCCTACCCGCTGTGCTATCGCTCCGGCCCCTGCACAATTTTTTTTATCTAGAATAGGCTTGTGGCATTTAGCAGAAGATGTCTCAGAGACAGAATGCTAGAGCTGAGCAACAAAGGGTGAGAAGTTACGCTAGGCTCTGGGAATAGAGAGGGGAGTATGTGAACATCCTTAAAGGTGAGCTGCAGCGTAGCAAACTCAGAACATAAGACAGTCAACAAAGATGGAGACCAACTGGGTAGACTTAAGGATTTGCTATATCCTCAAAATGCTTTGCTTTAATTGAAGTCAAGGTGGATCCACTGAATTGGAGGATAATACTAAGTAGGTTTGTGTTTTTATTTATTTTTATTTTTAATTTTTGTTATTATTATTTTTTTGCTTTTTGGGTCACACCTGGCGATGCACAGGGGTTACTCCTGGCTCTGCACTCAGGAATCACCCCGGCGGTACTCAGGGGACCATATGGGATGCTGGGAATCAAACCCGGGTCGGCCACGTGCAAGGCAAACGCCCAACCCACTGTGCTATTGCTCCAACCCAGGTTTGTGTTTTTAAAAACTCTCTTTGGCTGGAAAAATAAACTGATTCATTTTATTTTTTTTAAGAAAGAAAAATTATGAAGCTTTCCTTGGTGGAATGTAGAAGCTGGACTCTCCCTTTATCTATGACTTCTCTTCTGCTATACACATATTATGGGGTTTACCACTTATTCTGAGGCAAAGAGTTTTGTGCATCTTGTCCTTTGGCTGTTTTTTCCCCCCTGAGACTTTAATAGTCTTCTCAGGTTGTTTAGAATTAATGAGGCAAATGTCCTCAATCAAGAAGCAATTTAAGAACATGCTGCTAATTTCAATGAATTCTGCAAATGAACCAATTTAATACCAGTTGACCTTTTTATTTAGGGAGAATGATTTGTGACTGTATTTTCCTGATTTCTGTCTATAGGCCTTGCAGCCTGAATGGACATCTTGAGCCTGGGGGTAAACATTAATTATGGCGTGAGGATGGCATGCTTCTAAGTGGACTGTGGGACTTTCACCCCTCAAGTAAGTGGAGGGTATTTTTTAAGACGGAGATCTTGGGCAGGTTGAGTAAAACTGAAAGCTATAAAATAAATAATACTACCCATCATTTTTTGTTGTAGAAATCAGGCATAAAGATGCTGAGAAAGCGACATGATAAAAGCTATCCCATTCACAATTGTACCTCAAAAAATCAAATACCTCGGAATCAGCTTAACTAAAGAGGTAAAGGACTTGTATAATGAAAACTACAAAACGCTACTTCAGGAAATAAAAGAAGACACGAGGAAATGAAAAAATATCCCCTGCTCATGGATTGGGAGAATTAATATTGTCAAAATGGCAATTCTCCCCAAAGCATTGTACAAATTCAATGCGATCCCTATAGGGATACCCTTGTCATTCTTCAAAGAAATGGAGCAAGCGCTCCTGAAATTCATATGGAACAATAAGCCCCCACGAATAGCTAAAGCAATTCTTGGGAAAAGGAAAATGGGAGAAATCAACCTCCCCAACTTCCAACTCTACTACAAAGTGGTAGTCATTAAAACAGCTTGGTACTGGAACAAAGGCAGAGCGGCAGACCAATGGAACAGGGTTGAATACTCTGACACATCCCCCCAAATATATGACCATCTAATCCTTGATAAAGGAGCAAAAAGGCGAAGTGGAGCAAGGAAAGCATGTTTAACAAATTGTGCTGGCAAAACTGGACGGCTACATGCAAAAAAATGGGCTTAGACCTCCACCTATCACCATGTACAAAAGTCAGATCAAAATGGATTAAAGACCTCAACATCAGACCAGAATCCCTAAGGTACATTGAAGACAAGGTTGGCAAAACCCTCCACGACATTGAAGCCAAGGGTATCTTCAAAGCTGACATGCCACTGGCCAAGCAAGTGAAAACAGAGATAAATAAATGGGACTATCTCAAACTAAGAAGCTTCTGCACCTCGAGAGAAACAGTGACCAAAGTACAAAGACAATCTACAGAATGGGAAAGGATATTTACGCAGTACCCATCCGATAAAGGGTTGATAACAAGGATATACAATGCACTGGTTGAACTCCACAAGAAGAAAACTGCCAACCCAATCAAAAAATGGGGTGATGACAAGCGTGAATCCAGACCCAGCAAAACCTCTTTCGGCATGGGCAACTCCTCGCAGAATGTCTCCAGCCTGAGAACTAAGCCTCGGCCCCGTGCCCGCCCAGGAGGGGAAAGGTATTTCTCTCTCTCGCCTCTTTCTCTCCGGGGATGAAGGGCGCGGTGGCCACCATATTAAGACGACCACAGATGGGATTTACGACAAAAACTGCAGCAAAAGGACACGAGGGTGCTCTTGGGAAGGTGGGAGGCACCGGCCCCTCCCACCGCCGAGATGTGATCCCGGGGGCCGCAAACATGTGCGGCCTCCGTGCAGCTGCACAAGCGTGAATCCAGACCCAGCAAAACCTCTTTCGGCATGTGCAAATCCTCGCAGAATGTCTCCAGCCTGAGAACTAAGCCTCGGCCCTGTGCCCGCCCAGGAGGGGAAAGGTATTTCTCTCTCTCGCCTCTTTCTCTCCGGGGATGAAGGGCGCGTCTTAATATGGTCGCCATATTAAGACGACCACAGATTGGGTTTTCAAGCCTGCAATGATCCAATATCTGGAAGAAATCTCCCTGGACTTAGTGTTAAAGTACAGAAATTCAAAGCCGCACGGCCGCTACTGCGGCCACGCGACCTTATTTGTCTTCACAGTAGGTCTGAATCTAGTGGGGTACTCCTAACAACAATAGTGAGGTTTGTGTTGAAATATTGAATGTAACCAAAGTAAACAGAATGTAAAATGAAACTTATCAGTTACAAGGTAGGGGGTGGGGGGGCGGGATGGGAGGTGTACTGTGTGGGTTTTTTTTTTGTTGGTGGTGGTATATGGGCACTGGTGAAGGGATGGTTGTTTCAGCATTGTATAACTGAGACCTAAGCCTGAAAGCATTGTAATCTTCCACACGGTGATTTAATAAAATAAAATTAAAAAAAAAATGGGGTGATGAAATGAACAGAAACTTTCCTAAAGAAGAAATCCGAATGGCTCAGAGGCACATGAGAAAATGTTCCACATCACTAATCATCAGGGAGATGCAGATCAACACAACCATGAGATATCATCTCACACCACAGAGACTGGCCCACATCCCAAAAAACAAAAACAACTGGTGTTGGCGTGGATGCGGGGAGAAAGGGACTCTTCTTCACTGCTGGTGGGAATGCCGACTGGTTCAGCCCTTTTGGAAAACAATATGGACAATTCTCAAAAAATTAGAAATTGAGGCAGTCTCAGTTTCGACCCGGGTGGCCATGCCTTTGCATAGCAGGTGGATGTGGAACGAGCAGGAACCAGAGACAGCTTTAGGATTTGGGGTTCCAGCAAGTGCTTGCAACCATGTATGGAGACTGTGAACTAAGCTTTTGCCCCACGCCGGCTAACGGAGGAAATATCCTTCCTTCTTGGTCTCTCTCCCCTCTGGGAGAAGGCGTGGTGTCCAACATTTTGTGGGTCCTTTGAGCAGGTATGAACTTTCGGCTCGGAAAAAAAAAAAAAGTGCTTTGAACTTGAAACAGCCGCGGGATACCGGGGCAGTCTCAGCCCGGGCCGGAGCTCGGCTCCGGCCGAGTTTCGACCTGGGTGGCCAGGCCTTTGAATGTGGATGTGAAACGAGCAGGAACCAGAGACAGCTTTAGGATTTGGGGTTCCAGCAAGTGCTTGCAACCATGCATGGAGAATGTGAACTAAGCTTTTGCTACATGCTGTTCCAGGAAGGGAAATGATTCATTTTCCAACTTAAATCTCCCTGGACTTAATTACTATAATACAGAAATTGTAAACTTTTTATCTCGTCATTCTCATCAGTGGAAAACTTATTATCAAATATTTCCTTGTTAATAGAGCTGTATTCTTGGGGGATAAATTCCAACAAAAATAGTGAGTCTGTTTTGAAACTCCAACAACAATAGTGAGTTGTGTGTTGAAGTCTGGAATGTAATCAAGGTAAAGAGAAAAGGAAGTGAAATTATCAGTCACGCACGGGGGAGGGTTGGGGTGTGAGGGGTGGGATGTATACTGTTTTTTTGTTTTTGTTTGTTTTTGTTTTTATTGGTGGTGGAATATGGGCACTGGTGAATGGATGGGTGTTTGAGCATTGTATAACTGAGATATAAGACTGAGAACTTTGTAACTTTCCACTTGGTGATTCAATAAAATAAATTTTAAAAAAAATTAGAAATTGAGCTTCCATTTGACCCAGTAATACCACTCCTGGGAATATATCCCGGAGAGGCAAAAAGGTATAGTAGAGATGGCATATGTATTTCTATGTTCATTGCAGCACTGTTTACAATAGCCAGAATCTGGAAAAAATCAGAGTGCCCCAAAACAGATGACTGGTTAAAGAAACTCTGGTACATCTACACGATGGAATACTATGTAGCCGTCAGAAAACATGAAGTCATGAAATTTGCATATAAATGATCAACATGGAAAGTATCATGTTGAGTGAAATGAGTCAGAAAGAAAGAGACAGACATAGAAAGATTGCACTCATATGTGGAATATAATGTAACTGAAAAGTACAAGTTGGCAATGATGCAACTTCTGGTAGATATCTCTCTGGACTTAGTTACTAAAATACAGAAACCCAAAACCGAGAGGCCGCTAAGTGTGGTCACTGGACCTCATATCTCTTCATCCTCAGCAATGGAAAACAAATTATCTAATGCTTCCTTTTCGGCAGGTCTGACTTTAGGGGAGAAACTCTCCAAACAATAATAGTGAGTTTTGTTGAAATATTGAATGCAATCAAAGTGAAAGTAAAGTGAAATTTATTAGTTACACAGGCGGGGGGGGGGCTAAGGGTGGGGGGCTAGGGGCGGGGGGGTTAGGGGTGTGGGGGTGCGGGGTGGAGCTATACTGGGATTCTTGGTGGTGGAATATGTGCACTGGTGAAGGGATGGGTATTGGAGCATTGTATAACTGAGATTTAAACCTGAAAACTTTGTAACTTTCCACATGGTGACTCAATAAAAAAATTAAAATTAAAAAAAATAAAAAACTGATAAAAAGAAACAAACAAACAAAAAAAGATGCTGAGTATTTTGAGATTTCAACTATATCTGAGTGTCTGTGCTACACTTTTCTTTAATTTTTCTAACCACTATGCAGCTGGGGGGTTGGAGTGATAGCACAGCAGGTAGGGTGTTTGCCTTGCATGTGGGAGACCTGGGTTCGATTCCTTTGCCCCTCTCAGAGAGCCTGGCAAGCTACCAAGAGTATCCGGCCCACAGGGCAGAGCCTGGCATCCACCCATGGCATATTCGATATGCCAAAAACAGTAACAACAGTCTCACAATGGAGATGTTACTGGTGCCTGCTTGAACAAATCGATGAGCAACGGGATGGATGACAGTGATACAGTGATACAGCTTGGAGATGTGTGTATATGTATATATATACATATATATATATAAATTTGTTAACATAGAAGAAAATCTTCTCTTGAGTGAAACTGAAAATACACTGAATGATAACTTAATAATCCCAGCATTTATAATCTGTTACCACTTTATCTAGTTAAGAATCATTATTTTGTGTGCTGGTCATAAGTGTGGTGTTAGAATTATGTCCATGAGAAACTGTTATTAGTAGTATTGAATACAAACAAAAGACAATCAATATTTTGTTAACATTATCTTATGATCAAGCTCTCAGTGGGAATGTATCTTTCACTGATAGTAGTGTAGGAATGTGCCCTACACTAGCAAATCTATAAATCTATTGGTTTACAAATGATGAGAACATATGACAATGCCATCATGCTGATAAAAGGATAGAATATTATTTATTCCATTGAAGCAGTTTCCATTAAATGGAAAAGTATTGTTCTAAGTATGGTTCAGCATTGTTGAACCAAGGCTGAATCAGCAGCTTTCAAGTGCCTGGGAAACTCAATCGTCTTTGAAAATTGAAGGGAAAGAGAATTGAATTGATAAAATCAGAATGATACTATTTCTTTTTAAAAGACAAAAAATGCACTAATTACGAAGGAAAAACACATGACTACATTAAAATTAGTAATAACTATTCAAAAAACAAGAATGCCATGCACAGAGCAAAAACACAAGTTGTTAAGTGATAAAAGACATTTGTCACACACTTTAGGAGCAGGGCTTCTATGAGGAGTTAAAACAGAACTGTAATCCTGTATAAAATAGACAAAACATTAAATATACACTTTGGCAAAAAGATCTCCAGTGGTAGTGAATATTTGAAAAATAACCCAAATCTCTTAAAAATGAGGGTGATGTAAATTAAACTATTAGATGCCATTATATACCCACCTGATAGACAAAAACAAACAAATTGGACCATATCTTATTGGTAGATCCAATTAAGAAAAACAATAACTCTTATCTACTGTAAAAAGCACAATTGAAAGCACTTTGACACTATATACAAATATGAAAGATCCATTTTCTCTGGGACACAGGATTTTCAGTCTAAAATAAAAAGATCAGGTGTACATGTTTGCTCATCCAGTGTTCCACTTAAAAATCTGAAAGATAGCTTTTTTTTTATCGGATATGAAAGACTTGAGCAGAGTGATAGAGAATTAGACAGCACATGAACATTTTCACAAAAAGAAAAATGATTGAAGTATAAGAAGGCAAGAGGAAGGAAGGAAGGAAGGAAGGAAGGAAGGAAGGAAGGAAGGAAGGAAGGAAGGAAGGAAGGAAGGAAGGAAGGAAGGAAGGAAGGAAGGAAGGAAGAATATAGAAGTGTAAGAATAAAGAAGAAGCCAGAGAGATAGTGCAGTGGGTAAGGCCCCGCCTTGCAAAAGGCCAACCTAGGTTCATTCTCCTGAGATGCACCTGGAGTGATCCCTGAGCAAAGAAACAGAAGTAAATCCTAAGCATCACCAGGTATGGCCCTAAAAGACAAAATAAAAATGAGTAAATGTGTAAATGTATTCTTTGCTGCATCTTAATGTATTTTGCTGGGGCCTGAGACTGATCTTTATTTGAAAGGCAATTTCACAAAGAAGATAGAAAATGACTTATTGGTGACTTCATTATTTTGTACAATTTTTACTTGTATTTCTAAGACCCAAGTGATGCTGATTCACCTAATTATTATTTTTCACTGATTTTCTCTAGTCATAAGCTTGATTCTATATAAGATCATTGATCTTATTAGTCAAAAAGAAGGAATGAAGTATGTTTTTTATATCCCAAGGAAATCATTATGTATATCAATGATGTAATAGAATTTCACCAGTACCTTGAGCTCTTTTGGAAAATGAGGGCTTTATTGGCAGCGTCTGTTTCGCCATAGCTTTAAATGTGGCACACAAACACATCTAAAAATGCCTACGACATGCAATTAATATTTATTGCAGCCTTCCACATATCCCTTCAATGGTGGGGCAGTGTGAGAGGGGTCCTAGGAACTTAGCTGTGGACGGCCACCTGGTGTTGGTGGAGAGTAACTACAGGTGTATGTTGAAGTTTAGGAAATAACATTTTTCTCCCTCATTCCATTTATAGCATGTGTTTTGAAATACTCTATACAGTAAGGCAGGCTGTACAACTCACCCTTCTTTATCTTTGTAAATTTAAAGTAGTCGTGGTAATATTTTAGCATTTAGAAAATCATGTTATAACTTTTCTACTATGTGTTTTGAGCTATTGTTTGACAATATATAATTATATAATATAGTATAAAGTTTTGACTTAGAAAATTATAGAAAGTTATTTCATTTCCTTTATTACATCTTTATTTAGTTATTCCTTTTCTTTCTGCCTCATACAAAGCACAGATAACACGACTTCTGAGAGTAATATTACCTGGCCCTCTCCCAATTCTGCCCCATAAACTCTGCTATTTTGAAGTTCATAGAACCATAATTGTATCATTTGGGATATAGCATGACTCCAACTCCTTCTATTCTTTGGGGAAAAGACTTATGTGCTTCAAAAAGAACACAGTGGATCATTCTCTAGCAACGTCGGCTCTAGATTCTAGATTGTGGGCGGTCACTTGCAGGAAGCACACTATGATTATTTTATATATATTAATAAGCTCAAGATTCAAGGTAGAGAACAGATTCAAGAACAGATACAGGACAGATAAGAACTTTTACCTTTGGTAAAAAGTTTATTATTTTTTTAAAATTCAGACATAAAAAAAACACCAGAAATGGTAACGTGGAATTCCTCATATTTGATCATTGAAATCAGGAACAACTTAATTCACTCAGTGGGTCTCACTTCAAAAAAACTCACTCAGGACCTGCTTTTCTTTTTTTTTAATTTTTTAAAAAAATTTTATTGAGTCACCGTGAGATAGTTACAAGCTTTCATGTTTGGGTTATAATCTCACAATGATCAAACACCCATCCCTCCACCAGTGCTCATTCCCCACCACCAATATCCTCGGTATACCCAACCCCGCCTTTCCCACCCTCCCCTTGCCTCTATGGCAGACAATATTCCCCATACTCTCTCTCTACTTTTGGGTATTATGGCTTGCAACACAGACACTGAGAAGTCATCATGTTTGGTCCGTTATCTACTTCCAGCACACATCTCCCATCCCGACTGATTCCTCCAGTCATCATTTTCTTAGTGATCCCTTCTCTATTCCATCTGCCTTCTCTCCTCCGCTCATGAAGCAGGCTTCCAGCTATGGGGCAGTTCTACTGACCTGCTTTTCTAAAGAGGTGATTTGGGATTAAAATGGATCTAAAATTAACATCTCTATGGCAATTTCTTTCACTCTCACAGTGTAATGGATGATGTTGTTGATGATTCACTCAGTTTTGGGAAATCACTTTTGTCACCCAACCTGTTTTTTTTCAGTGCTTTATGTCTCAGCCTTATGAATATTGAAAGAATAATGGAGATGCCTAGTGATAAGAAACCAGAGTAGGGGTTATGCATCTTTCTTTTGTCCTTGCCTCCCCCTGAATATTTGCAGAGCAGAGTAGATCAATTTCCTTTGGATAATTTAAGAAGTAGGACAGTGGAGATTATTGAGGATTGAGGCACACACTCTCACTTTTCGGACTAACTCATTAAATGTCTCAGTATCTCAGATTTGCCTATGAAGCAGCATATAAAATGGGAAGCGAGGAAATGTTAAAGAATATTTTAAAAATTGTGACTACTCTCTAATGGCTGGTGCGACTAGGAGTGAAGCGTTTTACAATGAAAATGGATGGATGCTTTCTGCCTTGCTGGAATGTCAGGAAGTGTAATTCATTAGTGGTTTGAAAAGTGCTTTGAGCTAATGGAATAAAAGGCACTGGAGAAATTTGAGCTAATATTATTAAAAATGAAAAATTGCAACCGAGAAACTTATTTCCCCCACAACACAGACATCAATATTGAGCCTAATATTGAGAAAACAGCCAGTTTGGGAACGGAAAATGCCAGTCAGTCACTGGGGCATTTTGTCTTGCTATTTCCAAATGACCAATTTGACTAATTTTATTTTCCCACTGAATTATATAAATCTGCTTCTTTGAAAAGCTAGATTTTTGTCATATTTGAGGTACAATAGATTGAAATTTACACTCAGCGCATACATCCTTCAACTATATTACCTTTCCTTTTCTTTGTAACTCTATCTTAATCTATATGGTCATATATATTCTTCTCAGCCTCTTCCCATATAATACCTGTAAATCATCTTTCACATCAATGATTTTCCTCAGTTTTAGAGACCGTGATATCCACAAAATAGCCACAGTAATTAAAATGAAATGTTACAAAGTTAATGTAACAGATATCAAGCATGTGCTCAGAGTTCTGAGAATGGGAGACGCATTTTTGCTTTGTTCACATTGAATTTTCCCACCATAATGTTGGTTGGGAATCAATGAGCACAATTAGGGCTTTTTGATATGGTAAACCTTTGAAACTATTCATTATTCTGTTAACAAAACCTTGCTAATTTTCTTCTAAATTAATGTACTCCTGTTGTGATGTAGATTATGTTTTTATAATGCAACTCAGTCGCTTTCACTTTCCTTTGTTTATTGATTTCAGTTTCTTTGTTCATCCTATCATTCAGGTGAGTAATAAACTAGAATAACTTTCAATAATCCTTTATCAAAGAAGCCTAGTTTTTCTCAGTGACAATAGCTTCATATTACATCTCCCTTTTAATGTATCATCGAAATGCAAAGATCAAAGTAATTAATAATATACACCTTTAAATGCTCCTACTAAGACCTTTTGAACTAGTAAAGGTGGTCATAATTTTTTTCTTCCTTCTCTTAAAATTATGGTTCATATCTTCTGTCATATTTTTAACACAACTCATATTTTGTCATTACTTTGTAATGCAATGTAAAGTGCCAGCAGCAATGGAAGAAAGTGCACATTAGCGAGTGCAGACATATATTATGTCAGTGCTTCCAGCCAAATTAACAACTCTACATGGGGAACAGAGAGGAACAAAGGTTAAGTGTTTGTCTTTCAATAAAATTTAAACCTAGGATGAACTGCTCTGAGCCCTTATGCAAAAGTGGGATTGACTCGTATGAATTCATGGATACATGATAATCATCTTTTATTATTTTTGTTTTCATTATTTCTCAGTTTCAGAGAGAGAACTTGCTCAGGTATAGAATTAAGCATCAGGATTGGGATGCACTCAGGAAGGAAATCCTTTCTTTCTTTCTTTCTTTCTTTTTTTAAAGAGGCGGGGCACACCACCCAGTGATGTTCAGGGCTTACTCCTGGCTCTGGCTGTGTGCTCAGGAAGGACTCATGACAGTGCCAGGGTATCTATGGATGCTAGAGTTTGAACCTGGGGCATGCAAGGTCAACACCCTACCTGCTGTACTATCTCTTGGGATTCAAGGAGTCATTTGTTTCATTTGTTTCTCCTTTTGTTTACTAAATTAAGTCACTGTGAGATATAGTTACAAAGTTGTTCACAACTGGGTTTTAGTCAGACTCTTTAAGCTGGTTTTTGTTGGGGGGAAGAGGAGGGAGCCATTGGATGTGGCTTTCCAAGAAGAGGATTTCTTTATTCTCATCTCACTGCTGTCATTGGAGGAAGTGGGGAGCCACAGAAGGGAAGGTGCCTACAGAGGGAGCCCCCATGTGTAGCCAAATCCGTGGTCATTGCAATTCTGTTCTTCTACCCAGGTTTCTCAGATTCTTTATCTATTTTTGCTGAGAATTTCGAGAGAAGACAATTGTAAAGAGGTTTGACTTATGAAATGCTAGGGAGGCGAGAGAGAGAGAGAGAGAGAGAGAGAGAGAGAGAGAGAGAGAGAGAGAGAGAGAGAGAGAGAGAGAGAGAGAGAGGAAAATAAGTTCCATGGGTCTGTCCAGAGAATAAAGAATTAAGTTGGGATGCAGGAACTCTGAGCTCTGAGAACTGGAGAGTGCCTTATAAAATTAAAAACAAAAAGAGAAACACTCAGACCAGTGGAGAGCTGGGAAGTCCTACTCCAAAGCTATTTTCTGTGAGATATTTCAAGTTTTATTGCTCCAGTGTTAAGAAGGTATTGTGGAGTCACCTCTTAGTGGCTCTATGAAGCATCATTAATGACTCAAGCTGGTTCTGACTTCATAAAGTTTATTGCCAAGACCCCTCATTCCTTTCTGCCTTCTTTACCATTTAAAACTTTGTAAAAATTTTTATTATTTTGCACCCCCAATTGTTTTTTCTCTTGTCTGTGTTTCTCTTTCCATCCTTTACTTTCTTTCCTCTAACCTTTCCCCCCATTTGGTGGAGTAAAAAAAAACACAACAGAATTATCTGTCATAAAACAAACAACAACAACAAATAATAATAATCCTCATAAAGGCGGAAATGGCAGAGCCTGAGCTGTAGCATGGCATGTAGGGGACTTCCCGTGCTCCTGGCCAGCAAAGTGTAGGGTTCTCCCAGCCCGCCAGGAGTGATCCCTGAGCACAGAGTCAAGGGGGAGTAAAGCTGTCCTGGGATATCCTATGCCCACTCAAAACTAACTGAAAAGTCTGTCAGGGATGAAGTTTAAAGCACCATAGCACTGTCACTGTGGCACTGTCATCCCATTGCTCATCGACTTGCTCGAGCAGGCACCAGTAATGTCTTCATTGAGAGAGTTGTTGTTACTGCTTTTGGCATATCGAATACGCCATGGGTAGCTTGCCAGGCTCTGCCATATGGATGGGATACTCTTGGTAGGTTGCCGGGCTCTCCAAGAGGAACAGAGAAATTGAACACAGGTCGGTGGCATGAAAGGCAAACACCCTACCCGCTGTGCTATGGCTCCATCCCAAATTATAAATTACATTTATAAATTATGTCACTTGTCATCCCGTTGATCTTTGATTTGCTCGAGTGGGCACCAATAATGTCTCCATTTGTCCCTGTCACATGCTAGTGTAGCCCAGAGGTATCTGTTCACTCCAGGAATACAAAGAGCCTCAAAACGTTTGTTCAGGGTTTTGATGAAGAAGTCTGACCATCTCATAGGTGGGTGGCCACATGGTCTTCTGACATCCCGTGGAATCCCGTCGGTAACGTCTCTAGTCCAGCAATTGTCTCTAAATCACATTATGTGTCCGGCCCATCTGAATTTTGACACCTTGGCAAACGAGACAGCGTCCCTGATTCTTGATCATCTCCATGAAAGTTGGAACTCTGGATTCTTATCTTACTTGAGTGAAATGTAATATTCCAAGCATAGCTCTTTCGATTTCTTTTTGGAAGATTCGAATAGCGTTCTCATCCTGTTTTCATAGGGCTCAGGTCTTTGAGGCATATGTTAGTGCAGGAAGAATAGTGGAGTCAAAAAGATGTGCCCAGACCTGAAGTTTCTTAGTCCTCTTAAACAATTTCTTCAATGCTCTTGAAGGTGTTCCATGCTGCTCTTCCTCCTGCGCAGTTCTGGCACCAAGTCGTTCCTCATGTTGAGTTCTCAACCCAGGTACACTTAGCTGCTGCATTCAGAGATGTTCGTTCTATTGAGAAATGGAACGTCAGGGACTAGTTTGTTTTTCATGAACATTGTTTTTGTGAGATTCAGCTGCAGTCCAAACTTTCGACACTCACAGTCGAAGTCAGCCAGAATTTGTGCCTTTTGGCTAACGTTTGGTGTTATTAGAATGAAGTCATCTGAGATGCAGAGGTGGTGTAGTTGTCGACCATCTATCTTCACTCCCATTGCTTCTCATTCCAGTCGTCACATGACATTCTCAACGGTGGCACTGAAGAGTTTTGGTGAAATGGTATCACTCTGCCAAACCCCTCTTTACATCAATAATCACTTCTTTGTAGAATAGTGAGATCCTAGTGGTGAATCCACAATACAGCTTGCGGAAGATTTTGATATACTGAGTTTGAATGTCCTCTTTGGCTAGGGCTTCGATGACCGCCTCAGTCTCAGCAGAATCAAAGACCTTCTTTAAGTTGATGAACGTTAGACAGAGCGGTATCTTGAACTCTCACGAAACTTCAATGAGTCTGGTCACTGTGTGAATATGGTCTATCATGCTGAATCCCCTTCAGAACTCGGCTTGCTCGCATGGTTGTCCTTCGTCTAGTGTTCTGCCTATTCTATTCAGGATGACTGGAATGAACAACTTGTAAATGACAGACAACAGGCAAATAGGGCTATAGTTGCCGGTGTCATGGATGTCTCCCTTCTTGTACAACAGAATGGTCCTTCTAGTTTTCCACTGGGATGGAACCTTGCATACAGACAGGTAGTGTGTGAAGAGTCGAACCAGTGTATTGACAAGTACTGGTGGCAGATTCGGTGTGTTCGGCAGATACAAGTGTTCAGGCCTGACCTTGTCTGGACCGGGTGCTGTATGCATCTTTACCGATGAAATGGCTTGTTGGATTCCAGAAGAAAGGACATTGAGAATGATATATCCATTCTGAGGAATTTGGTATGTGGGTAGGTGGATGTGGCTGTTGAACTGATCCAAGTAGAAGTTGTGAATAATCCTCTCCATTGCCCTTTTGGAAGATGTAATAGATCCATCAGGACATCGGAGGGCAGTCATCTTGGTCTTGTAGTTGGCGAAGGATAAGCGAGTGTTGTGAATACTTTTCCCGGCTTCTGCTGCATCGGCCAACATTGCTGCTCTTCTCTCTTTGAGGTCTTCCTTTATCAATTCTCTGCACAGCTTTGCAAGCTTGGATGTTAGTTTGTGATTGCCTGAGCCCTGTGCCAAACCACGTTGGCGAATGAACTCGAGAGTTTCCGAAGAGAGGCATCTGTGGCTATTCCATTCTTGGCATTCCTCACACAGTCATGGAGGTACTGAACCAGTGAATAGTATTCCTTGTCGATGTTATCAACGACGGCATCTTCCCACATTGCCGCAATAGTGCCAAAGAGCTCCCAGTTAGTGGTCATTCTGGGAGTTCTCTTCTTAAACGTAAACTTCGCAGTCTTTTCTCCCACTCTGTGAGGTAGAATTTTGCACAAAGGAGATGGTGGTCAGATCCCATTTGGAATTTTGGGACAACAGTGACATTGGTCAGGTAAAACCATCGATTGAATATGATGTGGTCAATTCCATTGTGGAACTATCCACTGCAAGATTTCCATGTCCAATGTTTAGATTCGGCCTTCTGGAACTGTGAGTTACCATGGATGGTCTTGGTAAACATGATGAACTCAGATAGTCTCTCACCCTGTTTGTTCCATTCTAGGCCATGGGTCCCAATATGGAGTTTTTCAGGTGAACTTCTCAGTCCTATCTTGGCATTAAAATCACCAACAATGATCTTGTAGAAGGTGTGGTCTTTATAGAACGTCTCCAGCTCCATGTAGAACTTCTCAATTTCTTCTTCATTGTAGTTGGATGTTGGTTCGTAGACAATGAAGATAGAAACTGCTGGCAGTGAGCCACATCTATTCAAGCATAATTGCCCGATTCACATTGTTAGGCATTCAAATGAATCAATGCTCATGGCCAAGGTCATGTTGACAAAAGCACCGACGCCATCAACGCCTCTGTTGTCACATGTTCTGAGGAACAGTTCTTTTCCAGTGTCGCCTCTGTTGTCACATGTTCCGAGGAACAGTTCTTCTCCAGTGCCGAAAACAGCGTGATGTGATTGATGCCTTCTCGTTTTGGTCAGACCAATGATGTCCTGCTTTATCTTCTGTGATTGCACCATCAGGTCTTCAATGGATGCTTCCAATGCCAGCGTACGTGCATTGAAAGTACAGACAGTCATTTTAGTCCTTCGTTTTGGCAGTCTAGTTCATCTCTGAGATTTTATCAGCCTCTCCTTGCTCATCCTTCTTAAGGCTGCCATATTAGGTGCTCTTTCAGTGTCAGGAAAATGAGGCCCATTGTTGTTACTGTTTTTTGCATATCGAATACACCTCGGGTAGCTTGCCAGGCTCTGCCATGTGGGTGGGATACTCTCAGTAGCTTGCCGGGCTCTCAGAGAGGGATGGAGGCTTTTAGAGTGGCCTCTAATTGCCCTTACAGCTGTTCCCATGGTTCACGCCATATTTGAACCCCATCAAATGTGATGCAGAAATTATGAAAAATGGGTATTTAGTGTCTTATGGTGGGTATTCAGTGTCTTATCATGGCCGAGCGGTCGGTAGCTGTGGTAGTGGAGGTACAGGAGGTCAGCCGATGAGGTATTTATATGGCGCCGGTAGGGTGGGTCATCTGAGTTTGATCTCCGGGGCACCGGAGATTGGAGGAGGCAGACAGAGGATCTTATTTCCTGGTCTCATTGAGCCTGGAGTCCAAGGTCACAAAGTTCTGCTTTACCTGGTTCTGAGGGGCTTCACTCGTGCTTGAGGTTTGGTCCGAGTGTCTGGAAAGCCGCCTATTTATAAAATTTATAAATTACGGTGTACATTTTATAAATGTGATTTTTTGTAAAGACGCTGAAAATTCAGTTTACAAGTATTCTTGCGTCCTTTGTCTTTGGCCTGTTGCTCTTTTCCTTTCGTGTGGTCATCTCCAAAGATATCACATGAATCTCGGAAATATCAACTGAAGAGTCAGAGAGGATGGGAGTGAGAAAGACTTTAAAGCCTGGTATTTAGAAATCTGGTGGTGTCAAGAGGCTGATGGTGAGATTAAATTGAATTGATTTACACAAAAATTGGATACATGGTACCAAATAAAATGTCAAATGCAAGAGGAGAATTGCAAAATCTGTAGGCACAATAATTGCATAAAGAAATAATAATGGCTTTCACAGCAAGGGGCTAAGAGTTTCTGACTTTAGCTTACTTACCCCTGTAACAGAACAGAAATAAGGACCAGTGGAATAAGTGTCACTTAATATTATTTTGATAAAGCTGAAAACCTGAAAGTATCAGGATTTTGCTGAGCAAAGAAGCACCACGCTTTACAGAAACATTTCTAATGGTTACCTAGATGTACTCAGAGTTCTACATTGTCCGGGGTACTTTGACTTTTCTATTTGTTGTTCAGTTTTGGTGCTCAGGGTTATCACTCAGAGCTCAGGACTCCAGGCTCAGGGTTTACACTGCTGGGCTCATGCAGGGTGCCAGGTTGGCCATATGCAAGGCCAGTCACCCACCTGCTGTACTATCAGTCCACTGTTCCATCTTAATTAATCACTGTATCACTGTTGTCCAGTTGTTTATCGATTTGCTCAAGCGGGCACAAGTAACATTTCCTTTGTGAGACTTGTTGTTACTGTTTTTGGCATATCAAATATGCCACAGGGAGTTTGCCAGGCTCTGTCCCTCGGGCGGGATACTCATGGTAGCTTGAAAGGGATGGAGGAATCGAACCTGGGTCAGCTGTGTGCAAGGCAAACACCCTGCCTATGTGCTATCACTCCAGTTCATTCTTAATTAATTGTCTCAATTATTTTGAAAAGCAAACAATGGAAGAATCTCATTTTAACAGAAGAGAATATTAATGCAGAACAAAATCACAGAAGCAAGTGCAATGTTTTCCCCTTTTCTCTAAAACTAGAACCCTCAAACTGTTTTCCGAACCCTGCATTCACTTACTGTTCATGAAGCAGAACTTTATGCCTCAGACTTTTGTGCATGGGCACCATCAAAGATTTCTCAGAGGACATTTCTCAAGAGAAGAATGTCAAGCTCAAAATTGTGTGTGGGGAAATATCCAGAAGGGTATGGAGGAGGTGTGAGTGGCCTTGAGAGGAACAAGGGACCATCTTGAGGGAAAATGAGATAAAAAGACAAAGATGGATTTTGCGAGGACCGTAGACAAGAAACATATAGGAGCTGAGCCCACCTGAGAGAGAGGATTGGTGCTAGTGCAAAGAGGTGAGTGACATTGACATACATGAATAATTCATTCTAAGTTAGCAAAAGCACCATTGGTTCTGCTGGCACTCGTATTTTTAAAGTCAATTTTCATAAATTCAGAGAGTTAAATCTTATGTTAGTAATTGGCATGATGGAATTTGAACTCTATTCCTTCAGAAACAAATTATTTTGGAGATGGAATAAATACCCTAATAAACTCCAGTTTGACTAATTTGAAATCTGTGATTACTTGAACTGGGTCTATTAGTTGGATATTCTGTACCATCTGTAGAAAATAATTACTCCTTAGGCAGATTACTAATAAAGGCCGACCAGCATTGTCCTCAAACCTCAAGGAAATTAATTGTTTTTGTGTTTTCTGAAACCACTTGAACTACAGCCACTGGCATATGATTAATGTTAAAAAAATACAAAAGTTTCATTAATATTGCAATGAGAATGTTTTACAATCTCCCTTTGGAGATAATTGAGTTATATAACACATTGTATATGAGCTAAAATAGTGTTCACATTCCTATATTCTGGATATTTCACTCTGCCTAATTATTCTCAATTAATGTGAGTTTACTGACACTGCAAAGCTATATATCAAATCCATAAAATATTTTTATTTTTCTAACATTCCACATACTCCAAGAGCCCTAAATTTAAGCAAAGTTAACAAGTTTGCAGAAGTTCAGATTCATTTCGGAAAGTTTTAACTGACTCCAATTTACCTGAATATATTTTATATTATGAGATCCTATGGCAAAAAAGTCAAGAAACCTTGACCTTTAAGGTGATTTAATTCATTTTACCATAAATAATTCTGCTCCCTAAATACAATGTTGTTCCTGTTGAATGCTAACTCCATGTTTATTGACCTACCTGGGGTCAGACAGGTGTAGGGTCGCAATCATAGACCCTGAGGCGTCAACAACAGTAACTGCAAGCTCACTGCTTTAGGAGTGGTTCCCTCCCAGTTTTCTGTTGGCGTGCATATGAAATTGGCTTCAAAGGAAAATCAAAGCCAGCTGACTAACTTCTCGGAAAGGGAAGCACAGTTAGCTGCCTTTTGATTTGCTATATTGTCTGGATATTGAGGGTAATTTTATGCATATATTTCAGAAGAGCTGGACTCCACACCAGGCTGTTTTCACTCAGGGTGCTCCAGAGGGGGACGGGCGAGAACCCCTCTCGGCCCCAAGGGACCCAATCCTAGCAGCTGACCTTCACTACCCAACCACCGCCATTATAAGACACTTACTTCCTACTCATTTTCCATAATTACCACACCATATTTGATGATTTGCTTGAGCAGGCCCAGTAATGTCTCCATTCGTCCTAGCCCTCAGATTTTATTTTATTTTTTTTAATTTTTAATTTTTTGGTTTTTGGGTCACACCCAGCGATGCACAGGGATTACTCCTGGCTCATGCACTCAGGAATCACTCCTGGCGGTGCTTGGGGGACCATATGGGATGTTGGGAATCGAACCCTGGTTGGGCTATGCACAAAGCAAACTCCCTACCCACTGTACTATTGATCCAGCCCCATAGCCCTGAGATTTTAGAAGCCTTTCCTTACTCGTCCTTCCCAACAATGCCTCACTGGAGGCTGAATATAATGTGTATTCTCCTGAAAGAGTCTATACATTATATATACATATACATTATATATACATATATACATATTATATATTATATATAAAGATCACTATCACAAACAGAAAAAAATCAAAAATATCTTTTGGCAAAAAAGATAAAGGTAAAAAGTTTAAATTTATTTTATTATGATAATGTAATATACCCATAGGCTTGTTGGGCTCTCTGAGAGGTATGTGTATATATTTATATTTATATATATAACTTCTGAGTTTGTAAAAAATATATTTTATATATATCTCGGAGAGCCCAGCAAGTTACTGAGAGTATTCGGCCTGCACGGGCAGAGCCTGGCAAGCTACCCGTGGTGTATTCAATATGCCAAAAACAGTAACAATAGGTCTCATTCCCTGACCCTGAAAGAGCCTCCAGTAATTGGGAAGGATGGGTAAGGAGAGGCTGCTAAAATCTCAGGGCTGGGAGGAATCAAGACTTTACTGGTGCCCGCTTGAGTAAATCGGCAAACAAAGGGATGACGGTGATACAGTGATTGCAGAAGAGAACCTGAAGGCAATCATGTTTCTGGGGATCCCAAAGTGGTGATTTCAATTCACTGTACCCACTAGGGGCGGATTCCTCTTATGTTTGTTCGTTGTCCTTATTCTTTTTCCCGTCTCTTTGTTGTTGTGGTGGTGCTGAGGCTTGCCCAGTTGGTTTCAGGGCTCCCACACTGCTATGTGGTTTGTGGAGATGACACTCCGCAAGGGGGGATTTATAGCGGCAGTGCCACTGAGTTCATATGTGATAATGTGGGATGTGCTGGGGATTGGATTTATGCCCTTGAGCCTGCAAGGCAGACCCTGTTTCCCAGCCACATTTCTGAGCTTCATATGTACATTTGGAATGTAGCTGTCTAGCCTCTCTGCTATAACAACAACATGATGCAGTAGATCTGTTATATTAATTTGGTCATGAGAGGAGTAAGCTTATATTAGAAAATAGTATTGACTTGATTCTTTATGTGCCTGATCCATTTATTTACTGTTATTGTTTAATTATTTAAAAAATTAAAATAACTGCTTACGCACATGTTGGAGACTAGTTTCATTTTCTTATATATTTATTTTAAGCTTTATTCTTGGGTGCCTCTGCGTCTGATACCAAGAAAATATTACACAAATGATTCTGTGACTATCCACATTCAACATCTCCTGTTGCCTGAAGGCTTCCAAGTGGAATTTACCATTATATCTAGCTTAGATTCTTGCCTTATTTTAATTGTACCCAGAGATTTTTATGAAACCATGTCATGTTGTCACAAATGGCCTCCCTACCGAACTTTGCCTTGTCAAAATAAATTTTTCATTCATAAATATTTCAATGAAAACCAAAGACTGCTTATAAATGATTGATTCTGTATAGTTCACTGACCTTTCCTGTGAAGCCTTTTTATTAAAATTAGAGTAACCCATTCAAATCTAACCATTAATTGTTAATAATGTCCTGATGGAAACGTAGGTTTCTCTAAAACATGAGAAATTAAATTGGTAGTTATAATGATATATTGAAATGAAGGAGGGTCACTCCAGTTCAGTACTCATTCTCAAGCCCAGCACTACACAAAAGCATATTATGGTTTTTAAATTAAATCAGAGTACCTTTGTGCCTAGAAGTATTTTATATAATCTAGAGAGGACCAGAAACAAACAACTAAGGAAACATTTGTCACTGTATCACTGTCATCCCGTTGCTCATAGATTTGCTCGAGTGGGCACCAGTAACATCGCCATTGTGAGACTTGTTATTACTGTTTTTGGCATGTTGAATACGTCATGGGGAGCTTGCCAGGCTCTGCCATGAAGGTGGGATACTCTCGGTAGCTTGCCGGGCTCTCTGAGAGGGACAAAGGAATCGAACCCAGGTCGGCTGCGTGCAAGGCAAATGCCCTACCTGCTGTGCCATTTGAGAGGTTGGAAATTAACAGGTTATTTATGGAACAAAATTTTTTTTTTTTTTTGCTTTTTGGGTCACACCCAGCGATGCTCAGGGGTTACTCCTGGCTTTGCACTCAGGAATTACTCCTGGCAGTGCTTGGGGGACCATATGGGATGCCGGGGATCAAACCCGGGTCGGCCGCGTGCAAGGCAAACGCCCTACCCGCTGTGCTATCGCTCCAGCCCCTGGAACAAAATTTTTGTGTTGAAATATGACATTGTGGCTAAAATGATAGCTCAGTGGACTGTATTCATGGTTTGCACGCTGGAAGCCTTAGATCCCTTTTACTGCCTAATCCTCCAAAGCAGGGTAGGAAGCAGTCATGGAACAGCGCTAGGTGAGATCCAAACACTCCATTCCCTGCCAAAGAAAGGAGTCTCCATTGCTATTTTAGTTGGGCATCTAAAAATAATCCCCACTACACAACCAATCGCCACATTGCCTGAGAGTTGAAACATTTTGATATTACAGAAAATCAATCAATCATGGTTAAAATGAGGACAAAATTTTTTAAAGCAAACTTTATGCCCTTTGCTATTATATCGAATGTTTACTTTTTAAAATTTGAATCAGGAATGGGGGCACCTGGAGAGATAACACAGCCGACCAAGTGCTTGCCTTGTATGCAGCTAGCCTAGGTTTGACCCCTGGCATCCCATATGGGCCCCCATGCACTGCCAGGAGTAATTATTGAATACAGACATAGAAGTAATTTCTGAGCATCACTGGTGTGGCCCAAAACCAAACCAAACCAACAAAATACCCCCCGTTTATGCTTATAAATTCTTTAGAAATTTTCACAGTGCTTGAATGATTCTGTGGGAGAGAATCTCTTAATCAGTGTCCAGGGCTCAAGAGGCCAATCCCTGTGATTCTTGACCAATCAGCCTGACAGTTCAATACAAAATCTCCTGACAGTGTCAGGAGCTTCTAGAAGCTTCTAGGGAATACTCCTGACAGGTTCTCCAGGTCTACACCAAGGATGCTCAGAGCTCCACATGATGCCCGAGATAAAACTGGGGCTGGTTGTGGGCACAGCAAGCGCCTTAACCCTTGTACTATCTCTCCAGACCTTTGAAAAGTACACATTGACTTTTAAAAAAATCTAGACACAAAAGAAAGTAAAACTCAAAAAATTAATAATAATAAAACAATTTCACCAGCCACACACAACTTTAGCATGGATATTTTCTCTATTTATTCTTATATTTAAGTTTCACAGTTTATTCAAGGCAATGAGTAGGACATTGTCAGAAGCACAGCACTAGGATGCAATATGAAGACGGAGGCTCTGCTCCGCAGAAGCTAAATAGCCTTGTTAAGAAGACAGGTCGCCGGCAGCCACTCCCACGTCCCATCTTGACACTTTGAAGCTCATTTACCAGCCTTGTTCCAGTGACTCATAAATAAATCTTGAAAGAGACCAACTAATCACAAACATTTCTTAGATACCCAGTTCCAGCTGAGATCTCTGGGGTGGTCTCAGGAGAGGGGTGGGCCAAGTTCCCGCCCTTCCTGCACGTACCCCCTAACAGTTGCTGCAATATCTCCAGCCAAACTTCCAAGGAAGATATTCTGGAGTTTCCAGAGGGTCATCTCCAAACTCTACAATACTAACATCCCCATAGGAGCACTCCAGATTGGATGCAGATAGAACATAGGAACCGACTCATCTCAATTAACAAAAATACTAACCCAGAAGGCTTACCTTGCAACAACAGTTCAGCAAACCCTCAGACAAGGACTTAATGTGCCCATGGTGAGATGTAATAATTTGACAAATTTTCTTTCACTGAAGTATTTCTTTGATAATTTTTTTGGACATTTAGTTGTAACAAGCAATATAAAAGAAATTATTTTGAGCCCACTAAAGGGGTAGGCTTGAGGGTGGCTGGGAAAATAAGTAGGGTGGTGGTGGTGGGATTGGTATTGGAATATCGAATGCCTGTAAGAAACTATCATGGACAACTTTGCAAACTACGGTATTCAAAGGTATTCAAATAAAGTGCAGGTTGGGGGGCATGTAAAAAAAGACCAGTTACAGGACCAGAGAAATAGTACAGCAGATTGGGTGCTTGCCTTTCATGCGGCCGATCTGGGATAGATCCCTTTTATCCCATATGGTCCCTGAGCCCACCAGGAGTGATACCTGAGCTCAGAGTCAAGAGTAAGTCGTGAACAAGACTGGGTGTGGCCTAAACATCTATATATTTTTAGAGTACAAGTTTCTGTTGTATAGATACATGAAGAATGCTGAAACTTTGGAGTTGGTGATGTAGACAATACTGTCATGGAAAGGGTTTGAAGATGAAGATCCTTTGCTGTGATGATTAGGGGTGCGTGGCTTGGGAAAGAAGGTAAGCTTAAGTTGTCAGTGGAATATTTAACCTTTGTTCCCCTATTTCCCTGTGAGTGCCTTAGATTAATGTAACAGCTACAGGTCACCTCCATGGCACATCACAGGAGCCCATAGTGCTTCTGTGTCTACCATGAGTATTACATAAATGGACTATTTCATAGTTGACGTTCTTCGTTCGTATCTGCATTCTTCCTTGCAATTCTCACTTTTTCCAGGCAAGCTGGTTGATTTCCAATACTAGGCACTTGCATCTTTGTGCATAAGGGTGCATCTCTGTCCATCCATGACACAGGCCAGAAATAATGGAAATAGGCATCCCAGCTGAACCCTTCAGTAAACGGCCAATGGAAGGTGGTGGGATAGTATGTAGATAATATTTCCAGGATATTACCTACACTATCTTCCAGAAGTCCCTAGTGGAAATGTGACTTAGTTACAGTTAGTTTAAAACTCTGGCTAGTTAACTGTTTACAATAGCCAGAATCTGGAAAAAACCCGAATGCCCTAGAACAGATGACTGGTTGAAGAAACTTTGGTCCATCTATACAATGGAATACTATGAAGCTGTTAGAAAAAAGGAGATCATGAATTTTGCATATAAGTGGATCGGCATGGAAAGTATCATGCTAAGTGAAATGAGTCAGAAAGAGAAAGACAAACATAGAAAGATTGCACTCATCTGTGGAATATAGAATAACAGAGTAGGAGACTAACACCCAAGAATAGAAGAATAGTAGAAATAAGTACCAGGAGGTTGACTCCATGGCTTGGAAGCTGGCCTCACATTCTGGGGAGAGAGCAACTCAGAGAAGGGATCATCAAGTATAATGCGGTTGGAGGCCATGCAGGGGAAGGATGAGGTGGGCTGAATGTAGACTAGAGACTGAACACAGTGGCCACTCAACACCTTTATTGCAAACCACAACACCTAATTAGAGAGAGAGAACAAAAGGAAATGCCCTGCCACAGTGGCAGTGTGGGGTGGGGGGAGATGGGTTTGGGGAGGGTAGGAGGGATGCTGGGTTTACCGGTGGTGGAGAATGGGCACTGGTGAAGGGATGGGTCCTCAATCTTTGTATGGGGGAAACATGAGCACAAAAATGTATAAATCTGTAACTGTACCCTCACGGTGATTCACTAATTAAAAATAAATGAATTTTAAAAAACTCTGGCTAGTTTCAGGCTTAATAGAACATTGGGTTGGAATTTCTTTCTCCCTTTCTTTTTTTTTTGTTTGCTTATTTTGGGGTCTGTGCTACTGCTTATTCCTGGGTTTGTGCTCAGCGGTCACCCCTGGCACTCAGGGACCATATGTGGTGCTGGGGTATCAAACATTGGTCAGTCATATCTAATGCAAATGCCTTCCTCCTGTATTATATCTCTGACCCTAAGGACTAAACTCCTTGTTGGAGTTCTCCTTGACCATTTTCACTACCCTTCACATTTTGAATCTCACACTTGAATCTATGAAACTTCAGGAGAAACTGCTGGAATCCAAAAAATGCAGCATTTTTTTAAAAAAAAATCACTTTCCCACCCTCTACATACATTTTGCCTTTCAAAGCTTAAGATAGAAAATTATATATATTAAATGCAAGATTATTCGGCAATGTCCCTTTCTGCAAAACAAGCTTTTAGAGATTGAAGGCATCTTAGAGGTCATGGAATCCAATTGCCTTCTAACAGGTGCTATTGGTATCCTGCCTGTATCTTTTTGGTTCTCAATGGAAATAGCTCTCATAAGCTTAGGTGGTTTCTTCATTTTTTATACTCTGGTGGTAAAATCAAGATTAAGAGTCCCTAAAGCAGCTGGTAAACAATAAAAGACATATATTCTATACAATCCTCCCTCCCTCCTTCCTTCCTTCCTTCCTTCCTTCCTTCCTTCCTTCCTTCCTTCCTTCCTTCCTTCCTTCCTTCCTTCCTTCCTTCCTTCCTTCCTTCCTTCCTTTCTTCCTTCCTCCCTTCCTCCCTTCCTTCCTTCCTCCCTCACTTCCTTCCTCTCTTCCTTCTTTTATTCCTTCCTTCTTTCCCTTCCTCTCTCCTCTTTTTTCTTTCCTATTTTCCTTCCTTCCATCCTCCCTCTTTTGCTCCTTCCCTTCATCTCACATTTCTCTTTCTTTCTTTCTTTCTTTCTTTCTTTCTTTCTTTCTTTCTTTCTTTCTTTCTTTCTTTCTTTCTTTCTTTCTTTCTTTCTTTCTTTCTTTCTTTCTTTCTTTCTTTCTTTCTTTCTTTCTCTCTCTCTTTCTTTCTTTCTTCTTCCTTCTTCCTTCCTTCCTTCCTTCCTTCCTTCCTTCCTTCCTTCCTTCCTTCCTTCCTTCCTTCCTTCTTCCTTTCTTTCTTTCTTTCTTTCTTTCTTTCTTTCTTTCTTTCTTTCTTTCTTTCTTTCTTTCTTTCTTTCTTCTTCTTTCTCTCTTTCTTTTTCTCTCTCTTTCCTCTCTCACCTCTCTCTCTTTCACTCTAGAGATGCTCAGGGTTGGCTCCTGGGTCTGTGCTCATGGAGCAGCTCAGGGGACCAAATATAGTACCACTTTCTCTCACTTTCACACCTAGAGATGCTCAGGATTGGCTCCTGGGTCTGTGCTCATGGAGGATCTCAGGGGACCAAATATAGTACCATGGATTGAATCAGGGCCTTCTGTGCACAAGGCAATTCCTTAACTTTTGTACTCTCTGGTCCCAATAGATAAATCTGCATACTGCTCATTGCCTTTTAAGGAAGCTCAAACTGATACCAAGAAAGTGGAAGTTAGCTGTGAATAGGTTTATGTCATTTGTGGGATTATAGAGATTCTTATACATATATAATGTGCATCTCACTTTTTTTAGTTAGGTATTTTCTTAATGTGTGATTTTGTGCAATATATGTATATATTTTTAAAAATTATGACTTTCTACCATATAAAGTAACTATGATTTACCTAACCACATCTAATGCCATGCCTTTTGGCTGATGCATCTAGGAAGCATAGAATTTCATTGAGAGAAAAATGTTTTACCAGAAAAATTTCTGATTCTATTTGAGCTAATGATTATCTGTTGCTTTTATGAATATCAAAGTCCACCTTCCTATGCATGCATTTATGAATACCAGATGGACTTTTTTTGAATGATAGCACAGTAAAATAATGGCAACCCATTAAGGTCATTAAGGGAAGACTGTGTGGAATTTATGATCAGTGGGCTGCCACTTATGCAATCAACTAGGATTCATAAACTACAAGATAATCTGACACTGATTTGATTTCTGATCTGAGTGAATGCGGAGGAACCTCTACATCTGTAGACACACCGGGTTTCCCAGGCTCTTTTCCTACGCTGTCCATTTTGCTCCCATCGATTATTAGCTCCACTGCATTATTCAGGGATAAAATTAATTACTAACCGCTAGGTTTCCTGAGCACAGTCAGTAAATGGATAAGCCTGTTTATTGTGTGGCAGATGGTTTCACAGTTATTTGGGAAGGGACAAATATCAACAAAATAATGTCTTCTCTGAAAAGCCTTGCCACCAATTTGTTCTATTCAATGGACATCCGCAGCCTAGGGACTTGGGAGAAAAACTTTCCCAAGTGATCACAGATTAATTTTTTTCTTTGAAAAAGAATCAGGCCTGCAAATGCCTTATTCTTTGATCCAAAAAGCTGTTTGATAAAGAAGGATACATTTCCTGGATATCTAACATGACTTTTACTTGGGTGCTAATATTAAGATGAAGAAAAATAAGGGACACAGGGAACTAGAGTTCAAAGAGACAGAGGTAAGTCTTCGACAAAATTGGGAGGGGTCAGAGCACCACAAATGGAGCCTTGGAGATAGACTTGCAATTATTTGCACTGCATATTTTTTTCTTTTTCCTTTTTGGGTTACACCCAGCAATGCTTACGAGTTACTCCTGGCTCTGTACTCAGGAATTACTCATAACAGTGCTCAGATTGAACTCGGGGATTGAACTCAGGTTGGGCACGTACAAGGAAAATGCCCTACCTGCTGTACTATCACTATGGTCTGAGCACTGCAGATTTTATTTTAGCTCATGAAGAGAGCTCATACACATTCTTTGGACTCTTATTTCCCATAATCAATAATGAGTGAAGGTGCTTTTCCATGTGTGGTGTGGGACACCTGTATATTTCAGCAGATGCTATGACTAGGGGTAACTCACCTTCAATGCTGTAAGAGTGACAAATACATTTCCATATTTTTGCCAGTTGTGCTACTAGGGGCTAATGTGCTTGTCAGAGGCTGCTGCAAGAAACCTTCTGATTCTGTTTCTCAGGTTGGAATCTCCTCTTCAAAATCATTTTGATACTTTGTTATTGACTTTCCAGGTTTTAGGAGGTATAAAGGCAGGTGGAATGAAGTTGCTAATCATGTAAGTGGCTGGCTTTGAAATGGTCAGTGAATTAGTCCTGAGTTCCATTAAAATGAGGAAATACACCTTGAGAATGTTAGATTTCCCCTCTAGATTAAGGCCTCTAAAACTCAAGCAGAAGTGCACGTATGTAACCATGTTGCCTGACAGGGGAGCACATTCATCACATTCAACTATTAACATGTGTATGCAAATTGGATTATTAAAATCACTTCTGCATGGTAGTAAGATGTCTGGGGAATGAAGACTAAGGGAAGCAGAACCACTAGGACTTAGGGGGACCCTGTGGGGTTAAGCACTGAACAGATTGAGGGTGAAACCTTAATCTGAATAGGGTGAGGGCGGGAGGAAAGGGTCTCAAAGGCACACTTGACTCCCTCCTTAATGCAGTACTTAAAAAGTACTGTTTTTCTGCATCACCAACAAGGGTTTGTTTGGTATCTCCAAAATTATGGATGTGTCTATGAATATTGATTAATGATGATGAAGTTGCTCTGAAATGTTACAGGATCTCTGGAGAGACTCAAAGAGCTATTTCTTGATTAGATAAGGAAATGGAATGGACATGAACATGACTACTTTGAAATTAACTTGTCGATAGAAATTAACTTGTAGATAAAACATCAGCATTTCATTAAAATTAAATTTCTGCATTTATAATTTGATGGTGCTTTCAATTCAGAAAATAAAAGTCTTTATCTTTTAGTAACTATAGCACTGTAGCACTGTCGTCCCATTGGTTCATCGATTTGCTCGAGCGGGCACCAGTAATGTCTCCATTGTGAGACTTGTTACTGTTTTTGGCATATCGAATACGTCACGGGTAGCTTGCCAGGCTCTGCTGTGAGGGCGGGATACTCTCAGTAGCTTGCCGGGCTCTCCGAGAGGGGTGGAGACTAAAAATAAATCACCACAAGGTATGTCCCTAGGACTAGATGAACCCAGAAAACGTTTCAACTGTTAAAGTATCAAAATATCTTTCTTTATGAAGTGATAGTACAGTGAGTGGGACGTGTACCTTGCACATTGTGTCAACCTGGGCTTGATCCCAGGCATCACAAAGAGTGTCCCGAACCTACCAGGAATGATACCTGAGCACAGAGTGAGGAGGATGCCCTGAGCACCTCCAGATATGCCCCCTGCCTCCGCTGAAAATCCATTTTTCAATACTAAGTAATATCACTCCTAACAAAGCAGTGAGACT
The DNA here is from genome assembly GCF_027595985.1 of Sorex araneus. Taxonomy (NCBI): domain Eukaryota; kingdom Metazoa; phylum Chordata; class Mammalia; order Eulipotyphla; family Soricidae; genus Sorex; species Sorex araneus. Next base: position 341,472,357 of record NC_073302.1, on the reverse strand, counting down.
CCAGTATGGAGCCGGGATCTGGCCCAGTGGGGAAGTCCAGTAGGAACTGTCTTGTCTGGGGAGACCCTGGGTTTAAGTCCTGATACCACAACATCCTCTGAGCACCATCGGAACAGCCTTGGGCACTGAGTGTGTCCTGTCCACCCGGTGTGGCTCAACAAAAAGGCGCTGGCCTTTCCACTAAATAAAGAAAAACTGAGAGATGTGGCTACAAGCTCTGTAGCTTTCTTTTTAGTAGTTCTGCCGAACTTGGCACTAGAAATCCATCTGTATTCAAAGTATTGATTACAGAGTATTAATCTCATCAATGATTATAAGAACAGAAAATCAAGAAGGTGAGGTAAATACTATGTAATGATCCTTAGTCATGAAACTTTAAAGCTAAATATAAACAGAATAAAATTATAACCAATTATTTTCTATTTTCTCTCTTGTTCTATTTTTCTTTCCTTCCTGTCATGATGAGTTGTAAATTTTTATGATACACAAGTTTTCCTTTAAGGTTGGAGATTTTATGATTTCTATTTTCTCAAGCATACAACATCTTTTGGAAGGAATATGACTGAGCGCTTGTGTGAGGATCAGGCTGCTATCAAGGGAAGCTTCAGTGTCCTCTGAAAGCAAATCCTTGAACTTGACAACAAACCTCAAATTACCAAATGTGATGGGAAAATGGGAATTCTCTTTGTATACCAAAGGCATTACTATTAACACTATTTCAGAATGTTATCTCAACAAAAATAGGATATCTTTCAAAAATTATTTCATTCTCTCTATTTTGTTCTCTGTCTCGACTGTCAAACTGGGTGAAGTCAATCAGAAGAAAAGGGATATAGGGAGAGTGTTCTCTTTCCTATGTGGGACTTAAAGGTACACAGAAAAGCAAAACACAGGTCTAAAGGCAACTTGATGGGAAAACAATTCACACAACTGAGTTGAGAGGAGAGCTGTTGGGTCTCTGGAGGACTCTCCTGAGTACACCAGTGATGGGTGTAGTGTTGGAATTATATGCAAAAGAAACCATTGTCAACAGTATTACAAACCACAGAATCTCAATCAATGACAAAATAATAAAAACTATAACTTTGATAAGCAAAAACAAGGTAGCAATTTCAACAAACCATTATTCCTCCATTGTGATATTTGTCACAAATATAAGTATTGTACCTAACTTGCAATTGGACTTTTGAAAAAGCCAAATATTGCTCCAGGGAAAAGAACAATGCACTGAGAAAATCAATTCTCTAGGTTCATAAATTTGAGTGAAAAAAAATAACTTTGATTCTTCGAATATGAAGTGAAATTTTCAAAGTTTGAAAAATGAGTTGAATAAAGTAAATATATATTTATTGCTTTGTGACTTTTATTGTTTGCAGAATCTGACCAAATCAGCAAGTTCCCTTTGTGGTGGTTAATGGATGAAAAAAATGGTTGGTATAGCCAGAGGTGGTATCCTAGGTTTCCTCTCCACAGCTTTGTCAGGCACGGTACAGAAATTTGGGTTCAGAAGTTGGCCCTTCACCAATCAAGCACTTTACTCCAAAGTGCCAGAGTCTTAAGTCTCATATGACCTCATACGTTTAAATGTGGGACAAAATATAGTGGAATTGTGAGAATAATTTCTGAAAACCCAAATCAATATATTTCCTAACATGTGAGAGCTTCGGAAAAACTTTAAAACTCAGGGCACACTTGCCGCTCAAAATCCAGAGAAACAGATTCTTAATTGTTCTCCCTTGTTATACTTACTTCAGCTAAATAAATGTCAAAAGTGGTTCAGTGGTAATGTTGAGGGTCATTAACTCTGATAATCACAGCATGTTCTCGTGATTGCATTTACCTTGATGAGCAGTATATAGTATAGAAATGCAGCCATGCACATAGTCAGAAAGATTCCAGCCTTGACACTCAACAGTGGAAAAACATTTCAGTGCATAATTGATCAAAAGTCATAGAATAAATATGCTTATGTGGGCTTCAGAGTTTGATTACAGGGGTATAAGAATCATCCATAGTTTTAATAGTGTGTGTATCTATTGTACAAGTATTTCATTTCACACCATGGTATCCAATATAAAATAAATATTTCAAGGATATCTGAAGCTAGAAGCATTGGTTGTAAATAGAGATCACTTTCAGCAGTTAGTTGTTATTCCTAGGAAACTTAGAGAGAGAGTACTAAATCAACTTTTTTAAATTTAATAAGAATAAAATTAATCTTTTAAATTAAAAATAGAAACATTTTCATTTAGTGAAAGTCAGTTCTAATACAAAGGATCTTTATTTATTTTTTAATGAATCACAGTAAGATAGTTACAGACTTACAAACTTTCTTGATTACATTTCAGTCATACAATGATTGAGTACCCATCCCTCCAGCAGTGCTCATTCTTCATCACTAATGTTCCCAGTATCTCTCCCACCACCCCCGCTACTTCCCCCCTCCCACATCAACTCTGTGGCAGGCACATTCCCTTTTACTCTCTCTCTCTCTCCTTTTGGGTGTTATGGTTTGCAATACAGGTACTAAGTGGCCCCCATGTTTGGCCTATTGTCTACTTTCAGCATGCATCTCCCATCCCAAGCAAGCCCTGCAAGCATCATTTACTTAGCAGTCTCTTCTCTATCCCAGCTGCCATACAAAAGATTTTTAAGTATAAGTAACAAAAGTCAATATTCCTTATTTATTTATGTTTTTTGTTTTTGGGTAACACCGGCCATGCACAGGGGTCACTCCTGGCTCATGCACTCAGGAGTTACTCCCGGCAATGCTCGGGGGACCATACGAAGTAAGCTGCAAGAAGGATAATGGCAAGGGTAGTATCAAGGATATGTAGGGTTTAGAATAACTGAATGAAAGAATGCAATATTCTAAGGGCAGGGGAGGGATGGAGAGAGTATGCCCAGATCCACCTGGGCCCTAGAGTATAAGGAGGAGAGAGAAAGAAAGAATGAAGGGGAGGGGAGAAGGGACAGATGAGAAGTCAAGGGGTCAGATTAGGAAGTCAGGTATAAAGGTGGTGTTAAGGAATGATAGAGCCAAATATGTAAACCACAGGGAGAACACCACTGAAATCAAGACACCCAAACTTTAACAACTGAATTTATAATAGTGCCTGTGAAGAGGACAGGCTGAAGTTGGGGTTGGGGTGGGGGTATTCGGAAGGGAACCTGTAAACATTTGTGGAGGGAAGTTGACTCTGGTCAACAATCGTCCCAGTGTGCGCCACCCGCAATCCAACTCCCTTCCCCATCCCCCCTAGAGTGATATGCTTCTGATTGGTGATCAGTTCTTAGTTTCTGTTGCCTTTGGTCATTTGTATTTTTTAATATGTTTTTTTTTGTATCCCATATATGAGGGAGATCAACCTGTATTGTCCCTCTCCTTATGTGTAACTTCACTCAGCATGATACTCTCCATATCGCAGCAAATTACATGATTTCATCTTTTCTTATAGCCGAGTAGTATTTCATTGTGTATATATACACCAGTTTCTTTATCCAGGCATCTGAAGAACTATCACTTGTATCACTTGTCATCCCTTTGTCCATCAATTTGCTCGAGTGGGCACCAGTAATGTCTCCATTTATTTCTGCTGCATGCTAGTTTAGCCCAATGGCATCTGCTCGATCCAGGAACACAAAAAGCCTCAAACTGTTAGTTCAGTGTCTTGATGAAGAAATATGACCATCCTGTAGGTGGGCGACCACACGTTCTTTTTTTTTTTCAGGCATATTTTAAATCATCTTTTTATTGTGGGAAGTGAAACACCAGGGGTAAACCAGGACACAACTGATTCCAGGGCAGTTGTCAATGTTCTACAGCGGTGTCTTGGGCTGCAGATGGGTCGGGGCCCAGGGCCTGGGCATCGTCTTCCTGGAAGATGAGCCCCAGAACCATGGGGAACTGTGGCATCGCCTTTAGATGAATGATGTCATACTCCTTCATGGTCTTGCTGTCCTCCAGGAGCTGGCCTTCCTTGTACAGCTGCTGCTTCTCAATGGGCTGCTGTAGAATTCCCTGGAGGATGTGTTTCACCTCTCAGTACCTTGCTGGGCTCCTCCACCTCCAGGAAGACGTTGGTGTCGCAGTGCTGGATCAGGAGGTACATGTCTTGATCCCCAGCTGAGGCTGCCTCTCCCACACTCCACCTGAGAATCATGGTCTGCAGAAAAGGTCCGTAATAAAACAGCAGGGAAGGTGAATGAAGCAGTTGTGGTTCTCAGGAACAGCAAGAGATGGAGAACTTGGCTATGTTGCTTCAGATCCTTTACTGCTGAACTCACCACACGTTCTTTTGACGTCACATGGAATCCAGTCAGTAACAGCTCTAGTCCCGAGGTCGTTTCCGAAACACATTATGTGTCCAGCCCATCTGATTTTTGACACATTGGCAAACGAGACAGCGTCCCTTAGTCTTGATCGTCAACAGAGGTCAGAACTTTGGATTCCTTCTCACTTGAGTGAAACATGATATTCCAAGCATAGCTGTTTGATTCCTCTTTGAGAGATCTGAATAGCGTTTTCATCCTGTTTTCGTAGGGCTCAGGTCTCTGAGGCATATGTTAGTGCAGGAAGAACAGTGGAGTTGAAAAGATGTGCCTGGAGCCGGAGGTTCTTCGTCCTCTTAGCCACTTATTCAATGCTCTTGAAGGCATTCCATGTCGCTCTTTTCCTCCTGCACAGCTCAGATGCCAGGTTGTTCGTCATCTTGAGTTCTCGACCTAGATACACATAACTGCTGCATCTGGAGATGTTCATTCCATTGAGAGCAAATGGAACATCAGGGACTAGTTTATTTTTAATGAACATGGTTTTCATGAGATTCAGCTGCAGTCTGACCTTTTCACACTCACTGTCGAAGTCGGCCAGCATTCATGCTGCTTGGCTAATGTTTGGTGTTATTAGAACAATGTCATCAGCGAAGCGAAGGTGGAGTAGGTGCCGGCCGTCTATCTTCACTCCCATTCCTTTCCATTTCTGTTGTTGCATGATATTCTTGAGGGTGGCACTAAAGAGTTTCGGTGAAATATAGTTCTTCTTCTTCATTTCTGAAGAACTATATTCTTAAATATTATATTATGCCACTAAAAGAAACTCAGATTTATGTTATTGTATTTCCTTGGATTGGGGATTCTGTTATTCTGCTTAGTAAACTCATTTTTTCCAGTGATATTTGAGATCCATGGGCCACTTCCTGTCATACTTATCCTTCTGGTGAATGTGGGCCTGACAGGTACTAGGTACTGTTTGAGTTTGCCAGTGCTAGGGGACCATAAGGACTACTTCCTATTGTCAGGGTTACACTTGGTGATGCTATGGATTGGATGCAGGATTTTGTATGCACACTATCTTCTTGAAAGAGCCCCCAGTACACCATCAGGGTACACTTGCACACAACAAGGATGATTGGAGATGTAACTGGTGCCCACTCGAGCAAATCGATGAACAACAGGATGACAGTGACAGTGACAGTGATACTATCTTCTTCAGCTATCTCCCTGCCCCAAACAAGTGAATAATTATAGTAATATCTTAGGTTTGATATGACAATCAGTTAATATTATAGTTTATTAATATTATAGTATTGATATTATCAGTCTTTCGCAGAAAAGGAAACCATGCTTAGATGGCCCATCAAGTTTATTGTGAGAGCATTAGATAGAAGCCAATCTGGTATTCCCATTCAATGAGTGTACTTACTGATTTTTCATTGAGTGCACTTACTGACCATCAGAGCACCGATGGTGATATAACTTTTACATTCATTTTTATTGCAACTGAGTTTGGAGTAGAAAAAGTTAGTACTGTCACTCTAGAAAGTCTTGGGAGATGGAAGGTATAGATCTAGAGATCATATTTTTTCATGAAAAAAAAAATGCCATGGTCCAGGAGTCTCCAGGACAGATTCTCCAGGACAGAATTAAAACACTGAAAGGAAGAAAAAAATGATCAGTCTTTGGAAGTGACACATTGATATTGTGTAATTTGTGGACACTGAGTATACTTTAAACCTACCAGTAGCACTGTCATCCCGTTGTTCATCAATTTGCTGAAGCGGGCACCAGTAACGTCTCTATCATGAGACTTGTTGTTACTGTTTTTGTCATATTGAATATGCCATAGGTAGCTTGCCAGGCTCTGCCATGCGGGTGGGATACTCTCAGTAGCTTGCCGAGCTCTCCGAGAGGAACGGAGAAATTGAACCTGGGTCAACCGCATGCAATGCAAATGCACTACCCACTGTTCTATCGCTCCAGTTGAAACCTGCCAGTAAGGTTCCACTGAAACAAACAAAAAACTATACAGAATATTCACCCTACCCCTGCTCATGAGTAGGGAGAATTGACATTGTCAGGATGGCAATACTGCCCAAAGCACTATATAAATTTAATGCAGTCCCTATCAGGATACCCATGACATTTTTCAAGGAAATACACAAAACACTCCTGAAATTTATATGGAACAAAAAAAACCCCGCGAATAGCTAAAGCAATCCTTGGAAAAAAGAAGATGGGTGGCGTCACCTTCCCCAACTTCAAACTCTACTACAAAGCAGTGGTAATTGAAACAGCCTGGTATTGGGATAAGGGCAGACATGCAGACCAATGGAACAGAGTTCAATATTCTGTCACAGACCCCCAAATATATGGCCACTTAATCTTTGAAAAAGGAGCAAGAAATGCAAAGTGGAACAAGGAAAGCCTCTTCAGCAAGTGGTGCTGGGAAAACTGGATAGCTACCTGCAAAAAAAAAGGAACTCTGACCTTTGTCTAATGCCAGGCACAAAAGTCAGATCAGAGTGGATTAAAGACCTCAATATCAGACATGAATCTATAAGATTCATAGAAGAAAATGTAAGAAGAACTCTCCATGACATTGACGCTAAAAGCATCTTTAAGGACAAAACAGCACTGACCACGCAAGCAGAAACAAACATAAACAAATGGGACTACATCAAACTAAGAAGCTTCTGCACTTCAAACGAAGCAATGACCAAAATGCAGAAAGAGCCCACAGAATGGGAAAGAGTATTTACCTAATACCCATCTGATAAGGGATTGATATCCAGGATATACAAGATACTTGTAGAATTGTATAAGAAAAAATCCTCCAACCCCATCAAAAAATGGGGAGAAGAAACGAACAGAAGTTTCCTCAAAAAAAAAAAAAATACAAATGGCCAAAAGGCACATGAAAAAATGCTCCACATCGATAGTCATCAGGGAGATGCAAATGAAACAACAATGAGATATCATCTCACACCACAGAGACTGGCACACATTCAAAAGAACAAAAGCAACCAGTGCTGGCATGGATGTGGGGAAAAAGGGACGCTCATTCACTGTTGGTGGGAATGCCGATTAGTTCAGCCCTTTTGGAAAACAATATGGACGATTCTCAAAAAACTAGAGTTTGAGCTCCCATTTGACCCAGCAATACCACTGCTGGGAATATATCCCAAAGGAGCAAAAAAGTATAGTCGAAATGACATCTGCACTTATATGTTCATCGCAGCACTGTTTACAATAGCCAGAATCTGGAAAAAACCTGAGTGTCCTAGAACAGATAACTGGTTGAAGAAACTTGGTACATCCATACAATGGAATACTATGCAGCTGTTAGAAAAAATGAGGTCATGAAGTTTGCATATAAGTGGATCAGCATGGAAAGTATCATGCTAAGTGAAGTGGGTCAGAAAGAGAGGGACAGACATGGAGGGACTGCACTCATTTGTGGAGTGTAGGGTAGCATCAAATGAGACTGACCCCAAGGACTGTAGGTAGAAGGACCAGGGAGATTGTCCCATAGCTGGAAGACTGCTTCATGAGTGGAGGGGAGAAGGCAGATGGAATAGAGAAGGGATCACTAAGAAAATGATGGCTGGAGGAACCAGTTGGGATGGGAGATGTGTGCCGAAAGTAGATAATAGACCAAACACGATGACCTCTCAGAGTCTGTGTTGCAAACTATAATGCCCAAAGGTAGAGAGAGAGTATGGGGAATATTGTCTACCTTAGAGGCGGGGGAGGGTGGGAAAGGAGGGGTTACCTGGGATACTGGTGGTGGGGAATGTGCACTGGTGGAAGGATGGGTGTTTGATCGTTGTGAGATTGTAACCCAAACTTGAAAGCTTGTAACTATCTCACAGTGATTCAATAAAATTTTAAAAAATTTAAAAAAAAGATTATGCACCTTATAAGACTATGGGTCTAGTAAAGATATTTAAAATATACTGGAACATATCAATTTTGCTTAGAAGAAAACTGGGAGTAAGGTTACAATATTTCCATTAGGGGCATTAGGCAACCAAATAAATCTCAGTAGGGAAGTGAGAGTAAAAGTATTTCAAATACAAACCAGTTTCTCCTCTGTTCATTGTTAAAACAGGCTACGCGATTATTTTACAGAACTAACTTAACGTGTTTGAATAGTATAGACTTCTCAGAGGGTAGCTGATAAAACGTGCATTATCAAAATTATTTTCCAGGGGCTGGAGTGATAGCACAGCAGGTAGGGCGTTTGCCTTGCACACGGCCTACCCGGGTTCGATTCCCAGTATCCCATATGGTCCCCTGAGCACGGCCAGGGGTAATTCCTGAGTGCAGAGCCAGGAGTGACCCCTGGGCATCGCCGGGTGTGACCCAAAAAGCAAAAAAAAAAATATTTTCCAGATCTCTGAAAAGGAGTGAGCAAATGGACAAATGTTCACCCTATTGTAATTATTATTGTCACCTTATTGTCACCTAATGTAATTCTTTAAACATAAATTTTACCAAGACATACAATCTTCATATGTTCATCATTCTTTCCTAGGCTGAACTGGGAAGACTAGATGAACAGTAGGTGACAGAACCTTTCTTTTTAGTGTTAGAAAAACACACGAAGAAAGGGAGAAAGGCAGATAGTGTTGATATCGTGTTATAGATCGTGTCTGACACGGAGAACACAGTCCTGTGACATTGACCATTAAGTGATGGGATCAAAGGCAAGATTCACATATTCTGAAAAATTCTTTAGTTCAGTCATTCAGTACATCAACACATTCCCTTAAGACAGAACAGTTGGCAGATGAAGTCAGATCTTTGCTGCTGTATTTGCCTGTAGCACTCCTGGTAATCTTGTCAACAACAGGAGTATAACAAATTGCATCTGCTTATTTTTGTTGTTTTCAAAAGGTGAGAAAAGATATTTAACTTGAGTCCCAGCTTCACTTTTCTGCTTAGCCTGCAAACGTTTTTTATAGTTCCCCATCAAGGCCCTGAGAACAGGCTTGGTGCATTACGAGTCTCCGAGTCAGAGCAACTGGGTCTTTCATTAGAAAGCAGTGGTGAAGAATAAAACAAAATGAGCAAACAAGGCAAATTTTGATTCTTTTACATGGATAAAACAATTTGGCTTGGAATTTTCTGCCTTTATGTTAACTTTTTCTTTAAATGAATGTGTAAGTGTATGTGTTGTGAGTGTGTCAGTGTATGTGTGTAAGGGGTGAAGGAAAAACAAGAGAGAGACAGAGCAGCAGAAAGAGACTCTGGTGTGTGTGTGTGTGTGTGTGTGTGTGTGTGTGTGTGTTCATTAACTGTTAAGTTTGGTACTAACTTCTTCATGCCCCACCGTCACTCAGACACCCAGTTGATATTAAATGGCACTCTACTTCTCCCCAAGTCATAACTGATGTTGGGGTTTAAATTTTATGATAGATAGGAGGGGACAAAGAGCTTGTTAAGAAAGAAGGTGAGGGGCCGGAGCAATAGCATAGCCGGTAAGGTGTTTGCCTTGCACTCGGCTGACCCAGGTTCGATCTCTGGCATCCCACATGGTCGGTCCCCCAAGCACCGCCAGGAGTAATTCCTGAGTGCAAAGCCAGAAGTAACCCTGAGCATCGCTGAGTGTGACCTAAAAAGAGAAAAAAAAAAAGAAAGAAGGTGAGACGTTAGGAAAAGTTTAATCTGTTAGTGACCTAGTAGAGAATATTGGGAGGACCCACTCGGGTTGAAAGCCGAGTACCAAAAGTGGACTATAGACAGAACATGATGGCCACTCAATACCTCTATTGCAAACTGCAACATCCAACAGGAGAGAAAACAAAAGGGAATGCCCTGCCACAGAGGCAGGGTGGGGTGGTGGGGGTTGGGGTGGGGGTGGTGGGAGGGATACTGGGAAAATTGATGAAGAAGAATGGGCACTGGTGAAGGGATGTAAATCAAATACAAACATGAAAGTTCGTAAGTTTGTAATTGTACCCAACAGTGATATACTAATAAAAATTTAAAAAATAAAAATAAATTTAAAAAAATGTGTAGAGTTATAAATAGGAAACAAAAAATGTAGAAAAAGTAATAGCCAGTCTAAAAATGTTGAAATTTATATTTCTCATAGGTGCCTATCAAGTAAAGAAGGGGTGTGAATTCAATAATGCTTAAATACATTGCCATCAAAATTATTATTTATTTGTCTTTGTCAGAAATGAAACTGTTTGTAGGGTCAGAGAGATAGTACAGGTGGTGCTACACAGAGTGTGCCTGCCTTGCAAGCTGCTGACACATGTTCGATCCCTGGCACCCTGTATGGTACCCTGAGCCACATAAGGAATTATCCCTGAGCTCAGAACAAGGAGTAAGCCCTGAGTACCATTGGAAGCAGCCTAAACCTTTAAAAAATTTACTATTTCAGGTGAGTGCATTATTTTTGTTTGTTTTTGCTTTTTTTAACACACTCTGCTAGACCATAGTGCCTTGGAGTTGGAAAAAATTAGAGAAAAACTGTATGAAAGTTCTGAATTATTTTGATTATCCATGAGCATCGAGATATAATAAACTCATAAGAAATGCTATTTCAATAAAACAGCAATTAGCTCAGTGTTATGTACGTGTGCATGTGTGCTAATGTCTATGCTTTGTGAGTGTATGGGTGGTGTGGTGTGTGTATGTTTGCCAGAGAAGATAAAAGAACTTAAAGGGGCATTTCATAATGCCTATAGTGTGGAGACATGATCTGAAAATATTCCCCACTTACTGATTGATGTTTTCCTATCCAGACATTTAACAAATAATCATCTGTCATTTTCAGATCCAGTAGACATCAGAATCATGCAGAGGGCTTACTAAAGCACAGATTGTTGGCTTCTACTCCCAGAATTTCTGATTCAGGAGGACTGAGGCGGGGTCTAGGAATTTGCATTTCTATCAAGTTCACGGAGGATGCTGATTCTACAGTCCAGTTGGATCATTACATTGTATGCATTTATTTATTTTCTATCCGCATTTTATGGATGAAAAACCAGAAGTCTCAGCACAATAAATGGCTGCAGGAATTTTGATTCCCATTCCAGGCTCCTTCGTGCAAATCATAGTGGTGTTTAGAAAGATCTTTCTCCAGATTGGTCCTTGCAGGCCTGTCAATCATTCACAGCTAACCAGAACTTAGGTCAAATGTATTCCAGTCTGGAGACACTGTCATACCAGGATTTGATTAGTATGTCTTTCATATTGATATGTTTCACCACAAATAGCTCTCTTTAGCATGCTGAGAAACTTGTTTACGTGAATGACTCCCCACTCCCATTTTAAATAACGGCTTAATTTTTCTTTTTAAATGTAGTATTTGTGCATGCCCCCAATATTGTGTCAATATAAAGAAGAAAGTAATAACCTTTGCTTTTATATCACTCAGAGATAATCATAGTCAATATTTTAAAGATTTTGAGGTAACTTTTATTTAATAGAAACATACATTTTTCTCTTTTCTGTCTGTTTTTTAAAAAAATCAGGTTTATTGATTCATATATTCATAAGAATATATAATGCATGGCTTATAAATTCACCCATTTAAAGTCTACAATTCAGTGACTTTCCAAGTATCCACAGGATTATGAAAACATCATTGCGATCTATTTTAGAGTGTTTTACGGAGAGCCATTCCCATCATGATGGGCCACCAAGCTGAAACAGGAAGGACTTGGTGAGGTAACGTGGCTTTGGCGGTCGAAAACAGAGCCTTGATCCCCAGCCCTAGAACTTTTCTTTTCCTCTCCATTCTCAAACTTTCACTTTCAAGTTAGTTCTATCTCTTTCCCTATCCTAAACCCCAATTCTGTGAATAATTACTTTTAGCTCTATGGCTTTGTCTACTTTGGACGTTTCCTATGAATGGAATCATGCAATATGTATCCTTGTGCAGCCAGCCTTTCTCATTCAGCATAGTACTTCCTAGGCTTGGCCAAGTGATAGCATGAACCAGCACACTTTTTATTTTTAAGAAAGCAGAATTTGTATTGTTATACCATTGCTTATCCATTCTTCAGTTGACATGCATTTGGGTTGTTTTATTTTATTATTTTTTATTGAATCACCATAAGAAACAGAGTTGCTCAGGATTGAGTTTCAGTCCTTCAATGTCCTAAGACCCATTTCATCACCAGTGTACATTTCCTGCCACCAATTTCCCTCCCCCACTACCCCAGACTGCCTCTGTGGCAGAGACTTCTTTTCCTTCTTCTTTTTCTTCTCTTTATTTTTGTTTTTTTTTTTCCTTTTAAGCACTGTGGTTTGCAATGCTAGTACTGGAAGGTTATCGTGCATATCACTTCACCTCTATTCAGTAGCCCGTTCTTGTCCAGAGTGGTCAATTCCAACAATCATAGTCATAGTGGTCTCTTTTTTGTTCTAATTCAACTCTATGCCCCCCATACCCCTTTGTGGCAATCTTCCTACTTTGACCAATCCTCCTGGCCCTATTTTTTTGTTTTCTGCTGTCTTTGCGTGTTATTCTCATACTACTTTTTTTTCAATATCCTGCTCATGAAAGCAATCATTCTATGTCTGTCTCTCTCCCACTGACTTATTTTATGCAATATGATACTCTCAGTATACATACATGTACAAGCAACTTTCATGACTTCATTTTTATCCCTAACAGCTGCATAATATTCCATTACCAAAAACAGTAACGATGGGTCTCATTTCCCTGACCCTGAAAGAGCCTCCAATCGTTGAGAAAGACAAGTAAGGAGAGGCTGCTAAAATCTAGGGCTGGGAGGAATAGAGACGTTACTGGTGCCCACTCGAGTAAATCAAGGAATAATGGGATGACAGTGATACACTGATATGCACCACAGTTTCTTTATCGGCTCATCTGATCTTGGGATGTTTCTATTTCTAATGATTGTGATAATGCTGCATTAAACATTGGGCACAAGTCTTTGTGTGGATGTATGTTTTCTGTTCCCTTGGTTACATTTTTTGAGTAATATATGTGCAGCTTAGAGATATTTTGTTTTATTTTTAAAGGAGTTAAGAAACTTTTCCAAAACAGTTGCCCATTATGCAACCCTACAAGCAATATAAGAAGGTTCTATTTTTTCTATACCTATGCCAATATTTGTTTCTGACTTTTTCACATTATACCTTATAGTTTGTATGAAATACTATTTCATTATTTTTATTTTTTATTTTATTTTTTTTTAATTTTATTTATTTATTTATTTATTTTTTAAAGAAATATTTTATTGAACCACCGTGAAAACAAAAAAAATACAAAGCTTTCAGGTTTAAGTCACAGTCAAATACTGATTAAACCACCATCCCTTCACCAGTGCACCCGTTCCACCACCAAGAACCCCAATACACCCCCTTCCCACCCCACCCCCCATCTAAGTAGCTGATGATATTCCCATTATTCTCTCTATATATTGAGTACATTTCATATTTCCATACAGAACTCACTATTGTTGATTGGAAATTTTCCCCAACAATCAGGCCTGCTGAATAAGCATTATCTAATAATTTCTCTTCCTTGGTAAAAGTGAAGACTTTGAGTCCGCGTGGCCGCTATTGCGGCCGCGCGGTTTTGGGTTTCTAATATTTTAGCTCAGTTCACAGTCAAAATGGATGGCTGCAAGAATCTGCTCTGGTGCCAAAATGGGTTAGGAGACCTCAGGATCACAGTCAGTAGGCGGGAGGCTCTGCTTCTCGTGCCGCGGCTCTTGGTTCATCTCTGGGCGGAAGGCGCGCCGGGAACACCTCCCCTCCCAGGATCACCTACAGGCTACGTCACTAAAGAAAGTCCTACATCCTGGTGTAGGGGTCTTAGAGGGTGGCTCTCACCGCGTGGCTGCTGCCGCTGCCGCCATTTTCGCTCAGAAAAATGGGGTGGAGAGGGAAAAAAATCCCTCCCCGTGCTGCACGAGGTTGTAGTTCAGTTCGCAGTCAAAATGCATGGCTGCAAGAATCTGCTCTGGTGCCAAAATGGGTTAGGAGACCTCAGGATCACAGTCAGTAGGCGGGAGGCTCTGCTTCTCGTGCCGCAGCTCTTGGTTCATCCTATTTCATTATTTTTAAATTTGCATTTTTCTAATAACAAGTGATATTGAGCAGCAATGTATATATTTATTGATTATTTATATAGCTTTTGTGAAGTAATATCCATTCAGGTACTGTTTCTCTTTTACTACATTTATGCTGCATCTTTTTATTAATAATTTGCCCCTATATATTATGGATATGATTATAGATAACTTATTTGCAAATATTTTCTTTCATTTTATGGGTCATTTTTCACTTTATCATTTTCTTCAAAGCAAAATTTTAAAAAACGGATCCTTTTTTATTAATATATTTAGATGGGGATTACAGTTGAGTGTCAGGGTAACTATCTTACCTGAACAAGGCTCTGGATTTGATTTCTGGCACAACAAAAAAAGAAATACCCTCTACAGCCCCCAAAAGAAATCAAAATCTAAAGCATTGCTTTTTGATCATAGTTTCTTTTCTTAAACACAACCTCCAACCTTCTACATGTACATTTACATTTGTTTTGTCCTGTAATCTTTCTTTGTTCCATTTCAGTACCAGCTTTACTTTAATAAGGTTCCTTTCTTCTTCTCAATAATGCTATCTTCATCTATTGTCGTTCTTATTAAAATGTGTATCTATACTACTTATGGTCACATCTTACAGGTTTAATTTCCTTATCTTAATACAGTTTGACCTCCCAAGAAATTTGGAAACAAGTTGCTAATCATTGTCTCATGTAGCATGACAAAACTGTACTCTGCAATACTCTTTAAGAAGCATTAAATCAGTTCTATAGAAGTCCAAAAGACTTTAGGATGCTCTCAATTAAAGATCTTATAGCACATACTACACTTGGTAAAAAGTTAGAATTAACCAGAACATCACTTGTATCACTCGTCATCCCGTTGACCTTTGAGTTGCTCGAGCAGGCGCCATTTATCCCTGTTACGTGCTAGTGTAGCCCAATGGTATCTACTTGTTCCAGGAACATGAAGAGCCTCAAATTGTTCATTCAGGGTTTTGACAAAGAAGTCTTTGTCTTGTAGGTGGGCGGCCACCTACAAGTCTTTTGATATCCCGTGGAATCCAGAACATACTTAAGAGTTTTAACCTTAGGACATTGCTTTCTAGGAAAAACATAGGTACTATAGGGTTAAAACACTAAGACTACCATGCAGCTCAAGGACAAAAGCTCTCTTAAGGTCAGACTAGGTTGATATCTGGTGGCCAAATGACATGAAATAGAATTATCTTAATAATAGCATGCATTTTCATGTTATGTGAAGCCTAATAAACAATGTAGTCTGAAAAAGCTGACTACAATTATTTCATCCATTTTTCACCCAATCTCCATTCACTGAAACGAATGAAATCACTGAAATTGAAGTAGCTCTTATAGCAGAGGCTGAATTTTAAAACACTTGCCAGATTCTAAGTTCCCCAGATTCCTTCTGGAGGGGAAGGGTGAGAAATGGAATTTTAGTGCAGTTCTTAGGGATACTTAAGCCTCTGAAAACTGCCAGGGCTCTCCCCAAATATCCTGAAAAAAAAAAAGTATTTAGGAATTGGGGCCTCACTTTCCATTCTGCTGAGTAGCAACAACCTACGGAGAGGAAGGCTAAAACAGATCGTCTTTGGCATTCTATTTATCAAGGCCTCTAATTTTTCAAAAGGGATTTTAACCCTTTCTGGCTTACATCTCCAATGTCATCATCATCCGTTGATTGTTGAATTTCTCGAGCAGTCTCAGTAATGTCTCCATTCATCCTAGCCCTGAGATTTTAGAAGCCTCTCTTTACTCGTTCTTCCCAACGGTGCCACATTGGAGGCTCTTTCAGGGTCAGGGGAATGAGACCCATCACTGTTACTGGTTTGGGCACATTGAATGCACCATGGGGAGTTTGCCAGGCTCTCCCATGGGGGCAGGAAACTCTTGGTAGCTTGCCAGGTTCTCCAAGAGGGAGAACTAGGTTATAAGATGTCTCCAATATAACTTTCTATTATCTGCCATAACTTCTGGGTGCACTTTAGCACTGTTGTAAGCACTGTCATCCCGTTGTTCATTGATTGCTCGAGCAGGCACCAATAACGGCTCCATTGTGAGACTCATTGTTATTGTTTTTGGCATATCAAGGTGACGAGCCATTAATCCTTTAAAGTTCTCAGGGGAGGTTGCCACCCCACGCTCTGGAAAGGGCTTCTGAAAGTTGTCAGAGTCATTGAATCAGCGATCTTCATCAATGGCCTTTACGCTGAACCCCAAGCATCCCTGGGGTCTTCCTGGCCTTGGATGACTATAGCTGCTCACTGAGAGTGTAACCTAGAATGCTGTGACTTGGGAAGACCCGGCTTCTGGATTGGGAGATAAAAGGTTCTACCTTTTATCTTGCAGCATCTTTTCACTCATTCTTTCTGCCTGTCTTTAGTTAGCCTGCAGGCCTGAGGCTGCAGAGTGGGCCTCAGTACCATCTTATTTCCCTCTTGGTATTTCCAGGTTTTTATGGCTATCTAATCTCTCAGGACTGGAGCAATAGCACAGCATGTAGGACGTTTGCCTTGCACACTGCTGACCCAGGTTCTATACTTCCGTCCCTCTCGGAGAGCCCGGCAAGCTACCGAGAGTATCCCACCTGCACGGCAAAGCCTGGCAAGCTACCTGTGGAGTATTTGATATGCCAAAAACAGTAATAAGAAGTCTCACAATGGAGACATTACTGGTGCCCGCTCGAGCAAATCTATGAACAACGGGACAAGAGTGCTATCTCTCGCCATCTCTCTTTGTTGGACTGAGTGGAGAGCAGAGGGGCAAGTGCTGCTTGGCAAGGGGCAAGCAAGCCTAGGGGTTGCTATTATTCCGTAGTCCCCAGAATCTTAAAGTTTTTAAACACTAGAGGGTTTCTCTTTTGTCCTTCCCACTGTGGCTAGTGGTACAGGAGAGATATGCAAGGGAAGTGTACCTCCGTCCTCCTCCCAACAGAAAATTTTTTGCTAAAGAGTGTATCAGATAATACCATATAGAAAAATATCTACTGGAAATTTTCCTTTTGAAGTTCTTCATTTCATCATCATCATCTCCTCATGGTCACCACTTAATGATGGCGGTAGAGTCCCCCGATGAGGCGGCAGCCTGGAAAAGGGGATTTGCAGCTTCTCTCTATCCACCTCTGCAACCTGGGGATGGCTGGGGAAGTCTAGAACTGTGAGCCTTGCTCCTCACAGGAAAGGAAAGTCAGTCTTAGACTTTGCCCAGGCCTTTTGGGTCCCTGCCTTTACCTCACAGAAAAGAATTTCCAGAGGAGACAAGCAGTGAAGTATAATAGATTTATTTGGAAATTCTGAGGAAGGGGAGAAGAATTTCTATTTCTCTCCAAACACACACAGAGAGAGAGAGAGAGAGGAGAGAGGGAGAGAGGGAGAGAGGGAGGAGAGAGAGAGCAAGCGAGAGAGCAAGCGAGACAGCGAGTGAGTGAGAGAGAGAGCGAGCGAGAGAGAGAGTAATATGCTCAAGGGAGAGTGTGGGTTTCTCCAGTTCTCCAGAGTGTGGAGGGAGTCCCAGCAGTACATACCCAGGACTAGATATGAAAGCCCACACCTCAAAAGGGAAGATGTGCCGGAGCGATAGCACAGTGGGTAGGGCGTTTGCCTTGCACGCGGCTGACCCGGGTTCGATCTCCGGCATCCCATATGGTCCCCCAAACACTGCCAGGAGTAATTCCTGAGTGCAAAGCCAGGAGTAACCCCTGAGCATCGCTGGGTGTGACCCAAAAAGCAAAAAAAAAAAAAAGGGAAGATGTGGGCAACACATGTACTCAGTCACTACTGGGCTCAGCACCCACTCCTGGACACATACCAGCACACAGGCTCAGGCAGCATAAGCTTTATTATGGTTAACATGATATTGTTAAGCTCTATGCTCCACTTTTATAGATTTTAATAATGCTTCTTTTGAGTGGGATCCATAGCACACTGGTATATTGCATTTCACTGAGAGCAAAATGAAATATTTTCTTTTCTCTCTTGGCACCTTCAGTTCATTTTTGACACTTCATGGAACACTATTGATTTGTGTGAATCCAGATAGGAAGTCTTTTCTCTTGCCATATACCTCATAGAAATGTAATCACAAATCCAGATATGGGAGCCCAAAACCTTCTTCTAAGGAAACAGAAAGTTATAAGAGGACAAGGTTAAAGAACAGGAGCAGGTTATACTAATAAAAAAACATTACTTTCTCTTTCTTTCCTAATAAACATGTTACGTAAGCTATAACAATGAAAAAAAAGTTCAGTTATCTTAAATATTACTTAATAGTGAGAAACTGAAAGCTTTCCCACTAAGACCAGAATAATATATAAGAATGCACATTGTTGTGACTTTTATTCAAATGGTATTAGAGTTTTGCCCTGAGCAATTTGGAAAGACAAAGAAATAAAATGAGAACAATTTAGAAAGGAGGAAGAAAAACTATTTACATTTAAATGTACTCAGGTGCACTGATTTACTCTTTAATATTTAATCTTCGAGTTTTATTGTCATTGCTTTAACACCCACTTACTATGTATTCATCAATAAGTTACCTTTGTCTCTTTCTTCTATTATTTCTACCTTGTCATCAAATAAAATATTATAGCTTATCCTTCCACTCTTTACTTTTCTTTCAGGCTCAGATGTCACTGTCATCCCGTTTCTCATCGATTTGTTCAAGCGGGCACCAGTAACATCTCTCATTGAGAGACTTATTGTTACTGTTTTTGGCATATCCAATACACACGGGTAGCTTGCCAGGATCTGCCACTCGGGGTTGATACTCTCGGTAGCTTGCCGGGCTCTCCGAGAAAGGCAGAGGAATCGAACTTGGGTTGGCCGCGTGAAAGGCGAACGCCCAACCGCTGTGCTATCGCTCCAGCCCAGGCTCAGATGTACATCAGTAATTCTCAAATGAGATAATTTAGCATCGCTGTTGACATGGATACTGTCTGGACATTGTTTATTTGGTTGTAAGGAAAGAGCCGTGTTGTTACTGGCATCTAGGGATGCTGATTAATATCCTGTAACTTACAAGACAGTTTTGCAAACAATATCAAAAATCCAAACTAACTACCAATAGGCCCAAAATTAAGAAATAATGATAGAAGTCTTCTACTTAAAAGTGTTGGTAAGCTTTGCTTGGTACCAAATGGTGACCAGCTGACGAGATAGTCAGATTCCCCAAGTCAAAGATCACCCTGCTCCCAGCATAGAGGATAGGACTGTGGCCCACATGGCAAGAGAAAGACACCAGGCTGCAATCCATGCTTCCTCAGACCCACCCACCCTCTACAGATAACAGATGGCCAGACCAAGCACACCTGTCCCACCGGTCTCTTCCTCTGTCCTGTCCAAGAGAACTTAAAATCTCACTTCACCTATCCCAGGGTACTGTTCTGCCCCAGCCTCGCCAGGGCCTGCAGGTTCTGCCGAGGAGCGCACCCCAATAGACTTCTATTTCTACCCTTTATTGTTTCTATCCCTCTGTCTGGACCGGATGAGGTCAGGAACCTACCAGTCTTCATCATCAAATCTCCCTCACTGACTTAATTTTATTGTCACATAGTTCTTCATGGTTTATGTAAAATTTCTGCTGTGGTGAATGGTTGAGAGTAGGAATCTGGGAATGAATTAATATTTGGTTATTTCCCCCTTTTTCTTTCTTTTAAAGTTTTAAAAATTGCTGTGGAGGCCACATTCACAACATTTGTGGGGCCTGAGATGTTGACAATCAAACCCAGCCTATGTCCTGTGATGTTCTCTGGAAGAAATAGTGGTAGTTGGGAAGCAGGCACTAACTATTAACTTCAGTTACTGGAAACCCTAAAGAGTTATTAAAACACTAATTAGAATACTGATTGTGATAGCACTTCTAGAGTTTTTAATTCTACATGTCTGGGATAAAGCCTAGGAATATCCTTATATGTTATAAGTTATACGCTATAACTTATAACAAGTTCCCAGTTGATACTATTCTAGAGACTGCACATCGAAAACACATTTCTGGCATAAAGTCAGTCACTTGAGAAAATGAAGTTAGAGGAAGGGATTATCCACCATACCATAAGAGTACTTATCAAAATTCCACTTAGATTGTTTTAAAAGAGTTTGCTTCCAACAGAAAATATATAACTATGTTTATATAACTATAAATATGACTATATAGTCATTTATTTAAATATATAGTCATACATTTGTGATTAAATATATATATGTGTATGAAGCAAGATATTTTTTATTGAGAGAGAGAGGGATAGAGAGTGGGAGAGAGAGAGATGTGAGGGTAGACAAAGAGAGGAATGGGTGTTCAAGAAAGAACAGGGCCTTCTCCAGAGTGGGAAAAGCATTGCATGGTTTTCTCCCAAAGGAAATTACATACAATTCCTCAAATTGTCTTGGCTTGGGTTAGGACTGGTCAAGTCTGTCACATGGCACAGATGCTCTCATCCTGCCAGCCCTGTGAGACGACTGAGACAAGTGAACAGTGCACCTGGAGTACACTAGTTGTGTGTGACATTGGGGATGATTCCTGCCACCTGATTTCTCAGGGAGCTGTAGACTCAAGGGGGATTGAGAACTTGCTCTTTGCAGGAAAGGAACATCATTTATAACCTCAGGATAGGTATTCTGTATCCA
The DNA here is from genome assembly GCF_027595985.1 of Sorex araneus. NCBI lineage: Eukaryota > Metazoa > Chordata > Mammalia > Eulipotyphla > Soricidae > Sorex > Sorex araneus. Next base: position 341,451,399 of record NC_073302.1, on the reverse strand, counting down.
TTGCCTCTCCCTCATGGAAAAGAATTTTAGGAGGAAGTGAAATAACGAAACAAGATAGTTTTTATGGTAGAAGACTTAGAAATGTGAGTTGGAGAAAGATAGGAAGTACATGTTCAAGTGAGAAGGTCTTCTCAAGAGTGGACAGAGCAAGCAAAGAGACATAGAGATAAGCAAGTAAGATATGCGTTCAAGGGAGAACATAGATTTGAAGAGCAAGCCATAAATGTAGGGTTTATAGCAGAAAATGTGGCAGTAGAAGCTGAAATATTAACTAGAACTTGTGTTATAGTGTTGAGGCTATGAGAGTGATTGTATTGGCAATCAATGTTTAAGGGATTGGTCATAGAGAGGAAATGGAGAAAAGCTGATATGGCTTTGTTTTAAAATTATGATAAAGACAAAGAAGAAAATAAAATTAGGATTATGCAATAGAAAGTGTTACAGATGTAGGGCTTGGCAGTGAGGCATAAAGCTTGAAATTTGGACCAGTACAAAAGGTTTCCCCAAGGTGGTTGCATTGAGCTGAGGCTTGAATGGAAAACAATAGTGAGTCAAGGGAGAATTCAGAGAAGTCAGTGGAAATACCTTGTGTGAGGGCCTTGAGTAGAACCTTGACTAATAAAAGTAATTATTAGTAATTATAATGTAAAAACTAATGTAATAACTTTGTTACAATATCTTCAAATGTCACTTACCCATAGTTCCTCACTGGAAAATACTGAGTTGGACAACTCAGGGATTGATTTGGTCCTTACTATTTGTCACTAAACTAGTTTCTGTGGAAACAGAAGAAGTCTTCTTTGAAGAATAGTGTGAAAGTGGATGTTTCCTGGACTGGTGAGTTTTGGAGAATTGTATGAAAGATTTGCATGCAAAACCCAGAAAGAAGGTTAAGAAGTCAGAACGTACTGTACAGTTCAAATAGATGAGACTCTCCCACAATCTCCAGGCATCTCCTTTTACCCATCTACCACATCTCTTGTTCTGTATCAGAACTTCTTGTTCTCAGTGTAGACTTCCTAAGTCCTGTTCCTCAACAGCTACTTGCCTCCAGTGTATGATGAACCAGTACCCCAAGAGGGATGGAGAAATCGAACCTGGGTCAGCCACATGCAAAACAAACCCCCTACCTGCTGTGCTATCGCTCCAGTCCATATGTATATGTACATATGTACATACACGTATATATTCACACACACACACACACACACACACACACATATATATATATAAAACACATATACAGACACACTGCTTTTTCTCTCTGGCAAAAACAAAATTATTCAATTCCTACATATTTTTTCCCTCAATTTTTTTGGCTGTACGATTTGTGCCTGGAGTTGCTCCTGGTTTGGTGCTCTGTAGTCACTCCTGACAGTGCTCTGGGGACCATATGGTGCTGAGAATCAGAGCCAGGGATCCAGCCAGCAAAGCATGCATAGTAGCCATTTGAGTGATTGCTTTAACTCTTCATCTCCTTTTAACAATTTCATCACATTTATATTTGTTCCTCATGATTTTACAAAATATTTGGAATAAAATTAAAAGGGATTTTAATTCTCCTAATTTACCAGGTAAAATAAAAGTAGGGTCATCACATTAAAAACTCCAACTTGGAAAAGGAGGGTATGTGTGAAAAATAATAATAAAAAATAACAAATAATAATACCGAGAAGCCCTTTGCCCGCACGCTGCCCGCGGTTTGGGGCTGGCCCTTACTCCCCCACCCCTGCCTGGCATCTTTCGGCTGCAGCACCATCCTGTCCTGACCACTCCCCGCTCTGCAGGTTAGGGGAGTGTCCTCATCTTAGGGGGCGTGGCCTCAAACTGGGCGTGGCCTCTTTCCAGAGCAGCAGCCACTTATGCGCCCGCAGCTGTTTTTTATTGTTTCATGCATTGTCCTTTGGCCACAAAAGATGGAATCCACTTCTCTGAAGAATTCCCTGGTCATCTTAGTCACTATATGTTAATAGTCAAGTAACCTAGCCTATCCAAATTTCACGAATACTGTCAGTGAACACATCAAGTTGCTCACAAAAGTCCTTTGTAAAAAGATCATACCCCACATATTCAGTGGAAGCACCTCCCAAGCTAAGGAGAGCACCAGATAGTAAAGCCCATAACAACATGAAGAAACAGCGAAAATCCCCACCACCAGGAGAGATCCAAGAAAATATCTCACTAACCTCAGCAACGACTTCCCAGAAATACAACCTCCTCTCAGATAAAGAATTCAGAGAGGAAATTGTGAGGATGGTTCACGAACTCCAAGCAACTATGAAATGAACTTCCAATAAATTAAGGTAGGATATGGATGCAGCATTAGAACGGTCCACCAAGATAATCCAGGAAGAAATGAGAGCAGAAATTTCAAAGCTACGAACAGAAGTCACACAACTAAAGAATCAGTAGATGAAATAAAAAACTCGGTAGGAGCCCTCAATAGTAGAATGACTACGGCCGAAGACAGAATCAGTGAACTTGAAGATGAGCTGCACAAAGCATATAGGCAACAACAAATAATGGCAAAAGACCTCAAAATGGCTTTGGAGCGAATTAGAGTCCTAGGGGATGACCTCAGGAGAAACAACATAAGAATCATGGGAGTACCGGAACCACACGGAACCAATCCCAATGAAAAAAACACAATTAAAGACATCATTGCTAAAAAATGCCCAGAGCTAGAGAATGCGGACATCCAGATCCAAGGAGTCCGAAGGGTGCCAGCTAAAAGGAACCCAAATAGAAAATCCCCAAGGCATATCATAGTCAGAATGATGGATGCCATGGATAGAGACACAATACTGCAAGCAGCAAGATCAAAGAAGGAGATCATATACCAAGGAGCACCCCTTAGATTCACAGCAGACCTACCAGAAGAAACCTTCCAAGCCCGAAGACAATGGTGGGATATAGTGAAAAAACTTAATGAAATGAATGCCTCACCAAGAATACTCTACCTGGCTAAACTCTCAGTTAAACTTGAAGGAACCATACACTATTTCATGGAGAAGCAGCAGCTCAGGAACTTCAGAGACTCAAGACCAAATTTTAAAGAAGGACTCAAAGGGCTACTATAAGACAAGGAAAAAACCTACAAGAAAAACAAACCCTACAGAAAAATGGCACAAAATCCCATGTTAATAATTTCTCTTAATGTTAATGGTCTAAATGCACCAATCAAGAGGCACAGAGTGGCAAAATGGATTCGGAAACTAAACCCAACTTTCTGCTGCCTAAAAGAAACACATCTGGATAGTCAGAACAAACACAGACTCAAAATCAAAGGATGGAAAACAATCCTGCAAGCAAACAGCTCCCTCAAAAAAAAAAAAAGAGGGGGGGGGGCGTACTAGTATCTGATAACATAGATTTTAGGCTGAAAAAGATCAGAAGGGAAAGTGAAGGTCATTTTCTACTCATCAAGGGATATGTACAACAGGAAGAAATCACACTCTTACACGTATACGCACCTAATGAATGACCAGCTAAATACCTAAAAGAACTAACAGAATTTAAGGAGGACATAACTAGCACCACGATAGTAGTTGGAGACTTCAACACTGCCTTATCACCTCTGGATAGATCGACAAGGACAACACTCAGCAAGGAAACAATGGCTCTGAAGGAAGAAATGGAGGAGACAGGGCTAATAGACCTATACAGGGCTATACACCCCAAAAAGAAAGAATACACATTCTTTTCCAGTGCACACGGAACGTTTTCCAAAATAGACCACGTTCTGGTTCACAAACTATTCCTTAATAGAATCGGGAAGATAGAAATTGTATCAACTATCTCTTCAGACCATGATGCACTGAAGATGGAAGTTAATCACACACAGACTCGGAGAACCAAATCAAACACTGGGAAATTAAACAACTCACTATTAAACAATGAGTGGATCACAAAGGAAATCAAGGAAGAAATCAAGAGATACCTCGAAACAAATGAGAATGAAGACACAAGCTACCAGAACCTATGGGATGCAGCTAAAGCTGTGTTAAGGGGAAAATTTATAGCTCTGTAAGCTTTCCTCAGAAAGGAAGAAAGGGCCTATATAGATAGCCTGACTTCGCAGCTCAAGATCTTAGAAAAGGACCAGCAAAAGGAACCCAAACCAGATCGAAGGAAAGAAATAATAAAACTTAGAGCAGAAATTAACGATATGGAAACCCAAAAAACAATCCGAAGGATCAATGAGACAAAGAGCTGGTTCTTCGAGAAAATAAATAAGATTGATAAACCGCTAGCAAGACTCACAAAGAAAGAAAGAGAGAAAACCCTAATAACCTGAATCAGAAATGAAAAGGGGGACATCACAACAGAAACCAAGGAGATTCAAAAGATAATCAGAGACTACTTTGAAAGTCTGTATGCCACAAAACAAGAGAACCTAAAAGAAATGGATGAATTCCTTGACTCCTACAATCTCCCAAGACTGAACCAAGAAGACTTGAAATACCTGAATAGGCCCATAAATATCAAGGAAATCGAAACTGTAATCAAGTCTCCCCCAAAACAACAGCCCAGGTCCAGATGGATTCACTGGTGAATTCTTCCAAACATTTAAAGAAGAGTTGTTGCCAGTTCTCTTCAAGCTTTTCCAGGAAATTGAAAAGACAGGAACTCTTCAGAACAGTTTCTACAAGGCACATATCTCCCTAATACCAAAAGCAAACAAAGACACCACTAACAAAGAAAACTATAGACCAATATCCTTGATGAACACCGATGCGAAGATCCTCAACAAAATACTAGCAAATAGAATCCAACAACTCATCAAAAAGATCATACACTATGACCAAGTGGGATTCATCCCGGGGATGCAAGGATGGTTTAACATCTGGAAATCAATCAACATAATCCATCATATCAACAAAAGTAAAGAAAAAAAACATATGATCATATCAATAAATGCAGAGAAAGCATTCGACAAGATCCAACACCCATTCATGTTAAAAACTCTCACCAAAATGGGTTTTGGAGGAACTTTTCTCAAGATAGTCTAAGCCATCTACCACGAACCTTTGGCAAGCATTATCATCAATGAAGAAAAACTAAGGGCATTTCCTCTAAGATCGGGGACAAGACAAGGATGCCCACTCTCACCACTTCTCTTTAATATAGTACTGGAAGTATTAGCAATAGCCATCAGGCAAGAAAAAGATATTAAGGGATTCAGATCGGAAAGGAAGAAATCAAGCTCTCACTATTCGCAGACGACATGATTCTATATCTAGAGAAGCTTAAAAGCTCTAGTAAGAAACTCTTAGAAACAATTGACCTATACAGTAAAGTCGCAGGCTATAAAATCAATACCCAAAAATCCATGGCCTTCCTATATGCAAACAATGAGACAGAGAAAAATGACATGAAAAAGCAATCCCGTTCACAATCATGCCGCAGAAAATCAAATACCTTGGAATCAGCTTAAATAAAGAAGTAAAGGACCTCTACAAAGAAAACTATGAAACGCTACTCCATGAAATAAAAGAGGACATGAGGAAATGGAAACATATCCCCTGCTCATGGATAGGGAGAATAAACATTGTCAAAATGGCAATACTCCCAAAAGCATTATACAGATTTAACGCGATCCCTATAAGGATACCCATGGCATTCTTCAAAGAAATGGATCAAGCAATCCTGAAATTTATATGGAACAATAAACGCCCACGGATAGCTAAAACAATTCTTGGGAAAAAGATGATGGGAGGCATCACCCTCCCCAACCTTAAACTCTACTACAAAGCGGTAACAATTAAAACAGCATGGTACTGAAACAAATGCAGAGCTGAAGACCAATGGAACAGGATGGAATATCCCTACACACAACCTCAAATGTATGATCATTTAATCTTTGATAAGGGAGCAAGAGATGTGAAGTGAAGCAAGGAAAGCCTCTTTAACAAATGGTGCTGGCAGAACTGAACAACCACATGGAAAAGAATGGGCTTAGACCTCGACCTGACACCATACACAAAAGTCAGATCAAAATGGATTAAAGACCTCAACATCAGACCACAAACCATAAGGTACACTGAAGACAAGGTTGGCAAAACCCTCCACGATATTGAAGATAAAGGCATCTTCAAAGATGACACAGAGCTAAGCAAGCTAGTAGAAACAGAGATCAACAAATAGGACTACATTAAACTAAAAAGCTTCTGCACCGCAAAAGACACAGTGACCAGAATACACAGACTATCTACAGAATGGGAAAGGATATTTACACAATACCCATCTGATAAGGGGTTGATGTCAATGGTTGATGTCAGAGCACTGGTTGAACTCTACAAGAAGAGAACATCCAACCCCATCAGAAAATGGGGCAAAGAAATGAACAGAAACTTTACCAAGGAAGAGATACGAATGGCCAAAAGGCACATGAAAACGTGCTCTACATCACTAATTACCAGAGAGATGCAGATCAAAACAACCGTGAGATACCACCTCACACCACAGAGACTAGCACACATCCAAAAAACAAAAGCAACCGCTGTTGGAGAGGATGTGGGGAGAAAGGGACCCTTCTACACTGCTGGTGGGAATGCCAACTAGTTCAGCCCTTTTGGAAAACAATATGGACGATTCTCATAAATCTAGAGGTTGAGCTCCCATTTGACCCAGCAATACCACTGCTGGGAATATATCCCAGAAAAGCCAAAAAGTATAGTCGAAATGACATCTGCACTTATATGTTCATCGCAGCACTGTTTACAATAGGCAGAATCTGGAAAAAACCCGAGTGCCCTAGAACAGATGACTGGTTGAAGAAACTTGGTACATCCATACAATGGAATACTATGCAGCTGTTAGAAAAAAATGAGGTCATGAAGTTTGCATGTAATTGGATCAGCATGGAAAGTATCATGCCAAGTGAAATGAGTCAGAAAGAGAGAGACAGACATAGAAAGATTGCACTCATGTGGAATATAGAATAATAGACTAGGAGTCTAACATCCAAGAATAGTAGAAATAAGTACCAGGAGGTTGACTCCATGGCTTGGAGGCTGGTCTCTCATTCTGGGCAACTCAGATAAGGGAACACCAAGTAAAATGTGGTCGGAGGTAATGCGGGGGAAGGGTGATGCATGCTGAATGTAGACTGGAGACTGAACACAATGGCCACTCAACACCTTTATTGCAAACCACAACACCTAATCAGAGAGAAAGAACAAAAGGGAATACCCTGCCATAGTGGCAGTGTGGGGTGGGGGGAGAGGGGACTGGCAGGGTGGGAGGGATGCTGGGTTACTGGTGGTAGAGAATGGGCACTGGTGAAGGGATGGGTTCTCAAACTTTGTAGGGGGGAAACATGAGCACAAAAATGTATAAATCTGTAACTGCACCCTCACGGTGATTCACTAATGAAAAATAAATAAATACATAAATAAAAAACAAATAATAATACCTGTTACCCTATCAAGAAATGTGTAGGAAAAATACTCACTTAATGTTGAAGCAACTTGGATACCCTCAGTTATGTTCCTTGGAAGATTTGCTCTTGTCCTTGTTCCTACATGGCTGCTAATGGACACTGAAAAAGGCTTCTCCATCAGAGACCATTTTTCTTTAGTTCAACCTTTGATGTTGACACAATCATAGAAACACAGGAGATTTCTAGAGAAGGTGAAATCTATAGATCGTTGTGTGGTCTGGGCTGAGCCAGTGAAGCAAAGAGAGAGATGTTTAATTTTTCCTCTGACATGGAATTCAGTTCTATTAAAGCAAATTTTAGTTCATGGGTAATAGATCTTTTTCTTAATAGACTGCAGGAGATCAGTAATACAATAAACAAAAACAGTAGAAATAGTCTTAAAATATTCACAATTTTAATTATTCATTAGACTAATATATAATAGAAGGGCTTTTTAATGTTCATTAACTATTCATTGTCTTCAAAATATACATTTTGCCATCAATGGATTTGTTATTAATGCTAACTCTTTGGACATAGATTATACCTGGTGAAGGAAAGAAACTTTATGAAGGTATGAAGGTATTACTTTCTTTTATAACCAAGTAAATACCTTATTTAATTCACTTTAGTGGAAAGGAAGTACCACCGACTCATAATCCTATGAAAAAAAAAGAAAAAGAAAGTGATCTGTAGAAATTAATACTAATTTACACATCATAAATTTGAACAAATGCAACACACACAAACACACAAACATATACACAAAGTTAACCAAATAATCCATCCAAATAATATCAATAGATTTCAGCATATTTCAGACATACATAAACATTTTCTGTCTAGTTGGTTGTTCTATTTAGGTAGTGACCATGTTGTACAATTTATCCTTTGAGTCCATTGTTCTCCAAATTTGTAGATGTAGTATCATATTTTAGTAAAAGCATTCTATAAAATTTCTAAATAAAAATTTCATTTATTAGGAATATTTATGTTTATAAAATTATGAATATTAGATACTTTCAAAATCCAGATAATGCATTGGTTATCCCAAATATGCATATGATGTGATTGAATGCATATATTTTCTTTTTAATTCAAGTTTTGAGCCAGTTTGAAATAAAGTTAAATGAGATTTTAATCATTTGTGGAACATATGAACATCTCTGAGGAACAAAAGTTTGAAAATCACACATTTCTGTGAGGCAGAGAACGTATTGGTTTAACTTGCTAACAGGGATTCAAAGAAAAAGATCTTTTTATCATCCATTCAGACCAAAATATCATCAGAACTATTACTAAATGTGCAAAGAATTGTGTTGATTAGGTAAGTGACCCTAAAATTCATCACTGAATTAGTATGTCTAGCAGATGCCCTGTGATCACTAATCATAGGTTATGACTTACTTTCCTTTAAGACATTCATCTTGGAAATTTTCCAACTTGAGATTGCTATTTTTAATTTTCCACTGTGTAGTCATTTTAAATGTCAACTGATAAAAGGATATATTTTATATGCTATATGAACAGGCATATTTATGCTTATCACTGGAATTCTGGTTGGTACGTGTAGGTAAGGAGGCACTTGAGCAATAAATCAAAAGCAAAGCATCAACAATTTCCTAACATGGAAAGATTTGGATATTCTTCAGCAATTATTCTAGATTATTAGGTACTTGGAATATTTGTTATTCAATTTTTTTCCAAAGAGATTATTGCTAAATTTAACCAATAAAATGGAACAAAATATGAAGCATAACTGGCTTAAGTATTAGGACACCTGGGTAAAGTTAAAATTAGTTCTGTGAACTTGATAAGTGATTTGTTTTCTCAGAACGCCTTCTTTGTCCATTTATATAAGATTAGCAATCAGTGGGTTTTCATAACGATCATCTGGGGTGATGTTAAAGATGCAAATAACTTGACTCATCCATAATCAAACAGAACAGAATTCTAGCGCTGAAGATATTTTGATTTTTTTTTCTCATTGGTTTTGATATATAAACAGGGTTGGGAGAATTTACTCCATCAGAATTAAGTTGGCCACTAGCAACTTTTCCAAAATTTCTTTTTATTCGAACTCCATCTTAGAATATATTATCTGTGGGGAGTTGTAGGAGGGAGCTTATTAGAAGGGTGACATTGGGTCCCATTGTCTGATTTTTGGATTTATTTTTGGGGTGCAGTGCCACAGTTTACTTCAATTTTTGGCTTCTTGGGTCACACCCAGGTCACACACACCTGGATCTGCACTAAGGAATTACTCCTGGCAGTACTTGAGGGATGACGTGGGATGCGGGGGATTGAACCAGAGTCGGTCACATGCAAGACAAGCACCTTACAGGCTGTACGATGGCTCTGGTCCCACAACTTACATTTCTAACAAGTTTCCCAAGAGGTTGCTGGGACACAGAGGCTGGGGGTGGTCTGAAGTCTGAGAACTGTTACTATAGCTCTTGGCTACCTCAGGTCTATTCAATAATGCATAAATATGCCTTTTATTTTGCATGGTGTTCTTTTTCCTTCCCCTTCCCTCCCCTTCATTGCTTTTATTGTTGTCATGACCAGGTGTTGTGTGTCTGGTCGTAATGATCACACCCTGGACAGTGGTGCTTGTTGTCTTGCATCTTTTATTGTTGGTGGTGGCGGCTCTCTTAGTTGTGGTGCTGTCCTGCATGTTGGTCACAATGCTCAGCTCCCAATGGTCACTGTAGTGGCAACACAGTCTCAGCAAGGTCGTACTCTCCAGCACAGTATTTGACATCTTTGGTTGTGGCGTTCACTGAAGGCTGCACATGTTCGTTTTAGTGCTTGCACATAGCTGGCTGTGCACGGAAGACTCTCTCTGATGCCTCCAAGTGTTCCAGAGAGCAGATATGCCAGGAGTGTGCTCAGTGCATGTGGCAGAACCTGAGGATTGAACCCTCGGCTAGGTGCTTGCAAAGCAGACACTGTCAGTCACTGAATTCTCTTCCAAGCCCCCATACATCTTCTATAGTCTTCAGCCTACAAATCGTCCTTGAGATCATCTCTTATACATTTTATAACTGAAATAAAGTGTGATGCAGAGAATTGCAGTAACTGACAAGGTAGAGTTAAAGATGCAGTGAGTACAGGAATCATCATTTCTTATCCTTTTACATGATTCAGAGAAGGAAGAGTCTTTTTGCTACTTAAAGAACTGTTGATAGGAACAAAATCTTATTAATAATTAATTAGTTAATTATAGCTGCATTTAATGAGCACTTCCTATTTGTTAGACACTGTACTTTAGATATATCATCATAGTCAAAACTAAAATTTAATGAGGCCTTTTATGTGTCAGGTACTATCTAAAGTGGCTTTATCCCTATTAATTCAATCTTCATACTAACTCTCTGGAATAAATATTATTAACATCTCCTTCTAGGAAATGAAGAGCTGAAACAGGATATTAAGTAACTTGCTGAAATCACAGATTCAAACTCAGGCATTCAACATATTATACTGCCACCCTTCCCTCATTTAATCCTCACAACAATCTCATAAGATCATTATGATTCCTCATTTTATAGATAATCAAAAGAGGTGAGAGATTATGCTATTTGTTTTTAATAACTTTCTTGCCAATAAAGTGGTGAAGAGTGATTGAAACTGACTAATTTGAAAATTTTGTCCCTCACGAAAACCAGTTTCTTAATCTGTGCAAATATACTTACAGGTTAGAATCAGTCAGGTTATGCTGAAACACAGAATTTGCCAAGAGAGGCATAATTGCTTACCTTTGGGCGAAAAGGAAATATGCCACCTTTCTATTTTCTGGTAGTAATTATACTAAAGAGGGACTCGAGCAGAGCGTTACTGATAATTTGCTTTTCTCCCCCGTTCATTAGCTTTTCTTAACACAGCTTGTCCCCGACACCTCTCCTCCTGTTCAGCTTCTCTGGGCCATGTGTCCAACACAGCTGGAGGGTGAGTCACATTGACTTGACTTTGCTCTGATTCTCGGGTTTTCCTTGTTTCCTGACTGAAGTTGCGCTTCATTTATTCACTGAGCAGGGTTTCTTGAATGCCTACTATACACTGGGCTAAAATTATTGAGAGAGAAAATACTAAGACATTGCCCATATTGTATTCACAGTCTGAGTTTCTGGTTGGGAAACCAAGAGAAATTAATAAACAAAACATAGTTAAATAGGACCATAAAAAAGCTAAATAGGGCCACAAAAAACAACAAAAAAGTGATTAAACCTATGAAACCAAGTACCGACTACAGAAATAGGCTCAAAGAAGTTTGGAAACTGAGAAATGATATAAAATGGAGTTAATACCTGAAAAATGTTCATAGAGCTATTCAAAATTGAGGCATCCAATAATGAAACTGGTGATTCTGGTAAGCATAATTGTTAAGAGGATGTAGAAGGAGGAAAGGAAAGAGGTAATTTTGCTAGGAATGAAAACCATGGGAATGTGTGTAGGGATGAGCTACAGCAAATATGACAAATCTAACCTGGCAGAGACACTAGAAGGCTCTATTAGGAAAATTTTTAAGAAAAGAAAGAACAAAAAAATAACGATCACATGACCTCCACATACTATTGCCATTCTTTGAATGTATGTTTGATGTTTTTTTCAAAAGTCTGTAAGAGGGATCCCACCACTTGTAGGAAACATTCTGAACTTTGAGAGTCACAAGAGTCACTGTTACTGGTAGACAATTGTTTGGACTCTCCTCTATTTATGCTATTTTTTAAAGTGACACTTGACTAGTCTTTGTTCAAAATGTGTTTTCAAGGAGTGAGAAAGAGCAAAAGGGAATGTCCTGCCACAGAGGTGGGGTGTGGGGGTGTGGGGATGCAATGGGGGTGATGGGAGGGATACTGGGATCATTGGTGGTGAAGAATGGGCACTGGTGGAGGGATGGGTACTCAAACATTGTATGACTGAAACAAAAGCACAAAAGTTTATAAATATGTAACTGTACATCATGGTGACTCATTAAAAATAATAAATATTTTTTAAAAGATTTTTCAAGATATTTTTATGGCAAAAAAGAACCCCAAACAACCCCTATGGAAGAGAGTATCTGCCTCTATAGTAAAAGGCAGTTTGTTTTATGCCTTGAAAGGTAAAGACCTGTTTGCCTCCAGAATACTGGGTTAGCAAGCTTACAACCATAGTAAAATATTTGGTTCCCAAAGTCTTGGTTTTCTCTTCTGGAATTAAATTTACAATAAAAAATGTGATATGTGTGTCCCTGTTCATCTTATCATCAGGATAAAGGTTTGAATAACTAGAGCAAAACTAGAGTAAATAATTTTTACTCTGACTTGTGCGAGTTCTGTGAGTAACAAACTGTTCTTTGTCTTTGATTTAGTGGTCTCTTGTCTTCTGCCAGAATCCATAAAAAGGCAGCAGGTTAAATTGTTGGCTTGTATATAACGTAAAACTTAAGACTCTTCACATATAGATAGATAGATAGATAGATAGATAGATAGATAGATAGATAGATAGACAGATAGATTGATAGAGACCTATATAGATAGAGAGATATAAATTAGATATATATCTCTTATATATCTTATATGTAGCTTTGGATATCTATCTATATCTATAAGCTGTATCTATCTGTCATAAAATACAGAGCCACTCTGATCAGTATCAAAGTAAGTTGTTATATATTGTTTGAGTCACTTGAGCAGTGGGGTGGCAAGGCACACATTAGTGGTGAATGAAGGAAGTTCACAGGAGGAGCAGCTCTGACACAGCCTTCCTGAAGCTTCTTATGCCAAACTTAGATCTACTGAAAGTGACAGTGAAAGGTCTCAGCAGGTCTTGTTTTTTGTTTTTTTTTTTTTCGTTTTATTTAGGAAGTATATGGAAGTTCTTGAGGCAATTATTTTTTAAGATAAACAACATTCTGTGGAAAATCATAGACAAAGCAGTGACTAGAGCTTGTGCTTTTACTACCCTAGGGTACGTTTTAATGCTGATGAAAGTGACCCATTTGAATATTAGAAAACAGTTCAAGGAATTTAGGCAAATTTTTGTCATCAGCCCTATTGTCATAGAAAATTTCCTTCTTTCTTATATAGAAATCAAGCAAGAATTGACAAGAATTGTCACCATGACAACAGCACAGCAGATGCTCAGGATTAAGGTGGTCTCCTTATAACATGGTACCACTGTGGAAGACGAAGAGACACACAGCACACTCGGGGTGATTCAGTGGCAAAAACACGCCTGTGCGAAGTCCTGATTTGGTCCCAGTGCTGCTCTCGTGTGTTGAGCATAGCCTGGGAGCTCCTATTCACGACCCTGGCACTGCAGCAGAGTTGGGGGGATCTTTAGATCTACTCAGTTGTGTGCAGCTAAAATGTGCAATGCTTTGCTAACACAAAAAAGGAAAAAAATGTGTGAGCACTGTGGCCAGGAATGCAAACCCTGGTGAATTGTGTGTTAGTACCAAAGCAACCCCTGACTCTATAGCCAGGGTGTACACGAGCACTGTAGCACCATAGCAGTGTCATCCTATTGTCCATCGATTTGCTCGAGTGGGCACCAGTAATGTCTCCATTGTGAGACTTGTTGTTATTGTTTTAGCATATCGAATATGCCACGGGGAGTTTGCCAGGCTCTGCCATGAGGTGGGCATACTCTCGATAGCTTCCCAAGCTCTCTGAGAGGGATGGAGGAATTGAACCAGGGTCGGCCTCATGCAAGGCAAATGCCCTACCTACTGTGCTATCGCTCCAGTCCATTAGCACCACTGTTAAATTAGTTTGACCCTTTGCAGGAACTGTAACTAAAATTGGCTGCCTTCTCCATCACTCCCAGACGCAGGAAATAAAGGGAGAGAATAGACACAAAGATGTATGGAAAAGATCAGAAATAAACTATTACATTTATGATTAGTTTTTCAACAGGGTTGCTGAGATAATTCAGTGAAGGAAAACATTTTCTTTAAAACATTATTCTTTTCAAAGAACAGATGACCTCTGTTATCTGTGATGTAAGAATAACAGGACAGGGAATTAGTGGGGACATCAGGGTCAGAGCCATAGTCCGGCGGATAGGGGGTTTACTTTGTATGCAGTCAACCTGGGTTCTATCCCCGGCACCCCGTATGGTTCCCTGAGTCTGCTAGGAATGATCCCTGAATACAGAGCCAGGAGTAAGCCCTGAGCACAGCCAGGAATGACTCTAAATCCAAAGCTAAAAGCAAACGAACAAAAAATAAAACCAAATAACAACAGGAAAATCCAAAGAGAGGAATACCTGGGTTACCCTGGACCGCAGACTATAGACCTGAGAAGGATAGGGAAGCACAGGAGCCAGAGGAGAAAGGAAGAAGAGGTGGCAGGGAGGATGGGGCTGAAGGCAGGGGCGCAGGCAGGGGCTCAGGCAGATTGACAGCAAGAGATCTGGGATGTCTGTTTATCTAAACCCCAGAACCAGCAACTGAAAGCACAAGAGGCAAGCTAGGTAACGGAACTTAAAAAATGTGCCTGTCAAGGAGACTGGCTGTGGGTGGGAGAGAAACTGGGGACATTGGTGGAAAGAAGTTGGTACTGGTGAAGGAACTGGTGAAAAATCACATGCCTGAAATTCAAGTATGAATGAATAACTTTGTAAATCACTGTACCTCAATTTAAAAAATCTTTATATATATAATATATATATCATATATATGTATTCCATTCCTCCACCCCTTCCTGAGAGCCCAGCAAGCTACCAAGAGTATCCTGCATGGCAAAGCCTGGCAAGCTACCCGTGGCGTATTCGATATGCCAAAAACAGTAAAGACAAGTCTCACAATGGAGACATTACTGGTGCCTGCTCTAGCAAATCGATGAACAAGGGACAAAAGTGCTACAGTGTTATATATATACACACACTCACACACATATATGTTTAGTTTGTTTTCAGGACATCTGGTAGAGGTCAGGGCATATTCTGGCTCCTTGCTCACCGGTCTCTCTTGGCAGTGCTTGGGCCAAGAAATGTCACAGAGTCCCATTACACGGAAGGACATGTCTTTTTCTTTCTTTCTTTCTTTCTTTCTTTCTTTCTTTCTTTCTTTCTTTCTTTCTTTCTTTCTTTCTTTCTTTCTTTCTTTCTTTCTTTCTTTCTTTCTTTCTTTCTTTCTTTCTTTCTTTCTTTCTTTCTTTCTTTCTTTCTTTCTTTCTTTCTTGCCTGCCTGCCTGCCTGCCTGCCTGCCTGCCTGCTTTCTTTCTTTCTTTCTTTCTTTCTTTCTTTCTTTCTTTCTTTCTTTCTTTCTTTCTTTCTTTCTTTCTTTCTTTCTTTCTTTCTTTCTTTCTTTCTTTCTTTCTTTCTTTCTTTCTTTCTTTCTTTCTTTCTTTCTTTCTTTCTTTCTTCCTTTAAAGTGAAACAAAAATAGCTTTGTTAAAAGAAATTTACTTTGGCAATTGTGTGGGGAGAAGAAGAGAGTGATCTCTTTTCAAGAGCAAACACAGGCTTCTCCAGAAGGGAACAAGCAGAGAACAGCTTTTGGAGAAGGTTATATACATTTTTTTTCCAAATTGTCTTGGCCTGCAGTGTTCTGGATACATAAAAGTTAATCTGGGTGTTGTCACAGGGACAGCCTTGTACTTTTGATGGTCCTTTTATGCCAGTTTCTGTAGGTTCTCTGGTAGCTTCTACTCTTCTAAGAGGTTCACCCTTCTCTGGGTGGGGCCCAGGTGGGTCACTTAGTCCTCTAGGTGCTGTGTCAGCTTCCATTTTATTAGCTCCAAAAGCCTCAGGATTTGCATCTCAAATGGACGTGTTCCCCATGCCTTTGGGCTACTTTGAGACTAGGGAATCTTCTCAAGTTTTATTATTTCCCCAAAGCTTACTACCAGGGCCCTTTTCCAGTCTATCTGCAGCACTTCCCCTTAGAGATTTTAGCCCCATAAATTGATAGGGGTACATAGGTGAAAGTCCATCTCTGCAATTTCTTCATTCTGATGAAAGGACATAGTTCTTACCTCTGTAAGGATATGGAGTCTCACTTTAACTTAATATTAATGTAGCCTATGCTATGGTTTATTAGTTGTTGGCTTTTGTCTCAAAGAGAGTTGTTAGTCTGAGAGAGAATTCAGATAGATTAGAAACTTTTTTTTTCATTTTGGGTCACGCCCAGCAATGCACAGGGGTTACTCCTGGCTCTGCACTCAGGAATTACCCTTGGTGGTGCTCAGGGGACCATATGGGATGCTGGGAATCAAACCCGGGTTGGCCACATGCAAGGCAAACGCCCTACCCACTATGCTATCGCTCCAGCCCCAGATTAGAAACCTTTTAACACATTAAGTCTTGAAGAAAAAAACTTTCACTGGCCACACACACACACACACACACACACACACACACACACACCCTCATCATGGCAATTAAATTTCTGAGAATTACTAAAGGCACCAGTCTGACCCAGACTTGTGGATACAGAAGAAAGACCTGATAAGGCTTCTTTTTTTAAAAATTGAACCACGGTGAGATACAGTTACAAAGCTTTCATGTTTGAGTTTCAGTAATACAATGATCAAACACCCATGCCTCCAACAGTGCACATTCTCCACCACCAATGTTCCCAGAGTACCCCCCTTTCTACCCTCCCCCTCCCAGACAGCAGAAAATTTCCCCCATACTCTCTACTTTGGGGCATTATGGTTTGCAATACATATAGTGAGAGGTTGTCACATTTGGTCCTTTATCTACTTTCAGTACACATCTCCCATCCTGAACGATTCCTCTGACCATCATTGCCATAGTGTTCCCTTCTCTATTCCAGCTGCCTTCTCCCCAGCTCACGAGACAGGCTTCCAACTATGGGGCAATATTCCTGGCCCTTGTTTCTACTGTCCTTGGGTTTCAGTTTCATATTATGTTATTTTATACTCCACAAGAGTGCAGTCCTTCTATGTCTGTCCCTCTCTGACTCATTTCACTTAGCATGATACTCTCCATATTTATCCATTTATAAGCAAATTTCATGACTTCATCTCTCCTAACAGCTGCATAGTATTCCATTGTATAGAAGTACCAAAGTTTCTTTAACCAGTCATCTGTTGTCAGGCACAAGGGTTGTTTCCAGATCCTGGCTATTGTGAACAGTGTTGCAATGGACATACAGTTGCAGATGTCATTTCTACTGTGTTTTTTTGCACCCTTAGGATATATTCCCAGAAGTGGTATTGTGGGGTCATATGGAAGCTCAATTTCTAGCTTTTTGAAGGAATACCCATATTATTTTCAAAAAATGGTTGGACCGGTCAGCATTCCTACCAACAGTGAAAGAGCCTCCCTTTTACCCCCACATCACACCAGCACTGGTTGCTTTTGTTCTTTTGAATGTGTGCAGTCTCTTTGGTGTGAGATGATATCTCATTGTTGTTTCGATTTGCATCTCCCTGATGACTAGCGATGTGGAACATTTTTTCATGTGCCTTTGGCCATTTGTATTTCTTTTTTGAGAAAGTTTCTGTTTATTTTTTCTCCTTATTTTTTGATGGAGGATTTTTTTCTTGTACAGTTCTACTAGCGTCTTGTATATTCTGGATATTAATCCCTTCTCAAATGGTATCAGGTAAAGATTTTTTCCCATTCCATGCAATCTCTCTGTATTTTGATCACTATTTCGTTTGAAGTGCAGAAGCTTCTTAGTTTAATGTAGTCCCATTTGTTTATGTTTGTTTCCACTTGCTTGGTCGGTGCTGCTTCATCCTTAAAGATGCTTTTAGCTTCAATGTCATGGAGAGTTCTTCTTATATTTTCCTCCATGTACCTTATGGATTCAGGTCTGATATTGAAGTCTTTAATCCACTTTGATCTGACGTTTGTGCCTGGCATTAGACAGAGGTCAGAGTTAATTTTTTTGCAGGTAGCTATCCAGTTTTCCCAGTACCACTTGTTGAAGGTCACAAGGGACAGTGAATGTCATTTATTACTGATCAAGAGATCAGCACAGCAGGAAGAACTTACACTCCTAAATGTATATGCACCTAATGAGGGACCAGCAAAATACTTAGAAGGACTACTCATAGACTTGAAGAAAGACATCGATAGCAACAAAGTATTAGTGGGGGATTTCAACACTGCATTGTCACCTCTCAACAGATCAACCAGACTCAAGCTTAGCAAAGACATACTTTATCTGAGGAAAGAAATGGAAGAAAGGGGCTTAGTAGATATATACAGAACAGTTCATCCTCAAAAAGTTGAATACACATTCTTCTCAAGTGCGCATGGGACATTCTCCAAGATAGACCACATGCTGAGCCACAAAACATACCTCTATTAAATTATGAAGATAGAGATTGTATCAACAACCTTCTCAGACCATGATGCGCTGAAAATAGAAGTGAATCACACACAAACAGAAAATCAAATCAAACACCTGGAAATTAAACAGCTCACTACTGAACAATGAGTGGCTTAGAAAGAAAATCAAAGAGGAAATCAAATGATTCTTGGAGGAATCACTCAATACCTCTATTGCAAACTACAACACCCAAAAGGAGAGAGAACAAAAGGTAATACCTTGCTGCAGAGGCAAGATGGGGTGGTGGGGGATGGGGTGGGGGTAGTGAGAGGGATACTGGGATTATTGGTGGAGGAGAATGGGCACTGGTAGAGGGATGGGTAAACGATCACCGTATGAGTGAAATGCAAACACAAAAGCTCATGAGTTTGTAACTTTACATCACAGTGATTCTCTAATTTAAAAAAATATTTTTATGGGAAAAAAAAGTTTCCTGGAAATGAACAAAAATGAGTACATGAGTTACCAGAACTTATGGGACACGGCAAAAGCTGTGTTAAGAGGAAAGCTTATTGCTCTCAAGCATTCCTCAGGAAGGAAGAGAGAGCCCACATAAGTAACCTCACCTCACATCTGAAGAGTTTGGAGAATGACCAACAACAGGAGCCCAACCCAGGCAGGAGAAAATAATAGAACTTAGAACAGAAATTAATGAGATAAAAGACAAAAAAAAATCCGAAAGATCAATGAAACAAAGAGCTAGTTCTCTGAGAAAATGAAAAGGTCCATAAACCTCTAGAAAAACTCACAAAGAAAGGGAGTGAGAAAACTCTAATAAACCAAATCAGAAATGAAAAGGGGGACATCATAATAGAAACTGCAGAAATTCAAAGGATCCTCAGAGGATACTTTCAGAAGTTTTATGCCACAAAACAGGAAAACCTTGAGGGAATGGATAAATTCCTGGCTTCCTATAGCTTCCCAAGGCTAAACCAAGAAGAACTGGAATACCTTAACAGACCTATCACCATCAAGGAGATTGAAACGGTAATAAAAAGTCTCCCTAAACACAAAAGTCCTGGCCCAGATGGATTTACTAGTGAATTCTTCCAAAAAAATTCTTGCAAAAAATGGGCTTAGACCTCCACCTATCACCATGTACAAAAGTCAGATCAAATGGATTAAAGACCTCAACATCAGACCAGAATCCCTAAGGTACATTGAAGACAAGGTCGGAAAAACCCTCCATGACATTGAAGCCAATGGTATCTTCAAAGCTGACACACCACTGGACAAGCAAGTGAAAACAGAGATAAATAAATGGGACTATCTCAAACTAAGAAGCTTCTGCACCTCAAAAGAAACAGTGACCAAAATACAAAGACAATCTATAGAATGGGAAAGGATATTTATGCAGTACCCATCTGATAAAGGGTTGATATCAAGGATATACAATGCACTGGTTGAACTCCACAAGAAGAAAACTGCTGACCCGATCAAAAAATGGGGTGATGAAATGAACAGAAACTTTCCCAAAGAAGAAATTTGAATGGCTGAGAGGTACATGAGAAAATGTTCAACATCACTTATCATCAGGGAGATGCAGATCAAAACAACCATGAGATATCATCTCACACCACAGAGACTGGCCCACATCCCAAAAAACAAAAGCAACCAGTGTTGGCGTGGATGTGGGGAGAAAGGGACTCTCCTTCACTGCTGGTGGGAATGCCGACTGGTTCAACCCTTTTGGAAAACAATATGGACGATTCTCAAAAAATTAGAAATTGAGCTTCCATTTAATCCAGCAATACCACTCCTAGGAATATATCCCGGAGAGGCAAAAAGGTATAGTAGAAATGACATCTGCATTTCTATGTTCATTGCAGCACTGTTTAAATAGCCACAACCTGGAAAAAACTAGTGCCCAAAAACAGATGACTGGTTAAAGAAACTCTGGTACATCTATACAATGGAATACTATGTAGCTGTAAGAAAACATGAAGTCATGAAATTTGCATATAAGTGGATCAACATGGAAAGTATCATGTTGAGTGAAATGAGTCAGAAAGAAAGAGACAGACATAGAATGATTGCACTCACCTGTGGAATATAAAGTAGCTGAGAGGTACAAGCTTGCAATGATGCAATTTCTGGCAGATATTACTCTGGACTTAGTTACTAAAATACAGAAATCCAAAACCGTGAAGCCGCTAGTGTGGTTCCTCAACCTCATATCTCTTCATTCTCAGCAATGGAAAACAAATTATCAAATGCTTCCTTTTCAGCAAGTCTGACTTTAGGGGGAAGAAACTCCAAACAATAATAGTGAGGTTTTTTTTGAAATATTGAATGTAATCAAAGTAAGGTGAAAGTAAAGTGAAACTTATCAGTTACACGGGGGGTGGGGGGCTGGGGAGGTGGGGGGTGGTGGGAGGTATACTGTGATTCTTGGTGGTGGAATACGTGCACTGGTGAAGGGATGGGTGTTTGTGCATTGTATAACTGAGACTTAAACCTGAAAGCTTTGTAACTTTCCACATGGTGATTCAATAAAAGAATAATTTAAAAAATTCTCAGCAAAATGGGCATTGAAGGAACTTTCCTAAATATAGTCAAAGCCATCTACCACAAGCCCACGGCAGCATCATTCTCAATGAGGAAAAACTAACAGCCTTCCCTCTAAGATCAGGGACAAGACAAGGTTTCCCGCTTTCGCCACTCCTAGTCAATATAGTACTGGAAGTCCTGGAAGTAGTTAGGCAAGAAAAAGATATCAAGGGCCTAAAGATAGAAAAGGAAGAGGTCAAGCTATCACTATTTGCAGATGATATGATACTATGGGCTGGAGCGATAGCACAGCGGTTGGGCTTTTGCCTTTCACGCAGCCAACCCATGTTTGATTTCTCCGCCCCTCTCAGAGAGCCCGGCAAGTTACCGAGTTGCCGTGGAGCCTGCACGGCAGAACCTGGCAAGCTACCCGTGCGTATTGGATATGCCAAAAACAGTAACAATAAGTCTCTCAATGAGAGACGTTACTGGTGCCCGCTCGAACGAATCGATGAGCAATGGGCTGAAAGTGATAGTGATGATACTATATTTCAGAAATCCTAAAGACCCTACTGAAAATCTCCTAGAAACAATAGGTTTGTATAGTGAAGTGGCAGGCTACAAAATCAACACCCAAAGTCCTTGGCTTTCTTATATACAAATAATGAAAGAGAAGAAAGAAACATTAAAAAGCAATCCTGTTCACAATAGTACCTCAGAAAATCAAGTACCTCAGAATCAGCTTAAATAAAGAGGTGAAGGACCTAGACAAGGAAAATTACAAACACTACTTCAAGAAATAAAAGAGGACACTATGAAATGGAGACACATCCCCTGCTCATGGATAGGGAGAATTAACATTATCAAAATGGCAATACTGCCCAAAGTACTATACAGATTTAATGTGTTTCCTATCAGGATATCCATGACATTTTTCAAAGAAATAGACAAAACACACCTGAAAATCATATGGAACGATAAACCCCCACAAATAGCTAAAGCAACCCTTGGGAACAAGAAGATGGGTAGCAACATCTTCCTCAACTTCAAACTGTACTACGAAGCAGTAGTAATGAAAACAGCATGCTATTGGGCTAGGAACAGACCCACAGAACAATGGAATAGATTTGAATACTCCTTCACAGACTTTCATATATATGATTACTTAATCTTTGACAAAGGAACAAGAAATGTGAAGTAGAACAAGAAAGACCTGATAAGACTTTCTCCAGCAGCTGATCCTGAGGAGACTGGACCCCTGTCTACAGAAAGGGCCTGAAGGAAATTACTCAGAGAACCCTAAATTCCTTCCTTTAATCTACCTTCAACTAGCCCAGACTGAAGAAGGCTAGACCCACTCTCCAAGAGAAGATCCAGTAGAACCAAAAGTCAAGAAAAGGAGTTTCAAAGGAGATCCCAACTCTACCCACTTAGCAACAACCCTAGCAATGAACTCTTATCTAGCTAGAAAGCCCCATGTGGGGGGTTTTGGGGAAAAACTTATAAGAGCCACCTTGAGAAATGAAAGGGCCCTGTGCTGCTGGAGCCCACGTACTATTTTTGCCCGTGTGGCCAAGCACATGTGCTGCCTGAGCACATGTGGCATCTGCATCTCCCCTCTTGAGATGTGTACTTGGTTGCTTTCATATCTAACGCTGGGGTGTGTGTAGGGGCTCTATCCACCTTTGGAGAAACCCTCATTCTCTCTTGGGCAAGTTACTCTTTCTCCCTTTCTCTCCCTCTTTCCCCGTCCTAAAACCTCCAAATAAAATCTGTTTACTTCAAGACTTGTGTACCAAAATTATTTTCTTTGAGGTAGTTTAGAAACCCCCAAACCCTGGGCAAGGCCTAGGTATGACTTTCCTTCCCCGCGAAGAGCTCATCTTTCTCCAACTGGAGTCTGTGGCTGGCTGAGAATTCTGGTGGTGGGGAACAACTCCCATGCCCAGAGACCAAGTGAATGTCAGGTGTGGCTTGACGGCCACCTGGGGGGGCTGGTGGGGCTCTGGCCCGTGCCGTGCAGGGGCTCATCGCAGACTATTGGTCCTAGTCTTCCCAGCTGGTCCTGTTGTGGCAGAGGCCGATGGGAAGAAAGTGATTGTCTCTCTCCTCCCTGCCTCACATTAACCATCGGGAGGGACACCTGACTTTTTAAGGAGGTCAGTGTATTTAAGGAAACAACCAAAATAAGATGGTCATAGCTTAAGTTTTTGTTTTATCCTTTTGCATTCTGATGATTATGTGTGAAAGTCTGCTAATTTCTGCCTTTATTGGCCAACTGGAAAAATGTGCTTTAAGTTACAAGACAGATGATGTACCTTTTAGTGTCAGGTTTTCTGAAAGAAGTGTAAGTTCTCAGTGGTTTCCCAGCGATAGTTTGATTCTCTCTCTGGTCAATGAGACCTCAATGGAGTGCCCAGACCCAGATATGAACCCAACTAGAAATTCCATTAGGTTTTATAGCAGAGGGAGGGCTTAAGATGGTAAGGTCTATGTGCTGGGCCACACAACATACCTCAATAGAATCAGCAAGATAGACATTGTACCAGCTATCTTTTCAGACCATGATGCACTGAAGATAGAAGTTAATCATGGACAGATGCAGAAAACCAAATCAAACACCTAGAAATTAAACAGCTCGATGTTGAACAATGAGTGGGTCATGAAGGAAAACAAGGAAGAAATCAAAAGGTACCTAGAAACAAATGAGAATGAAGACATGAGCTACCAGAACTTGTAAGATGCAGCTAAAGCCATATTAAGGGGAAAATTATAGCTCTGCAAGCATATCTCAGGAAGGAAGAAAGGGCCCACATAAATAACTTGACTTCACAGCTCAAGACCTTAGAAAAGGACCGACAAAAGGAGCCCAAACCAGGCAGAAGGAAAGAGATAATAACACTTAGAGCAAAAATTAACGACATGGAAACCCAAAAGACAATCTGAAAGATCAATGAAACCAAGAGCTGATTCTTTGAGAAAATAAACAAGATTGATAAACCACTAGCAAGACTCACAAAGAAATAGAGAGAGAGAACCTTTATAGCTGAGTCAGAAATGAAAAGGGGGACATCACAACAGAAACCAAAGAAATTCAAAAGATCATCAGAGACTACTTTGAAAATCTGTATGCCACGAAACAAGAGAACCTAGATGAAATGGATAAATTCCTGGACTCCTATAATTTCCCAAGGCTAAACCAAGAAGACCTGGAGTACCTGAATAGTCCAATTAACATCAAGGAAATTGAAACTATAATCAAAAGTCTTCCCAAAAACAAAAGCCCAGGTCCAGGCAGATTCACTAGCGAATTCTTCCAAACATTTAAAGAGGCCTACTACCAGTTCTTCTCAAAGATGGTAAGGTCTTCTCCATTTAGGCAGTAGTGATTTGGAGAGGTTCCAGTTTTCAAGATTCTTAGTAAAAGCTGACTACCAAGCTGAATTTATTTGGGGGTAACTCTATTTTGGATCAGATAAAACAGCATTTTGTTATTCTTGAATTGCCTTCTGCACCTGTCCTAAATTAATATACACTTGGTTAATTTTACATACTTTTAGTCCAATAAAAAGTTTTTCATTAAAAAGGAAGCCAAAGAAAAAGGTTTAACTGAAATGCAGGTCTTTTCCACTTAGAAAAATTCCCTTCGTGATAACTGGTAGGAAGAAATCAGAACTTCAGAACTCATTCCTATAAATTCAGGCCCCGCAAGTTATTAAAAAAATAAAATGGAATATCTCAGGACTGGAGTGTAGCACAGCAGGTAGGCGTTTGCCTTGCACACAGCCAACCTGGGTTCTATTCCTTCGTCCCTCTCAGAGAGCCCGGCAAGCTACTGAGAGAGCTTGCATGGGAGAGCCTGGCAAGTTACTGTGGTATATTCGCTATGCCAAAAACAGTAACAACAAGTCTCACAATGGGGACATTACTGGTGCTCGCTCGAGCAAATGGATGAACAAGCGGACGACAGTGTTACAGCGCAGTGCTATGATAGAACCACTCTATACTTAGCTACTTATATAAAATAAAATGTTCAAAACATATGTTCACATAAAAACTAGTAAGCAAATATTCTAATAGCCTTATTCATAATAACTAAAATGTAAAAAGAACTGAGATGTCCATCATCTGGTTAGTGGCTAAATGAAATAAGGTATTCATGTTATGGAACAATTGTCTATTAAAAAGACTAAAGTACAGAGATCTGGTATAACAGTGATGAAGCCTGCCAGGCCTTGGAGGGAATTGGTACTGCTAACAAGGACATAGTTCCTCTTTGGATGATGGAGATGTTCTAGAATGAGAAAGTAGTGATGGATGTACAACATTGTGAATATACTAAAAATCACTGAATCGTACATTTTAAAACAGTGAATTTTATGTTGTGTGAATTATATCTTGATAATAAAAAATTTCCAAAAATACATGACTGAGCTCAGAAATCATTATGCTAACTGAAGCAGCTGGACACAAAAGACCATGTATTGTATAATCCCGTTTACATGGAGTGCCCATAATAACAAATCCACAGAGACAAATGAGAGTAGTAGTACTGGAAATGCGAGTGGTGTCTGGTCTACAGGTAGTAGCTATTAATGGCATAATGTATCTTTGTGGGGAGAAAGAAAATAGATTAAAATTTATTGTGATATCTTTTTATTCTGTTATCTTGAACAAACAAAACTAAAACTAAAATAAAGTGCACAACAATGATGGTGTAGCTGTGTCTATGTAAAGGTATGATCAGGCGTAGCTATAGAGTATATCCTTATACTTGCTGAGTCAAAGGATTTCCAAAGTTGAAATGCCTGCACTTGGGAGGATAATAAAATACTAGAATCTCACTTGAGTAAATAGTAGGCAGTCATTATGTTGCTGAAAACTGAAAATAAACATAACTTGTGGCCATAGCCACCTAATTTCTTCTTACTGTACTCCAACTCAGTTGTTTGAAGTTTATTATAACTAGGGTCGAGGTCACCAGGAGCTTCTGAAGACCAGGCATGCTGCTCTGTGCATGCTGAACAGTTGGGAGAGAAGAAATTGAACCTGAATAGTTCCATTAAATAAAAGTATCCAAGTCATCAACCAACAGAATTTTGTAGGGAACACCTGAATTAAACTCAGGAGTTTGGGGCCATATTCATAGAAACAAAGATGAACTTGATTTTATGAGCAGGCCTTTGAATAAATTCAATAAATTGATGTTTATACTCTTGAATGCACAGGAAAGACTGATATGTTATATGCCTTTATCTATCCACTTTGTTAAGGTCAGAGAGGATTATTATAATCAGTAAGCATTTCATACAGGTGAGATACTCATACTTTTAACTATAAAAAACACTTTGAACTCTATTATAAAGGATTTCACAATTGAAATCTCTAGCAAAGACAGTCTCTAACTGGAAGTGCCCCTTTGGGATCTTTGATCTGTTGCCTCTCTTTTGGAAAGTAATTATTAGTTTGCAATTGGGTTCTTGTCAAAACTACATCCTTAACTCATGGAGGTCTTGGTATACTATAGCATGATATTTCTGTTTTGAGGTAGATCAATTTGCATTTACTGACTGACAAGATGAGAAAGGCCCAATAAAACTATTGAATTTGAAATAGGTTGTTCAAGAATACATAATGTGTGGGCCAGCAGTATTGGAGTTCTGTATGAATAAGTGACAACTCTTTCATCTGGGGAAATTTTACCACCCACCCCCCCCACACACACACCTCACTAGTGCTTTTGGTAGAGCGATGGGCTCAATGGGTCTTGAATTTCAGATCTCCTGAATATTTAGCCCTGGTTAAAAGATGGTTTGGCTGATCTGGAATTTGATGGCTTCCACTGTGCTGCTATGCCAACAACATAATGCATAAAATTTTTCTAGTCAATGGACAAAACTCATAGTTCAGGCCAGTTTGGGATTTGGTTGCAGTTTTAACCAATGCTTGGGCTGGTACCGGTGACCTGTCTCTTTGGCCTGCTGCTTAGAAAACTAGAGACAGAAAAATCTAGAGACTGATTAAAGACACTCTTTGGGGGAAATTGGAAGCATCCTTTGCAGAAGATTAAAGGTTCTTTCTGGACTGCAAATTTAAATTTAATTGATTAACTCATATGTCTTGCTTATAAGTAAGTTTGTGATAAAGGCTTATTGTTTGATCAGGTTAATTATAATAAAGTTCCTTATGAAGCTAGTCCTACACAAATAACCACATCTGCTTGGGCCCATTACATATCAGACACAACAAAATACAAACTTTCATAAACTTTCATAAAAATTTCATAAAATTGCCAGTCTAATCTCTCATCAGTTGACTTTGGTCATATCAAGAGGTCTTTTAAACCAATTTTGCCATATTTCATCTTGGCTTTTTTGGGGGGGTGGGTCACACCCGGTGATTCTCAGGAGTTACTCCTGGCTCTGCACTGAGGAATTACTCCTGGCGGTTATCAGGGGACCATAGGGATGCTGGAGATCAAACCCAGGTGAGCCACGTGCAAGGCAAATGCTTTACCCACTGTGCTATCACTCCAGCCCCGCTCCATATTTCAATTTAAGCTTGCTGATAAGCTTGCATTTTCAATAAGGAAATGCAGGTGGTGGTCCTAATTTCTACCTGCTATCTCCCACAAGTGAATGTCACACAATATATAGTATGGACAGACAATAGATTGAACAAATTGCCTTTGGAATTACTACCAAAAAATTATTCAAATTGAACTGGAAAACAAACTTTTATACCACATGAGTGGGAAGCCATATTGCATGTACCTTTACCATCTAACATAGCTTGGTAGGCTGTAACGAGGGAAGATATTTCAACTAGTAACACATGTGCCCTCAGAATTGTACATTTTTGCTTTTGTTTGTCAGCTACATCCAGCTGTACTCGGGACTTACTTCTGGTTCTGCACTCAGGGACCATCCTGGCAGGGCTTGGGGAACCACACGGGATGTTGTGGACTGAACTTGACTCAACCACATGGAAGGCAAATATCCTACCTGCCTCAATATTGCTCTGGCTCCCGAATTGTACTTCTTATAAAAGTCTGGCGTTTTATAACTTACTATTCTCTATAGATTACAAATTATGGTATACTTTCACCTTCCTGATGATCATAACTAAACCAAGCATTTAACAGAAATACTGAACAGATCAACTAGCCCCCAGATGACTTCAATATCTCTCTAAATCAAAACTCCTCTTAGATATCGGGGAAACAACTGCTCTTTATCTATACTTATCTACAGGCAGTTATCCATATGGCTAATGCTCTTTCTACCAGCAAGCCTATAAAACTCTGGTCTACTAACCCATTAATTTCAAGTATGGAAAAATGTAGTTTTTTGATACTGTTCAAAGAAACTACTAGTCAACACCAGAAAGACTACTCATCCAGCTAATGACTGAATGGATCAAAACTAGAATATGTACACAACAAAATACTATGCAGCAATAAGAAAGAACAAAATTATGAGATCAGCAACAAAATGGGTGGAACTAGAGGATATTATGCCAAGGGAAGTCAATCAGGAAGAAAAGGATAGATTAAATTAATCTCTCTCATCTGTGGAACTTAAAGATACACAGCAACAAAGGTAAAAACAAAGTACCAAAAGCAACACAGCAAAAGAGATCTGATTCGCACTATTGCATTGGTGGGATGGGGATGAGCCGTTGGGGATGAAGGGCATTGGGAACCTTGGGGCATTTAGGTTTTTCCATACCTTGCAACCGTACTAAGTGCAGCAATGAACACAGGTGTGTGCATATCCAACTAATGTTTCTGCGTTTGGAAAATACATGCTCAACAGTGGTATCACTAGGGTGTATGATAGTTCTGGTACATTTTTCTTTTCTGATACAATTTCCACATTGTTTTTCATAGAGGCTGGACAAGGTGATGGTCCCAGCAACAGTGGGTGAGGATTCTTATCTCTCTATGACCTTGTCTACAATGACTTTTTGATGCTTACCATTATCCCTGGCATGGCATGATATCTCATTGTTTTCATTTCTATTTCCCTAATCCTGAATGGTAATGTGCACTTTCTTTATGTGACTATTGGCCATTCATAGTATCCTTTGGGAAAGCATCTATTCACATCCTTATTTCATTGAGAACTCCTTTCTTTAAAGAATAGAGAGAGAGGAGCAGAGAGAAGGCAGAAGTGGCTGAGCACATGCTCTGCATGAAGGAAGCCCAGGTTTGCTCTCCTGTCCCTCGCGGCTTCTGAACACTTCCAAGAGAAACCTGCAAGCACTAAGTCACCCACTGGGTGACTCTCACACCCCAAGACTGACCGGGTGTGACCACCCCCAATTAAAATAAATACCTCTGACTCAGTAAACTTCTCAAAGGATTTAAGATGTTTTACATAGACATATATGTGTGAGTTCACGAGTGAGGGGTGCCACGTGTGTGTTCCATGGTCGAGAGCTTCCTCACCATTCTTCCCAGGCCTCCCCACCAGAGAAACAAAGAGATGGAGGACCACAAACTGATGGTCAAAATGTCCCATTTAATGCAGAGCTCCTGGCATACTTGTAGAACATCTGAAGGGGTTGCAGATCTAGGGCTGCATGTAGGTGTGACTGATCATTCACAGAGGTAAAGCATTTGGGTGGAGGTGATTCTCTTGGGGGGATTAACTCAAGGAGACATTCTTGTTTCCCAGCGACATCTATGTTCTTCCTTTCCAGTTGATTGTACATATTAAACAATTAAGTTGGCTTCTTATTAATACTTGCAGTTATTTGGATAAGCACAGTAAGAGATATAGATCCCAAGATGTAGTTCTCTGGGCTCTGAGGACAAGCAAGACTTTTGCCATAAATCACAGTCTAAGTGCTCAGGCCAATTCAGCTTGTCCTTCTCCATGGAAGTCCTGTATCTTAAGTCATAACAGCTAGCATCAAAACCATGCTTTTATGCTTTCTAGACCATCCCATTTCAATGCCGGGGTAGCATCGCCACTTGTCCTTGGTCCATTCCAGGCCCATGGTGGGACCTCTTTTTATGGGGTGTTATGAGCTATGGCAACTGGCATCCAAATCAAGTAATTATGGTGGATGACCACGGAGTCAGCCTGGCAAGCTACCTGTGGCATAAAACAGTAACAACGATGGTCCTCATTCCCCTAATCCTAAAAGAGCCCCCAATACACCATCGGGCTACAGAAGCACATGACAGGGACAAATGGAGATGTTACTGGTGCCCGCTTGAGCAAATTGATGAACAACGGATGACAGTGATACACTGATACAGTGACCTGGAGTAGATATTTTTCTGAGAAAATCAACTTCCAGATATTAGGATCATAGCTTTAATGTTCTTTCTGCTTTTAAGCAAAGAAAATTGCTCTATGGTAAAATATGAAAATGCTATAGGAGAAATAGAAAAGCAAGTAATTCACTTTAAATACAAAGTCCAGAGTTGCCAGAAGTTTTGGTTAATGAGTAACCAAGACTGACTTGGGGAACTGTGACAATGAGAGGTAAAGCACCAAGGAATGGTTAAAGATAAACTTGGGGGACTGGGGTGCTCATAAGAGCACTGTAGGCTTCTCTGGGAGGTAGGAAAAGGGGCAATTCACGGATGAAGTCTAAAACAAGGTTGATATCCAACAAATATGTATATATAAACATATACATATATATACTCTCACACACATAGATCTATCTTTCTTAAAACTTAAATACCTTTATATATGTATAAATATAATATAAAGGCAGGTAGATGTATGTATAGTTAAACATATATTTATATACATCTGTATGTCAATTTTTTTCTGAGAATACATTTATATCTCATGAATTTAGAAGTCAACTGTAGCTAGAAGGAAGCAAAACTTATGATCCTTTTTAACAAAAATCATATTTTTTTAAAAGTGTGTGATTATACACTTTTGCTTCAAAATATATTTTCCTTACAAGGCACAACAAACATTTTCTCACGTCCCAAATATTCTTCAGAAATGTAAATTTTCTGTTTGTTTTTGGGATACTCATGGTGGTGCTCAAGGCTTGCTACTGGCTTTCTGCTCGGGGATCACTCCTGGAAAGACTCAGGGGACAGATGAGGTACTAGGCACTGAACCCGGGTTGGCTATGTGCCAGGTGAGAACCCGACCTACTGTACTATTGCTCAATCTAGGACTATTATTTTTAAATTACCACTATTATCCAGTGCTTCATTTGAAGATTTTATTATTAATTAAAATAATTAAAATTATTTCTTTACTTGTAATTTTTGTTTAGGTAGTGTAAAACATATTCATTCAATTTAAACACTCCCCTATTACAAGTTTTAGCCAATCTCCTGCCTGTATCATACGCTTAGATGTTAACCCCAAAGAATGGAGATGTATGATCATACAAACACTTACATCACTGTATCACTGTATCACTGTCATCCCATTGTTCAACGATTTGCTTGAGGGGGCACCAGTAATGTCTCCATTGTGAGACTTGTCATTACTGTTTTTGGCATGTTGAATACCCTACGGGTAGCTTGCCAGGCTCTGTCATGCGAGCAGGATACTCTTGGTAGCTTGCCGGGCTCTCCAACAGGGATGGAGGAACCAAACCCAGGTCGGCGACGTGCAAGGCAAATGCCCCACCCACGGTGCTATCTTCCAGCCCACAAACACTTATATTATAAGACTTTATTTGTAATACTTCAAAGTAAAAATAATCCCAATATCCATCATTAAGTTAATGAATTAACACAATGCAATGATACACACATACGTCCAACATGATACTACTAAGCAATAAAAAGAAATAGACTAGTTATACAGCACTTATAAATCTTACAACTCTTACAAAGAATCTAGACACAAATGCACATGCTCTGTGATTTCATTTACACAAAGTCATATAGAGAACAAAGTGCTCCACAGAAGGCCAGTGGCTCAAGGACCAGGTCAGAGGGAGAAACGGATGGAGAAATGGTTTAGAAGCATGAGAAATGGGCATGAGAAAGCTTTTAGAGGAAATTAAAGAGTTCAGAATCTTAATTTTTCTGATTTTTCCATCAATGGATAAAAGAATTCACTGAAGTATATACTTAGGCATGTTTTATTTAGTGTATACAAGTCATGCTTTCACAAAGCATCACTTATATTGCATAAACTAAGAGACTCCATAATTTAGCATGAAAGCAATGAGTTGGTATGTGAAAGCTAAGTAAACTTATAAAACTATTTTATTCATAATACTTTTAAAAGATATTCATGGATGCTATATTATTGGAAAAATGATAATGAACTTTCTTAGGTATCATACAACTTCCCTTAAAGTAGAGCCTGATCTTTAGACTTCCATTAAGTATATGAATGTATGCCCATTTTCTGAGAATTGGAGTCCGATTTTTTTTTTCAAGGAGGAAGTGACTTTTACTTGCATATTCTTTTATACCTGCATGACATACTCTCATTTTGTAGCCTATACAATTCACTTCTAGGCAATACTAATAGAACAGAGCCAATGGTGATTCTAGAGATTGGTGGTGATGGGACTGAAGTCAAGAAAAAAAATCTCACTTTGGGGACTCTGTTGCATACTGTTGATCAGAACCGATCAAATGGAATCTTCTATGACTTATCTAGTTATCTAAATAGTGACCTACCTTCATCTTCTCCAAGGTAGATTAGGAATTTGAACAGGTCTACATACCCAATAAATACAGGCACGAAGATCAGGAAAGCCATCTACTAGTACTAGATCACTAGTACTAGATGTGACTGAGATTCAGGATGGGGACCTAGGGTCTCACAAATCCCCAAGCCAAACACATCCTATCTGTCCCTCCCTGATTTCATTATCAACACTGAACTATGAGAAACACTGAAATTTTCATACCCTCTGGGTCTTCAGCAGCAATTCTTTTTGTTTCCACAGAAAACATCCTTAACAAAATATTTGTGTGTATGATTTAGTGGCGGACTGGAGTGATAGACCAGTGGGTAGGGTGTTTGACTTGCACGCGGCCAACCTGGGTTCAGTTCCTCCATCCCTCTCAGAGAGCCCGGCAAGCTACAAAGAGTATCCTGCTCACACAACAGCCTGGCAAGCTACCCGTGGTGTATTCGATATGCCAAAAACAGTAACAACAAGTCTCACTATGGAGATGTTACTGGTGCCCGCTCAAGCAAATTGATGAACAATGGGATGACAGTGCTACAATGCGATAGTGCTATGATAGGGAGGAGCACAGGTACTGGAAGTTGATTTCAAATGTGTGACTTTAGGCAATTGCTTTATTTCTCTAAAGCTAATTTGCATAGTAGAATTTATCTTGTGAGGTTGTTGTGAGACAAAATGAGATAAAATATGTAAAAATTTACCACAATGACTAGTACAATGTTAGGTAAATATTAGCTTTCTTCTCAATTGAATGCAAAAATAAATGAACACAAATAATTCCTTGCTCCCAAATTGTACTGTAGACTATACAACTTGGTTGTAAGGAAAACAAGGCATCTATAACTATGTTTTATAGATTGTAAAGTGCCCTATATTCATAATCTGAAAATTTCATCTCTATCTTTTATTTTGCATCTTATGTAGCATATAAGACCAGGATCAATGTTAACTCCTTGGAAATACACAGAAAGTCTGTAGTGGTTGATGAATAAAAAGTTAGAGCAAATGCCCATACACTTTAGTTGATGTCAGGATGCCAACTACACATACACATACACACACAAACACATATACACATACAACCCCCCCTATATATGTGTGGTTTGGGGGTTGTGGTTTGCTAAATCCACTGGATAATTACTTTGATACTATCAGTGTTGGCTGTTGGCAGTGGTTTACAGTCTTTGTGAAAAATCTGGGAATCTGAAAAATCAGGCAATCTTAAGTAAAGAGGGTTTTAGGATAGAATGTCTTCACAAAAGCAGTAACAGCCAAGGTTTCTAATAGAGGAAAAACTTCAAGAAAACAAGTCTGAAAAAAAAACAAACACCTTTTCTTACCCTTGGTAACGAGGTCTATGTTGATAGCAACTGTGAATTTGGAACAGCTGACCTGCTGTTAACAAAATGCTTACACGGACTGCAAAGCTGGGAAGAACACCAGAGATCCTTGCTTCCTAACGGGCAGTGAGCATGCCAACACACTCTCTCCAAATGCTATGACAGCCTGGGAAATCTCTGAAGTTATCTTGTATTTTTGGAAAGTGGGAAACCAGGGTGGGAAAAAAAAGAGAAAATCCTGGGAAACAATCCAAGTTTTAAAAACATCTTTTCTCTTTGTGGCCCTCCTGCTGTGATTTCAACTCTCTGCAAAGAAGGACAATCAATAGTTATTTTTAGATATTTAACACACCATGAGAGTGGTAATTAACCAAGGCAATGTTTCTGAGAGTAGTTGTCTTCTCTATATGGAGGGAATATTTGCATGAGCATTTTTCTTTACAGCAAATGTCTGTTAGCTCATTGCAGATTTTAATCCTTATCAGCCATAGACAAAGGTTATATTATGTATTGATGCAAATTACTTCCATGCCTTGTACTGAACACAATGTGACAGAATAAAATAGAAAGGGCCAGAAAATCTATGCAAGTGCCATGGTTAGAAAACGGTCTGGAAGTACAAGTTCACTGCCTTCTTCTTTCAGATAAAATGATAAAAATGAAAAATACAAAAAGGAAAGGAGAAATGATAGTTGGCAGACTTCTGATAGCAGGTGAAAAAATGTGATAATATTATGGGCCATTATATTTAGAAACAATATAAAAGAGTGGATCTCTTTAGCAAGACAATCATGCTTATTGTATACCAAATAAGCATATAGGAAATAACATAGATGATTATCCCATGTTTAATAAGCAAAAAGCTGATTTCTCATTGCCATCTTCTTTGAGGATGCAATCTTTTAAAACAGTGATTTCTTTTTCTTTTTTCAAGAGTAAGAGGTAGACTTTCTGTAACTCTCCATCTTCTCTGCTAAAGCTATACTATTTTCTTATGATTGCAAGATATGCTTCAGAGGCATGAAATCTATGGGAGAGAGATGCCAGGACATTAGCACATTGTGAACATCTGACCCCTGATTCTGGGAAATGATGAAAAATTAATGGGTACAGATGTGTCCATGATGCAGTGGGCAGATGTTCACTTTCCACACCATTTAGTATTCCCTGGTGTGTTTGACTACAGGATGATGAATACAATGACTAAATGATTCAGGATCAGCTAAAGGGCTAGAAAAACAAAAGTTTATGCTAGAGGATTACCACATGCCTGTGTACTGCCCAGCTCTGGTGTAACTAAAAGCATGCATTTGGGATGGAGATGGTTTCTCTGTGGGGAGAGGTCACACTCAAACGCACTCAGAGACCTGTGATCCACACACCAGTTGGACCAGTCACATTCAAGTTCTACTGCATTTCAGGACAGGGGAAAGTTATGTATTTAATTGGATGACTTCAGGACCCCTGTCATTTATATTGATTAAGTTTTATCACCAGGCTAGCCTACTCTTTTGATTCTCTATTTCCTGGACCAAAGATATTAATGTAATATTATGCACCACCTACTTCAATAAAAATGTATAAATATGCTTTGTCTTGTATAGCCTTCACAAGCTATTTTATGTAAAAATAAACTTTCAGCAGGTAAAAATACATAAGGACATTTCTACCCATTTGTTTAAACATAACCAATTGTATTTCAGTAAGGGGTATCACATTAAAGATTAATAAATATGGTTTAATGCCTTCTATATGTCAAAGAATTCACTGAGGAGGTTAGATATGGAATTTGCAACATATATTTAATGGATAATATAAAATATGAAGTTATATTATTCTTTAAGCATATTTTGCTGTTTCCTATGTTGCTATTTGATACATTTCATATATAACCACGTAATTAGCATGTAACTGTATTGATTATAATAAGGACCTTTAAATTCCAGTCACATAACAGTGTTTATGTTACTCTATAAAAATTTTCTCAAAAAAATGGGTAATAATCACAATATATTTTTTTAAATGAAGGAACAATATGGTTTGGAAAAAGAAGAATTGCTTGTAGAAGAATAAAGAGTAACATTCTTACTAAACAGGAGAGAGATAAATAAGTAGTCTATGTGAAAACTGTACAACAAAGAAAAGACCAAGGGGATTTAGAGATAGCTTAAAGGGCTGGAGCACACACCTGGCATGCGATAGGTCCCTGGTACCAGGTAGTCATCCTAACACCACAGAGGGAAGCCCTGTGACTGAGTGGCAATGCACTGTGGGACCTGGAGCACTAAACTTCTCAGGCTTATACAGATGGGCAGAATATCCCTTGAGGTGGCCATAGAAATCCGTAGCCTGTCCTTGGGAGGATAAAAATATATATATTTTAGAAATAGTATAAATATATAATATATAAAAATATATAATATAATAGTAGGGCGATTGCCTTACATGTGGCTGACCAGGGTTCGATTCCTCTGCCCCTCTTGGAGAGCCTGGCAATATTACATTAATATCTTCAATATAGGAAGTGCAGGTATATAACAATATATAATTTAAAATATAAATATATTTAAAAATTATAAATATATAGTTTATAATTACATATGTGTATATATGTATTTGCATACACTCTTGGCTTCAGAAAACCTAGTGTTTTTGATATGTTTTGTTTTTTTGTGTCACACCTGGTGGTGTCCAGAGCTTACTTCAGGCTCTGTGCTCTGGGGTCACTCTTACCAGGTTCATGGTACCATAATGGGTCCTTGAAATCAAGCCCCAGTCACTCACGAGCAAGGTAAGCATCTGACCCACTGTACTATCACTCCAGCCCAGAACCAGGGGCATCTTTGGCGATGGGACATTTTGGAGCAGTGAGATGAAATGATAAAGTCTGTTTTTAGAATCACTTCCACACTCAAATTTCAGTCTGTCAACCCAGGGATGTGCGCAGATTAAGTAAAGAGTACAGGGGATATTATTCGTTTGTTTTTACACTATTCTGGGAATGATGTGTGTTTTGGATGGGGCAGTGAATTGAATCCTTCTCTAGTTTACTAATGTGAATATGAACCAAGAACCTAACCTTCTTTCTCTGTCCAATATAGCATTTTTATGTAGCAAGAGAAAATACTTGAAACATTTTAGAACAGGCCAGTGAAAAAGAAGCAAAGCTTGGAAAATAGTACCTGTTTAAAGGTTAAATAAAGAAAATAAACATGTCTATCTGAAGAACAGAAAACTTGCTGGTGAGATAACAACAGTTTTAGGTACTCTACTAAAACTGGAAGAACAGGATAGATGCTTAAATTAAGCAAAGCAGGAAATTGAATCAAAGTAGAACTATCATGACTAAAGACATTTAGAATCCTAGACTGTTATAAAAACAATCTTTAGAATTCGCTTCCTTTAAAATAGGACAGACTTTCCTCTACTAGGATAATTTCACAGCCAAACTGTCTAAGGCAAAAGAAACAGGATAAATTTAAATTGTTTGGACATTCCTTCCAGAAAAGGCATTTCAAGAAACTAAGGAAAGTAGAGCCCACGTTAGTTACTTCTCACATATTTTTCACATATTACATTAGCTAAAATTTTATCTCATCTTCTTTTCAATATTTCTTTCCTCCTCCCTCCCTCCCTCCTTTCCTTCCTTCCTTCCTTCCTCCCTCCCTCCCTCCCTCCCTCC
The DNA here is from genome assembly GCF_027595985.1 of Sorex araneus. NCBI lineage: Eukaryota > Metazoa > Chordata > Mammalia > Eulipotyphla > Soricidae > Sorex > Sorex araneus. The sequence continues at coordinate 341,413,510 of NC_073302.1, read as the reverse complement.
CTCCTCCCTCCCTTCCTTCCTTCCTTCCTTCCTTCCTTCCTTCCTTCCTTCCTTCCTTCCTTCCTTCCTTCCTTCCTTCCTTCCTTCGTCCCCCTCCTTTTTTCCTCTTTCTCCCTCCATTTATCCCTCTCATTTTCTCTCTTTCTCTCTTTCTCTGTTTATTTCTTTCTCTTTCTTTCTCTTTCTCTGTTTCTTTCTTTCTCTCTCTTTCTTTCTTTCCTTCTTTCTTTCTCTCACTTTGTTTTTCTTTCTCTATTTCTCTTTCCTTCTTCCTTTTTCTCCCACACAATAGGCATCATCTCTCTCAAAAAAATAAGAAAATAAAAAATAAAGTTGATGCACGAAGGAGGGACCTGCCATTATCTCCTTCTCACAGAAAGTCTTGTTTTATATACATAGGTGCTCAATAAATAAGTTTGAAAGGACAAAACTGTACTTGAAGCTGTTAGAGTGATAGGAAAAATGAGATAGGCTGGAATGAAAAAATAAAAAGCTCTCTTTTTCTTAGAGACTATTTACTCCAGAAAAGGATATTTGGAATTACTTCAATTTTCTGCTGCTTTTTGCAATGAGGTGGAGGGCACAGTGGCTGCAAGTGTGTCTCTGATTGAAAACCAAGGCAGTGCATTGACTGGTCCTTTTTGCAGGTTTTGTGAAGATCATTAGGTACCTCCTGGTCTGATCCTTTTTGCTCAGGGAATTGTCTGCCTTTCTTGAAATTATTATTTTTTTCTCTTCTATTATGCTTGTCCGATGTGGCACTTATACTTTAATGCCTTATAGATAAAATGGTCTCTGTCAGTCTGCACTTCTCATGCCTGGAGAAAGTTTTACTGCTTCATAAAATCCTGTAATGCCCCAGTGTTTAAAAAAGATCTATCACTCTATCACTGGGTCTTTACGGGCTCTGTGTACATTTTTAGCAATGCAAGGTTGGTTCCTGAAGCAAAAAAAAGGACAGAGATAAATGGAACTGTATGTGCTAACGAATGTCGGAATTCAGCACCATTTATACTGAGATGGTTTTAAATAGCTAAAGCAAATTGTAGAATATCTCATATGCAGCAGTACTAAGTACATGGAGAATGTGTAATATAAAATTTTATCTTCTTGAGTGCTGAGAAGAAGATGAGTCTTTTATTCAGTGGATTTGGCTCGGGAGTCTTAATTGTAGTGAATGCATTGTTTTCCCTCCTAAAAGATAATCAGATGGATGATACTCCTTGTGGCGATTTGGTGGCCCAGGGGACATTGGGCACAACTGCCTCCTGCCACCTGCTTTATATCAATCATCTCTGTGTGGCCTGTAAAATATTTTAAAGCATCTTATCCAGGTGGAGCTGAAGGGAGGTCTGTTGTGTTTCAGGAATCTGCCTGGTGAACCTGCTCTCTTGGGACAGGTGCCCTGTGAGTTGGCAGGTTTATGTCCAGGACATATTTGTGCATACATGGAGAAATGTGTTCATGCATGTATATGGCCATGCATGCAAGGCTGTGTGGGTGACCCAAAGTGCCTTCATGGGACGGCATGTTCTCTACCGTGTGAGATGCTGCCAGGCCCTTGCTGCCCACAGTTGTGCTGTCAAGTCACTGCCAGTTGTGAGGTGTGTGTGTGTGTCTGTGTCTGTGTGCACTTGACTGCTGTAGTTTTGTGTCTTCTCAGCAAGCAATCTTCAGTGAGAAGATGCACCACGGTGTGTAATCTCACCTTCAGCCCTTCAGTTGCCACTTCCGTCCCCAGCCCCCGTCACAGTGCAGAGATCCTTGCATTTGGAGGCTTCAAGGGAATAAACGAGCATCTGTTTCCACACTGCTGAACAATTCTTTGTGTCAGGTTCAGAAAGTATTTACTAAGTAGTTTATTTACGCTCTGTGCTTTGATAACAACTATGATGAATAAACATATAGCAAGAGTCACTGGAAATGGGAGCTGATGCAGGGGGATTGGGTAATTCAAACCAAATAATGCACACAAATAACACAGAAGGCTGGCAAGCAGCAAGCAAGCAACTCCTCCAAGAATGTGCCCTTGAAATCTGATCTGTTGCACACGTTTTCTGCATCTCTGCCGCTTGCCCTGAGCAAATGCACAGAGCGTCAAGTATGACCGGGTTCAGAGTAGGGGATCAAGAAAACAAAGCAGAAAACAAAAATAACCACTATCAGAGAGTCCATTTTTTGAAACGTGATTTTACCGACAAAGAAGAAAGAATGTTCTGTTGGTATTGAAGTGATCAGAAACCCTCTCCACTCAAAGTGTACCGTCATGGAAAAGTGGATGGCCCTGAAGGAGAAAGCAAGAACAGACAGTGTTTGTGAGTGGAGACAGTAAGTCTGTTCATAATATCCGTGCCCCTTGAGTTGTAGGACCTAATTCTTTAAGTCTTCATTTCTCCTACCAGGAAAAAGTGTGTGCATGTGCACACTTGTGTGTGCATGTGTGTGTGTGAACTTCTCAGTTTCTCTCCTGAAAGATGGTGCCCTTCCAGGCCTCTGAACTGCTCTATACTTCCTAGGTAAGACTGTTATCATTGGGCACCAGGAATGGAGATCACATGACAGGTGGACACTTGCCTCAGCAGTACGGGTTACCAAAGGAAGATCTCCCTGTCCACTCAAGGAAGGACTGTGTGGCTTGGGTGCTCTTTGCACAGTCTTCTTTGTACCTTCAGAAGAGCAGCATGAAGCAGAGACTCAATAAGGAGGCAACTTTTATTAGTGTGTTTAATGTTATTAGCATTGATGTTCTAATAAAAACTTGTATCCTCTCAAGAGAAGTGTTAGAAGCTCTGAGCTTCATTCTGAGGTGGCACAGAGTCATGACTTGAGTGGAAAATATTAACCTATGAGCCATTAGGGTCCAATTATGGACACCATTGGAAACCCAAAGCATCCTGCTTGCTTGAAATCAAAGTATTTGGAGACAACTGGAGCATTAGATCTAGCTGAGGACCCACACTGTCCAGGAGGAGAATCACAGAACTTCAGTCTTTGGGGAGATAAGAACCCAGCTGTGCTCAGGGCTTATTTCTGGCTCGGGACTCAGGGATCCCTCCTGGAGCGCTTTCGGGACCAGTTGTAATCCTGGGGATTGATCCCAGGGTCAGACATGAAAAGCAAGTGCTTTAATCCTTCTATTATTTCTCTGTCCCTAAAACTTCAGTTCTTATTTTATTGTGTTTGGGGGGCTACATATGGTGGTGCTCAGGAATGGCTCCTGAGCTGGCTCAGTGCTCAGGTGTGGTCTTTAGGTGGGCTCAGGGGACCCTGTGGGATACCAGGGTTCTAACCTGGGCTGGCCATGTGAAGGCAAACACACTATCTCCTGTACAATCGCTCTGGCCCCTGAATCTACACTCTTAAGTATGCATCTCCAAGTGCTGAGCTGACAGCTTACAAGTTTAGGGTCTGACTGCTTCCTGGTCTGGGTAGAGGTTTTCTAAGGACAGCCCTTCCCTTGCCTCCACTCCTGAAGAGGGTGGTCCCTTCTTTCTTACCTCTGCTTCTCCCCTGGCTCCAAAGTTGCCATCACTCCCCTGACTGCCCGGAGGCCAGCACTGTATGTGACTTGATTCTCACCTAATTTTCTATTTGTACTAGTTTACTCAGTTCAGTTTTGGAATCAGGATTTTCTTTTTTTTTATTAGTTTATTTTTAATTAGAGAGTCATCATGAGGGTACAGTTACAGATCCATACATCTTTGTGCTCATGTTTCCCCCATACAAAGTTCGATAACCCATCCCTTCACCAGTGCCTATTCTCCACCACCAGTAAACCCAACATCCCTCCCCCCCCTCCCCAGTCCCCTCTCCCCCCACCCCACCCTGCCACTATGGCAGGGAATTCCCTTTTGTTCTCTCTGATTAGGTGTTGTGGTTTGCAATAAAGGTGTTGAGTGGCCATTGTGTTCAGTCTCTAGTCTGTATTCGGCCCGCATCACCCTTCCCCCACATGACCTCCAACCACATTTTACTTGGTGGTCCCTTCCCTGAGTTACCCAGAATGAGAGACCAGCCTCCAAGCCATGGAAACAATCTCCTGGTACTTATTTCTACTATTCTTGGGCGTTAGTCTTATAGTCTATTATTCTATATTCCACAGATGAGTGCAATCTTTCTATGTCTGTCTCTCTCTTTCTGACTCATTTCACTTAGCATGATACTTTCCATGTTGATCTACTTATATGCAAACGTCATGACCTCATTTTTTCTAACAGCTGCATAGTATTCCATTGTATAGATGTACCAAAGTTTCTTCAACCAGTCATCTGTTCTAGGGCACTCGGGTTTTTTCCAGATTCTGGCTATTGTAAACAGTGCTGCGGTGAACATATAAGTGCATATGTCACTTCGGCTATACTTTTTGGCTTTTCTGGGATATATTCCCAGCAGTGGTATTGCTGGGTCAAATGGGAGCTCAACCTCTAATTTTTTGAGAATCGTCCATACTGTTTTCCAAAAGGGCTGAACTCGCCGGCATTCCCACCAGCAGTGTAGAAGAGTCCCTTTCTCCCCACATCCTCTCCAACAGCGGTTGCTTTTGTTCTTTTGGATGTGTGCTAGTCTCTGTGGTGTGAGGTGGTATCTCATGGTTGTTTTGATATGCATCTCTCTGACATGGAATCAGGGTTTTCAAATAATTTTCCATGTAACAAAATGATACTATTTTGGATAATGAGTTTTTAATTGGAATTATGATGCCTAGACACTACAAAAAATGTTGCTGAAGCTGAAAGAGCATGCTGTTACTTTCAATATGAACTGTTAATTCTCTCCTTCTCCCATAGATTGATTCTCTATAGATATGTCCCCAAGAAAACTCAGTTATAATAATGATATTGGAGCTGGAGAAATAGTACAAGAGATTGGGCACCTGCTTTGCATGCGGCCAAGTCCAGTTCAATCCCTGGAACCACATCTGGTCTCCTGGATCCTTCCAGGATTGAGCTCTGAGTGCTGAGCCAGGAGTAAATCCTGGCCACCAACAGGTGTGGCTCAATCTCCCTCCCCCCATTAAAAATAGTGTTATTTCAGAATTCTGAGCTTAGAGTGAGACAGAAAATTTGGTTTTGGGACAGCACGAGAGAATCATATTCTTTGGGGAGATTTTAATCATTAACTGATAGATGAAAGGGGACAGTAATGCATACCTATGATTAAGAACACAATTTGTTTATGAGAAAATGTGTGGGACTTTCTTCTTAAGCAAGGTCTTTTTTTTTGCGAAAGGGTGACAAGATAGAGTTCAGAGTACTAAAGATTTTTTTTTTTTGTATTCTGCTGTTTATTTTTATATCATATTATTTTGAACCACCAATGATTACTTAGATTCATACAGAAAATTCTTTTAATTTTTAATTTTTAGGTCTCAAATTCTGAAAGATAGCAATATCATGCATTTAATTTTATTATTTTGTAGGTAATTTCAGTTGCATATTTCAATTTTATATGCTTATAAAAGATGATATTTCTTAGCTCTTAAAGTGTGAAAGACAAGTTTTCCCAATACATTAACTATTAGAGTCTCTTGCCCCCGTGCCTAGCTATCTTCACCAGGGCCCCTCAGAAGGGGTGTATTTTGAGTTTCCTTCCCTGCCTCGAGCAGAGCCCCTACAGCCATGCTCAAGGCCACTCTCCACACGCTTGGATGAGCTTTGCTCATGAGGGAACTGACAGAGGAATCCAGGAGGGCGAGACCCCGCGGAGATCTCCAAGCCTGCTTGGATCAGGACTGGGCCTCCTCCACCCAGATCCTCCATTTTTCAGTAACTAGATAGTCACACCCACAAACTGCCCCTGGCGCTGTGTAATTCCATCAATGGCAAGATCCAGAGATTATAAAACAAAGCTCCTGGAAGTGCAGCTGCGACCTCTTATAGCCTAGTTCTTCATCTCAGAGAATTTGGCAAGTTACCAAGAGTATCCTGGCCCCACAGCAGAGTCTGGAAAGCTCCCCATGGTATATTCAATATGCCAAAAACAGCAATAATGATTGGTCTCATTCCCCTGACCTTGAAAGAGACCCCAGTGCGGCACCATTGGGAAGAACGAGTAAAGAGAGGCTGCTAAAATCTCAGGGCTAGGAGGAATGGAGACATTGCTGGCACCCGCTCAAGCAAATCTGTAAAATAACACGCAACCCGGAGATTCTTCTTGCAGCGATTTCTTCAGAGACCTTCTCATGCAAACGGAAAAGAGGACAAACGAAGGATGGAAGAAGGAAGAGGAACTGGGGGGAACCCACTAGCTAGGCAGCTTCCCTCCTTATATACCTCTCGCTGTTTGTTTACGCCCAAGTGTCTGCAGCTGATAGGCTAGTTACACCTTGTGGGCATGACAGGACATCCTGTTTTTCAAAGCACGGTGAAATTAACAAGAACAGGTGTTGTTTACGAAGCACGGGGTCTGTGGAGGCTCTCCACAGTTCCCCCTTTTTGTTTTAGAACAGCAAGTCTGCGTAGCGACCTCGGCCCCCTTGGCCTTACCCGTCATTGGGAGCCTTCTCGCTTGTAGGTCCCTGTCTTAGGTTGGTCCAAGGGTCAGGTGGGGTATAATGCACCCTTTCAAACTCCTCAACCACAGGAGGTCCCCTGCAGTTAAGGGCTCTCAGCTGCATAATACCTTTGCTACATCCACGCCCTATAAGTAGTTGTTCTTGCTGCATTTTATATAGACACCAGGCAAAAACCAAAGCAGCGAGAAGCAACAAGGACAGTATTGCTCCCACCCCCGCCCACTCTTTGATAAATGGAGGGGACTTCTACTCTGGTCCTATCAAGATGGGTAAGGAAGGGGATAATCTATGCACAGGCGTTAAAGCAGGCCATGTTGTAGCAATGGCCCAGGAAGCTGCTTCTTCAGCTCATATCCTCACAGAAATCAGGCTGAGAATGAGCACCAGTTTGCACAGCTTGGTCTACTGGAGGCGCAGTCTTCCGTGTCAGGCGTTCAGGAATCCACACTGGTTCTGCCCTGACCTGTGGAAAAACACAAACAGATCCCCTGGCCCAGGCTAACACGGGGTCTGGGCTGTGCCATCCACCAGAAAGGGTATAGGTGGAATCAGTTTGGCGATGAATCAGGAGACTCTGGTGGTCTGAGATCCAAATCAGGTGCTTGAATTCTGCTTCTGATAAGACGTAAAGGGATCCAAAGTTTCTTAGCGGGGTTATCATCTGTTGAAACAAAAGCATAGCCTTTTCCTCGAATGAGGAGTTTCCCTGCTACATTCAAGTGAGAAAATACCTCCTTTTTGTATTTGATTTAACATTCCATATGTCCACTGAAAATGCAGAGGTGGTGGGCTTAAGGCCGCAGTGTTCTATACTGAAAAGGGGTTGTAGTAACTGTATCAGGGCAGGGAATAGGCTGCGCTTCCTGCCATCCCTGGCTGCAGCGATTATACTGATTGGAGCTCTGAAACTCCACACTGGGGAAAGGGGCTGAAACTGGGAACATCCCCTGATTTTGCGGGGCCTGGGGCTGGCCCCCTTGCAGGTGTCCTGAGTTGGGGTCACCCACTACATCAAAATTAAAACGACAATCTCTGGCCCAATGATTTCCCCTCTTACACCAGGGACAGGGCCCGGGAGGTGTAAGTCTGGCTCTGCAGTCTCTGGCCCAGTGGTTTCCCTTCTTACACCTGGGACAGGGCCCAGGACGTGCTCTTGTAGCACGGCTTGGGGGCGCATAGCAATCTCTACGAAAGTGGCCCTGGTTTTCCACAATTAAAACATTTTTTCTGAGCTTCTCTCTGTAAGGCATAGACCTGTACCTTATCTTTAGCAGAGCCAACATTCCTGCATGCTTCCAAATACCCGAATATGTCTTCCTTCTCCTTAATAGGGAGCAGAATGGCCTGGCAATCCTCATTAGCATTTTCAAAGGCCAATAGTTTAGTCAACAGCTCCTGAGTTGCCTTATCTTTAACCTGCATTTCAATGGCTTTCATCAACCTTCCTATGAAATCTACATAAGGTTCTGAGGCTCTCTGGAAAATCTTTGTAAAACTTCCCTTAAATTCTGCTTCTGCATCAACCTTCTCCCACGCACGCAGGGCTATTTCACGGACATGAGCAAGAACGGCATGAGGCAAGGTGACTTGCCTTTCTGGGTCGCGCCATTTCCCTTCATCAGTTAACATTTCACAAGTCAACTCAATACCTGAAAAGTTTTGTCCAGCATGGCTTAGGCCTTGAAGCTTTGCCTTGGCCTCATTATAGAGCCACATTCTCCACTGCAAGTACTGAGAAGGGCTTAAGCACGTCTTAGCAACCATGTGAAAATCTTGAGGTGCCCAGTGGGCCTTTTTACTCCAGTCTGTAAGATACTCTCTACAGTACGGAGATGTGGGCCCATATGAGACACATGCCTGTTTGAAATGACTGAGAGAATCCATCCTTAACCTGCGGAAAGATGGAGGCCACTGCCTCTCTGCCTTGACTGGGCGATTGGGAGCACGTCCCAAGCGGACTGGAGGCCGATTGGTTGAGTCACTCTTGGACTCAGAATATGAGAAGGCCGTAGCAGACTCATAATCTGCATCACTTTCATCTGATGCACTGGACGTGGAGCTATATTCATCAGTCTGAGAAACATTCAGACTATGACAACCTTTTCGAGGCTTAGGTGTGGGAGGACCTGAGGCCATATTATTCCTAATGTTCTCCACATCAATTGCACTATTCAAAAACAGGAGAATAGAATTAACATGACTCCCATGTAGTCCAGAATTTCCGGGGGATCTTAGTCCCTTTCTTAGATGCCTTATAGACATTTTTCCTAACTTGTCTCCAAATCTTGCTTTCTAAAGTTCCTTCGTCTGGGAACCGTGGGTTAATCTCATAAACTACTTTAAGGCAGGACCGGAGTTGGTCTCTGGAAATGTAGAGTTCCGAGTTTCCTATTCTGCAGGAGAGAGACTGAATGAAATCCATAAATGACTTGCCCTGTTCAGTCAGGCTCGCGAAAATACGAAAGATCTTGGGAAGGCCCAGAATCTGTCCCATTTTAGTGGGGGATTGCTGCTAGGATTCTAATCCGCAGCACACACAAAAAATCCTGATCTCCCACTCACCTTCTAGAGTGGGGCGCACCGAACACTTATTCTTACCTTTAGTCAGTAGTTCGGGCCCACCCAGGGACGCCAGCTGTAAAATAACACGCAACCCGGAGATTCTTCTTGCAGCGATTTATTCAGAGACCTTCTCATGCAAACGGAAAATAGGACGGACGAACGATGGAGGAAGGAAGAGGAACCGGGGAACCCCTTAGCTAGGCAGCTTCCCTCCTTATATACCTCTCGCTGTTTGTTTACGCCCAAGTGTCTGCAGCTGATAGGCTAGTTACACCTTATGGGCGTGACAGGACATCCTGTTTTCTTACACCTTGTGGGCGTGACAGTACATCCTGTTTTTCAAAGCAGGTGAAATTAACAAGAACAGGTGTTGTTTACGAACCATGCGGTCCTGTGGAGGCTCTCCACACAAATCAATGAAAAACGGGATGACAGTGATACAGTAATACATTAAATACTAGCGATTACCATCAAATCTATTTCTTATTTCTTATTTTTTAAATTTTATTGATTCACTGTGAAATATAGTTACAAGCTTTCATGTCTGAGTTACAATCACACAATGATCAAACACCCATCTCTCCACCAGTGTACATTCCCCACCACCAATATTCCCAGTATACCCTACCTCTCCCACCCTCTCACTGCCTCCATGGCAGACAATATTCCCCATATTCTCTATCTACTTTTGTGCATCATGGTTTGCAATGCAGATACTGAGAGGTTATCATGTTTGGTCCTTTATCTAATTTCAGCATACATCTCTCATCCTGACCAATTCCTCCAACCATCATTTTCTTAGTACTAAAGATGTTTCCTCTGTTTCTTCCTGGAACCCTGCTCTGTTTTGTTCTGAGAAATGGAAATTGGGGGAGCGCCAGAGGCTCTACACATGTTTCATCCGTGCTGTCCTCCTGAAAGTCATCTGAGCAGTGGGGGCAAAGAGACCGCATGGTTGTGACAAGTCAAAGAGAGAAGAAAAGGACAAGTCAGGTGGTGCTTCTAAGGATTTGATTGGCCTTGGGCCAGACTCAAGCTGTCACCATTGGAAGAAAAATAATTCTAATGACAGAAGAGAAGATCAGATGCAATACCATTATGCATCTGCAAGGTTTGGGGATAAGAGAAATTGGGTTGCTTCCAGAGCCATAATTCTGCCACTTCTTTGAATTATCACTGCTATGTGGTGAATGTGTTGCTTATTAGCTTAGATGTGTAGATAGTCAAGACCAAGTTTTAGTTATCCGGAACCTGCCTTGGACATTAATTTGGTTCGCTGATATACATTTCTATAAGGTTAGTTCCTTAAACTCTAGGCCAAAATTAGTTCCTTTTCTGAGGTCAAAGACTATATAGATTTATGTTATGAAGAAATTTTGTGAGAAAATCAGAAATGTTTAAGAGATAGTAGGTTAAGGAGTTTTTTATGAGAAGGGAGATAAACAATGAAAAGTAAAGGACGAGATAAAGAAACTATAGTACATCTACAGAAAAAATAACATATGATGGCTGTCTTGATACAGTAAGTTTAGACATGGGTATGTCTGAGTAAAATGAGTAGTCCATTTCTTAGTGCGAACTAAGAGTGTCATGGCGTTTTAATTTTATTTAAAGTCAGAATCTCTCTCATTATTTCTTCTATGGCCACTTCAGAGAAAGCCACTTCAGAGTAAGGACAGATGTATACCTACCCACACTATCAACTGAGATAAACCTCCATAGCCTCCAACTCCAAACTGAAATAGGATGACTGAGTAACTTGTTTAATTTGTCAAGGCCTCAGCTGACACATCTTTATATGCAGTTCCAACACCAATTGCATGAGAATATTATGAAGATTAAATGATAACCCCAAAGTAAGTACTGACTCATTAAGTGACCACTCAAAAAAAGAAAACTCTCAAGTATTACTTCTTAATGTAAAATAATTTTTAATTGCCTGAAGGATAGTATACCCCCATTCCGTCTATCTGAAAAATATTCTCTATCATGATTTTTTTCCCTTTAAGCTATGGACACAATAACAACTGATAAGTTCCTTTCTGTGTTTGGAAAGATTTATTGAAGGTGGAAACCAACTTTAACACAAATGTTGTTAGACACAATTATTTGTACCACAGGCTAATTCGTGAAAAGAACAAGGATGCCGATGGGACCCTGAGGATGCCTTCATCTGCTTTGTCACTAAATACAGTGTGGTTACAATCATGCATCACCCAGCAAGAGCTCAGTGTTCAGGCCAGAAATTGCCTACAGAATGCCAGTGCTGGCTGAAGGGGTTCAATCAACATTAATCCTTGATTATTACTTACAGAGTTTATGGGGAAGAAAATGTGATTAATCCACATAAAATGGAAAAAAAATAACCCCATTTCTCAACTGAGGGGGAAAATTCCTTTGAGCATAAACAGATTGCACTATTTATACATGAAATATTTTCTGCATCTATAAACTACCATGCTCAAGTATTCTAATTAATCGTGGTGGTTGCCAGGGAAACCAAGCTAACTCAATTATAGGTCTGCAGGAAGGTGCAGTGTACTTATGACTAAGAAGCAGGTACTATTCTGTGCAAAAACTAGAACTGAACAGATGCTTAAAGATTTTAAATGTTCTAGAGACACACTGTTATCTGGATGGATTTCCTTATTAAAGAATGTCTTGATTTTCATTCTTCATAACAACTTGGTTTGGTGACATGGACCATGAATGTGATAGATTTAGAAGAGGTAATTAGGAACATGATCAGCAATAAAACCATAGGAAATGACAGAGTCAGAAGGCAAGTTTTCCACTAAATGGGAGTCGCAATTTGGCTACCTCCTTATCTTAGCCACCGGAAATCTAAATGATGCGAAAAATAAGAGAGAAGCACCTGACAGTAAAATAATAATGATGATGATAATAATAAAAATAGAAATGATAAGCTTAAATGAAGTAACAGAGAAAAAACTGTGAGAAATAAATTGCTAAAAGACCTTTGACCAAAGATCCACAAATGTACACTAGGTTCCTTTAACAACCTATTTTCTCATGAAGATGGTAAAAAGGTTTATGTAAATATCAGTAAAAATAATATATGTGGAGACAAAGAGGGCAAGTTTAATCAGGCTTGAGAAATTTTCTAATATGTTTTCTCATAGTTTATTATAATTATTAAAACCTATCCTTTTATTCTCAAAACTCAGAAGTAGCTTTAATTTCTTCATCACACTATTCAAATCTGTATTCAGAACAAAAAAATATGCAAACTAGGAATCTTGTTCAGTTTGATTAAAAAATATTATGTCAAGTTAAAAGTAACATTATTCTGAGATAGCCTAATTATCCACCCATTGGTGCACTCACTTATACAATAAGCTATTTGTTCAATTAAAATTATTTATTGGTTTACTATCACATTTGATCTTATGTTAGAATACAATAATGAGTAGAATGGGAATGTGTGCCAAAAGTAGATAATGGACCAAATATAATGACCTCTCAGTGTCTGTGTTGCAAGCCATGATGCCCAAAAGTGGAGAGAGAGTATGGGGAATATTGTCTGCCATGCAGGCAGGGGGAGGGTTGGAAAGGGTGGGGACACCGGGGACAATGGTGGTGGGGAATGTGCACTGGTGGAAAGATGGGTGTTTAATCATCGTGTGATTGTAACCCAAACATGAAAGCTTGTAGCTATCTCATGGTGATTCAATAAATTTATTTAAAATAAATAAATAATGAGTAGAATGTATAACTTTAGAGAATTTTTAATATGACTGTAGACAAATCATAAATTGATAATTGCAGAAAACTATCTATAATAAAGTATAACTTCATGAATTCTGAAATCTGATGGAGTTCAAAGCTTCATCTACTATTAGACCTCCATTAAAATTTTACTCTGAGGGGCTACAGTGGTGGTACAGCCAGTAGGGCATTTGCCTTGCACACAAATTTGTCTACAAGTCATATTTTAAGTTTAAGTTCTGGGCTTAAATATGAGCCTCCCAAGTGTAATGCAGAGTTTCTGGCCCCATGTTGTTTTAATGTTGAGTAGTATGATCTTTAGTATAGTTTTGATATTGATTCCTTGACTGGTATGTGATATATGAGCATTTTTGTGAGAGTAGATTGCCCTTTCTTTTTCTTTTATACATTTTTGGCTTTACTCTGGGCTTTCTCCTGGTTCTGCAGTCAGGGATCATTTTTGGCAGAGTTTAGGAGTCCATATGCTATACTGGGGTTTGAGCCTGGGTTGGACAGCAGGCAAGGCAAGTGCCTAACCTGCTCTAATATCTTGCTGGCCCAGGTCATCATTTTAATTTCTGTGGTGATCTTTCACTCAATAAACTTTTTTTTATTTGATACAATCCCATGTATTTATTTTTGCTTTTTTTTCTTTGCTGTTATCACCAAAGACATCTCTGAGGCTGATATCAAGAAGCATATTTCTTTTAATTTTTCTATGCATTTTTATGGTTGTAGGCCTTCTATGCAAATATTTACTTTAGTTTAAATAAGTTTTGTGAAATTAAAATTATAGTGTAAATGAGATTATTACATATTGGCGTCAAGTTTCCCAACATTTGTTGAAGATAGTTTGTTTACTTTTTCTAATGTATTGTTCATATACTCTTTTGTTTGTTTTTGGGCCCCACATGGCTGTGGCCAAAACGTACTCCTGGCTCTGTGCTCAGATTTCCTCTTGGCAGAGTGTGGGGGATCATATGTGGTGGCAGGAATTAAACCCAGGTCAGTTGTCAGGAAGACAAGCACTTTACCTGCTGTACTGTTTCTCTATCCCTTGGTTTATAAACTTTGTGGCAAATGAACTATTTGATTATTGTCAGTTTATAGCACAGCTGAAAATCAGGTAGTTATAAAGTTATATATCAATATTGCCATTTCTCTTGCACTCTTTTAGGGTTGCTTTGGTTGTTCAGGGTCTTTTGTGGTTTAATACAAATTTTAGAATTTTTAAAATTTCCCTGGAAAATTACATTGGAATTCTAATAGGATTCTACTGAAATGTAGATTGTTTAGATTTTTCTGGCTATTTTACTAAATTATATTTCTTAAATTTATGAATATCTTCTGTCTTTCCCTTTGTCTTTTTCTATTTCTTCAAATGTTTAATGGTTTAATAGTTCAAGTTTTTCTAAGGTGTTTTATCCTTTTTTGATGAGGTAGAAAATGGAATTGTATTATTTTTCTCTTTCCTCTAGTTAATTATTTATGTGAATAAATTCAATATATTTTCATATATTGATTTTGTATCCTTTTACTTTATCATTTTCTTTTATTTCTAATAGAATATTTATGTGGAGTCATTAACACTTTCTATTCAAGTTATTATTCTATCACAAATAATAATGGCTTTACTTCATATTTTCCAATTTTCTTTTCATGTCGTCTCACCTAATTGCCCAAGTAGGACTTCTAAAACTCTGTTGATAACAGTAGTGGTGAGAGTGGTTTCTTTGTCTTGTTCCTGATTTTAGCAGCAAATCTTGTACTTTTTTTTACCATGTAGCATGGTGTTAACTGAGGATTTGTTATATGTAACCTTTATCATGTTGACATATGTTTTTTTATTGCCAATCTATTCAGGATTTTTTCCTCATAAACAGAAGTTGAATCATGTAATATGCTTCTGTTGACATAACTATATGCTTTTTATATTTCCTTTTTTGATGTGGTACATTACATTAATTGATCTGTAAAATCACAATGAGATATCACCTCACACTTGTGATATGAATTCTATTAAAAAAGCAAATAAATATTGATGAGGATGTGGAGTTAAAGGGAACCATACACTGATGACAGGAATGTAAGTTTGTCCAAGGTCAACAGAAAATGGATGAAGATACCTTAATTTCCTGTGAACTGACTTGAATGAACTGAAAATATGGATGTTTATACCATTATGCTTTTAGCAGCATTATTTGTAGCATTGCAGTCTTACAGATAACTTAAATGGCTCTCCACACAGAGATACCTGAATATAAAGTTATGGTATATATACTCAAATGTAATAATGTTCAATTGTTTTGAAAAGATGCAATCTTGCTTTTAAATACGAATGAAACTTGAACTAATCAAGTTAAGCAAGAAAAGATATTATAAACTGAAAGATAATTACCTAACAGTTTCTTATAAAGAATATAAATAGCCACGACAAAGAAATGGAGAAATCACAACAAAAATAATTGGTAGACTTTGAAAATTGATAGATAACTGAGGGGAAAATAATTTGGTTGAAAGGGAAAGGTATAAGGGGTCAATCTGATCATGAGAATGGCACTAAGAACTAAAGGCTGGTGGAAGAGGTAAGGCTAGCATAATTATGGAAGTGTAAAGCTTCACTACTCCAGAATTTATATAATGCTGTAGATCAATGATTTTTCAATGAATTTTAATTATAAATATAATATAGTATCCAAATAAAAATGTTGTTCTGTAATTATATAAAACAACTTATTCTAAGCTTTTCCTCTTAAAATTGATATATTGTATGTTTTCTACAACATGCGTTATGTGTATTAATAAATGATCAGCATTTTTCTATGTGGGGCTAACTTTCATGACCTATTTCTACTTTCAGTATGTACACTGATAACAGAGCTCTTGTCTCTCAGAGGATTTTGTAGTCAAAATGTTATTTCCTTATCTGCCCTTCATTTGGGTTATCTGCCCTTCATTTGGGTAACTTCTTTTGAGTGGTTAACTCAAAAGTCTCATGCCCCAGCGTTTCTGCTGTTAAAACTTCACCTAAAGGATCGGAACTGGATCTCAAGATACAGTCAGTGGATCAGTTTTATTGGCAAAAATAAATCAGATCTAAGTTGAAGTATCTCCACCCATCCGTTGAGATGGAAAGGCAGAGTAATAGTTGCTGAGTTTTCATGAGCTCAGGAAGTCAGGTCTTCTTTTCTGTGGCTTTAGAAAAAACAGAGTATCTTTGACTTTCAAAAACCAGAAGTAATACATGGAGGAAAATGGAAACGAAGGGGGCTCTGGGTATAACATAGGAAAGGGACCTTGGACATATCAGAGGTCTAGAAGCAATGTATCTATATATCGAAACCACTAGAAGAGCCAACACAAAGTATGGGACTCAAACTACAGTAACTAAACTTAAAAATGTTGTTGCTAAAGAGACAGGCTGAGAGTACAGAGGAGGAGAGAATCTGAGCATATTGATGGACGAATGCTGACACTGTTCGTGGGTTTACAGTTGCTACTACAATGACTGAAACTCTTTTATTGAAAAGTTCTCTACTATATAGGAAAAGTTCCTTTCCCCTTTATCCCAGATATTCTATTCTATTCTTCTCACTGCTTTGGATCTCTTAGAATGGTCTTTTATTATTCAGGGTTCTCGTTCAGTTAGTTTTACACGTTTTTCAATTCTTTATTTTGTGTTCTTTCAGATATGACAAAATGAATTTATGAAGTTATGATTTTTTTAAATCTAGACTGGAATGTGTACCTTTGTTTTGAAAATGTGGCAAAGTAAGAATACTAAATTTTTTCACTCTCCTTACCTTTTATTCAATTTTATTGTGTTTTGTATTCCATCTATAGTTTACTCTCACAGACTGATTTAATGTAAGAAGGGCCCATATATACTTATTCATATGTTTACTCTTCTAGTTAATTTTTCTTGCACTGCAATGGTTCCACCTGAGGGTGTTTCCATTCATCCTGAAGGACTCACTTTTATAATTCTTTAAGAGCTGTTCTGCTGGTGAAACACTTCACTTGGTTTGGTTGGTTGAAAAGCAATCTCTTATTTTGGTTTCTATTATTAAGTTCATACTTATTTATATTTTACTGGTTATTGAGCTTTATGTTGGCAGTAATTCACTCTCTGCTTGCCACACCCTACCTACCTTTTAAATACTATTTGCAGTGCCTTGTGTCTTTCAAGGATGTATGTCTTTTCCCTTTGATCACTTACAAAATTTTATTTGCCTATATTCTTGAGGAGATGTCTGCTAGGAAGAAGTAACATTGGTTTTCAAGAGTGTAAATGTTTTTGTATTTTAGGGGTTCCCTGCTTCCATACCATGGCTACCACAAAAAAGCCAGTATATGTCTATTATAAGTTCATTGGAATTTTTTTACCTTTCATACCATACTCTCTCACCTTGGTAATCATAACTCTGTGGTCAGAGTGTAAGGGTTTGTTTTTTTTGTTCAGTTTTGAATTTTATTCAGACTTGTTCTTGCTTTGTTTCCTTATATGTGAAACTTCAATGAAATTACATGTATATCATTGAGTATTTGTCTTTGTCTTTCTCCTTTTGACATATATTAAACTTAGCATGATGCTCTACATTTTAATTCATGGTAAAAGGCAAGAGTTCATCATTTTGATAGCTGAGTGGTATTCCTTCCTGTAGATCAATAACATCATTATGCACTCCTCTGTCTTGGAAATTGGGTTATTTTCCAAGATCTTTTATCATTTTTATAAGTTTTCCTGCAATGAATGGAACTGTGAATATATATTGGATGTTGTATGCACAATATCTTATTATCAAGTTACTATAAATTACAGTCTTCAAAAAAAGAAGTGAAATGTTGGATTATATGCTAGATTTCTGATTCCTTCCTTCCTTCCTTCCTTCCTTCCTTCCTTCCTTCCTTCCTTCCTTCCTTCCTTCCTTCCTTCCTTCCTTCCTTCCTTCCTTCCTTCCCTTCCTTCCTCCCTCCCTTCCTTCCTCCCTTCTTTACTTCCTCCCTCCCTTGCCTCACACTCCCTTCCTACATTCCTCTCTAAGGTTAGAAATGTTGAGTATTTTTCAAGTCTGGCATAATTTAAAAATGAATGAATTAGCAATGATACTATTATTTTGCAGTGGTTGGGCTTGAACCCAGTATATTACACATGAAAGGTAAATACTCTGCTAAGCTTATATGCAAGGTTTAGACAATTTATTATCTCTCTAACACTTTAAAATAAGCTTTGAAAAGATTTTGGGCAATGGATTAATCTATAATTTCTTACTTTTTAAAACATCACAATTTCTCATTGTGTACCATCTATCTGTCATTCTTTTCTTCTTTCAATGTGCTTCTCTATTTGGTCATGGGTTCACTTAACTGCTGAATCAAATGTGTTTTAAAAATTTAAGTTATTTAATTAATTTGCATATATTATTTTAATTTGATGCATTTTATAATCCAGTATTATAAAAAATTCTCTATCTTGAATCATATTATTTTGAACATACCAAAAGTTTTCAATTTTATACCTGGTTATTATATCTGATGATCTAAGTTTTCATGAGCTCAGGAAGTCAGATCTAATATATATATTAGGTCTATTATATATATTATATATACTAATATATTTTTGACCTTGTTTTGAGTCACTGGCATTTATTCTTGGCCTATGTAATAATTTTTGATTGAATGCCAAACATTATTATGAAAAATTGTAGGAATATCTTGAAGTTCTGGCTTCGATAGTCATTCTCTAGAGAAGATTTACTTTGTTTTGAATCAGGCAGTTAGAGTTTAGGGCTGAGCTGTTTCAAATTTATGGTTTAGAATTTGTGACATGGGTCTATTTTTGGTTCCTCTTATTTCTACAGTGTAGCCCTTCTGGGTATTAACTAGCAGTTTTAGATGTCTATAAGGACCTTTATACCTTGGTAGATCCTAAAATGAATTTTTTTTAATATGTGCCCATGAAACCGCCAAAAGTTCTGCTAAGTTTCCTCACTATCTAGCCACAAATTTTTCTTAAAATTCCCTTTTACCCCACTAGGTCTCAGACCTTACAAATTCCTGTGATCCTATATGCTGGTCTCAATACTTTTTGTCAGGATTATCAAATCAGTAAGCCCTGGTTGTTTTGGTAATGCCATATCCTACCAAATACCATTAAAAATGTTAAGTACTTCAAGTATTCATCTACTATACAGTCACTTACCAAAAAATTTCCTTTTTTGGGGGGGGGGTTTGGGTCACACCTGCGATGCGCAGGGGTTACTCCTGGATTTGCACTTAGGAATTACTCCCGGCGGTGTTCAAGAGACCATATGGGATGCTGGGAATCGAACCCGGGTCAGCTGCATGCAAGGCAAACACACTACCTGCTGTGCTATCACACCAGCACCCCCCCAAAAAAATTTCCTTCTTAATGGAAAGAAAAATCCATCTTGGTTTTACTCTTATTTTTCTAAATTTCTATAGTTATTTAATTTCACCAATGGGTCAGGATCATATGCCTTATTTTTTCTATCCACCATTTCCTGTTATTTCATTTAGGCTAAGCCATAACTTATACCATGTTTTTAGATTCATCCAGATTCATTGTTATTAATATGTTAGCAAAAGTATTATTTTTCACCAGTCTTTTAGCCAGGCCCTTAATAGGTAGTATTTTGATTATCTCTATAGTGAGTTGACTAACTTATATGAATAATTTTTTTGTTTTGTTTTCTCTGGGTCACACTTGGTGTACTTCGGCTTACTCCTGGCTCTGTACTCAGAGCTTAATCGTTGTGGATTTGGAATACTATGTAAGTGCTGAGGATCAAATTTGGGTGAGTGGTGTGAAAGGCAAGTGCCTTACCTGCTCGACTATCTCACCAGTCTGAATCAAAACATATTTTGATTCAGCTTTTTGGACATGGTTTAGCCAAAGTGATTTTGTAACTGTGCTTCTCTTATATTCTTAGTCTGTTTTTATTCTGGGATTAATTTTTTTTTTTTTTTTTGCTTTTTGGGTCACACCTGGTGATGCACAGGGGTCACTCCTGGTTCTGTATTCAGGAATTACTCCTGGCAGTGCTCAGGGAACCATATGGGATGCTGGGAATTGAACACAGTTTGGCAGTGGGCAAGGAAAACACCCTACCTGCTATGTTATTGCTCCAGCCCCGGATTAATTTTTTTCTTATTTCTTTTGCTTTGGGGGCACACCCCACTGTGCTCAGAGCTTACTCCTAGTTCTGCACTTAGAAATTACTTCTAGTGGTATGCTGGGGACCAAATGGTGTTCCCTGTACTGAACCTAGGCAAGAACTGTACATGCTGTACTACTCTCCATCCTTATACCATGGAATATTTTTACATTGCTTCTATCTGAGATCATTGTGGCATGTGGAAGGAGGCCATCTCTGACAAATATGTGAGTCTCAGTGTCTGACAATTTTCCATTATACAGTGTCCTTGTTGACAAATAATGGCTAAATAAAATCAACAATACTAAAATCACAATACCCAAATGTTTATAATCAAATTAGAAAGGGGCCTTCAAGATGGCAGGCTGGGGCTGGGTGGGCATGGGGAGGGGGCAGGAAAGGGACCCTGGGAACACTGATGAAAGAAAGTTGACTCTAGTGGTGGGATCGATGATGGAACAGATGTCAGAAATCCAATTATCAGTAACTTCATAACTCATGGTGCCTAGAGGGGGAAGTTGGGGGAAATAATTTTTCCCATAAAACTGGGGGAAATTAAAGAAAGCTAAAAAAAATTGAGAATATTGAAAAGTGAATTTCAGGACTTCATTAGTTGCTTTACTTCATAGATTCTTTAGAAGGGTTTTTCCAGCTATTTTCTTAAACGACAAGAGATAAACATGAAGCCTAAATGGGACTAGCCACTCTGTAAGTCAGAGGGTGCCTGGGAGATGTTCCTGAGTTCCATAATAGTATCCAGTGTTACTTACAGCTCCACCAACCTGGCTTGACAGCACGTCAACAATGCCGTTGACAGCACCAAGGATTGGGAAATGGAATTGCAGCTATCAAACACCGAGTTATGTTTTAACATTTAGTTATAAAGGCCAGGTTGTGCCCTCAGAGTTACAGCAGGAGTATTAGGCATGACATTTTGAATTCAAATGCAAATTGGAAAATCCAACCCAAACTAGGAAAGGACAACGTGTGTAAATGGACTAAGTTCAGTATTCAGAAATGGCTCTTGGGTTAGGCTAATAGAGTCTCCAAAGACTCTTGTCTTACTCCATTACACATAGAACTAAAGAAAAATTCCAGTTAATACATTTGAGTATATTCTTAAAAAAAGTATTGCTTGTGTATCTTGTCAGAGAAAATTAATAAAATCTACCCACATTATATAAGAAATTATCTTATCCTAATACATTTGTTCTATCATGATTATATAGTTTTATGTAGGTTATTTCCCCCCCAGTGCCAGGGATCAAACACAAGCATGCACTCTACCACTGATCCACACTGCCAGCCCCTAATCTTTAGTTTTAAAAAATGGTGTTTGAAACCTCCAAATAATTGTACCTATATTAACCAGACTGATATTTTTCAAAGCCTTTCGGTTAACCTGTTATTACCTTTTACTCTGAGAAATTCAGTCAACTGACATCTGTGATTTCTAGGTAATAACAGAGTTGGTGGCCGAACCTATCTCTTATCTGTTTTACTGTCTGTGTTCCAATTCAGCATACTGTGCACTTTATGCCACATGCAAAATACTTATTAAAAATAATGCTTATGTATAAAACACATATTTTATCGAAGTCATAAGTCATTTTTTTAAAGACAAGCTGTGTATTTAGGAGAAAGGACTTGCCAATAAATTTATGGATTTAATAGTAGGTCTCAGCCTCTAGCAATTTATTATGTTCTTGGTGAACTTTCTAAAACACAAATTTGATAAAGTTCCTTTCTTATTTAAAACCCTTTAATGGTTTTTTATTGCCTAAAGACTGACTTTCACAGCCCAGCTTACATCTCTCTGCCTTTTCTTTTCCCTTTCTGCATTTCTTTGATTATTCCATGTTCCCTTCATATCTGGATCTGTAACCCCTTGTTTTAAAACAACCTTCTTTCCTCTTGAGCATTGCCTGACTAATTCCTCCCCATTTATCTGCTTTCTGTTGTCACTTCCTCTAAGAAACTGGTGTGTCCTTGATCTAAATTAGGTTCCTCTCTTTTGTTTTTAAGTACCTAGTACTTTTCTCATCATAGCCATTTAATAGGCACTTAAGTTGCTTGTTTATTGTTTTTTATTAACTGTTAGCAAATATTTTCTATAGTTCATGAGTCTAGGATCCAGGTCCATTTGGTTCTTCACTTTATTTCTTGTATTGAGCACCTGCCTGGCATTTATCTGACACTACACAATAAGTGAATGAAAAATTTCAAAAACTTTCAGAAAGGTTGTCAGTGAACAAGGACCTTCACAATGGTTAGTGTCACACTAATGTATTGTCTATTATTTACTAGTCATCTTTTATACATTATCTATCATTTAATGCTGTTTTATCTTGTTTGGGGGCTACACTGAGGTGCTCAAGAATCCCTCCACATTCTGCTCTCACAGATTACTACTGATGAGGTTCAGGGAACAATCTGGTGTGTTAGGGATTGAATCTGGTTTGATCACATGCAAGGCAAGTTCTGTACTATCACCACTACAACGCCTATGAGTGTTTTTTATAGAAAATTTTCTAAAAATGATGCTGCAATCATTGTTTCATTGACCAATCAGTGACCTTTCACAAGGAAATACCCCTTGCCCCATTGAACCTAGCTGTGATGATGTAAAACAAGACCAAGAAAGATATGTCTGAATTTTGTGCAGTACCTGGAAGCAGATCACAGTGGCTATACAATGATCACTTGTTTCAAAAAGAAGTTTCCTTTAAATAAAACCCCCGCCACTGAGAAACCAGCTCTTGCTCACTTGAGCTGGCTGAGAAACAGAAAGATTTGTGATTGTATGCGGTAAGCAGCATGAGTAAGAAGTAGAAGTATTGGTTATGGTAAACCACACAGATTTTGTGTGCGTGTGGGTTAACAGCAGCATACTCTATGTCACTGGACTAAGAGAGATCTATTCTAGTTAGTTCAAATAAGGGGGAGCTCAGTAATAGCATTCAACAGAGAATTGAAGGCACATTACAGTTGTGAATAAAAACACTTAAGTTTCATTGACATAGGCAACTAAAAAGTCAGGAGTGGGCGTTATGTCACTCTTAACATAGGCTCTCACATGTCTCTGCTTGGCTCTCATTCCCTGTTACTTCCTTCCTTAACCCAAGCTTTAGGTAATCGCTAAATACATAACTCAAATGGCGATGATTTCTTTTTCTTCTCTCAGTATGATCTTCCCATCCAGAACCTTTACAATTGCCACATCTAAGTTTCTATGAAGCATGTATTATTAAGAAGTATTTTATGATTTTCGCAGATCTTTTATTATTGTTGTTAATTGCAGAGATTGCAATTGTTGTTAAAAGCAGAGATCAGGGCCACCGGCGCCATAACTGTTAGTGCTTGGGGTCACCAGTGGTGCTACTGCTACATGGAAGGCACACCTGCAGTGCTGGGTATTGAACCCAGGCCCTAGCACATACACAGCATGCATTTTACCACCTGAGCTACATTTATGGCTCCAGGGAATATTTTTGAACCAAGATCACAAGCCAGATGTCACTGGCTTGTCATTGTTAATGGTCTAGAACTTGTCCATCATGTGTGTTTCTGTAAAGTGTATGGGAGCATGGTGGTCATATGCTCTAAATATGGCTCCCCAGACAGCAAATTATGTGCCCTAAATATGGCTCCTCAGATAGCACTGATGGTACAGAAGGATCCATTGTTTTAAAAAAGTCTATAGAAAGAAGACACAACTCAAAATACGCTAAGTTGTTTCGTTGATTTTATGGGGAATATATTATTCTTACTATTATTATTGCCAAATTTAGATTTATGCTGATTTAAACTCAGCAATAAGGTACCTCGATGAACCTTACATACAAATGAGGGAAGAACACAACAAAACATAAACTTTGTGTGCTTGAATGACCTCAAATTTCAAACTCTGAAATTTATATGTTAAACCATTTCAAATGATTTTAACTGTCTCCATCAGTAAAAGAAGGATAAACAACTACAGCAAAAATAATATTTAGTATTATGTAATGGTATAAAAGATGAGATTTTTAAAAAGTACATTGGCATATACTGAAGGGGGAGAAGAATTTCACAGTTTTTTTTTCCTCAGCCCATTTCCCCACATTTTATTATAGCATAAAATTTGATGTAGAATCTTAGGGCTTGCCCTAGTTCTACTAAATCATAATCTGCATTTCACAAAAATGACTTGGGGATTTGTGTGAGCAGCAAAAAATTAAGAAGCACTGTCATGGATGATTTCAATGAACTATGAGGACTGATAAGTACTCACTTACATGGGTAGTGTTTCCAATATATGTTTCTTCCACTCATCAGCAGCATGAAAATAGACAATTATTTGAATTTTTTAAATTTTTTCCTAACACAAAAATTGGCAATCAGTTCAATTACTCCAAAAATAAAGTTGTTTCACTTCATCTTGCATTATTATCCACTTTTGTAGATAATGATTGAGAAAATAACCTGAGTAAGGGCTAAGAATAACAGATGGAGCAGAGTTTGAAGTAGGTTAAATAAGATTAATTAAAAGCTGGATAGTTAGAAGCAGGAGTCTGTGCCGCATGTGGAGAGAGAAAGTGGAGTTTTGTGTGAATCTCGAGGCAAAACAATAATGTGAAAGATAAGCTTTATTGCCATTTTTTCCTTATGATTATTGTGATTTAAATATTGCTAATAATAGGGTTTCATGCATAAATTTCATGCATGCTCCACCACCATACTCACCACCACTGTCTGCTTCCCTCCACAATTATCCCAGCCTCTGGACAGCTCAGTTCTGTAAACCAGTTCTTAAGTTTTGTTGCCTTTACCTATTGTGTTATTCTCTTGTCTTTCTATACCACATATGAGAGAGATTCTTCTGTATCTATCCCTTTCCTTCTGACTTACTTAGCTTTATGTTCTATCCTCTAGTTCTATCTATGTAGTGATGAGTTGCATTTTTTGTTTGTTTGTTTCCTTATAGACAACCACCAATTGATGGTTTCACCTGAGCAATATCGCTGTTGTCCCAAAATTCCAAACAGGATCAGACCACTGTCTTCTTCCTGCGAAATTCTACTTCAAGGAGTGGGGAGATAGGGCTGCAAAGTTTAAGAAGACAACTCCCAGAACAACCACCAACTGGGAGATTTTTGGTACTACTGCAGCAATATGGGAAGATGATATCATTGACAATATCGACGAGGAATCCGATCAACTGGTTCAGTACCACCATGATTGTGTGAGAAATGCAGAGAGAGAGAAAGCCACAAAAAGTCACCTGTCTTCAGAAATTCTCGAGCTCATTCAACAATGTGGTCTGGCTCGAGCCTCAGGCAATTACAAGCTAATGTCTGAGCTTGCAAAGCAATGCAGAAAAGCGATAAAGGAAGGCCTCAAAAGAGAAGAGCAGCAGTGTTGGCCAATGCGGCAGAAGCCGGGAAAAATATTTGTGACCCTCGCCTGTTCTTCGCCAACTATAAGACCAAGATGACTACCCTCCGATGTCCTGATGGATCTATCACATCTTCCAGAAGGGCAATGGAAAAGGTTATCCAATACGTATACTCAGATCTCTTTGATAGCCACATCCACCTGCCCAATACCAAATTCTGCAGGATGGATATGTCATTCCCAGAGTTCTCCATTCCGAAATCAGACATGCCATTTAGTTAGTAAAGACGTGTACAGCACCCAGTCCAGACAATGTCAGACCCGAACACCTGAAAAATCTGCCACCAGTACTCATCAATACACTGGATAGGTTTTTCACAGGCTACCTGTCTGGAAATGCAAGGTTCTGCCCCCGTGGAAAACCAGCAGGACCATCCTGTTGTATAAGAAGGGAGACATCCAGGACATCGGCAACTATCACCTGATCTGCCTGTTGTCCATCTACAAGTTATTCACTTGAGTCATCCTGAATAGGATTGGCAGAACACTAGATGAAGGACAACCATGCGAGCAATCCAGGTTTCGAAAAGGATTCAGCACAATCGACCATATCCACACAGTGACCAAGCTCATAGAGGTTTCGAGAGAGTTCAAGATGCCTCTCTGTCTAACATTCATTGATTTAAAGAAGGCCTCTGATTCTGTTGAGACTGAAGCAATGATTGAAGCCCTAGCCAAACAGGGTGTTCAAACTCAATACATTAGGATCCTTTGTGAGCTATATTACGGATGACCACCAGTATCTCACCATTCTACAAAGAAGTGATCATTGAAGTAAAGAGAGGGGTTCGGCAGGGCAACACCATTTCAACAAGACTCTTCAGTGCCACCCTCAAGAACATCATGCAATGACTAGAATGGAAAGGAATGAGAGTGAAGAGAGACATTCGGCAACTACACCACCTCTGCTTTGCTGATGACATCATTCTCATAACACCAAATATCAGCCAAGCGACACGAATGCTGGCCGACTTTGACCATGAGTGAGGAAAGGTCAGACTGCATCTGAATCTCACGAAGACAATGTTCATGAGAAACAACTTCAAGAGCATCAAAGAAGTGCTTAAGATGATGAAGAACCTCCGGCTCCAGGCACATATTTTCGACTCCACTGTTCTTCCTGCACTAACATATGCCTCAGAGACCTGGGCCCTAGGAAAACAGGATGAGAATGCTAATCAGAACGCTAATCCCAGAGAGGAATCGAAAGAGCTAACTTGTAGTATCATGTTTCACTCAAGTGAAAGAAGGAATTCGGAGTTCTGACCTCTGTTGATAGTCAAGAATCAGGGAAGTTGTCTCCTTTGCCAAGGCATTGAAAATCAGATGGGCGGGACACGTAATTCAATTTAGAGATGACCACTGGACTAGAGCTATTACCAACTGGATTCCACAGGACGTCAATAAAACGCATATCTATGAGATGGTCAGACTTCTTTGTCAAGACTCTAAAAGAATGATTTGAAGCTCTTCATCTTCCTGGAGTGAGCAGATGCATTTGGACTACACTAGCACACGACAGGGACGAATGGGTAAGTTACTGGCATCTGCTCGAACAAGTCAACGAACAACGGGATGACAAGTGATTCAAGTGATAGACAATCAGTATTCCATAGTGTATATTTGCCACAGTTTCTTTATCCAGTCACCTGCAATTCTAAGATGCCAGGAGTTTACAAAAAAGAATCAGGGATCAGAGATGCAATAGTGGATACTAACCTTGCATGTAGTAGATGCATGTTTGATCTGTGGCAATTCATATGGTCCACCGAGCACTGTCAGGAATGATACCTGAGTGTAGAGCCAGGGCTCAGATCTGAGCACTGCTGATTGTGCCCCGCCCCCTGCTACACACACAAACAAAACCCCAAAACACCATACAATAAAAGATCAAAAATAATTGATTTGGCAGCAGAAATTACTGGAAATTAGCAAACTTTCATTAAATAAATAGTAGCCATCACACAGAGCACAAATTCTTCCCTGATTAAAAATTGGTTGAGTGGAAATTATGCATATGAGAAAGGGGAAAAGGCATCATGTTTGCAATAGGAGAGAGAAATGGGAGAAAAGAGAAGTAGATTACAAATCCCAAGAGTCCAGGTCAAAAAGGAAATTGCAATGACAACATTCAGAGCATGTTGCCGTACTCTGAAAACAGATTAAATGCCCCTTCTAACCATTTCCATATTGAATGCTTACCTACCATGACCTACAGTGAAGCTATCACATCAAATAAGCCCCATAAAAAAATCACATGTCAGTTCTCTTACATTATTACTCAATTCTGTATTAAGCCAGCTTAGTTTAGGTCTATAGAACTCATATTTGTGGCTCAGGAAGTAGATCATAGTTTTTCCAGTGAGTGATTAATCTTAACTAATTTTTTTTCAAGTCACCAATTACTCTCTCTCTCTCTTTCTTTCTCTTAAGCTTTATTTAAAGTAAGGTCTCTTAAAGAGAGGGAAACCCTTTATAGAAAGCAAGTTTTAATACTATAGGAGACATGGCAAAGAGCATTTATGTTAAGTATTAAATATGAGCAGTGCTAAACCTTTGTGTTTTCTGCTCCAGATTTTAGGGGTATCTTTGGTGCAGTTATGATGTCCTAAATGTTTTTGACACCTCAAAACTGCCACCTGATAAATACATTCTCTCTACCAGATGTTCCTTTTTCTCATCAGCAGCTACGTGTGCTATTTTTAGCAAGGGCTGAGTTTTATCTTTCCACAGCAGGGCTGTCGCCTCAGTTCCTTTTATTTTACTTTGCTTCAATTTGTTTTTTGGAAAATAAAGTATTCATTTCAAAAATTTCCAAAGGCACCATTAGCAAATTTCAATGCTATTTCTTCCTAGTCACCTAAATAGAATAGGCCAAAAGAATGTAGCCTTTAGACATTCTCTTAAAGGTTAGTGTTTTATTTGAGGAAAACAATATGAACTGTAGTGATTTCAAGTAAAAGAAATCCAAAGAATTCAAAGTGAGTATTTTTATTTTAAAAAGAAAGAAATGAAAGGTCAGCATGCATTGGAAAAGAAAGAGACATAAAGTTTACGGCTTAAATAAAATGTACCCAATAGCAAATATATGCTTAATTCAAAATAGCACTTTCATTTTACTCCATATTACATTAAATTTCTATTCTTTCTAGACAAAATGTTACAGGGGTGAGGGGCAAAGGGAACCATAGCATAGCACATACAGCACTAGCCTTGTACTTGGCCATTCTAGGTTCAATCAAATCTCAGAAACATATGGTCCCCCAAGATAGCCAGGACTGATCCCTGAGTGAAGAGCCAAGAGCAAGCCCTGAACATCCCTGGTGTGGCCTATGCCCCTCCAAAAAAGAAATTATTACAAGGAGTCAGAGTGATAGCATAGGGGTTAAGGCAATTGCTTTGCATGTGGCCCACCCATGTTCAGCTGCCAGCATAATATAGCTTCCCAGACATTGCAAGGAATGACCACTGAGCACAGGAGTAACCCCTGAGTATCACTGTGAGTGGCCTTCTCCCTCCATTATAAATTAGTTAATAAAGAAATTGTTTCATTTTAATATCTACTATGTGCTACGAACTATTATAGGTTTTGTAAATATAAACATTAGCTAAACTTGTAAAGAATTTCTGCCTTAATGGAATTTAGTTTGAGCCAGGGTGGATAGACTATATATAAAGTAGTGAACTAAAACTTGGAATGTTAGAAAATGGTAAGTGTTATAAAAATAAAATAATGGAAGTGCATTAGGAAAATATGGAGATTAAGGGACAATATATTATTTTTTTTCACCAGTGCACATATTCACCACCAAGAATATATTATTATTTTATAAGGAAAACACCTATCAGTCTTAGGGGTTTTCACGGCTATGCCTGGGAGTGCTTAGTGATCACACAATGCTAGGAATTGAACTCAGAGTCTCTCACATGCTAACGATGGTTTCTACTATGTGACCAATCTTCTCCAGTTTAGATATGATTTTTGATGATGAGATAAGGGAAGATTACACTGAAAAGGTTGTTTTGGTTAAATGTTAGTAGGAAATGAGAAAAAGAAACACAAAAAGTATATATATTGATAAAATAGAATATGTTTCTGAGATTTGAAGGCAGAAAATGACATAGATGTGTGGGAAGAACAATATGGCTAAAAATAAAAGGACACAGGGGAAGAAGTATTGGGAGAAGAGTTTTAAGGACACTGCTGCCAAGATGTGATCCCAGGGGCCGCATGTGTGTGCGGCCTCTTCGCAGCTGCAGGAGCGTGACTCCAGACGCCAACTAAATTTTTCGGCGTGGGCAGCTCCTCGCAGAATGTCTCCAGACTGAGAACTAAGCCTCGGCCCCATGCCTGCCCAGGAGGGGAAAGGTATTTCTCTCTCTCGCCTCTTCCTTGCCAGGGATGAAGGGCGTGGTGACTACCATGTTATGAAGACCACAGATGGGGTTTACAAGCTTGCAATGATCCAATATCTGGAAGAAATCTCCCTGGACTTAGTTGCTTAAGTACAGAAATCCAAAACCTCATATCTCTTCACAACAGGTCTGACTCTAGTGGGGTACTCCTAACAATAATAGTGTGGTTTGTGTTGAAATATTGAATGTAACCAAAGTAAATAGAAAGTAAAGTGAAATTTATCAGTTACAAGGCTGGAGGGGCACGGGGAGGGGGCAGGATGGGAGATATACTGTGTTTTTTTTTTTTTTTGCTGGTGAGATATGGGCACTGGTGAAGAGACGGTAGTTTCAGCATTGTATAACTGAGACTTAAGCCTGAAAGCATTGTAATTTTCCACATGGTGATTCAATAAAATAAAATTCTTTAAAAAAAAATGAGGAGCCCGGGCCGGAGCCCGGGCTCTGGTTGAGTTTCGACCCGGGTGCCCATGCCTCTGCACAGCCGGTAGATGTGGAACGAGCAGGAACCAGAGACAGCTTTAGGATTTGGAGTTCCAGCAAGTGCTTGCAACCATGTATGGAGACTGTGAACTAAGCTTTTGCTACATGCTGTTCCAGGAAGAGAAATGATTCATTTTCCAACTTAAATCTCCGCGGACTTAATTACTAGAATACAGAAATTGTAGCGGCCGCGCGACATTTTTTCTCTTCATTCTCATCAGTGGAAAACTTATTATCAAATATTTCCTTGTTAAGAGCTGTATTCTTGGGGGATAAATTCCAACAAAAATAGTGAGTCTGTTTTGAAACTCCAACAACAATAGTGAGTTGTGTGATGAAATCTGGAATGTAATCAAGGAAGTGAAATTATCAGTCACGCACGGGGGGGGGGCTTGGGGGGTGAAGGGTGGGATGTATACTGTTTTGTTTTTGTTTTTGTTTTCATTGGTGGTGGAATATGGGCACTGGTGAAGGGATGGGTGTTTGAGCATTGTATAACTGAGATATAAGCCTGAGAACTTTGTTCCTTTCCACTTGGTGATTCAATAAAATAAATTTAAAAAAAAAATTTAAAAAATTTTAAAAAATTTAAAAAAAAGAGTTTTGAGGACTGACAAGCTTCCTGGATGGAAAACATACGTAGAGAGTTCTAAGGCCTTTGGTTGGTACCTTAAATTAGTTAGGGGGGCGTTATGAAGTTTTAGGTAAAAGAACAACACATACAAACTGTATTTTAAATAATTTTTATAAATATTTTATTGAAAATAGATTATAAAAGAAATAGAGTATGTGAAACTCAGATCAGTAAGGATGCTAGTGAGATAGTCAAGTGGGGAGATGAAGGGTCTTGGTACAGGGAAGTGGCAGACAAAGTCCCCTGGGGGGGTCTTGAAAAGAGACCTAGACAGTAACCAAGAGTAGATAAAGTCTGTGCTGCAGACTCTGTGGTCCCAAAGTTCATATTTTGGAGTCTTGGTGGGTCTTTGAAAGGTGGTTGTGTACTTGTCTTCATGAATGGGTTCATGCCACTATAAATGGGCCTACTGTGTCTTAAAAAGTACAGGGTTTAAGGACCTTGTCTCGCATGTGCCTGATCGGGGTTTCATCCCCCAAAGCCCCATATGATCCTCTGAGCCTCTACAGGAGTGATCCCTGAGGTCAGAGGCAGGAGTATGCCCCGAGCACTGCTGGGTGCCCCTTACCCCCACCCCACCAAAAGAAGATAGCCTTGGGATCTCCTAGTCCTCTCCCTTATTGATCTCCTGGTTCTATCCCTTATTGTGGAGACAGCCATCAATGAATCAGGAAGCAGAAGCAACTACTGGTTTAATTTTGACATTGCCAGTTTCCAGAATGATGAGAAAGAAATTTGTGTTGTTTTCAATAGAACAACTTCTTTCTTTCTTTCTTTCTTTCTTTTCTTTCTTTCTTTCTTTCTTTCTTTCTTTCTTTCTTTCTTTCTTTCTTTCTTTCTTTCTTTCTTTCTTTCTTTCTTTCTTTCTTTCTTTCTTTCTTTCTTTCTTTCTTTCTTTCTTTCTCTCTCTCTCTCTCTCTCTCTTCTTTCTTTCTTTCTTTCTTTCTTTCTTTCTTTCTCTATTTCTCTCTTTTTTTTAAATTTATTTATTAGTGAGTCACAGTGAGGGTACAGTTACAGATTTATACATTTTCGTGCTCGTGTTTCCCTCATACAAAGTTCGAGAACCCATCCCTTCACCAGTACCCATTCTCCACCAAAAATAAACCCAGCATCCTTCCCATCCCCCCAGTCCCATCTCCCCCCACCCCACCCTGCCACTGTGGCAGGGTATTCCTTTTTGTTCTCTCTCTAATTAGGTGTTGGGGGTTGCAATAAAGGTGTTGAGTGGCCATTGTGTTCAGTCTCTAGTCTACATTCAGCAAGCATCACCCTTCCCCCGCGTGGCCTCCAACTACATTTTACTTGGTGTTCCATTCTCTATCTGAGTTGCCCTCTCCCCAGATTGTGAGGCCAGCTTCTAAGCCATGGAGTCAACCTCCTGGTACTTATTTTTACTATTCTTGGGTGTTAGTCTCCTACTCTTCTATTCTATATTCCACAGATGAATGCAATCTTTCTATGTCTGTCTCTCTCTTTCTGACTCATTTCACTTAACATGATACTTTCCATGTTGATCCACTTATATGCAAAGTTCTTGACCTCATTTTTTCTAACAGCTGCATGGTATTCCATTGTATAGATGTATCAAAGTTTCTTCAATCAGTCATCTGTACTAGGGCACTCGGGTTTTTTCCAGATTCTGGCTATTGTAAATAGCGCTGCGATGAACATATGAGTGCAGATGTCATTTCGACTATACTTTTTTGCTTCTCTGGGATATCTTCCCAGCAGTGGTATTGCTGGGTCAAATAGGAGCTCAATTTCTAATTTTTTGAGAATCGTCCATATTGTTTTCCAGAAGGGCTGAATCAGTCGGCATTCCCACCAGCAGTGTAGAAGGGTCCCTTTCTCCCCACATTCTCTCCAACAGTGGTTGCTTTTGTTCTTTTGGCTGTGTGCTAGTCTCTGTGGTGTGAGGTGGTATCTCGTGGTTGTTTTGATCTGCATCTCTCTGATGATTAGTGATGTAGAGCACTTTTTCATGTCTTTCTCTCTTTCTTTCTCTCTTTCTTTCTTTCTTTCTTTCTTTCTTTCTTTCTTTCTTTCTTTCTTTCTTTCTTTCTTTCTTTCTTTCTTTCTTTCTTTTTTCTTTCTTTCTTTCTTTCTTTCTTTTTCTTTCTTTCTTTCTTTCTTCTTTCTTTTCTCTCTTTCTTTCTTTCTTTCATTTCTTTCTCTCTCTTTCTTTTTCTTTCTTTCCTTTTCTTCTTCCTCTTCTTCCTCTTCTTCTTCCTCTTCCTCCTCTTCCTCTTCCTTTTCCTCTTCCTCCTCCTCCTCCTCCTTCTTCTTCTCTCCTTCTTCTTCTTCTCCTCCTCCTCCTCCTCCTCCTTCTTCTTCTTCTTCTTCTTCTTCTTCTTCTTCTTCTTCTTCTTCTTCTTCTTCTTCTTCTTCTTCTTCTTCTTCTTCTTCTTCTTCTTCTTCTCCTTCTCCTCCTCCTCCTCCTCCTCCTCCTCCTCCTCCTCCTCCTCCTCCTCCTCCTCCTCCTTCCTTCTTCTTCTTCTTCTTCTTCTTCTTCTTCTTCTTCTTCTTCTTCTTCTTCTTCTTCTTCTTCTTCTTCTTCTTCTTCTTCTTCTTCTTCTTCTTCTCCTTCTTTTCCTCTTCCTCCTTCTCCCCATGTCCACTTCTCCTCCTCCTCTCCCTATCCATCCTCCTTACCTTCCCCTTCCTTCTCCTCCTCCTCCTTTTTAGTTTTTGGGCTATATTTGGTGGAGCTCACAGATTTCTTCTGGCTCTGGACTCAGAAACATTCTTGGTGAGTTAGGGGGACCATATGAGATGTAAGGAATGCCTGCTACTGACCTCGGTTCAGCAGCATGCAAGACAAATGCCCTATATACTGTATTATGGCTCTAGTCCCTCAATAGGACTTCTTAAACCTTTTCTACTAAGACCCCTTTTTGCATGATAAATGCAACATAACGGAGCAGTAATACCTTGGATTAATTTTGTGGTTAATTTAAATTGGTTTTAGGTTTTTGTGCATTCATAAACTGCTGCCAATTTTTTCAAAGCCCTTATATTCAGCTACATAACCCCTTGTAAGATTGTAGGCTTACAGCTTCAGAAGCTAGCACTTACAATACAAGTGGTTGATAATAGTTTGTTACAGTAGCCAAAATTATCTAAGGTATGAATGCATTCAGATAAACCCTAGGGCTTTCAAAAAAAAACTTAAGAGAATAGTTACAAAAATGAGGTGAGAAAAACAATAAAACAATAGAAGGGAAAGATTTTATAATGTAGTAGTAGATTTTAATTTTAGAATATTAAGTTTGATCAGTAGTAATTAAAACAGCATGATATTCGGGTAAAAACAGACCTGCAGACGATTGGAACAGAGATCAATATCCTGTCACAGGCCCCCAAATATATGGGCACTTGATCTTTGACAAAGGAGCAAGAAATGCAAAGTGGAAATCCTTTTCAACAAGTGGTGCTGGAAAAACTGGATAGCTACCTGCAAAAATTTGAACTCTGACCTCTGTCTAATGCCAGGCACAAAAGTCAGATACAAGTGGACTAAAGACCTCAATATTAGACATGAATCTATAAGTTTCATAGAAGAAAATGTAGGTAGAACTCTCCATGACATTGAAGCTAAAAGCATCTTTAAGGATAAAACAGCACTGACCATGCAAGTGGAAGCAAACATAAACAAATGGGACTACATCAAACTAAGAAGCTCTGCCCTTCAAAAGAAGCAGTGACCAAAATACAGAAAGAGCCCATGGAATGGGAAAGAATATTTACCAAATACCCATCTGATAAGGGATTAATATCCAAGATATAAAAGACACTAGTAGGGGGCTGGAGTGATAGCACAGCGGGTAGGGCGTTTGCCTTGCACGCGGCCAACCCGGGTTCGAATCCCAGCATCCCATATGGTCCCCTGAGCACGGCCAGGGGTAATTCCTGAGTGCAGAGCCAGGAGTAACCCCTGTGCATCGCCAGGTGTGACCCAAAAAGCAAAAAAAAAAAAAAAAAAAAAGACACTAGTAGAATTGTATAAGAAAAAATCCTCCAACCCCATCAAAAAATGGGTAGAAGAGATAAACAGAAGTTTCCTCAAAAAAAGAAATACAAATGGCCAAAAGGTACATGAAAAAATACTCCACATCGATAATCATCAGAGAGATGCAAATCAAAACAACAATGAGACATAATCTCACACCACAGAGACTGGCACACGTTCAAAACAACAAAAGCAACCAGTGCTGGCATGGATGTGGGGAAAATGGGATGCTCCTTCACTGTTGGTGGGAATGCCGACTGGTCCAGCCTTTCTGAAAAACAAGATGGACAGTCCTTCAAATACTAGGAACTGAGCTTCTATATGACTCAGCAATACCATGAGAAGTGAAAATTGGGAAATCTCTAGCCTTTAATAGAAAGGAATGGGTCATGCATGTCATACCAGAACATTGATAGAAATATTGACATTCAATTTTTGAAACATCCATGTGTTTGCATCTTAGATTTCAAAGTAATATTATGCCCAAATCAGGGCCCTAAACTTAAGGCAGAGCCTTGCTTAATTTTGTATCTCAACTCTGTGGTATTACTCTTCCAGTTAAGACTTTGACCTGATATTTAGTTTTCTCATTTCCCCATTTTCAGCAAATGAGAAATTTTTTGCATGTAGCTAAGAAATTTTTAACTGTCTCAAATTGACACTTTATTCTTTTGGATTTTTATTATCTTCTACGATGCTTTACAACCACCCCTCCTCCTGAAGCGCTAAACCAATTCTATAGCTCCCATAATTAATATTTTTTAACTTACTTAAAGACTGGGTTTATAAAATTGTTCATGATACGGTCTCAGACACTTGCGGTTTTCACACTAATCCCCCCACCAGTGTGACCTTCCCTCCACCATTGTCCTCAGTTCCTCACCCACTCCCTAAACCTGTCCCCTTAACAGGCACAAAATAATTCTCATTTTATATTGCTTGATAGAGCAAAGTGGTAAATGGAAATATTAAAACATAGTTTAATAAAAGAAAATGTGTGAAAATTGTTATACTTCACAATGGTGTTATTTAAGCCATTGTCTGAGGATTTACTGAGCTCTTAGTGGCTACTGTAGTCTTTTGTGTTAATTGGTTTTGTTTATTGAGCTCAGTGGGCTTCAGTGCTACTTTTCCATCTAATTTGTTGTCCTCCTACTGGATTGTCAGTCTTGTGGAAATCGGAGGTTTTGCATTGCCCTGCATGCAGACCCTTGCTCCAGGAACTCCATGATCTGTGGAACTGGGACAATTCTTGGCCCTCCCCCATCCCTCCTGAGGGGACCTCAGAGTTTTCAGCATGAGACCAATTTACCTGGGAGTTTCATTGGCTTGGCTTTGTGTCTCTTCAGAGATTAGTGGTGAAACTGTGAAGCTGGGCCATTTACATGACAAAAGTTGTGGGATATGGGTTTGGCACAGTATTTTTGGATACAGCTTTTGTTTCTCAGTGTGTTCTATGGGAATCACACCTTGAGTTTACCAACAAAGCTTGTTTAATAGCCATACCACCTCAACCTGCCAGGAACTGTCATATATCATTCCCACCAGTGACCACTTACTGCCAAGTTAGACATGGACAATCCCATCCGCAAACCTAAATTAAAAATATTTTCTCTGTGTACACTTCTCATACTATTTACCAATAATAAACTTACCCTGAGGTGTTGATTGTATACAGGTGTTTTTAAGAGAACAGGCCTGTATAATAGTCAGAGAAGAAGGGTCAGCTAGACGATAAAGCAGGTTCACATTCTGGGTGCAACAGAGAAGAGGACTTATTTACTCCCTGTGGTAAAACAGCTGGGATGGTCCTTTCAGATGTGTCAGACTGTGAGAAAACCTAACAAGCAAGCAAGAATCCAACAAACCAACCAGTTAACTAACCAACTTTCTATGCCTTTATTTCTGTAGCTGTAAAAATGACCCCGAGAGAGGGCTGTGGCCTTGGAATGGTCAGTTCCCTTTGAGAGAGGACAATTCCTAAGGGAGGGACCCAGCCAATAGTCTTAGCAGGTGGGCAAGTGAATGTTTCTGTCCTGAAGTGGTGAATCTCTGCCGTAGACAATAGCAAAAGAGATGCAGCTATAGAAGATTAAGTAAGTTCAAGAGACCTTGTAGACTATAAGAAGAGAAAAGGGTGACAGGAGAGGTGAAGTGATGCTAAAGTCAAAGGCCTGTTCAGTAAACTAGAGGTACTGAACTATTTAATTTACTAATTTACTAGAGGTAAATTAGAAAAATAAGATAAAGCATTCAGAGAATGTACTAATAACAATTGATATTTTGGAAAGTTTCATTCTCGGATACTTCTATGACCAAATTCTAAAGACCGAATCAATCAGAAACTTTCAACATACATCATATTAGCTGTCAAATGGAAGTATTCCTATATATATATATATCTACCCACAACTTCATTAGAATTGTATACATTTAAACACTCCCACATATACAATATTAAAAAAGTGTGAAGGCTACAATCATGTTTTGTGTAGATGTAAAGATAGATTACAAGGAAAAGTTTGGTGATAAATTGTTCAGCAGTTTCCAAATTACCTCAGTAGAAATAAATATTGCTTTTGCATCAGAAACAGATTTCTTTTGAAATTTATTTACAAAGTGGATATTCAAACACAAGTAATGAAATGTCCTTTTTTTAACTATATGTCAAAAGCCAATTCTCTTATTTTCTGGCTTCTGAAATTATTTTCATTACAATTATAATGCTAGGATTCCTTGGCAAGGAAATAAAAAATTGTGAACTTCAATTATCAAATAAATATTTGTAGACTTCTAAACTATAAGTAGAATTAATTTTAATTCATTTTCAAAAGAAACATAGGTTTCACTAAAACTTGAAGGTTAATAGAATAATTTATGAGGAAATGGCAACTTGAAAATGGCAACTAGAAAACCAGTAGGACCGTTCTGTTGTACAAGAAGGGAGACATCCAGGACATTGGCAACTATTGCCCAATCTGCCTGCTGTCTGTCGTCTACAAGTAGTTCACTCATGTTATCCTGAATGGAATAGGCAGAACACTAGACGAAGGACAACCATGCGAGCAAGCTGGGTTCCAAAGGAGATTCAGTACGATAGACCATATCCACACAGTGACCAAACTCATTAAAGTTTCGAGAGAGTTCAAGATGCTGCTCTGTCTACTGTTCATTGACTTAAAGAAGGCCTTCGATTCTGTTGAGACTGAGGTGGTCATCAAAGCCCTGGTCAAACAGGGCGTTCAAACTCAGTATATCAAAATCCTCCTCGAGCTGTATTGTGGATTCACCACCAGGATCTCACCATTCTACAAGGAAGTGATCATTGATGTAAAGAGAGGGGTGTGGCAGGTGATACCATTTCACGGAAACTCTTCAATGCCGCCCTCGAGAACATCATGCGATGACTGGAATGGGAAGGAATGGGAGTGATGATAGATGGTCGGCAATACACCACCTCCATTTCGCTGATGACATCATTCTCATAACACCAAACATTAGCCAAGCGGCACAAATGCTGGCCGACTTCGACCATGAGTGTGGAAAGGTCGGATTGCAGCTGAATCTCAACAAGACGATGTTCATGAAAAACGAACTGGTCCCTGAAGCTCCATTTACACTCAATTGAATGAACATCTCCGAATGCAGCAGCTCTGTGTATGTAGGTCGAGAAATCAACATGAGGAACAACTTGGTGCCAGACCTGCGCAGGAGGAAGAGAGCATCTTTTCGATTCCACTATTCTTCCTGCACTAACCTATGCTTCAAAGATCCGGGCCCTATGCAAACAGGATGAAAATGCTATTAGGGTATCCCAAAGAGGAATCAAAAGAGCTATGCTGGGAATATCATGTCTCACTCAAGTGAGAGAAGGAATCTGGAGTTCTGACCTCTGTCGATGGTCAAAAATCAGGGATGTTGTCTCCTTTGCCAAGGCATCAAAAATCAGATGGGCCGGTCATGTAATGCAATTCAGAGACGACCGCTGGACTAGAGCTGTTATTGACTGGATTCCATGGGACGTCAGAAGACCTCGTGGCCGCCCACCAACTAGATCATCAGATTTCTTCGTCAAATCCCTGAATTTGAGGCTCTTCCTGTTCCTGGAGCAAGAAGATATCATTGGGCTGCACTAGCACACAACAGGGACAAAGGGAGATGTTACTGGCGCCCACTCGAGAAAATCGAAGATCAACGGGATGACAAGTGATACAAGTGATACAAGTGACGGCAAATTGAATATAAACATAACTCTACAATGTAAGCTTCAACCAAAATTAGAGATTGAACAAAATATCTGAACTATTCTTTCCTAAGGGTAGATGTTTCCTATTGTTTAATAAAATTTGTTAAACTTATTTCTATGACTAGAGATGTTACTCAGTGATAGGGTATTTACTTGCCTTGCACATGTAAAGCTAAGGATTTGATCCTTACCACCACCATAATTTTTATGACGACTGCTGGACTAGAGCTGTTACTGTCTGGATTCCACGGGACGTCAAATGAACGCCTGGTTGCCCACCTATGAGATGGTCAGACTTCTTTGTAAAGACCCTGAACAAACAGTTTGAGGCTCTTTGTGTTCCTGGAGCGAGCAGACACCACTGGGCTACACTAGCATGTGGCAGGGATGAATGGAGACGTTACTGCCACCCGCTTGAGCAAATCGATGAGCAATAGAATGACAAGTGATACAAATGATACAAGTGAATTCCATTACTACAATTACACATAAAAACACAACTTATACATAAAAAACTATTCTAATGGAGATCAGTTAGCTCCAATTGCTTGATTGTTCTCATGTCCTAATAATACTTTCTCAAAATTTATGATGATGGCTCCAGATAGTTTTACTGATCAAGTAAAGGTTAAGGTAGCAGAATTTTTTTTTAAGAATTTTCATAAGATTGGTGATGAGAAAAAAGTAAAACTATTTTTTTGTTCATGGTATCATTCTATCTAATATGACACTGTTATTCAACTCTTATTTGTTCTTATTTTAATTGAAGTAAGAGTGGTTCCTGCACCATACTTGTCACCAAAGTGTCACTATTGCTCCACCATGGTACAATAAACCCATTCGATCTACTTCACTACATGCACTACTATCCACCCTTCATAACCCTTTTCTTTTATCTTTTTTTTTTTTTTTTGCTTTTTGGGTCACACCTGGCGATGCATAGGGTTTACTCCTGGCTCTGCACTCAGGAATCACCCCTGGTGGTGCTCAGGGGACCATATGGGATGCTGGGAATCGAACCCGGGTCGACCGCGTGCAAGGCAAACGCCCTACCCGCTGTGCTATCACTCCAGCCCTCGTAACCCTTTTCTGACATCAAAACTCTTAAGTATTTTTTATTAGACTTCGTCTATTCAGTTGTTTTGACTCCGTATGTAGATGACACAGAAGTGAGACCGTTTAATTCATGCCTTTCTTTTAAATTGCTTTGCTTAACATGACCTTTTCCGGTTCTATTCATGTGCAAAAAGCAGGATTTAATTTTTCTTATAACCAAATAATATTATATGGTTTATATATAACAATATTTTTAATTCACTCATCGGTTATTGGGCATCTGCATGGTTTCCAAATCTTAAACATTGTAAAAGGCAAAAGATTCATATGATCTGAAGAGAAATCAGAGCATGAAATCTTGAACATTGCAGATAGTATTGCGGTGAATTAGGTGTGCAAGTTTTTTTGTGTTTTTGAATTAGTGTTTTTGATCGGTTAAAATAGGTACATAGTCTTGGAACTGCTGTATCTTATAGTAATTAATTTCAATTTTTTTTTTTTGAGAAATCATCAAGTCTGAATCTGTTTATATTCTAAAAAAGAGTAAATTGGGGTGCCTCTTACTCAAAGTTCCTGCCATAACTTTTGTTTCTGGCCTTTCTTGATATAGCTTATCCACTGGTACAAGGAAATATCTCATTTTTATTTTGATTTGCATTTCTATGACAATCAGTAATGGTAACTAGTTTTTTCCATATGCATGCTGGTCATCTGTTTCTTTTTAAGCAGTTATTTGTAAAAAATATTGTATTTTACAATCTTCTAAAATATTACCCCATTTTTTTTTGGTGTGTTGTTATTGTTGTTGTTGTTGAGTATTGTTAGATCTCACAAGAATCAGAAAGGTACATATCTTGAATATGAACCTTTTGTCAGACATATGGTCTGGCAATATTTACTCTCATTTAAGAAGAATATCTTTATGTTTTAGCAATTTTTTCCCACAGTACAAAAGGCATTTTAGATTTATGTAATCCTTTTAGTTAAGTTTTTCATGCTTTTCTGACAATGAAATTGAATCAGTGAAGAAAATAGTAAAGCCAATATGGACTTGATGATTTTACCTATGTTTTACCTGTTTTATTCAATGCATTTCATGGATTTGGGTTCACACCCAAGTCTTTAGTTTGAATTTACTTTCATGCATGTGAGGTAGTGTTATAATTTATTCTTTTCTATGTGTCATGTTACTATCGTCAAGCATTATATGTTGGAGAGACTCTCCTTTCTCCATTTTATGCAAGCAGCTTCTTGAAAATTAATTGTTCACAATCATGTGTGAAGGCTTATCTCTGTGGCCACAACTCTATTCCAATGGGCCGATTGCCTTATACTGTTTTGAATACCATACTGTTTTTATTTCAATGCTTTAAAGTGTAGTTTAAAGTTAAGAAATGCAATGACCATCAATTTTTACACATGATTGCAAAAATATTTTTATCTTACTTTTTAAATAAATTATTTATTTTTTTCATTAGTGAATCACCATGTGGGTAAGTTACAGATTTACACATTTTCGTGCTTGTGTTTTCCTCATACAAAGTTCGAGAACCCATCCCTCCACCAGTGCCCATTCTCCACCACCAAAAAACCCAGTATCCCTCCCACCCCCAATCCCATCTCCCCCCACCCTACCCTGCTTCTGTGGCAGGGTACTCCCTTTTGTTCTCTCTCTCCAATTGGGTGCTGTGGTTTGCAATAGGGGTGTTGAGTGGCCATTCTGTCCAGTACGCATCTCCCTTCCCGAGCGCGTGGTCTCCAACCACATTTTACTAGAAGAGAAGGGAATATTTCACTTTTGAGTAAACCTAGTTGCACAGAGTATTTTTGCTTAGTGGTATTTTTCATTGAATGGTTTGTATATCTCATACCAATCCCTTGTGATCTATGGAATTTCAGCTGAGAAATATGCAAAGAGTTTTGTAAGGTTCCCTTATATGTCACTCTACTTTTTATTGATGCTTTAGGACTTTCTGAATTAATTAGAATATGATTTGGTGTGAATAGGTTTAGTTTATTTGGTTTGGAAGTAACTCTCTGAGCTTCCTGTACAGGATATCATTTTTCCATCCTTAGTTTGAGGAAGTTCTCATTCACTACTCACTTAAAAAAAATTCTCCCTTTTTTCTTGTTTTGTTTTTTGGAAATTCTAAGAGGCAAATGTCATTTTACTTGATCTTGAACCATAAATATTTAATTCTAATTTTATTAAAGCATTTTTTCTTATCTTTGGTTCTTTATTTTGAACCGCACCTGGTGGTACTCAGGGACCACTCCCAGTGCAGTGCTTGGGGCTTTCTCCTGGGTGGAACTTTATTCTTTTCTGATGGTTCCATCTATCTTATTTTTATCTCATCAGTTCCATTTTTGGTCCAGGAACTTTGCTGTTTAGTGCCAATATTGCAGTTTTGGTTTTACTCTTGTATGCTTTAGTTCAATTATCTCTGGTGGGAGGGTTTCCAAAGTGGTGTGTTCAGGAGGTCTGTGGTTCTCTCTTGGTGACTCTTGGCCAAATGATAGGACCCAAGAAGTGTGCTGCTGCTCAGGCCCTGAGGTGCCAGAAATTGCTTGGGTCACTGCAGTCATGTTCAGGGATTCTCCAGTGTCACACCTTCCGGGTCTGCATTTTCAGTGAACCATGGTGTGCCTGAAATCTAGCAGGCTCAGCCGCATGCAAGCCATGGACCTTAGTCCTGGGTTAACACTGTGGCTCCTGCTCAATGATCTTATTTTTCTTTATTTTTCCCCCTGGTGGAGGAAATTAAACTGAGAACTTTGTACATACACTATTCACACATGCTCTCTTATTGAGCTACAGCTCCATCCCTAACTGGTGACTTATGTTTGGGTTTTTCCAAAACTTTCTATAGTTTTGTTGAAATTCTTTGCCATCAAGTTTTTCATTTCAGTGAACACCATTAGGATTCTTACTTGGAGGCATTCATTTAAGGAGTTTATGAAAATCTGATGCACCCGGGGGTTCTTCTGAAGCTCTTTTCTCCATCCTTGAGCACTGGTGGGCTGGAGCCATAGCACAGCGGTAGGGCATTTGCCTTGCATGCGGCTGACCCGGGTTCGGTCCCTCCATCCCTCTTGGAGATCTTGGCAGGCTACCAAGAGTATCCAGCCCGCACTGCAGAGCCTGGCAAGCTACCCATGGCATATTTGATATGACAAAAACAGTAACAACAATGGATACATTACTGGTGTCCACTCAAGCAAATCAATGAGTGACAGTGACAGTGAGCACTGGTAAAGCCCTTTGTTTCTTCCTAGTGCCCGAGGCTGTGCCAGAGCTCAGTTTGTGTTGAAGCACTCAGTCAACTCAGCCAACTCAGTCAACTCAGCCCTCAAGTGGTCATAACTGCAAATTCCAGGCAGTGACTGTAATTGAGAATTTGTGTGGGCTTGAGAAACTGCTGGGAATTATGGTCTCAAGTGTCCTATAGCAGCTATGGTCCCAAGGTCAACAACTTGGATAGCAACTTGGATTTTGCAATGCAGAGATGGACAGTTGCTTATAGCATAAAGCAAACGAGTATAGATAGCAGCTGAGGGTTTGTGGTATTTAGTGTCATAAGTGTTATAATAGTAGTTGTAGCACTGAACAAACTGATGTTGCTACTGTTCCTTAATACTAGGCAGCAACTAGATTGCTATTGTCTAGGGGATCTAGAATTTCCTGTGGTGTGAGACTGTGTTTTCACAGTGTGGTATGAAGCTTGAGTAGACCTGAACTGAGGCCAAACATTCAAAATTGTAGGAGCAATGGAGTTAGCAGTGGAATTACCTGGACGCTCAATTTGGGTAGTCCTGGGGCAGTTAATAGGAGTTTGAACTTGTGAGTGCCTGGGGTCATTTGTGCATCAAGCTTGAATAAGCCTGGAGGGCCACGTGGGGGTTTGAACTTCCTGTATCCACAGTGATAGGCTTTGGATTTGAGTAGGTCTGGATGAAAACAAGGAGTGCACAGTTCCAAGTGCTCAGGGGCTGTTTTGTTCTAATTCAAGCAGATCTAAGGGGAAACTTGGGATAAGACAGTGAACTCCGTCTGGTCTTGTGCCATGAATAAAAGAAATGAGACTTCCTGAGTGCGCTGGGGCTTTTGTGCAGAAAATGTGGACAGATTTTAGAAATCTCTGCCTGACCACAGCTCGGTCTGTGCATTTGTTTCTTACAAGAGCATTTCCCGGGTTCCAGCCTGTTTGATAGCTTTCCTGTTCCTTGTCCTTTGGGGTTGCTTCTACATTTTCGTAAGAACCTAAG
Organism: Sorex araneus; assembly: GCF_027595985.1. Taxonomy (NCBI): domain Eukaryota; kingdom Metazoa; phylum Chordata; class Mammalia; order Eulipotyphla; family Soricidae; genus Sorex; species Sorex araneus. The sequence continues at coordinate 341,368,978 of NC_073302.1, read as the reverse complement.
TTTTGATGTAGATTCTTCCCTCACATAAAACAACAACAACAACAAAACATTAGTTTTACCTTTAAGGAATGAGGCTAACATAAAATATTGTTTTTGTTTTGTTTTGGGATACACTTGGCAGTGCTCAAGGCTTCCTCCTGGCTCTCCACTCAGGGATCACTCCTGGTAGGCTTGGGTTGGCCACATTTTTTTAAGCTAATTTAATATTAATAAATGACAGGGAAGCTAAAGAAAAATTTACAGGCAAAAATGTGATATGAATTATAATTGTGTTATTGACATTTTAAATTCAGACATCAGGATTTAGAAGCTAGGTTGGAAGTTGATATCAAGATGATTCTGGAAGGTCTACTGTGTGATTTCTTTAATTTATATTTCAGTCCCACACGTGAGTATAGGACCTGCTTAGCAGATCTATGGTATTTTCACATATTTTTGCCATTTGCAAGTATCTAACTATAATAGTCATGTTCCTCTTTCTTTCTTTTACTTTCACATCTTAGTTCCCAAACGGAATACCTTAAATAACTACTGTGCTCATTTAGGATGAATGATGATGTGTGTCTCAATGATTCGGTCTTTAGTGTCTTTGTAAGATAATCACTGAACCAATATAACTCCATCTTATCCCATCTTCACACGTTAACAATTGCTTCCAACTGTCTTTTCTCTATGTTGCTTTTCAAAACTGAGTTTTGTTTGGCTGTTAACATAAAATTAGAATGGGAATTGTTCTTGTTTTTTAAATATTCCAAGTAAACATAATGTCACTTGGATAATTAACCTAGTTTGCTAAACTGTTACTAATTTTTTCATCATGCATTAAAATTTTTTAATAATGTTTTAAACCAATTTAAGAACTGTGATTTACAAAGTTATTGATAGTTGAGTTTTAGACATATACTATTTTAACACCAATCCCACCACCAGCGTCAGCTTTATTCCCCCCATTTCCATAGTCCATTCTCACCCACTCCTGGCCTCCCTCTACCCACCCTGCTGCACTGCTGCCTCCCTCCTGGACAGGTACATTACAAAGCCTGGTGGCTGCAGCTTAGATCTCAAGCTATCAGTGTCATTGAGTCTATGCTTTGGATAGAGAGCGATACTACTCTCCCACGTCACCAATATAACCAAGGCCCCGACCTCTGTTCCCTGATACTTTCCTTTTCTTATTGCCATCCTTCTCCCCTGGATTCTTTCCTTCTCTGTTCTTCTCCTTCCTAAACTTTGGGGTCAAAAGTAATCTATGCAGCCATTCCCTCTTTATTACATTACATTTTCTCACCTAGTTAGTCTATGTAGTAGAGATAAGTGAGGTCATTCTGTGTTTGTCTTCCCTCTGGCTTATTTCATTCAACTTGATATCTTCCCGTTCTGACCAGTTTGTGACAAATCAAATGATTTCATCATTCCTTTTAGCTGCATACTATTTCATTGAACACACACACACTCACACACACCAATATTTACAATTCATTTGTCTGTAATTGGACACGTAGGTTGGTTTCATATTTTAGCTACAATACTAAGTAGCACTGTCGTCCTGTTGTTCATCGATTTGCTCCAGCGGGCACCAGTAACATCTCCATTGTGAGACTTGTTGTTACTGTTTTTGGCATATCGAATACAACACGGGTAGCTTGCCAGGCTCTGCCATGCAGGCGGGATACTCGAGGTAGCTTGCCGGGATCTCTGAGAGGGACGAAGGAATCGAACCTGGATTAACCGCTTGCAAGGCAAATGCCCTACCTGCTGTGCTATTGCTCCAGTGAATAAATAAATATTGGTGTGCATATGTCCATTTGAACAAGTATTTTTATGTCTTGGAAGCAGATGTCTAAAAGTGGAAGTGCTGGGTCATGTTGTAGCTCAGTTCTGGGTTTACTGAGGACTCTCCATATTGAAAAAGGAAATGGCAATATCTTGTGGTTCAAACTTCGAAATAATCTCTCAGTGCTAACAGTCATAAACTGTACTTTTCTTAACAATTCTTTTAATTAGAAAAGAAGTGTGTTTACAGGATTACATTTTCTACTCCCATTTTCTGAAATATTTTTTCCAAGTGTTTTATCTATTTTGAACCTAGTGCATTTATATTATTATAAATAAAAAAATCTCAAATCAGACAACGTTCCCAGCAGCAATATTTCTTTTTCTCCTTTCCTTTTTTTTTTTTTGGTTACACCCAGCAGTGCTCAGGGGTTACTCTGGTCTTCACTTAGGGATCACTCCTGGCAAGCCTCTGGGGCCCAGTGGGGTGCCAGAAATTGAAACTGAATTGGCCAGGTGCCTGTTTTATGTCACACTTATGCTGGCTGCCAGATCAGGCTCCAAGAAAGCTTCTGTGAAGAAGAAAGAAGGAGGGCTGGCTACAGTTTAGACTTCAGTAGATAGATTGTAAATAGATGCTCTGTTTAAGAAAGCAGAGAGAAGAACATTTCAATGATGACTTGCATTTTATAATGAAGCCTAATTCAATAAATATATTCACTATGATGGAATTGCATAAAGTATTTTTATTTTTTTTTTATCATTTGCACTGAGAGAATGTTTGCCTCCCATGAATTGTTGGCTACACCTGGAGGTGCTCAGGGCTTATTTCTGGCTCTTCATTACTCCTGGCAATGCTTAGGGGGGGGGGAAGCTGAATGCAAGACAAGTACCATAAGCTCTGCACTGTCTGGCCCAATTTTCCCTTTATTTATGTTAATAAATGTAGCACTGTAGCACTGTCATCCCATTGTTCATCGACTTGCTTGAGTATGCACCAGTAACGTCTCATTGTGAGACTTGTTGTTACTGTTTTTGGCATATCGAATACGCCACAGGGGAGCTTGCCAGGCTTTGCTGTGCGGGAGGGATACTCTTGGTAGCTTGCTGGGCCCTCTGAGAGGAACAGAGGAATCGAACCTGGGTCAGCTGTGTGCAAGACAAACAACCTACCCACTGTGCTATTGCTCCAGTTCAAGTTAATAAATGTAAGTGAGATTATACAGTATTTGTCTCTCTGATATTTTCCAGAGGATAATGCTTCAAGTTTTAGCTATGTTGTTGCAAATAACAAGTCAGCCTTTTTTGTTTAATGGTGGTATTGTCTGTATATACCAAATTTTCTTTATCTATTTATGTATCTAGAGCATCTTAATAGTTTCATTTCCCTGTGTATTATAAAGAAAGGTGTGATGAACAGGAGGGTGAACAGACTTTTAAAAAAATTTTAAAACTTTTTTTAATTGATTCACCATGAGATACAGTTACAAAGCTTTCATGATTGAGTTTCAGTTGTATAATGATAGAACACCCATCCCTGCACCAGTGTACATTTTTCACCACCAATGTCCCCAGCACCCCTCCTGCAACCCCCCATCCTCCCCCAACCCTGCCATTATGGCAGACAATTTTCTTCTTAGTCTTTCTCTTCTTTGGAGCATTATGATTTGCAATACAGATACTGAAAGGCCATAATATTTGGTCCTTTATCTACTTTTAGCACACATCTCCCATCCTGAGCAATCCCTCCAACCATCATTTATTTAGTGATCCCTTCTCTATCCCAGCTGCCTTCTCTCCCAGCTCATGAGGCAGGCTTTCAACCATGGAACAATCTTCCTGGCCCTTTTCTTTCATTTCCTTGGTTGTTAGTCTCATATTATGTTATTTTAGAGTCCACAAATGAGTGCAGGCACTCTATGTCTATCTCCCTGTTTTTGATTCATTTCACTTAGCATGATACTCTCCATGTCCATCCACTTATAATTTCATGATATTTCACGACTTCATCTTTCCTAACAGCTACATAGTATTCCATTGTGTGGATGTACTAAAGTTTCTTTAAGCGTTTGTTCTTGGCACTTGAGTTGTTTCAGATTTTGATGACTGTGAGCAGTGCTTCAATGAACATACAGGTGCAGATGTCATTTCTGCTCTTCTTTTTTGCACCCCTGGGATATATTCTCAGAAATGGTATTGCTGAGTCATATGGAAGCTCAATTTCTAGCTTTTTGATGAATGCCCATATTGCTTTCCTGTCAGTATTCCTACCAAAAATGTAAGAGAATTCCTTTCTCTCCACATCCATGTCAGCGCTGGTTGTTCTTGTTCTTTTTGATGTGTGCCAGTCTCTGTAGTGTGAGAGACCGAGCAAACTCACTGTTGCTTTATTTGAGTCTTCCTAATAATTGGTGATGTAGAATAATTTTCCCATGTTCTTTTTGGCCAGGCTGGAGTGTGCAGAGCTTGGCAAGCTCCCAGTGGCATATTCAATATGCCAAAAACAGTAACAACAAGTCTCACAATGGAGACATTACTGGTGCCCGCTTGAGCAAATCTGAGGAGCAATGGGATGATAGTGATGGTGACAGAGACAGTCGTTTTGGCCATTTGTATTTCTTTTCTGAGGAATTTTCTGTTCATTTCTTCTCCCCGTTTTTTGACGGGGTTTGAGGTTTTTTTTTTCCTCTTGTACAGTTCTACTAATGGAACAGAACTTTTTGAGTTAGTGTCCGTTTTCTTTGGATAAATATCCAAAAATAGTTGACAAATAATATAGTAGTCCTATTTTTGCTTATTTGTGGAATTTACATATTGCTTTCTGCAGTTCTGTACAAATTTACAGTTCCACAAAGGGTGCACAAGGTCTTTCCTTCCTTTAGGTCTTCGCCAGCCCCTACATTCCTTCTCTTTGGGTAGCAGCTATTCTAGCAAGTGTGCAGTCTTTTTTGGTTCTATCAACGTTTTGGATTGTTCTATTAGAATAGTTTAGTAAATTTGTGGAATGATTCTGATAGTATGAGCATTTTAGTTTTTTTTTTTTCTTTTTGGGTCACACCCGGCGATGCACAGGAGTTACTCCTGGCTCTACTCTCAGGAATTACTCCTGGCAGTGCTCAGGGGACCATGTGGGGTGCTGGAAATCGAATCCAGGTCAGCCACGTGCAAGGCAAATGCCCTACCCACTGTACTATTACTCCAACCCCAGTATGAGCATTTTAACAATATTAATTCTTCCAGTTCAAAAGCATGAGATCTGTCTTTTGTTTTCTCCAATCTTCAACATGCATATTTTGGAGAACTCAGCAAAAAAGATTCTTTAAATCATTACTTGCAAATTCTGTTATTTCAACCCAAATAATTTTCTTAAAGTCTACCTTAGTTTCTTCAATATTAGTAATGACACAAATTAGTTTTAAAATCTTTAGCAGTTTACATTTGCTTTTATGTAACTTCTGAGAAATGCAGGCACAATTAGACAGACTTGGTCCAGCTTTAATCTAATTAGATGTTGAAGTAGGTGGAAAGAGAAGAGTTAGAGGACCATAGAGAGATCATGTTATTGCTGATTTTATATTTTATAGTTCTACTCAGATGGTCACTTGAAAATTTTGTTTTTAATAGCCTTAGTTAACACCTAGTGAGTCTACCTTTGGTTCTCTAGTGCTTGCCTTGGGCACTAATCATCTAAATACAAATACAGTTACTTAATATTATTAATATGTATCTTATTTTTAGCATTTTCTAATATTATTAAATTTTAAGTTATTCCAAATATATAATCTTCCAACCAGACTCAGATAATCCACTAGTGTGATAAATGACTTTAGAAAAACAGATTAGACATTTTAGAAGACATAGCCTTGTGTTATTCCAAGTAAATTGTCCCTTCAAGTCCATAATCAATTGATTATTCATTCAGTTGCTTAGAGATTTAAATAGCTGTGCAAGAATCCTCATTAGACTGTGATTACTTTTAAAGCAGGGACCAGAACTTACTCATCTTTTCTAGGAATTCAGAATATGTGGTTTCTGAGAGGCCAACAGAATTTCTAATGCCTACATATTAGCATAACTTGTGAAACCTTTATAAAAAAATCAATGATTCACCATATTATAAACATTAAGTCTTAGGCCCAGACATTTTAAGATGACATTTTACATTTTGTATTTTTTCAGATCATTCCAATGTACTGTCAAATCACTTATTTACTTAATATTAATTAATTGATTGCTTTTGAGCCACATCTGTCACTGTTCAGAGATTGCTCCAAGTTCTGTCCTCAAGAATTACTCCTGGGGTGCACTGGGGATCATATATCTGGGGAATCAAACCATGGTCTGCAAGAGAATGCCCTATCTACTGTAATGTCACTTTGATCCCTATTTAATAATTACTGTATGATTGCAGCTCAAATTCTTTTATCAACTTCATAAAGTTACCATATATTGACATTTCTTGGATTTTACTTCCATCATTTTTTGCCATTATTTTAAATACATGTAAGTATATTTCTCTCCTATTACACTGCAAATTGCTCCAGATCTCAAGAAGGCAGTTTGTTCCCTATAACAAAAGGTACAATACCTTCCATGCAGTTGCTTTCAGTATAGTCTTAAATAGAAATAAAGAGCAACATTCTTGAGAAAAATTTTAAGTAATTTATTTTTTTTTGGAGGTGGTCACCTGAATATTGTACTGTTTTTATTATGCTTTTAATGACAGCTTAATGACAGCACACCTAATTTGGGAAATTATCTACTTCTTTTTTATTCAGATACCTTTTTGTTAGAAACTTTAGAAAATTCTTTGTTTGTTTATATTTCTTCCTGCTAAATTGATGGAGGGAGAAAATAGGTTAGCCAGTCTTTTGCAGAGAGATTTTTAAAAAAGGAATTTTAGCATATGTTTGTTATAAGTAACATGCATGACAAATGTTTATATAGTAGATATTTCATGTTATAATCAAAATTACAGCCTCAGATATAGAGAACCTGTCTTGCATATGTGAAACCCAAGGTTTCATCCCCAGAATCACACAAACAGAATAAAAATTACACATTTTCCTTGAATCATTCTTACTCGTGGAAATTGTTAATATCAAAAGTACTTATTCTTTGAGATAAACAGAAATTATAGAAATTGAAATAATAGAAGTTGGACCAAGTGCGTGACATGCCCCAAGGTCATAATAACATCGTCAGAATTGCATTAGATATTTTAGACTTCCATATACTTGATTTGGTTTGATTTTAGGAAAAAGAAGAGACTTTACATGGGTATACATAATTCTCTCTTTAGTTTGTGGATTTCTTTCATCAGATCATTTAAGACAGCACTCTAGATTTGACATTTGACTTGTGAATTTGTTGAAAATATTATTATCACCACTCAAAATTATATCATACAAACTAAAGCATTCACATAGACAAGACATTATTTTTTTAATGTTGGGGTTCTTTTTATACTAACATGATGATTGTAGTGATTTCCTGAATGCATGTTTTGTGATTATTGGCTATAACCAAAGTCAGGACAATCTATATTTGTAAGTTTACTTGATACAACAAACAATTATACTTTAAAAAATCACTCTCAGCATGGTTTTGGGATTTTGTATATCATGATAAAAACATAATTACTTTATACAAAATATGCATATCAGATGAAATTTCCATGCTTCCTTCAAATTGATGTAAGTGCAATAGTGAACCATCTGATTTGAATCAAATTTGTTTTTCTTGGAAGCAACATAGTGTTATAGAAATACCAAGATATTTGATATGAGACTGGGCTTCAGAAATCAAGCCCTAAAATTTCCACTTTATGTTTATATTAAATTAGGATAATTACTTGACATTTTTCAAGGATCACTTTCCTTACCTGCAAACAGATATTAACACTCGAATTATTTTTAAAGTTAAAAGAATTTGCATCTAGAAGCCATGCAATGTTTTCCCAAAGCTGATAGACTTTTATAAAGATAGTAACCAACTTTTAGGAAAACGGTTAACACCAGGTATTAAGGTAAAACTATACAGGGTTTATGGAAGTCTTAATAAATTTAGTAGGGCCAAGAATGTGTTTCTTCAGCCAGTCAGAGATGCCCTTTTGCTTATTAGAAAATTCCAAGAATTAATTGTTGTAGTGCTTTGTTTTTCCACATTTCCATTTCATGTCACACATAGTCTTGCTACCAGAACAGTCTTCAGTGACTGAGAGATTGTTTGCATTCGTGACTTTGAACATGCACATTGATCTTAGGACCTTTTTAAGCTGAAGAGAGTCAGATATCTAGAAAAGTTCAATCTTACAAAAGTCACAAAAATTTTTGCCCTACTTATTTTCAACATTTTCAGTCTATGGAGAATAAAATAAATAACATTACTTAAAAAGCTACGTATCAAAGATTTCCACTTTTGGCTTCTGTCATGTAACAAGTATCAGGTATATTTCCTGTTTAAACCAACAAAAAATAATAACAAAATATATGAGACGGTCTCCTGCTGAACCCCAGATAACAGTCTAGCGATGAGGGGGACTTTATAGCATCTGTAGATTATTACTTTGAAAAAGTTCTCCGGGTAAAGTATTCTTGGTGAGGCATTCATTTCATTGAGTTTTTTCACTATATCCCACCATTGTCTTCGGGCTTGAAAGGTTTCTTCTGATAGGTCTCCTGTGAATCTAAGGGGTGCTCCTTTGTATATGATCTCCTTCTTTGATTTTGCTGCTTGCAGTATTGTGTCTCTATCCATGGCATCCATCATTCTGACTATTATATGCCTTGGGGATTTTTTATTTGGGTCCCTTTTAGCTGGTACCCTTCGGACTCCTTGGATCTGGATGTCCATATTTTCTAGCTCTGGGAATTTCTTAGCAATGATGTCTTTAATTGTGTTTTTTTCGTTAGGATTGGTCCCCTGTGGTTCCGGTACTCCAATGATTCTTATGTTGTTTCTCCTAAGGTCATCCCCTAGGACTCTAATTCGCTCTAGAGCCATTTTGAGATCTTTTGCCATTATTTGTTGTTGCCTATATGCTTTCTGCAGCTCATCTTCAAGATCACTGATTCTTTCTTCGGCAGTAGTCATTCTACTGTTAAGGGCTCCTACTGAGTTTTTTATTTCGTCTACCGATTCTTTTAGTTGTGTGACTTCTGTTCGTAGCTTTGAAATTTCTGCTCTCATTTCTTCCTGGATTATCTTGGTGGATCATTCCAATGCTGCATCCATATCCTCCCTTAATTTATTGGATGTTCACTCCATAGTTTCTTTAAGTTCTTCGATCATCTTCACGATTTCGTCTCTGAATTCTTTATCAGAGAGGAGACTGTATTTCTGGGGAGCCATTGCTGGGGTTGCTGAGACCCTCCCTTCCAAATCTGTTGGTGGTGGGTATTTTCACTGTTTCTTCATGTTGTTTTGGGTTTTACTGTTAAGCGCTCTCCTTAGCTAGAGGACTCTCAAGAGAAAGCATGGGGCTATGATCTTTTTACAAAGGACTTTATGTGCAGCTTTGTGTGATCACTGAGAGTTTTTGTAAAATTAGGATAGGCTAGGTCAGTTGACTGTTAACATATAGTGACTAAGATGACGAGGGTATTCCTCAGAGGAATAGATTCTGTCAATTATGGCCAAAGTACAATGCAATGAGTGGGAAAAAACTTTTCGGCCACCGCTCCAGAAGGAGGCCACGCCCCCTTTTGAGGCCACGCCCCTAACTCCCTGGTGGGGAGGGAAAGTGAAGGCCGCCGCCGCAGGGAGTGAGACGCGGGAGAGGGGCCCGGGGTCTCCAGACCCCAAGCGCGCCGAAAATGTTCTCAAAAGAAGAAAGTTGGGGCTGCAGTAACAGCACAGCGGGTAGGGCATTTGCCTTGCACGTGGCTGACCCGGATTCGGATTCGATTCCCAGCATCCCATATGGTCCGCTGAGAACCGCCAGGAGTAAGTCCTGAGTACATGAGCCAGGAGTAACTCCTGTGCATCGCCGGGTGTGACCCAAAAAGAAATAAAAAAGAAGAAGAAGAAAGTTACCAGAAGAAGAAGTCAGGAAAAACCTGGAAACACCCCCGATCTGCAGTGACAGTGCTATAAGACTAAAGCCAGGAGAGTTGACAGGACAAAGTAACAGAGAAAGGAGAGCTGGAAAACAAACACACATTTCTAGAGCTGCTGACGATCCTCCTCAAGTTTTAGTATATTGCAATACAAATACATGTTTGAAAAAATACACAGATCTTGGGAAAGATATCTGAAATGATTGTAAATACATGGTATTCACAGAGACATAAATAGTGTCTATATATCTTTAAAAGCATATTGAGGGGACTGGAAAGAGAATACAGTCAGTAGCGAGATTGTCTTGGGTGTGGCCAGCCCAGGTTTGATGCCTGGGTCCCATCTGATCCCCTGAGCCTGCCAGGAGTGACTCTTGAGTACAGAGCCAGGAACAATCCCTGAGCATTGCTGGCTGTGGCCCCCAAATAAAATCAAAAGGAAACAAAACAAAGCATATTCAAAACTTCATAATTCATGAAGCATTGAATAAACTACACAAAAATTCTTCCTCTATAAGGGAGGATGATTAGTTCTATACTGAGCCTTGAACTAGGTCTTATGAACCAATACTGAAAAGATCATAACTGATTCTAAGAAAATTAAATACACTTTAGAGCAGTATAAGATTTTTTTCAGGAAAGTGAAAATATTTAGTGAAGAGTATATGTAGACAAAATATGTAATCTGTGTCTTCTACAGAAAAAATTGCAATCATGCAAATAAGGAAAATATGAAGCTGATGAAATCAATCAATATCAATGCCAGGGTGTTAAAATTAGCATGACAAAACATTGAAAATGTTTATAATAATTACATATATGTAGTCACATATATTCAAACAGTAAAATAGAGTTATAAAAGATACACAAAGACCACTAGGAAATGTCGGAGACAGAAAACTTCTGTGAGATGTAAATAATATTCACAATAGACTTAATCAATTAGGCATTGCAGAGAAAAAGTATTAGTAAACTTAAAATGGTTATTTAAGTGAAAATATACTGAGAAAATAAAACAGTAATAAAACAGCACCAATTAACTGTGAGAAAATTACAGATAGCCTAATACACATTTAATCAAAATTTCCTAAGAAGAAGGTGGGTGAATATGTGGGCAACTAGAAAAGAATAATTTAAAAGACAACAATCTATGTTTTTAGTATTTTATAGATTTAAAATCCTAATGAGTGCCAGGGCAAGAAGCAAAAGTAAAACTATGCCAAGATAGGTTATAATCAGAATATATAAAAGCTGTGCTAAACAGTTGATCTCAAGTACCAGGAGGGTGGCTCCAAGGCTTGGAACTGGCCTCATACACTGGAAGAAGGGGCAGCTCACATAGAGAAGGGAACACCAGGTAAAGTGTGGTTTAAGGACCCGCAAGGGATGGGAGATACGCGCTGAAAATAAAATACAGACCAAACATGATGGTCATGCAGTGCCTCTGTTGCAAACCACAACACCCAAAAGGAGAGAGAGAACAAAAGGTGGGGTGAGGTGGGGTGGGGGAGATGGGGTGGGAGAGTGGGAACATTGGTGGAGGGGACTGGGCACTCGTGGAGGAATGTAAACAAAATGCAAACATGAAAGTTCATAAGTTTGTAACTGTAACTCATGCTGATTCACTAATAAAAAAAATAAAATAAGCAGTTGATCTCAAGGAGTAAGAGAAAAAGGATGCTACATGCAGAGTAACAAAGATAAAGATGGCAGTGGATTACTCATTGGAAACAGTTCGTATGTTACATAACAATCAGCAACATCTATTAAAAAATCAGAAAAAGAGAAAGGGATAGAGGAGAAAACTAATGTGTCACCATAGTATTCCATATTCAATACAATTTTATCTCAAAACTTAAATATTCTCACTGAAAACACTCCTCTAAAATAGAAACCTTGGGAGCTGGAGCGATAGCACAGTGGATAGGGCATTTGCCTTGCACGGGTTAGATTCCCAGCATCCCATATGGTCCCCTGAGCACCGCCAGGAGTGATTCTTGAGTGCAGAACCAGGAGTAACCCCTGTGCATCACCAGGTGTGACCCAAAAAAGAAAAAAAAAAGAAAAAATAATAAATAAAATAGAAACTTTATAAAAACCACTGAAAATGATCTATAGTTATTGAGCAAACAATAGAGATGAACTGAAAGAATGTGCAAGAGGACTGGAGAGATAGCAAAGTGGTGTTTTTCTTATAAGCACCTGACCTGGCTCCAATCTCTGGCACCATGTATCTTCCCCCAGCATTTCTAGGAATGATCTTTGAGCACTGTCAGGAGTAAGCCTTGAACACCACTGGGTGTGCCTCTTCACCTTCCAACCCCCAATAATGGAGAAGACAACAGAAAGGGAAATAGAATAAAGAACATATGAGATAAATATCAAGATATTAGATTCAATTTGATGAATCAAATTCATGAATTAATCTGTGATTAATTATTAAATAATTAATCAAATTAAATATAAATGGTTTAAACACAAATTAGTCGCGGCAGAGGTTATTAGGATTAAGGAACAATATTTATGTGTTGCTTAGAAGAAATGAACTTCAAGTATCAACACATAAATATTTTAAAATTAAATAAGAAATAATAAGAAATATGCAGACTAAGCAGTTGACAATGAAATGAGGAATTATAGTTACTGACTTTACTTTTTTTTTTTTTTTTTTCTTTTTGGGTCACACCTGGCGATGCACAGGGGTTACTCCTGGCTTTGCACTCAGGAATTACCCCTGGCCGTGCTCAGGGGACCATATGGGATGCTGGGATTCGAACCTGGGTCGGCCGCGTGCAAGGCAAACGCCCTACCCGCTGTGCTATCTCTCCAGCCCCTAGTTACTGACTTTAATGTAAAGCAGCATAACCATTTTTGATGATTTTTTTAAGTTAGCTATATAAACCATATAAATCAAATAAATCCTGTGAGTTTTCTTTAAAAATGGAAGTATATGTCCATGGTAGCTTTATTCACAATAATCTAAAACTGAAAAGACTCACTGTCCATCAACATATGTGTAGATAACACACTGTGAACTCTATATAAAAGAAAATACTATTAAATAAGCAGAGTTAATGGAGTACTGGACTGGTGCGTGTGTGTGTGTGTGTGGTGGGGGCTAGACACCTGGAGTGCATACTTTTCATGTGGGAGTTCTGGCTTCCACCCATGGCATGGCATGGACTCCCAAGCACCACTGGGTGTGCCTATCCCTTTTAATAAAATTAAGTGAAGTGCTAAAAGAACAATATTATGGGTTAACTTCAAAATAGCTAGGCTGAAAGGAGTGTGTCATTTTTTTTCATATAAAACAGAAAATGCAAACTAACCTATAGAGATAATATGTAGGTCAGTACTTCTCTAGGTGAAGGCTAGGCAGACTGTCTTGAAAGGAAAGTAATGAAAATATGATCTAAGGAATTTTGAGTGGTGGTGGATATAGGCTCATTGATTCGATGCTCACTCCAGGAAGTATATATGTATATCAAAACTTAACAAATTGTAAACTCTAAATCACAAATCACGAAATCCCATTGATTGTCGATTTCTCGAGCGGGCTCAGTAACCTCTCCATTCGTCCTATCTTTTAGATTTTAGAAGCCTCTCTTCACTCGGCCTTCCCAACAATGCCGCATTGGAGGCTCTTTCAGGGTCAGGGGAATGAAACTAAGCTTGTTACTGGCTTTGGCATATGGATACACCATGGAAAGCTTGCAAGGCTGTCCCATGTGGGCAGGAAACTCTCAGAAGTTTCTCCCAGCGGGAGAAGTAGGTTATAAGATATCTTCTGGGAGCTTGCTTTTAAGTCTCTGGATGTTGACCGTTGATGGGATTACACACACCTGGGTTCCTCTGCCGGTACGTTCATGAGTGAGGCTTGTCCTAACGTATGGAGAGGGTCCTTGAGCATGGCTGTGGCTAGGTTCCGGTGGTCTTCGGCCGCCAGGAGCTCGCTTGGGGCGAGGAGGGAAGTTGGAGCCCATCCCCTCCAAGGGGCCCCAAGGAAGATAGCCAAGCATTCGGGCAAGAGACTCTCTAATAAGCACAACTCTAAATAAGCACAATTAATTTCAAATTAAAAAGAAAGACAACACCACAAGTAACCTCTTAACTACAAAGAATAAATGTCTGAATATCAAAATAGCAGTATCAGATTATATTCATGTAGTGCTTTCATCACACAGAACTTTTATTTTCATCTATTTTATTTTTAAAATACTGAGTCAATGAAATGCTAGTTATCTTTTCCAATTAAAATCTTACAAAAGTGCATGTAACATGAAAATAAGATATTTCTCTAAGGAATATCTTTAAATTCTGCACAGCAAAGGTAGACAAAGATCCCTGCTCATACTTGAATTTTTCCAGGTTGAAACACTTGATTGTGACACAGAAAGATCAACTAGGTTGGATTTATTAAGGAAAAGCTGTCATTTATGCAGGGCTCTGACCATTGGAGAAGACTTGCCAAGCAAGCATCTTTAAGACCACTTTTGTTAGTAACCACTAAATGCTATCCAGAAGACAAAATACTCAAAATCTTTACTATTTTTCTAAAATCCTATTTTTACCCAGTATGTATTATTGTGTAGGCCATAGATTCATTGGTTTGAGTGTGCTGTACTTAATACCTAGACAGTTAATCAAGTGCTCTGCATACTCAGAAAGTACATATCTAAATTACAATCTTTTTTCAAATGAATCTTGGCTTCCTAAGAGATACTATATGGCAGAGCACTCTTGTGCCCTTGGTAGTCATTATTCCCTTTAAAACGGAGTCAAGACTTTCAGTAGTTATTCCTTAGTTTCTGTCTGGAAGGCTAATGTGGGGCCTCTCTGGAAAGACGAAGTCATTTTCCTTGTCACTAAGCCTGCACGATAAAGATGGAGAGTGGGACTTCCTACCATTTGTCACGTTGATGCAAACTTGTGGGTACCTTGCTGCAGCTGTCGACCAGACGCTCCTATGAAGGATGTCTTTAGCTGTTCTCCTTCTGTTTTAGTACCTCTACAATGAGATGTCGGTTAGCCACTTTCACAAATGAAAACCCTGAGACTGCCTGATGTTCTATTTCTTGCTCAAGTTTAGCCAAGTGGTAAAGGATGAAATTTAGAATCCTACCCAGTGCTCCTGGCGCCAAGTCCAAAGCCCCTCTCTGTTGCTTCCGTTTCGATGCAAAGTGATTTAACTTTGTGTCACCTGCAGGCTCTTTGTTGGTGCTGGTGGAAGATGTGAAGGCTGATGAGGGGCTGGTGAAGGAGAAGGAGGGAGCCAGCGTCTCCTAAACATTCACCAAAAGACATGAAGGCGATTTAAAACTTAAACTGCCAGGCTCAACTCTGCTTTTCTAACAGCAAAATCATGAATTGCCGAGGGTTCAGCTTATTGGCATTTATCGACCTGTTCAGCCCCGGCGAGTCCCTTTCGACTCCGGGATGCTGTGCAGGGATGATGTGCTCGCAGGCTCCCCCTGAGTCCTGCATCTGGACCACTAGGACTGGGTGGAGCGTTCAGGATCCTCCTTAGACATTGTTAGTTATTGGAAATGATTTTACTTCAGTGGCGAATGCTGAGCCGGAGCCTGAGTGGGAATTAGTCCAAGCCTCGCCGGCCTGGATGGGTCTCCAGGGCTGGGATTATCAGGCTGAGTTTAGCAACAAGCTCCGCTGCAGTTCATTATATGTGACTGCGAGCCCCCTGGGGCCTGGGGGGCCCTGCCAGGGCCTGCAGGAGGCTTGCATGCGGCAAGGGGCGGTCGCGGCAATCCCGCCCCCGCGTCCACTGCAGCAGAGGTAATTAAAAACGACAGAGCTAATCTGTTGTTGGGATCAGCGCGGCGGTTCGTTATTTCTGCACATTTAGGGATGACAACCCCGGCTCAGCCCGTCTTCCTCACAAAGGGAAGTCAGCACTTATCCATCTTGCTAAGCGCTCCCGACAGACTCACCCTCCGTGCTCACCCAAGGGAGGAGGGCAGCTGGCACTGGACCAGGGAGTGGGAACTGAAAAATCTGCAGTGAAATAACTAGCATTTTCAGTAAAATTGGAGTCCAGATTTTTTAAGAGGAAGGACTGTATTCTTTACATTTGTCTGTCCTAGAAGAGCCGTCAGTGCTAGTAAATGCTCAATAAAGATTGTTAGTAATTAACTGAAGACGATTTCGAAAAGAAAACCAAATTATAATTCGGGCTTGGAAAAAGGTTGTGTCATTGGCACTGTCAAATTCAGTTCCAACTCCCAGATTCAATGCCCACAGGGTGGTGGGTTCAAAATAACAAGTTTGTGCAGATATACATATCTGCACAAGCTACCGAGAGTATCCCACCCACATGGACAGAGCCTGGCAAGCTCCCTGTGGCATATTCAATATGCCAAAAACAGTAACAATAGGTCTCATTCCCCTGACCCTGAAAGAACCTCCAATCGTTGGGAAAGACGAGTAAGGAGAGGCTGCTAAAATCTCAGGGCTGATTGTAATAGAGATGTTACTGGTGCCCGCTCAAGTAAATCAACAAACAATGGGATGACAATGATACAGTGATATTACATTTTATTTACAAATAACTTATATATTTACTTATAGAGAAACATTTACAGAATTTGTAAATGTTTCTTTACATAGAATTAATAAGACAATGAGTGAAGCCATGCAAACAAATGAAGGACTCTATTTTGGGAGCATTTTAAAAAATAAGTTGAGTAGTTTCCAACTTATCATAAAGCCTAGAAGATTATACATTAATTACTGAACAGCTGATTTACTATTTTTTAAAGTCAAACAAATAGTTTTTATTTAAAGGAATTTAGAGAGATGTGAATGTGAAGGAAAGAGGGAGGTGAGAGACACAGAGAGAGAAAGAGAGAAAGAGAGAGAAAGAGAAAGAGAGAGACAGAGATAGAGACAGGGAGACAGAGAGAGATAGAGACAGTGAAAGACAGAGACATAGAGACAGAGAGAAAAAGACAGCAAAAGAGAGAGACAGAGAAGAGAGAGAAGTGTTCATAAGAGAACACAGACTTCTCCAGGGTGGAAAAAGCAGGCAGAAAAAGAGAAATAAGTGTTCAAGGGAGAACACAGCTTGGAAACGGCCTGAAAAGCTGAATTACTTTCATGTTTTTAGAACCATAACTCTGGGTCTCTGTGTTATGACTTTATTTTGAAATTATTTGAAATATACAAATAAAGTTTAGCCCCTTATACATCTGAACTACTTGGCATGTATTCTGTATATGCAAGCATTACTTTTCTTAAAGGTATTTTCTTATGTTTTATGACATTTTCATAACATCTTGGTCTCCAGCTCCACTTATACTCTTTTTGAGCCACATCCAGCTCTGTGCTCAGAAATTACTCCTGGAGGTACCTGGCTGACCACAGAAGATGCTGAGGGTCGAACTAAGTGAACTGCAATGAGCTACCTGCTGTACTAGCACTCTGGCCCCTGCATTTACACATTTTAGTATTCTAATGATTTTTCCTAAATATTATTTTTTCATATTTTTATATTTTTGAATAGTTACAATCAGTGATATTTAAATACGCTATGTAATAATATTACATACACACTTATATTGGGTTATGTGATTTCAATATTTTGTGGTATTTATAGTTTTTATAAATCATTACTGAAGATACTTAAGTAGTATTTATCAGATTTGTATGTATATGTGCACAGCATGTAGCAATTATATATTATTTAATATTTACTATGAAATATTTAATTTGTAATATTTAAGTATCTGAGCATTACTATACAATTTTAAATGTGAGAATACAGGGACTCATACTTCATGGAAAATATTTTCTAGAAAATCTCTCTAGGATATCTGACAGAACAATAGCTTACTTGTCTCAAAATTTGGATATAAAAAACTTATTCTTGGTTTTGCCTATGATATTTGCAACTTTGAATATTTAAGTTTGAATTATTGAAAAGTTGAGGGAAATGTTTCTGATGATTCTATACAATTATTTTTCACCTGAAATGAATCCAAGTAACATCTGAAAATAATGTGCTAAAAGATCTGAAAAAAAATCATCAGTCAATACATTAATCAAATACCCACTGTGTGAAAAATCACTATGGTAGGCAAAACAAAAAACAACTCAATAAAACAGTATAAAGAAAAGAATAGGGATATTCTCATAGCGTCATAAGCTTATTTGGGAGTAAGCTTTATGCAACATTGTCTTATTTTGTACTGTTGCACAGAAGATATAAGGATAGGTATTTTGAGGACTTTAAGAAAAATTTAAAACACAGATATCAAATAAAAAAGCTTAATTTTTAATAGAAGGGATGAAACAAGCATGTACATTATAAGACTTACAAGAAATACTATATAATTTATTATGGAACTCAGAAGACAAAAGGAACATGTTTACTGTCAGGGGTTTCACTAAGCAGGTGGTCTGGTGAATAAAGCTTGACAGACATAAAATACCAATCACTTTCTTGTCACCTTCAATATATCTACGACACCAAAAAGGAATTTGGCACTCTTTCCATTTTTCTTAATAGATATAATTCTCGGTGACACGGGATAGATATCATGATGCAATGTGATGTGTGTGAATGTGTGCGACATTTAAATGTGGCATCTACTTTTCAATCTATTCCGTGCCCATGACTTCAAACAACACATAGCTCTATGAGTGATTTGTATTTTTAACCCATTCTCTCCTCTGAGATGTGTTCCATAAAACCAACTTAACCTAACACTTTAATATATTAAAGGCATCTCAAACTCAACATATCTCCAACTCTCAATCCCAATGGTAGTAGTTATTATGAAGAGTAGCTCATTCCTAGATTAATTTTTCTGAAGGTGTTTCTTGATGCCCTGAAATTTGTTGCGGTGGACTTTTTTTTTTCTTTTTGGGTCACACCTGGCGATGCATAGGGGTTACTCCTGGCTCTGCACTCAGGAATTACCCCTGGCCATGCTCAGGGGACCATATGGGATGCTGGGATTTGAACCCGGGTCGGCCGCGTGCAAGGCAAACGCCCTACCAGCTGTGCTATCTCTCCAACTCCAATGGTGGACTTTTGAATTACTTTGGCCACTAGTATATGAGTACAAACTGCATGTATCACTTGTCATATACAGACTTCAAGAAATGCTGTGAGGGGCTGGAGCGATAGTACAGCAGGTAGGACATTTGCCTTGCATGCAGCCAACCTGGGTTCGATCCCCAGCATTCCATATGGTCCCCTGAGTATCTCTAGGAGTGATTCCTAGGTGCAGAGCCAGGAGTAACCCCTGAACATAGGGGTGTGACCCCAAAATAAAAGCAAAAAAAAACAAAATGAAAAAAAACCTGCTGTAAAATTTGTAATCTGCCTTTTTCTCCTGCTAAAAAATTCAATGTTGTAGATGGTGGAGATACTATTTGTCTGGTTTTGTAGACAAGTGCTAAGGAATAGAACCCTATATTTTATATACATCATTTATATGAAATAAACATGTGGGATGAGTGACAAATGAGCTATAGACTTTCTAAAACATCATTTAGCTATAAGTCACCTAAGATTTTAAGTGCTTTTCAGTATATTCATATTTGTGTAGCTATCATCATTATATAATTTTAGGATATTTTTAATATGATCAGAAGAAACTCTATATACATCAGATACATTTCTAGTCCCCACTTATTCTAATCACCTCTAGCTCCAGGAAAAGTTGAATTCACTTTCTGTCTTTAAATCTTTACAAATAAATAATTGAACCTCTATAAGAAGCAATTGGAAGATACTTGTTTTTTTAAGTATTACATAGCTGATACGTTTGTTCTCTTCTGTATTCTCCATCTTAATAAATTATAAGTCATAAAAATTAGAAGCTTTGAAAATTATTCTTGATACTGTACCCATTTCTCCACTTTCATATCCTATTAATTTTATTTTTAGATATATATTAAATTGATCTATTTCATTTTTTAATTTTATTTATTTTTTTTTCAGTGAGTCACAGTGAAAGTACAGTTGCAGATTCACACCTTTTCGAGCTTGTTTTTTCCTAATGCAATGTTCGAGAGCCCATCCCACCCCTCAATCTCATCCCCCCACCGCACCGCACCCCACCTCTGTGGCAGAGCATTCCAATTTGTTCTCTCTCCTTTTGGGTGTTGTGGTTTGAAACAGGGGTATTGAGTGACCATCGTGTTCAGTCTCTAGTCTACTTTCAGCACGCATCTTCCTCCCCGAGCAGGATCCCCAATCACATTTTACTTGATGTTCCCTTCTCTATCTGGGATGACTTTCCCCCAACATGTGAGGCCCACTTCCAAGCTATGGAGCCAACCTCCTGGCATTATATACTACTATTCTGGGGTGTAAGTCTCCTACTCTGTTATTTTATATTCCACAGATGAGTGCAATCTTTCTATGTCTGTACCTCTCTTTCTGACTCATTTCACTTAGCATGATACTTTCCATGTTGATCCACTTATATGCAAAGTTCATGACTTCATCTTTTCTAACAGCTGCATAGTATTCCATTATATAGATGTACCAAAGTTTCTTTAACCAGTCATCTGTTCTCGGGCACTCAGGTTTTTTTCCAGGTTCTGGCTATTGTAAACCGCGATGAACATATAAGTGCAGATGTCATTTTGACTATACTTTTTTGTTTCTCCAGGATATATTCCCGAAAGTGGTATTGCTGGATCAAATGGAAGCTCAATTTCTAATTTTTTGAGAATCGTACATATTGTTTTCCAAAGGGGCTGGACCAGTCGGCATTCCCACCAGCAGTGTAGAAGGGTCCCTTTCTCTCCACATCCTCTCCAACAGCGATTGCTTTTGTTCTTTTGGATGTGTGCCATTCTCTTTGGTGTGAGGTGGTATCTCATGGTAGTTTTGATCTGCATCTCCCTGATGATTAGTGATGCAGAGCATTTCTTCATGTACCTTTTAGCCATTCATATCTCTTTCTTGGAAAAGTTTCTGTTCATTTCTTCAGTCCATTTTCTGATGGGATTGGATGTTGTCTTCTTGTAGAGTTCAACCAGTGCTTTGTATACCCTTGATATCAATCCTTTATCGGATGAGTATTGGGTGAATATCCTTTCCCATTCTGTAGATTGCCTTTGTATTCTGGTCCTTGTGTCTTTTGCGGTGCAGAAGCTTCTTAGTTTAATGTAGTCCCATTTGTTTAACTCTGTTTTAACTTGATTGCTTAGTTCCATGTCATCTCTGAAGATACCTTTAGCTTCAATATCTTGAAGGGTTTTGCCGATCTTGTCTTCGATGTACCTTATGGATTGTGGTCTGATGTTGAGGTCTTTAATCCATTTTGATCTGATTTTCGTGCATGGTGTCAGGTGGAGGTCTAAGCCCATTATTTTACATGTGGTTGTCCAATTATGCCAGCACCATTTGTTGAAGAGGCTTTCTTTGCTCCACTTCAAATTTCTTGCCCCCTTATCAAAGATTAGATGATCATACATTTGGGGTTGTGTGCTGGGATATTCCACTCTGCTCCATTGGTCTGTGGCTCTGCCTTTGTTCCAGTACCATACTGTTCTAATTGTTACCACTTTGTAGGAAAGTTTAAGGTTGGGGAAGGTGTGATCTATTTCTTTTGATCTGCATTATTGTCGCAGTAGTTTAAGTTACTGCCATCTCACCCTTGTATTTTGTGCTAATAACTACAAATTCTGACAAATATTTAATCTTCAGTATTTATGAATGAAAAATCAGAATTTGGGCAAATTGGAAACTGAAATCACAAGCTATTCTATATTTTTTCAAACATTAGCTGTAGATTTTCTTGGTGGAAATATGTCATAATCTTTGGCAATACGTATATGTACTGCTTAATAATGATGGGTTATAACAAAAGTATGAATCATTTTCTATAGCATAATTATGCAAAAAGCCTAACAGCTTTTGGTACAATGCAATATTATCTGCCTAATTTATTATAAACATGAGTTAATATATAATAAAAAGGTCTTATGTAGATAATTTATAAATATGATCTCTGATGAAAACATTAAAGCTATCATTAACACAAAATAAATGCCAAAGACAAATCATTAAACACTGAGGAAAGAAATCACAAATATTGGATGAGTAAATTTTCTTAAAGTGAATTTAAGAACAAACCTCATTGCTTGCTCTAACTTTTGGAGCTCTGTATCATGGCAAACATGGCAAATATAGAAAACGTTCTTCTACTGTCCATTGTCAATCACCATTTCCCACTTCCCTTTCCTTTGTTGCTGCTGTTTCTGTGATGTCCCATGTTCCTTACACTCAGTTGCAGCACCTGCACATATGGATGTGGTGCTTGCAGGCATCACACAAGGTAGGCAATTTTTGACTTTGTGGAGAAGCAATTTTAAGTTCGCCATTAGGAGCAAATTACATAACTAAGTTTTTTTCTTTCTTATCTAAATCAATAGAAGTATTCTTCTCATTCCCACAATTTAGATTTTGCAATAAAATTTTCCCCTCAGATTATCTCTGGAATCAATATGTAAACTTACTAATGAAAAATACAAAAAAAAAAGAAAGAATTTTTGATTTAATTTATTTTTTAAACTGGATCAATAGCATAGCAGTTAGGGCATTTGCCTTGCACGTGGCCAACCTGGGTTTAATTCCTCTGCCCCTCTCGGAGAGCCCAGCAAGCAACTGAGAGTATCCCGCCCACACGGCAGAGCCTGGCAAGATACCTGTGGTGTATTCGATATGCCAAAAACAGTAAGAACAAGTCTCACAATGGAGATGTTACCGGGGACCACTCGAGCAAATCGATGAACAACATCGGGACAATAGTGCTACAGTGCAATGATTTAAAGATAAGGATTTGTCTGTGTGTGCACACTTTTTGTAAAATGCATTTATTTTTCTTGAAAAGTTTTACATTTGGAATCATCAAAAATTTTGATAGTTCAGATAACAAGTGTTATCTGAAATAACTAAATCAACCCTCAGCACAGCAGGTAGAGCGTTTGCCTTGCACGAGGTCGGCCTGGGTTTGATTCCTCTGGCCCTCTTGGAGAGCTCAGCAAGCTATCAAGAGTATCCCACCCCCCACCAGCAGAGCCTGGCAAGTTACCCATGGCATATTTGATATGCCCAAAACAGTAACAATAACGGGTCCCATTCCACTGACCCTGAAAGAGTCCCAAATACGGCAGCATTGGGAAGGACGAGCAAGGAGAGGCTGATACTAGTCTGCCAAAAGGAAGAAGGACCAAAATGACTGTACTTTCAATGCACAAATGCTAGCATCGAAAGCATCCACTGATGACCTAATGGTATAACACAGAAGATCAAGTATGACATCGTTGGGCTGACCAAGACAATAAGGCATCGATCACATCACACCTTTTTCAAAACTGGAGAAGAACTGTTCCTCCGAACATGCGACAGTAGAAGCGTCGGTGGTGTCGGTGTCCTCTTCAGCATAAATTTGGCCATGAGCATTTTAAAAATTAAAAAGAAAATTTAGCAAATAGACTCATACTCCAAAATTGCCAAATTAAGAACTTTGCATCTAAAGCTTGTGCCTTACTTCTCAGAACAAATAGGGTTTATTTATAGGTTTGTATGAATAAATGTACAAAAATGAAAAAAAAAGTTTTTTATTTGCAAAGAATAACTCCCTCTTCTCTGCGCAGGGCCACAACACACTTTTCACATGCCAAGAGCTACCACAAGGCTGACGGATGGGGCTGGGACCAGTTCTCACTGTGCCCAGTCTCAGTCTAGAAACTCTGACCTTCATTTTCCCTTCTGCTTTCCATGTCAGTGTTTTCTGCTCCGGCTTGTCACTTGATGTCAGTGGATTCCTTCAAACCAGCACTCTCTGTGAGGATTGTGCAGCTGTAATTCTCGTCAGAGGATGGACCTACTTTTCTTCTCTTCCTTTCCTCCTTAACTCTTGACTGCCTTTGCTTAAGATTCAGAAGAGGATGAAAAATCTGAGAAACATGGGAAGGAATTCTCAAAAAGAAAGTGGGCCTCTTCCCAAAGTCTTCCTATATTCAGTTTGGCATATCTTTCATCCTTTGTCATATCATATCAGACTTAATTTCTAAAATACTAACCTGGTGAGGAATTTCCTTTGTTAAGGAATATTTAATGGCTTTACTTTGTCTTTTTCATGGGAGAGCCTGACAAGTTACCTGTGGCATACTTGATATGCCAAAAACAGTATCAACAAAGGTCCTCATTCCCCTGATCCTGAAAGAGTCCCCAATATGCCATCGGGCTATATAGCACGTGACAGGGACAAATGGAGACGTTACTGATACCCACTTGAGCAATGTGACTTTTGCTTTCAAGGTAAATATCAGATTCTTAAAATGGCTGTAATGCAACTTCCCATGTCTCATCCTCTTCCCACAGAGTTCTATGTTAATTTGGGGCTCCACAGGCCTCTTCCTTCCTGTCCTTCCTATCAGAGCACTGCTGTACTTACTGATTCTTGCATTAGAGAATATTTCTCAGTACTCATTCATCTCAGCTTAAATGACAATTATTTAGTTGAGGTCTACTTACTTCAAGTTATATCAGATTTCTTTGTTAAGTATTCTAAAAATATTTTCCTATGAAACCCTTAGCTCAGTTCATAATTAGTTAGTAATTAGTGGATAGTTATCTGTTTTAAGAGTATACACAGTACTTGGAGGCACTTAAAATATAAGCTGAATGATTGCTACGTAAATAAAATGTTGCTTAGGATTTTATTTTATGTGTTGCTTAGGATAACTAACACATGATAAATGTAAAATTTATGATTAATGCAAAATAAATGTAAAACATCATGGGGAAAAAAAGGAATATCCTTAAAATATCCAAGGATATTGGGGAAAAAAATCCACGGATATAAAAAAAAATCCAAGAAAATTAGAAAAAATATCCAAGGATGTTGGATAAAGAAAAATATCCATTTTAAAAAAGAATATTCAAAAATATAATTGAGCATGTATGTAAGACTTTATGTGATTTGTAGAATGCAAAAGTAACCCGACAACTCCATTCTTATTAGAGTTCCATCACCATTCTATATGCTTTCTGCAGCTCATCTTGAAGCTCACTGATTCTGTCTTCGACTATAGCCATTCTACTATTGAGGGCTCCTACTGAGTTTTTCATTTCATCTAATGATTCCTTTAATTGTGTCACTTGTGTTCGTAGCTTTGAAATTTCTTCTCTCATTTCTTCCTGGATTATCTTGGTGGACCATTCTAATGCTGCATCCATATCCTCCCTTAATTTATTGGATGTTCGTTCCATAGTTGCTTTGAGTTCGTCAACCATCTTCACGATTTCATCTCTGAATTCTTTTTTTTTCTTTTTGGGTCACACCCGGCAATGCACAGGGGTTACCTCCTGGCTTTGCACTCAGGAGTTACTCCTGGCGGTGCTCAGGGGACCATATGGGATGCTGACAATCGAACCCAGGTCGGCTTCATGCAAGGCAAACGCCCTACCCGCTGTGCTATCACTACAGCCCACCTCTCTGAATTCTTTATCTGAGAGGAGGTTGTATTTCTGGGAAGTCCCTGTTGAGGTTTCTGAAATCCTCTCTTCCCTCTCTCCTGGTGGTGGGGATTTTCGCTGTTTCTTCATGTTGTTAATGGACCTTACTCTCAGGCGCTCTTCCTTAGCTTGTGTGGGGCCTCTGTTGAAGATGTGAGGCTATGATCTCTTTACAAAGGACTTTTCTGCAGTTTGTTGTGTTCACTGAAAATTTTCGTGAAATTAGAATAGGATAGGCTAATTGACTATTAGCATATAGTGACTAAGATGACCAGAGTATTCTTCAGAGGAATAGGTTATACCGATTGTGACCGAAGCCCGATGCAGGGAAGGGGAGACTTAACTGCAGCTTTGAGAGTGGCCACCGCTCCAGAGGGAGGCCATGCCCCTTTTGAGACCACAACCCTGACGTGAAGACACGCCCCCAACAACCTGGGCAAGAGGAGGGGGTCAGGGCGGTGCCGAGAGGTGACTGACAGCAGCAAGGCGGGGCTGGGTGTTTCAGAGCCCCAGACCGCAGGCGGGGGCGATGGAAGAGCTCTTCCTCCATGGGCAGGGTTGCAAAAGGGAAGTCCCCGTTACCTGGGTAAAAGGAGGGGGTCAAAAATTATGGAACGCTTCACGAATTTGTGTGTCATCCTTGCGCAGGGGCCATGCTAATCTTCTCTGTATCGTTCCAATTTTAGTATATGTGCTGCCGAAGAGAGCACTCCATCGCCATTCTAATGGGAGAGGACATCAGCATGAAAAGTTTTTAAGTATTTATAATACATAATATGCTAATTCAAGGAAAATGCTATGGACAAAATAAAACAGAGAGTTTAGATAACATATTTTGGGTAAATGGGAATTAAACACAAATTAAGATTGTTCAGGAAAGCTTCAATGAAGTTGACAAGTTTAAAAGAAGTCAGGTAATGGTGCTGTATGGATGTCTGGGAGCAGTATATTCCTGGTAGCATCCTGAGGTGGCTGGATGACTAAGGAATAATACGAATGCTAATATGGTAAAAAAAAATGAGATATATGAAAAATGAGGGACAAAAATTAGAGGTGATGTGTAGGCATTTTAGGGCCTTTAAGAAATTTACTTTCCTTTCCTTTTACTCAAAGTGATGAAACATAAAGCATTAAAAGATTTTATTTAAACATCTGTAAAATGACCTGGTTTGTATTTCAAAAGGAGAATATTGATTATTTTATTGATAAAAGATGGCATTAGTTAATAGAAGAATTCTAGGGATTAAGAGGTTAATATAATATGAGTAATAATTTATGAGTGGTAGCATAAAATGAGTTTGGTAGCAAGGAAAATGTGAAAAGTGATTGAATTCTGAATATTATTTTACATTAAAACAATAGTATTTGTTTGGAAGATGGGATGTAGGTTGTAAGAAGAAGAGGAATCAGGAACAGGCCAAACCTATATTTAGAAACTTTACAAGGGCCTATTATTTACAAAATAACCTAGCAGGTACACGAGGAAGCAAGTACATGTGGGCTAAAAGTCACTTGCCATGCTGTTATAAAAAAAATAATGAATTATCTCTATTATAAAAATTGAGATATTTGCCAACTATGAAGTTAACACACAAAAAATGGGTCACATTCTTATATAGAAATAATCAATCATAGGAGAAAGAGATTAAAGACTCTTTCAAAATTGTATCCAAGACCATTAAACACCTATGATTCAACTTAACAAAAGAATGGGTCATCTATACGATGAAGACTTCAAAACACTTAAGAAAGATAGAGAAGAATATCTTAGAAAACTTAGAAAATTCTACAAACAAGTTTAAAAGACCCCGAGTAGCCAAAATCAAACTGAAAAATAAGAAATTGGATTATACCTCATTATATTACTTGAAACTATACTATAGAGCCATAGTGATCAAAACAGCATGGTATTGGCATGCGAACAGACTCTGACCAATGGATCAGAATTGAATATCCAAGAACAAACGCAACATAAATGTTCAGCTAATATTTGACAAAGGTGCTGAGAGCATGAAATGGAATAAAAATAGCTTCTTCAAGACATGGTGCTGGCAAAAATGGAGAACCACATGCAAAACAAAAACAAAAACAAACAAACAAACAAACACATAACAAACTGGATCCAGATCTTACACTTTATACAATAGTCAATTCAAAGAGGATCAAAGACCTTAAGATCATAGCAGAATATATAAAATATATTGAGGAAAATACAGGCAGAATGCTCCAAGATCTGGACCTTAAAGGTCTTCAGTGAATGAAGGTCACTCACAAGGTGACAGAATCAAAAATAAACAAATGGGACGATATTGTATTAAAGAGTTTCTGCATGGCAAAAGAAATGCAAGCTAAAACTAAAAGACATGTATCTGAGAGAAAATATTTACAGTCAACACATCATTTAAAGAGTTGATATCCAGGATACATAAAGCATTCACAAAGACCAGCAACAAATACCCTCCCCACTCCACCCCCAAATTGGGAGAGGACATGAACAAGGCCTTCCCTGAGTAAGGGTAACAGATGGCCAACAGGCACACGAAAACAAAATCATCACTTATTCTTGGAGGAATCCAAATTAAGACATCAATGAGATACCATCTCATGCCAGTACCCAAAATTTTGGGAACAATTTGTGTTGACAGGGATGGGGTGAAAAAGGAACTCTCATCCACTGCTGGTGGGGATGTTGTCTGGTTCAGCCCCCATGGAAAACAGTATTGAGCATTCTCAGTAAGCTTTAAATTGAACTCTTATGACTCAGCAATTCCACTTTTGGGTATCAACCTCCAGGACAGAAAAACATTCATCCATAGGAGTATGCACACCTCTGTTCATTGCAGCACTCAGTACAATAGCTAAGATTTGGAATCAAACTAGATGTGCAACAACAGACCAGTGGATCATGAAGATGTACTGTGTATATGTACAATGGAATACTACACAGCTGTAAGTAATAATGAGATCATGCAATTTGCTCCAACATGGATGAAACTGGAAGATATCATATTAAATGAAGTAAGCCAGAAGGACAAACACAGGATATCACTTATATTTAGAGTAACTCGATGAGAAAATGTAACGGCTTAAAGGGGAAGGGGCATATCTAGATCCCTTTTGGGCCCAAAGTACAAGGAGGAGAAAGAAATAAATAGAGGGAAGGGAAAGGGAGAAAAGAGAGATAAAAAACAGTGGGGTATGGATCAAGGGGACTCAGGTACACTGGTGATATTAAGGAATGATAGACCTAGACTCCCAAAGCATAGAGTCAACAACACAGACCATGAGATCCAAAATTTAATAACCAAAATTAACCGGTGTCTATCAAGATGGCAGGCTGGGGCTGGGGAGAGGCATAGGAGAGGGACTCTGGGAGCACTGGTGGAGGGAAGTAAACACTGGTGGTGGGACTGGTGATGGAACATTGTACGTAAAAACCATAACTATGAATAACTTTGTAACTTATAGTATCACTGTATCACTGTTGTCCTGTTGCTCATAAATTTGCTCGAGCAGGCGCCAGTAATGTCTCCATTCATCCCTGTCGCATTCAGGGAAATGAGGCCCATTATTGTTACTTTTTTTGGCATGTTGAATATGCCATGGGTAGCTTGCCAGGCTCTGCCATGTGAGATTCTTCACTGCTCTCTTCTGGGAGCTTTGTGTTATAGTCTCTGGGTCTTGGCTGTTGATGAGATTACATGGCGCTGGGATCAACTTGTGGGTGTGACTGCCAAGCTACTGGAAAACTGGGGATCTGGGTGGAGGCGGTCCAGTCCCGATCCTAGCAGGCTTGGAGGTCTCAGCCCCAGGTCCCGTATATCTGGTTTCCTCTGTCGGTTCCCTCATGGGTGAGGCTCGTCTGAACATGTGGAAAGTGGCCTTGAGTATGGCTGTGGCTGGGTTCTGGAGGTTTTTGGCTGCCAGGGCTCTGCTTGGGGCGGGAAGGGAGACTCAATCCACCCCCAATCTGAGTGGGCTGGGATGAAGACAGCCTGGTGTGGGGTCAGGAGATTCTGCCTGTGAATCTTGCACGTATAGTGCTTTAATAAAACAAAATTTTTAAAAATTAAGAAACTTAAAAGCTATAGGGAGAGATAGAAAAATAGAGTAATTAATTTTGTTATTTCTCAGTCCTCCCATTCTGAAGGGATGGCGAGCATACAGCATGCAAAAATTATAAATAAGTGATTAGCACTGGATGGGGAGTTGTGCAGCAGGTTAAATTGGGGTACATATAAAGAGCTATCTCCAAAATATTTATAGCAGACAGTAAAAATTAATAGCTATGATGACTATCAGTTATTTAGAGAGCTCATTTTTATATGGTTACCCAATTGTATGTTACTGCTGTCATTTTAGTGATGAGAAAATCAAATTCCACATTTAAGTGTCTTGGTTATGATTACTTAGGGAAAGGAAGAGTAGAGATAGATATAGAATTTAGAGAGAAATTAGACTATTTCTTTCAAAGATGACAAAATAAAAAATGACATTGTCTATGAAGTTGATGGTTGACAACTGAATAAACATGGTAGTTAAGGAATATATAAATATTTCTTGTTGAACAGTTATTGAAAATATGTTAGGGGCACAAGGCCATGAGGCAGCAAAATAACAGCAAAACTCATTTAATCAAAAATCATACAGTGCCAACAAGGCCTTTGTGATGATTAACACTTATTTGCTTCCTCCTGAAGTGCAAGTAAAACTGACAGTAAATGAAAATGTATCTTTTTCACAATCAAATGAAACATTTTTAGGCCTAGAGCCAAAGAAAATAATCTGTGATTGAAAATTTTTCGAATGGCTAAAACTAAATGGTTCAATTTTATTTTTCCCCATGATCTTTGTCATCTATAGAATAAGGGTTTTTGACCAAAGAATCTATAATTTTCTTTCCAGCATTAAAATTTCATGACATTAAACAATTTGTTAAATAGCAGAGAGAGCAAGAGAGACTTTAACTTTTAGTACCAATACACTGTAGCACTGTCATCCAATTGTGCATTGATTTGCTTGAGTGGGCACCAGTAATGTCTCCATTGTGTGACTTGTTGTTACTGTTTTTGGCATATTAAATATGCCACGGGGAGCTTGCTAGGCTCTGCCGTGTGGGCGGGATGCTCTACGTAGCTTGCCATGCTCTCCGAGAGGGATGGAAGAATCGAACCCAGGTCAGCCACTTTCAAGGCAAACGCCCTGCCCCCTGTGCTATCACTCCAGTTCAACTTTCAATAGAAAACTTTTATCACATAGATTAAGAAAAGATTTCTGACTTCAACTCTCCACATGAAATAGTTTTCTCATTGTGCTCAGCACATCAGTAGAAGGTGGTTTAGAAAAAATCATTTCAGAAGTGATAGATGTGAAGGGATCATAAGTACAAAAGATAAAATATATGTTCTCTGTATCCTAATCCTGACTTAGAAGTAAACTTCCTGGGTCCATGGGGAGCCCATTTGGTGGCGCTTGGAGTCTAAAAAGACATAGCTCCAGTAATGTTTGGGTGACCATGAGGTCATGGGAATTGAAAAGGGTTAGGCACATGCAAGGAAAGTGTTTTAGTCCATAAAGCCTCAAATTTTCTGAAACATATTGTAAAACTAGGAAGCAACGAGAATTTTTGATAATAAAAATCATCAAATATTAACATCTTGACTTTAATAGGGTCTGTTTGGCATATGGAACTACTGCTTGAATGTTTTGAAGAATTAATAGCTAAAGCAAAAACAATAAAATCTATACATACACGTATTTTCAAGCATTTAAATATTTTAAGGACATTAACTGTTTCATATATTTGTTTGTTCATTTTGATTTTGGGGCCACACCAGATGTTGCTCTGAGGTTACTCCTGGCTCTCCACTCAAGAATTACCCGTGGCGGGCTTGGGGGACCATGTGGAGTGCAGGGGTCCAACCCTGACTGGCCCATCCGAGGCAAGGTCCCTGCCTGCCAGACTATCACCCTGTCCATGTCTGTTACCTAAATATGTCTGTCTATCTATCTAAAAAAAATCACAGAAAAATTTATCCCATGAAATCCAAGTCTTAGGTGTCTTCTTAAATTTCTTTTTTTCTTTTATTGACTTGTTTGTTTTTGGTTCCTTCATTTTGGGGCCAGAGCTGGTGGTGCTCAGGGGCTATTTCTGGCCCTGTGCTCAGGAGCGACCCCTGGTGGTGCTCACGGATAGAATCTAGGTGGGCCACCTTCTGGGTAAGGATGTCAGGCCCTGTACTATCTCTTTCGGAGGCTGTCTTCTCAGATTTATGTCGTCTTTTCATTTGCGTCTTTACAGATTACAAAACAAGCACATGAAGTTTACTGAGTTGTGAAATTGGGATTTATCTTTATTAGAAAAACTTGTAAAAGAACATCATACTTTTAATACTTTATTAATTTGCCACAAAGGAGAACTTGGTGAATTAAACGTCATAAAACATATGAAAGTTTTGTGAAATATTTGAAAGTATGAGGTAAAGGATGCCTACATTTATCTATTTTATTTGATCAATCAGTTGCCGTTTATTCCATTTTCCTGTCTCTCTCTCCGCTTCTCTCCCGCTCTCGATTTCTCCCCCAACCCACTCTTCCAGCCTCGTTAAATCCCCCAGCATCAGGGAGTTGGAGCTTACACATAGGTATGGTCACAATCAATAGGGGTAAAGTTCTTTCCCTCAGGGCCTGCTGCTTCTAGGACAGATTCTCCTTCAGCAGGACCATCCACCCAAAGGCGGAGTCCCATGAGTGTGTTTCTCCTCTCCTCGTCCAGCAAATATATAAGCATTCACAATATTAATCATTTTGTACACAATAAGAAATGTATTAAGCTTATAGAATTGCTCTCCTGGGGCCATCTCGATCTCAGACTACAGTGCTCAGGTCAGATTAGTCCTTCCTATCCCTAGCAGGGTCCTAGTCTCATTGTTGCTTTTGGATCATGACAGCATTTGCCCATGATCAAGCTTTTAACTTAGAGTTAAGAATTAGGCACTCTGGCCCTAGAACAGATGATTGGTTGAAGAAACTTTGGTACATCTATACAATGGAATACTATGCAGCAGTTAGAAAAAAGGAGGCCATGAATTTTGCATATAAGTGGATCGGCATGGAAAGTATCATGCTAAGTGAAATGAGTCAGAAAGAGAGAGACAGACATAGAAAGATTGCACTCATCTGTGGAATATAGAATAACAGAGTGGGAGACTAACACCCAAGAATAGTAGAAATAAGTACCAGGAGGCTGACTCCATGGCTTGGAGGTTGGCCTCACATTCTGGGGAGATGGCAACTCAGAGAAGGGATCACCAAGTATAATGCGGAGGCCATGCGGGGGAAGGGTGATGCGGGCTGAATGTGGGCTAGAGACTGAACACAGTGGCCACTCAACAACTCTATTGTGAACCACAACACCTACATAGAGAGAGAGAACAAAAGGGAATACCCTGCCACAGTGGCGGGGCAGGGTGTGGGGAGATGGGATTGGGGAGGGTAGTAGGGATGCTGCGTTTACTGGTGGTGGAGAATGGGCACTGGTGAAGGGATGGGTTCTCGAACTTTGTATGAGGGAAACAAGAGCACAAAGATGAATAAATCTGTAACTGTACCCTCACGGTGATTCACTAATTAAAAATAAAGGAAAAAAATAAAAGCAAAAAATAAAAAAATAAATATAAATAAATAAATAAATAAATAAGAATTAGGCATTTTGGCCAGGCCCATCTCGATGCCAGGGTAGCACATAACTCACCACTTGACCTGGGTCCGTCCCGTTCCTCATCAGGATCCTGCTTTTGGGGTGCTAGGAACTGAGGGCAACTGAAAGTCGAGAAATCAGATGCCCGGGAATGAAAAATATTCGAGGCCAATTAAATCCCAAGTTACAAAAGCATAACATTGTCTTCTTGTGTTTATACAAAAAGAACATTGCTTTAAAGTAAATTCTTCAAAAGACAGAAGGAGAGGAGATAGGCAATATTAGCTTACAATATAAGTTCAGTGCCCTAAAAAGATCTGACCTTACAAATTAACAGTCTGATTAGGGGGAAAAGCTGATTAACTGGGGAAGAGAGTGTGAGAAGTCATTACAGATAGACAAAGGAATGGGAGTGACTCCGGAGCACCTAGATGGGTGTGACCAGGATAAACCTAAGCTCCTTGTGGCAAGGGGGAAAGGACAAAGCAATGTCATCCTACATCTCCCCATTTTCTGTTTAAAAAATTTCAAAAATTTGACATAGAAAGAGGAACAATTCCAAATACAATACAGTCTTATAAATTGTAGTAAAATTGCAGTCCGACCCTAGGCCCAAAGTGGTGCTTGTATTAAAGCGTCCAATTGTCCTGCACTGTCCAGGGGTGATGAGAGTCACCAATGATGAGAGTCATTTAGTCCCATTTTGAAGAAATGAAGTGTCTGGATCAAAATTGAAGAGTTGTTCCTGTAACAGCATCAGTAGTGGTTGCAGCAATGAGTCTCGGGGGAGCAGCTATTAGGAGTATGATGAATTTCAGGAAACACTGGATCAGTCAGGGAGCACTGGAACAGGAGCATCACAAGTTCTGGCAGAAGAATTTCAGCAGAAGAATGCAGCCTTTCTCTGGTCAGGTTCATCGGCAGTCATAAATGTGCAACGTTTAGTTGGAAGTCCGTTCCCACTCAAGGGACGCCAGCTGTAAAAACCTATGCACGCCGAAGGGCGTGTGCTCGCGGGCTCTCTGGGAGGCTGTCTTACTGCCCATGTTCAGTCCTCTGGAGCCGCTGTGTATGGGCTGGATCGGGATGGCCGTTGGCCAAGGTCAGGCGAAGGAAGAACAAGGACCAAGGTGGTTGCCGATTAGTTACCGTTTATTCAGTCTATCATCTCACGCACTCTTCCTCCTCTTTCCTCCATCCCGCTCTCTCTTGATTCTCCTCCTTCACTCTGCCTAAATTTATCTTTTTTCCATAAGTAATGTTAAAAAGTATAAAGACATCTCAGAAGAAGACACAGATGATGGTACTTGTTTTATTATTTGTTTTGGGGCCACACCTGACTGAACCCGGGGTCTATTCCTTGCTCTGTGCTCATGGGTCACTATCGGTGCTCCTTGGAGCCACATGGTGCTGGGGGTCAAACCCAGGCCTGTATGTCAAGCACATCCTCAAGTCTGATGACTTTTCTCTCCAGCCCTGTAATAATTGTTTGAAAAGTAACATGTGTTGCTATACTCTCCCCTTCTTTATATGAAATACTATTTGTGGTAGGCAGATAACATTCCTTTCCCCATAAAAGATATCATTATCCAGCCCCTGAAAATGGTGAAAATGCCATCTTACATTACAAAACAGGCTCTGTAGGTGAGACTAAGTTAAAGATCTTGCAATGGGCAGGTTTTACTAGCTTATCTGGATGAAACAGTGGAATAAGCACTCTTATAAAAGGCTGCATGGGGAGGTGGGGGAAGGGGGGAGGTATATCGTGATTCTTGGTGGTGGAATATGTGCACTGGTGAAGGGATGGGTGTTTGAGCATTGTATAACTGAGACTTTAACCTGAACACTTTGTAACTTTCCACATGGTGAATTAATAAAAGAATTAAATAAATAAATAAATAAATAAAAGGCTGCAGAGACCCTGCAACCAAAGACCTCCAGAACCCAGCCACATCCCTGTTTAAGGCCCCTCTCCACATGCTCTGACTAATCTCACACATGAAGGAACTGGCAGAGGTACCCAGGTTTGTGGGACCCAGGGCTGAGATCTCCAAGCCTGCTCGGATCGGGACTGGGTCACCCAGAACCCCCATTTTCCAGTAGCTAGGCAGTAACACCCACAAAACTGCTCCCAGAGCTGTGTAATCCCATCAACAGCCAAGATCCAGAGACTAGAAAACAAAGCCCACCCCTCTTATTGTCTAGTTCTCCCTCTCAGAGAAACTGGCAAGCTACCAAGAGTATCCTGTCTGCACAGCAGAGCCTGGCAAGCTCCCCGTGGTGAATTCTATATGCCAAATACAGTAGCAATTATGGGCCTCATTCCCCTGACTCTGAAAGAGCCTCCAATATGGCACCATTGGGAAAGACGAGTAAAGAGAGGCTGCGAAAAACTCAGGGCTAGGAGGAATGGAGACATTACTGGCGCCTACTTGAACAAATTGATGAACAATGGGATGACATTGATACAGTGATACAGTGATAAAAGGGGAATGAAGATTTGACAAGAGTTTCCATAGGTAGGGTGACCACTAGGAATTGAGGAAGGAAGGAAACAAATGCTTTTAAGAGTGTCAGAGAGAAATAAAATCTTGTCAGCGTTCTTATTTTAGCTGTGTAACCATTTCAAACTTCTACCCAACAAAACTGTAAGATAACAGGCTTGTACTGTTTTAAACTGCTGACTTTGTTGTGATTTGTTATAGAGGCATTAGGAAAATAGTACACCAGTATCTACACTTCTGTGATGACCAATGAGTTTGTTGGTTTTGTGGGTAAAAGAAAGCTCCCAATCGGGAAGGGAGATGTGTGCTGAAAGTAGACTAGAAACTAAACACGATGGCCACTCAATACCCCTATTGCAAACCATAGCACCCAAAAGGAGAGAGAGAACAAAAGGGAATGCCCTGCCACAGAGTGGGGTGGGGGGATAGGATTGGAGGGTGGAAGGTATACTGTGTTCATTAGTGGTGGAGAATGGACACTGGTGGAGGGATGGGTTCGCAAACATTGTATGAGGGAAACACAAGCACGAAAATGTGTAAATCTGTAACTGTACCCTCATGGTGATTCAATAATTAAAAAAAAAGGAAGCTCCCGAATCTGTGAATTGGCGAATCTCTAGGGTCTCAGCTTTGTGATATCTCTCTCCCTCTCTCACTCTCTTTTTCTCTCACTTTCACAAGCACACAGACATACTTAGTATTTTTATTGTAGTTTATATTTTAGTATGTGTGGAGAATTACTGTACTAGTCATTGGCCTTTAAGATGATGCTTTGGAAATGGTGGTAATAAAAATGAGAGCAACAGATTTCGATCATGTCTAGGATACCAGGAATTTGTAACAAACTACAGCCACATGTAGAGGCACTATTTTTCATGCCATTTTATAAATTCACCCAAATTTATAATTCCGCCATTACTTAAAGCAATAAATGAACAACGTTTCACATTTGTCCTCAACCCCTTTTATATATATCTGATAATGGATATTAACATTAACATATTTAGCCAAGACTGACGTGATAGTAAAGCTAGTAAGATGCTTGCTTAGCATGCAGCTAACAGGGTTCACACACAGCACCTTATGTGGTCTCCAGGGCCCAGCCAGGAATGACCCCTTGAGTGCAGAGCCAAGGACAATTTCTGAGCACAATCTTCACCTCCCCCCGAATTTATGTGACTTAAAAAATGCTAGGGAGGCATACTTAGAGGCACTCAGCTCTTACTTTTTGGCTTTATGCTCAGGGCACTATTCCTGTAATGCTTGGGAGATCCTATGCAGTGCTAGAATTGAACCCAAATCAGTTACAGGCAATGCAAGAGCTTGAATAGCTGTATTATCTCTCTGATCCTCTCGGATTTTCCAATTCTGTTTCTGAGCTCATGAATTTTGAAAACAAATCAGCTGTTGCACAAGAAAACAAATGAATATATTGCATATTTTTCTTTTGAGAAAGAAGAGGTAGAGTCCAGCAGAGTTTATTTATAAACTATAAACTCCATCTAGAGTTAGATGAAAGTACTGATTCAGCATGTGAACGTAGTTGGTAGACCTTCTATGTTTCTTTTAAAATAGCATCTTATTTAGTCCAAGAAAAATTAATCACAAAGTAATTTAATCTTTAAACTTCATTGTGTGTCTCAATAAATTAGGAATATTAATTGCAACCCAAATGGACATGCATGGGAGCAAAGGTGAGGAAAGACAAGAACATGCGTTTTTATTTATTTAATTCCTACTGAAACTCTGAGCTATGGTATGTAACAACGTCGTAATTAGAAAAAAAGATAATTAATATCATCTTATCTCTATATAGCAAGATAATTAATTTAGAAAAAAGGAGGATCATGTTAAACTCACAGAAGGAAAAATCTTGCGTGCATAATTCTTTATATAATAGTTTGATGAGTCTCTTTAAGATTTCAGAATATCAAAAAGTTTAAAGCTGTTCTTTTGACAGTATTTAGCTGACATAACTGATTTTGAAATTGTCTTATGCTTAGATTGCATACAAAGGGATTTTTCTCACTTACCTTCAGGGATATCAGATGCAAGTTCTGAAAAGAACTAATTGGCAAACACTGTAAGAGGCTTGCTCAGGAGCATATGAATCATAGTGTTTTATAATATTTTACACAATGCTGAAATAATTTGAAGTTCATGGCAAGAAGCTAAATCTCAATGGATGGAGTTTTAGAATCTTTTCTTTTTAAACATCTAAGTGCTTCCAGTATGTGTGGAGAAGTGGATTTTATTTCCTTAAGAGAATATAATAGTGTCTGAGTTTTAGAACAGAATTTCCTGGGTAGCTCAGCTGTTTTTTCCTGGAACTTATTACTATATAAATTGAAAATGACTGTATACATTTGGTAAGAAACATTGTCTAGTCCATAAGTATCATCTTCCATAAACTGTGTGGGGTTAAGAAGTTTATTTTCCCAGGTTAGTAGGTGTTTATGGAGCAAGGATTTATAAAGTGTGTGTTACATGGGGGGGACAAGGCTCCCCTTTCTATGTGACGAGTAATTCAGGGTTTACAAGGTCTTAAGGGAGAGAAAGGAGAGTCCCAAGAAGAGGAAGATGATGAAATAATAGATTGTTTGTTTATGAGACTCAGAAAATTTACTGAGTGACGTTTTGATGACAGAAGTAGCCTTTGGTGCTAACAACAAAGCAATGGCACAGGAAACACACGCACATGCACACTCACACACACACACACACACACATACTTTCTCTGTAGCAGGTAGCAGAGGAGCTCAATCCTGCTTTGATTCCAGGTACCACAGGATGTGACCCTGGACTTTCCCCCACCCCACCAGCATTTGGGGCTGGGAGGCTGAGGAACACCCCATCAAGGGCATTTCAGAATCCGATGACAGGGCCTTGCATGGTGCCATCCGTCCAGGTGCCCAGTATTACTTGCAATGGCCTCACCCCAATTTCTGCTTGGGTGGTTACCCCCAATTTGTTGAAAAATCACAGCCTTACAGACTATAGTTTATGAAAGAAACAGTAAATTAAATGACTTATTAGGTGATGATAAAGTCTGTGGAGTAAGTAAAGGGGAAAAGATGATTTGGCAGTCTGGGGGGAGAATTGTAAATTAGGTAATTAGGGTATTTATAATTTAATTTTTTTTTGCTTTTTGGGTCACATCCAGCGATACTCAGGGGTTACTCCTGGCTCAGGCACTCAGGAATTACTCCTGGCAGTGCTCGGGGAACCATATGGGATGCTGGAAATCGAACCCAGGTCAGCTGCATGCAAGGCAAAAGCCCTCTCCACTGTACAATTGCTCCAGCCCCGGTAATTATAATTTGAAATGTGACATTTCAGTAGTATTAAAGAAAATGATTAAGTAAATTGTGGGTATTTAAAAAGGTTTTGAGGATTGGGAACTGAGAAAACTAATGCTTCATAGGGTTCAACAAAAATGGGCAAGAAGTTGTGACTTGAGCAGGATAAGCCAAAGTGACAATGATAGCAAGGGAGGGAAGTGACATAAACCACATCATATAGGACCACAGGGGTCATTTTAAGGATTAAGCTTTTAGTTCAGACAGAAAGGCACCAAAAGTTCAAGCAGAGGAGTCATGTGAGCTGTTTATATTTAACAGGGTTACCTCTGGATGATGTTCTGTAAAGTGACAGCAAAAGAGATGGAATGAAAGGGAAATAGGCAGGACGTTAACGCTGTGGGGATCTAAGAGACAGATGATAGCAGCAGCGTAGATCACAGAGATATTTGTGGGACTTGGGAATGAGGACACTTTGTGAAGCATGTTGCAAATAAAACTAACAGATTTTGCTGATAGATTAAAAATTAGTGAAAAGCAAACGGAGAAAAAGTAATGAAGAAGGGAGGAAGGGGGTTATAAACATACGGAAAGAGAAAGGTAAATGTGTGAGAAGAGAGAGAAAGACAGGAGAGAGAGAGAGAAAGAGAGAGAGAGAGAGAGGAAGAAAGAGCAGGAATTGTAAAACTGTAACATATGACACACATACAGTTAGGACAAGTTAAATTGATACCTATTAAATATTCCAGTGTGTTGATGGTGGAGTAAAAGATTTATAGAAGGGAGACGTAATTTGATCGTTGTAAATACACACTGTATGTAAATGCCCCTCAGCAAATGGTATTGGGATACTTAGCTATACAGCAAGAAAAGAGTTCTGGATTCTAAGCTAACGCTATACACAAAACTTTATTCAAACGGATTAAAACCACTAATGTTAAAGATATGAATTAATAAAATACCTAGGGGAAAATATAGGCATAATGCTACATGATACTGTCTTTAGATACATACTCAATCATCAATGCCATTGGCCAAGAAAACAGGGACAAAAATGGGGCTGTATCAAATTAAGAAGCTTTTCACTAAATTGAAAAAGTGACTAGAATTAAAGGACACCTACTTACCAGGCGAAATTATTTGCTCATCCCTTACAAAGGGCTAGTATTTGCTCATTACTTAAAAAGGCTAGTATGAAGCTAGTATTCAAGCTTTGTAAAGCACTCACCAAATTTAACACTACCAAAATAAACAGTATTATAAAAATATTAAACTTGGGGCTGGAGCAATAGTACAGCGGGGAGGGTGTTCACCTTGCATGCGGCCAACCTGGTTCGATTCCCAGCACCCCATATGGTCCCCTGAGCACCACCAGGGGTAATTCCTGAGTGCAGAGCCAGGAGTAACCCCTGTGCATCACCGGGTGTGACCCAAAAAAGCAAAAGAAAAAATAAAAAAAAATAAAAAATAATAATAAACTGTGGTTGAAGAAATGAGGAAAACATTACCTCAAGAAAACAAACAAGTAGCCTACATGTGTATGAAAAAGCATCCTTCATCACTAGTCTTCTGGGAAATGTAAATAAAATAACAATGAGATATGTCCTCACACAAATGATATTGGCACACTAAAAAAGAGTAGAAACAACCAATGCTGACAGGGAGGTGGGGGAAAGGAGCCCCCATCACTGTAGGTATGAGTGCTGTTTGGTTCAGGTCTACGGAAAATAGTATGGAGACATAAAAACATGAAATACTGAGTTCAAATAGACCCAGCTATTCCACTTCTTTGCATCTGCCTTAAAAGTTTAAAGAAACTTCTGTATATTTACACATGAAAAGTATTACTCAACTATGAGAAAAAAAATCAATTTTTTGGTACGTGGATGGGACTACAAGGTATAATGCTGAGTGAAATGAGTCAGGAGAGAGACAGATAAAGAATGATCCTTTTTATATTTGGTATATAAAGAAATGTAGTATGTCAATAACAAATGGTCAGAACGAAGAGAATCTGAGATCTGGTTTATAGAACTGAGCTAACCAATGGTGGGGCAGGGTGGTAGTTGGGAGGAGATTTTGACACCCTAAGACAATGGTGGATGAAAGTGCATACTGTGCTGGGAGTCTATTGAGATGTTGTATGCATGAAACCCTATCATTAACAAGCAGTATTGTAAATATTGTACTTCAGAAAAATATTGAATATTAAAAAGATATAGATAGATAGATAGATAGATAGATAGATAGATAGATACAGAGATACAGAGATGTATAGATATAGATTCCTATATTCTTTGCAGTCAATCCAAGTGCCCAGGAGCAAATACATGAATCAAGGAAGTGTGGGATACATACATGGTGGAATATTGCTAAAATTATAAGAAAGCATGAGATCCTACTGTGTGCTGCCACATAAAGAGAAATAGAGGGTATCATGCTGAATGGAATCAGCCAAAGTGAGAGCTACAAGCACAGAATGATCTCTTTTATATGTGCAATACAAAGAAACATAGGAAAGGAATATAAAGCAGCCAATAGTCCGACCCTGAGAGTTGGCCTATAGAACTGAGTTCACTAAGGAGATGAGGTCAATTTTGGGGGAAGGAACATAGAGACATTGTTGAAGGCACTGGCGCTGGTGGTGGGTGCAGTGTTGGGGCATTGTTTACTTTAAATATTGCTATTAGCAGTACTATAAATCATGTTGCCTCTAAAAACCAAAGCAAGTTCACACACACATCAAAAACTAAAAACCAAAGTAAACAAAACAAAACTTCCCCAGTTTCATTCTCTGTAAACCCATGACTGTGTAAGCCAAAAGATTACTTTGAGGACAGGGTTAGCTATATTCCAAACTAATAAAGCTCTACCTTGATACATTGGGGAAAATGTGGTGCATGAGATTGAAGTAATAGAGGCAGGTGAAGGGTCAGGAAGGAATGAAGGAGACCAAATGTTAATGCATAAGGACTGATCAACTCTTCCTGATGTTATTGAAAGCTTAAGGTGGGTTGTTTATTAGATAATGCTATGCATCATTTATTAGTGAATGAAAACTTGGAAAATCCTAGCTATATACATGTAGTTATCATTTTCATGTGCCATCTCTCCGTGATGAATTTTCAGTATCAATTATCAAATAGTTTCAAGATTCTGGTGATATACAAATATAACATCAATTCTTTGATATACTATCTTTTCTTTTTAAAAGCATTTTTATCTATGTACTGTGATTTACAATATTTTATTCATGTACTTCATGAATACAAGATTCCAACACTATGCCCGCCAGCAGGGAACCTGTGATACCAGTGATGCAAGCATCCTTCCCAGCCCACCATCTACCTAAGTTCAGGTCTGTAACAAAATCTTCAGTTCTCATTACTGTGTCCATTTGTTCCCTTACTAGATTTTTTATCACATATTTGGGAAAGCTCTATCTCTATTTTAAATTCTGGAGGTGGTGAACCCACACACATAGGTGATTACAACTAAACTCTTAGAATTCCACAAAATTGTAAATCATGGATAACTTGACACTTTTTTCCAAAAGTGTATCTTTTGTAAAAGTATATGTGAGTTAAAAATTAATATTATGAATCATTCTGTGCTAATTCATTTTAAGATATACAAGAAAAAAATAAATAAATTTAGTAAGTGTTGAGGTAAGAAAAGTTTAAAGAGAGAATTGGAATAGGCCTATAGGGTAAAAACTTGTGTTTTACCTAAGAAAGGGTGTATTGGCTTTATGTTACAAAATATTATAATATACATTTGGTTTAAATGTCTAAATTAATAAATCTCAGAGTGTAATAATACTCTCTGTGGGTAAAAACTAAAACACCTGATCACATATATAACATTTAGATATAAATAAAATGTTGATTCGTTATTGTGAATGTGTGAAATACCTTAGCAGGATAGAGGTAAACAAATCTTTCTTAATCTGGTAGAAGGAAACCATAAGTGACAAGAATGAATGCCATACTCAATGCCCATTACTGAGGAATTTATCTTGCCTTTAAAAGAATCTCCTTTAATGCTTCTTGCAAGGCTGATTTCAAAGCTATGAATTTCCTAAGTTCTTGCCTGTCCCTAAAGATCTGAACTGTTTCTTCAACTATAACCAATAATTTAGCTGGATAAAGTATTCTAGTTGACAATGTTCAGTTTATTGAGTTTTTGACTATATCTTTCTATTCTGTTCTGGCTCATAGAGTCTCGTTTAATAGATCTGCTTTGTATCTTATGGGCTTTCTTTGTATATAAGTTGATTTTTTTGATTTTGCTGCTTTTAATATACTGTCTCTGTCTTTAGGTCTTGTTGTTTCTAGTACAATGTGTTTTGTAGTTTTCCTGTTAGAGTCTATTTTGCAGAAACCCTTTAGGCATCTTGATGCCTGTATTCTTTAACTCTGGCACATATTTATCTATGATTTCTTTAACTATTGTTTCATTGAATTCACCTCGAATTCTTCAGGGACTTTGATGATTTTTATACTGTTCCTCTTGAAACTTATCCTGTAGAACTATGATATGCTGTTTGTTTCTTTCAGACTATTTTCTACTTTACATTGTTTCCTTTACTGGAGCGATAGCACAGTGGGTAGGGGGTTTGCCTTACACGCGGCCAACCCCCGTTGGATTCTTCTGCCCTCTTGGAGAGCCCAGCAAGCTACCGAGAGTATCCCACCTGCACGGCAGAGCCTGGCAAGCTACCTGTGGCATATCTGATATGCCAAATATAGTAACAACAAGTCTCACAATAAGACATTACTGGTGCCCGCTTGAGCAAATTGAACAACAAGATGACAGTGCTACAGTGCAACACTGTTTCCTGGTGGTTTGCCCCATCTCTTCTTGGAGCTCCTTCTTTTCCTGGACCCCTCTTAATAGGCAGCTCACAGCCTCTAGTGAGGCTTTGAAAAATATATCACCTCTCGTATTCTTTATTTCTACTTTCAATTTTCTTATTTCAGCAT
Organism: Sorex araneus; assembly: GCF_027595985.1. Taxonomy (NCBI): domain Eukaryota; kingdom Metazoa; phylum Chordata; class Mammalia; order Eulipotyphla; family Soricidae; genus Sorex; species Sorex araneus. Next base: position 341,325,153 of record NC_073302.1, on the reverse strand, counting down.
TTCTGCTTTCTTGTGCTTTGCTAGCTACCTATGCCTTTGTTGATTTGCGCTCATTAAACATCCTCACAGTGGTGTTAATAAAGTGATTGTCTGAGGATATACTGGGCAGGTTGGTGCTGGCTGAGCCTTCTCTTACTGTTTTCCCTCATTGATTTTGGTGGGCTTCTGTGTGTCCCCACTGGGTTTGCTGTGCTGAGGACGAATCTTTGTAGTTAGTCTCCTAGGATTCTCTGAGAAATTAGGTTGTGAATTTCTCTTTTCAAATTTCACACTGCTCACAGTCATACTTCTGATCACGGAATCACAGTCATACTTTGGAAAGGCAGGAAAAGAAATGATGAATTGAGAAACTCCATGCGGCCCTCTGCTTAATAGCGGTGGCCAGTTGAGATGGCAGAGGCTGGCTGGGTGGGAAGGCTTCCAGGCCCAGGCTGAAATGGAAGGCAGCCTACCCCCAATTCTGAAAAACTCTTGGAGTTGTCAGCTGGCAAGCTGATCTGTCTGACAGGGTGTGGCAGTGAGCAGAGGATCAGGGATTGTGGAGCTGGGCCCATTGAAATCATTACACTATCTTTTAAAATGGGTCAATAGTCTTCTTATGGGGGTATTGATCTCAGTTGATCTAACTTACCTTGTAATTGAAGTAAAACTATGTCCATGTATTGAAGTAAAACTATATGATGCTAGTACACGTGTTTAAATATTGTGGCTTCTGAAGGACTTGACTTGCAAGATACTGTGATCTCGGTTCAGATCAAGAGATCAAGAAGAACTGTAATCAGGTATCTGTGCTTATGAAACTACATCAAGAAGTTTATCCCACCTCCATCTATTTGTATGACAGCATACTGTTGTTTTTATTTTAATTTTAGCTCTGAAATTCGAAGTACTTCTAATGGTAGGGCCAGTACCACAATTCACCAGATTGTTCGCTTCTTTCCACTATCATTCCAGCACCTCCCTGTCGCCTATCAGCACCATCAAAGCAAGCTTCCTAGTAAAGACCAGTTCCATGTTTCTGTGGATTTGGGACATTTGTTATGGCCTTACTATGTTCTGTGTTTTCTTATATATGACATATGAGAGAGTTCATTCTGTGTCTGACTAGCTTTCTCCCTCTCTCTCTCTCTACACACACACACACACACACACACACACACACACATTGTAGTATAGCCCTTGAGACTCAGTGAATATAGTTTGTATGTGGAACAAATAAATACATAATAAATTGTGGTTAGAATACAAATTGTAGTGGTTTTTAAGTGTATCTGTGGATTCTTGAAATGTCTCTAAGATAAAGAGTTTAATATTACTCTTGGGTGTGGGCTGGACTTAATGACTCATATTTAATGAATAAAGTAAGGTGCGCTTGCAGAGTGTGACTTCTGTGATGAGGAAATAAAAGGCACTGTAGCTTCCTCCTTTATTTCTGTTTTGGATTGCTTGCCTGGGGAAAACCAACTGCCATATTATAAGGACACTCAAGCAGCTTTATGGGGTGAGAATTGAGCCCTCCAGCAACCCCCAACTGAGGGTGCTTAGAAGCAGATCATAAAGATCTAGTTAAGACTTCATACGGCTAAAGTTCTAACTTAGATGTTCATTTTGACAACATGAGAGACTCTAAGATGGAGTCACTCAAGTTCATGATCCACAGAAACCGAGATAACAAATATCTGTTTTGACATGCCATAAATTTGGAGGGAAATTTGTTACGCACAAAGAATTGACTAATATGAGATTAAACACTAGCAGATTCACTGGAATCTCTGAATTCAGAATCTCTGAATTCATCTTTGGGAGTATGTACACATAGGAAGGGGAGATGGGGCAAAGGTCCATTCACAGATTCCATTCCGTAGCCCTCAAATGCCACACGCTATCACACTACCTTCTGGTTTTTCATCTTCTGTTTTGGGAGGACTTATCTTGTGCCACATCCCATGTGCCATTGTTTGAGTGATATTCTTTAACCTTGTACCAGCTCTCATCATGCTATTCAGGAGAAATTTCCTCTTCTCATTAAGTTTACTAAAGATGCATGCTTACATAGTTACTTGCTTTGTTTTTAAGATTGTCATTCTTCTATTTATCTGCTTTAGGTTTTAGCCCCTTCTTTCCTAGGTGGGTAACAAAAGCATTTCTGATAAAAAGGCTAGAAAAAAATCTGAGAAAGCATAGTCACCATCCTCTAACACCCAAAAATGACCAGATTAATTTTCTAAGTTTAACTCCCCTGATTATTCCAACTACTATGTACAATGAACATATGCATAACAATCTAATTAGAATAATCAAAATAGATTTTTTAACTTTAGGAACATGATAAATGGCTAATGATATACTATATTATGTTATAAAATATCTTACTAGATCATCGCTTCTTAAAGTACATCACTGTATCACTGTCATCTCGTTGTTCATTGATTTACTCGAGCGGGCACCAGTAACATCTCTATTACACTCAGCCCTGAGATTTTAGCAGAGTCTCCTTACTCATCTTTCCCAATGATTGGAGGCTCTTTCAGGGTCAAGAGAATGAGACCAATATCGTTACTGTTTTTGGCATATCGAATATGTCACGGGTAATTTGCCAGGCTCTACCATGCAGGCGGGATACTCTCGGTAGCTTGCGGGCGCTCCGAGAGGTATGTATATATCTTTTACTGTATTTGGGATATGAATATGCCATGGGGAGCTTGCAAGCTCTCTCGTGTGGGTAACAGACTCTTGGTAGCTTGTCAGGTTCTCCAAGAAGAAGAACAAGGTTATTAGATGTCGCTTGGCCGCAAAGCTTCCGGGAGCTTGGTCTTATAGTCTCTGGATATTGGCCGTTGGTGGGATTACACGGCACCAGGAGCATTTTGTGAGTGTGGCTGCCAAGCTACTGGAAAATGGGGGCTCTGCATGGAGAAGGCTCAGTCCCAATCAGAGCAGGCTTGGAGATCTCAGCCCTGGGTCCCACACACTTGGATTCCTCTGCTGGTCTCTTCATGCATGAAGCTCGTCCGAATGTGTGGAGAGTGCCTTTAAAGTATATATATTTGTATTTCCATAAATTATTATTTCTCATGATGTAAAAAGTCATTCTTAAGCAGAACCTTAGACTATTAAGCCAGCAAGCGTTATCTCATAGATACTCTTTATTATAATCCCCAAATAAAGTATATAGGTAGGGGATGCCCTAGTAATGAGTTTTGGGAAGCAATAAAACCAAGATGTGCTGTAAAAATTGAAGTTATCTCTAAACATTTTGCCAGCTCAAACACTGTTTGAGGTTAACAAAATCATTACCCAAAAGTTCATGGCTTTCCTATATGCAAAACATGAAAGAGAAGAAAATGTTATTTAAAAAACAATCCTGTTCATAATTGTGCCTCAGACAATCAAGTACCTTGGAATCAGCTTAACTAAGGAGGTAAAAAGACGTCTAAAAATCTACCTATTAGACGCTACTTCAAGAAATAAGAAAGGACAAGAAAATGGAGACACATTCTCTGCTCATGGATTGGAAGAATTAACACTGTCAAAATGGGAATACTCCTCAAAGCATTATATAGATTCATGTAGACCCATGAAATGTTTCAAAGAAATTGATCAAACACTCCTGAAATTCATATGGAACAGTAATCCTCCACAAATAGCTAAAGAAATTCTTGGAAAAAAGAATAGGAGGCATCAACGTTCCCCAACTTCAAACTGTACTACAAAGTGAGAGTAATTAAAACAGCATGGCGTTGGAATAAAGACAGACCTGAAGACCAATGGATTAGAGTTGAATATCCTGACATACACCTCCAAATATATGATAATTTAATTTTTGATGAAGGAGCAAGAAATGTGAAGTGGAGCAAGGAAAGCCTTTTTAACAAGTGGTCTGGACAAAAATGGATTCAGGCAGACAAGACTCCAAGCAGCCCCACACGAATGGCTCCTCTGTTCCTGAACGCCCATGATCCTGGAGGCCCACTAACTACTTTCGGAACCCAGCGGCTTCTTGCAGAAATGCCTCTAGACTGTGAACTAATCTACGGCCCCGTGCCACCCTGGGAGGGGAAAGGTTTCTCTCTCTCTTGGCCTTTTCTTTCAGTGGTGGCAGCATGGCGACCGTCATCTTTTAGAACCCACTAAACAAAGGTATGAGCTTGCAGTGATGCAACTTCTAGCAGAAATTTCTCTGGACTTAATTACTAAAATACCAGAAATCCAAACCTGTGCGGCCACACGACCTCACATGCTCTTCATTCTCAGCAATGGAAAACAAATTATCAAATGATGCCTTTTGCGCAGGTCTGATTGTTGGGGGAAAATTCCAAATAATAATAATAGTGAGTTTTCTGTTGAAACATTGAATGTAATCAAAGTAAAGAGACTAAAGTGAAAAACATCAGCCACACAGGCGGGCGGCATGCGGGGGTACACTGGGGTTCTTGGTGGTGGAACATGTGCACTGGTGAAGGGATGGGTGTTTGATCATTGTATGACTGAGACTTAAACCTGAAAACTTTATAACTTTTCTCATGGTGATTATATATATATATATATACATATGTATGTATATATAATTACATAATATGTATATAATAGAAAAATAAAGGGCAAGTATATTCAGTATTACTCCTAAATTTCTATCATTCTTGTAATGTAAATGCAACCTACCAAACTTTTGATAAGAACAAATATATCAAGAGAGTTTTTTTTTTTTTTGCTTTCAGTTTTCAATTCAAAGATCTGAGTCTTGGATTTGGAATGATTCCAGGATGGTATTAAGGTCTAGCCTTAAAAATGGGTTTGAAAAAATTGTAAGTGATGTGGAACAGAAAATCAGCCAAATTTCCAGATTCTTTGAGGAAATGTTGGAAGAAATCTAGACTTTCCAACGGACTTGAGTAAGAGTTCAACAGTAAGAAGATTAAAAGGAATTGGATAACCCTCAAATAGTAAGTGGTTTACAGTAATACTAAATATAACATATAACTTTTAAAAACCACTTACCTCAAGAGTATTTGTATTCAGTTCTATACATGGCATTTGAGTTGTAATCAACTTGCAAGCAAATGCTACAAAGGAAGAAGTACAAATATCAAATATTTGAAAGCTCAAATCCTTTTAGGAGCTCATTTGAAAATATATTTGTTTATATCATATTTTGTGGCAGAATCGTTGCCACCACAAAATAATTATTCCCTAAAGGGATATAGATGATAGCCTTTCAGCATCTTTATTGCAAACTAGAATGCCTAAAATGATAAAAAGAGAGAGAGAAAAGAAGAGAGGAGCCTAATGTCAAGGCAGGCTGGGGTCGGGAGTGGCCTTGAAGGGGTGGGAAGGACAGTGGGGACATTGGTGCTGGGAAATTACTCTGGTAAAGGGATGGGTGTAGGAACATTGCCTGACAAACACAATTATGAACAATTTTGTAATAATACTCTATCTCGTGGTGATTCAATAAAAAAATCTCACATGATTCAATACAAAGTTAATAAATAAATAAAAGTTTTAAAAGTAAAAAAAATGGATTCAGACCTCTATCTAACACCATACATAAGTATCAGATAAAAATAGATTAAAGATCTTAACATCAGACCCAAATCCATAAGGTACATGAAAGAAAATATAGGCAAAACCCTCTATAATATTGAAGTTGAATTTATCTTCAAAGGTGAAATGCCACTGACCAAACAAGTGAAAGCAAAGATAAGCAAATGGAACATTATACTAAGAAGCTCCTACATCTCAAAAGAGACAGTGATCAAGATACAAAAAGAACCTACAGAATGTTTAAAGTTATTCACTCACTACTCTTCTTATAATGGGTTGATATCAATGATATACAAGACACTGGTAGAATGTCGCAAAAAAATAAAAAAACAACCTCCTACCCCATCAAAAAATGGGGAAAAGAAATGAACAGAAACTTCCTTAAAGAAGAAATTGAAATGGCCAAAAGGCACATGAAAAAGTGCTCTACATCACTAATCATCAGGAAGATGTGAATCAAAATTACAATGAGATGTTATCTCACATCACAGAGACTGGCACATATCCAAAAGAACAAAAGCAACCAGTGTTGGCATGGATGTGGGGAGAAAGGGACCATCATTCGCCATTGCTGGGAATGCCAACTGGTCCAGCATTTTTGGAAAACAGTATTGAAATTCCTCAAAAAACTAGAAATTGAGCTCCCATTTGACCCAGCAATACCACTCCTAGGAATATACCTGTGGACCCTAAAACACACAGCAGAAACACCATCTGCACTCCTATGTTCATTTCAGCACTATTCACAATTGCCAGAATCTGGAAACAACCTGAGTGCCCGAGAATAGAGGACTGGATAAAGAAAATATGGCAGGAGGGGACTGGAGGGGTGGCCAGTGATAGGAGGGAAACTACTAGAGAAACTGGTGCTGGGAAATGTCCACAGGTGGAGGGATGGGTGTTGGAACATTGTATGACTGAAACCTAATCATGAGCAGCTTTGTACGTGTCTATCTCAAAGTGATTCAATAGAAAAAGAAAAATCTTAAGAAAAAAATCTCTGAAACCAAAACACTGCTTGATACCCTCCCCATCCACTGCTACTGATAGACACAATTTTACAGGAACTAGGGCCTGATAAGATTCTGTACGACACCAAACCAGATGGAGCCCTCTGGAGAGGAAAAACTTCACTAGAAATAAAGGCCCTGAGAACACTGGGCTAAACAACACAACACAACAGAAAACAAAGCTAACAACCCAAAACCCACTCAAATTTAAGTCTTTTTTTTTTCTTTGACAAAGCCCTAGTCATAGCAAGGAACGCATTTAATTAGAAATTCCTCCAGTTAGGAAAGTTTGAAACAATCTGTAAAATGTGCTTTCAAACAGCACTCCATTTCTGGGTTTATCTATAATCCAACTTTGGGTTTATCATTCTTTTATAGGCTCTCTCTTCTCTCTGGAGAAGACTGTGTTCTTTCTTGAGTAGATTTTTTCTCCTTTTCAAAAGTTTAATTTTTTGGCTTCAGCATTTGTCATTTTCTGAAAGTATCTTCTTTTTTACCTCCCCCACTTTTATTTTATTAAAGCATTATGAGATACAAAGTTATTCACAATTGGGTTTTTGACATACAGTGTTCCATCACTGGTCCTGCCACCAGTTCCAATTTCCATCCACCAATGTTCCCAGGTTCTATTTGCATCACCCAATTCCCACCCCACCCCTGGCCTAAGCCTCAGCCTCCCATCTTAAAACAATTTTTTATATTTGGTTATTAAAGTCTGAGTCTCATGATTTCAGTGTTGTTGACTCTCTCTTTTGGATATCTAGCTTGATCACTCGTTAATACCACCCATGTACCTGAGTCCCCTCGACCCCAGCCCCCATTGCTTATTTGAGAATGGGCAAGGGACCTGGATTGCCTAGATGTGGTTTAGGGCTGACTTTTCTTTTCCTGTGAAGAGCAGAAACTCACTCCAGCATGAGATCCATAGGTCCTAGAGAACTTGGTGGCAGGGTCCAGCTCCCTTGCCATATACATCATGTGTATCTCAGAGCCAGCAGACAGATAATGGCCTTTGTGAAGTTGGCAGGGGATTAGTGTCCATGTTTAACAGAATCTAATTCAGCATTTTACCAGTCCTGACGTACCCAGGCATTTCACTTCCATGAGCATGGTGGGCCAAGCAGGGGGGGCAAGAGTGCTCCCTAGCTATCATGACCATTATCCCTCTGCTCTCTTACTGCCCATACTACCCATCAGAAATGAGAGCACTAGTAGCACAATGAGAGTCTCTTTTTTGTCTTTTGGGGTCATACCTGGCAGCTTTGTGTTTAGGAGACACTCCCAGTGGTCCTTATGGAACTTGTGATGCCAGGAATGAAGCACTGAGACTCAGAAATGCAAGACATGCAATCTATCTCTGAGCCACATTCTAATATCAAGTGAAAATCTCTTAATTGATTTTTTAAACATTATCCTCGGCAAAAATGTCCAGACATGACTCCATGAATACCTGTTGTTAAACTTTGACCATTTGACTTTGTCTTCCCCACACCAGGCATTATAAGTTCAAATATAGTCATAGTTACTGCCCCAGTCTGCTAAGATGTGTATGAGATGACCTGGCAAGAAGAGTCTACACAATTTGGATGGTTTGTACTGATAATATTCTTTAAGAGAAATTGAATATTGATGGTTACTTCTGAGCCACAAAGAAAGATGATAATAGGGCTCAATAAAGGCACAATTGCAGAGAGTTGGAAAAATAATTGTGAATTATGTAAAGGAACACCTGTCAACTGCAGAGGATTAGCAGAGTAGATAGTAGCAGAGTTGGAAAAAATGGTTTGCTAGACTCCAGTGATACTGGGGCTACAGGAGAGTCTGAAAGTTACAGATCTCTTTGAGACATTATTACACTATACAAGAAACAAATTTCCCTCACTTCTTTCTTTACATGTGAATTTTACACTAAACTGCTATCATTTGTGAGATCTTTCATTTGACTCTTTCATATAAACAAAATCAGGCATGACAGTCTCAGTTGTTAAAGCCAATCAATCTCCTTATATTCTGTTGGTCTTCCAACTCAGGTCTTCATAAATACAACCCCTGGTTGAACAATTTTATTTCCATGTCCAAATAAAAATAATACATAATATTTGTTAAGTGAAGCTTTATTTTTGATGTATGCCATCTCCAGTATTTACAACCTTACAGTACCTGAGAGTTTCATTCACTCAGTCAACAAATAAGCACTCAAGGATTTATGTTACCATTTTTAAAATGAGAAAATTGAAGTTCAAAAGATTAATGAATAGCCCAAGATCACACAGGTAATAATTGCCATAGCTGGGAATCAAAACAAGTGTTATTTGGCTCTAAAAACTCAATACTTTCTAAAACTGATTTCAGACAAGAGAATCAACTCAACTACCAAATATCAAGAACCAATAAATGCCAGTCACCAGTCTAGGCACTATTGATTTAGCAGGGAATAAAACAAACAAAAGGGATATATGTGCTTAAAGGTAGAGATAATCAACAATAAAAATATGTACTGACCAGAGTTCTAGTATGGCAGATATGGCACTTGACTTGAAGTGACTTATCTAGGTTTGATCCTAGGTACCCTCCCTGCCCCTTCCTTCTCCCCAGCCCTGGCCAGGAGTGAGCACTGACTGCAGAGCCTAGAGTAAGTCCTGCAAATTATGTGTGTGGCCCCGAAACAAACAAAAGTATTAATTGAGAGTCTTAAAAGCCAATATCCCCTGGTGTTAGCCCTGAAGATAATGCTCTACTAGGTCACTGGGGTTGTGTTATGCAATTTGTGTGTGTGTGTGTGTGTGTGTGTGTGTTTGTGATGCTGCTGAGTCAATTCAGGGCTTCACATAAGCAAAGAATGCACTGGACTAAATTCTCAGCCCCTTAAAGATTTTAGTAAATTTCTAGATAGTATCTTGTAATTTTTTAAATTTAATCAATTTAATTGGACTGGAGCGATAGCACAGCAGGTAGGGCATTTGCCTTGCATGCAGCCGACCTGGGTTCGATTCCTCTGTCTCTCTAAGAGAGTCTGGCAAGCTACTGAGAGTATCCTGCCCACACGGCAGAGCCTGGCAAGCTACCCATGGCATATTCTATATGCCAAAAACAGTAACAACAAGTCTCACAATGGAGATGTTACGAGTGCCTGCTCAAGCAAATCGATGAGCAATGAGATGACAGTGACGGTGACTGTTTATTATCAAACCACCATGAGATACAGTTACAAAGATGTTAATGGTTGTGTTTCAGTCATATGATGTTTCAATACACATTCTTCCACCACTGTACATTTCCCACCACCAATGTGATACCTAATCTTTTAACTCCATTGTTCTAGAGAATGCTGACTCCTTTATAATGAAATTACATTTATTTTGAGTATGTTGTTTAAGTCCTCACTCTTGACCACTTCCTACATGGTGGTTTTTATTTTCAGTTTTTAGTAAACACAGTAAAATCCCTTAAAATCGAAGATGTGATAGTTTGATGGTGGCATATAGTGATTAATGACAGGGATCCTGGAAAGCACACTTTTCTAAATATCCGGTTAGGATTAGAGAGAAATTATAAAGCATCAAAACCTGTTAGCAAGGAAAATTCTGATTTTAAAAATCATGGGTTTTTCTACAAAAGCTTCTTTACTGAAGTTATAGTTATGTTATACATTTACATTTACATTTTATAGGCATGGCACCTGAGAAGAAATAAAAAGAATCTCTTAAGATAGGTCATGAGTTGAGAGAAGGGACTGAATTTATTGTCTGGGACAGAAGTCACGTGAAGGAAGGAGAGAGAGGGTATGGGAAGCAGAACAGTCATTAGAGGCCACCAAATACTGCCACATGCTTAGATTTATTATGGGAAATTATTTTATTCCAAACCAGGAAAGAGAAAACAGACAATTTGAGCACACAGTTTGTCCCAAGAGAGGATAGCAACTGCCAAATTAATTTATTTGCTCAGGGAATAAGGGATTGCTGGTGAGTGCCTGGCTTTCAGGAGGGTCTGCTTTATTGGAAAAAGATCACTGCAAGGCTCAGAGTTGAAGACCTGGTCCTCTAGACATGACCTTGCCTATCCTTTAACATTGTTCTCTCAATGTCCTGTGTCTCCAGCCTCCCTGGAGTGATATATACTTAGTCTGTCCTAACAGTGATCTGTCCATTAAATATAATATTGGGATTTTCAAATTAGGCCAGCATGTGGATAGAATATTCTCAAGCCCAGATACTAAAAGAGAAGCTGCATTTCTCATTGTTTTCCTCTCCTTCAGTTAGGACTCTAGAGTATATGTTGAATAATAACTATGCAAGAAATTACCAGCATGAGTCAGCCTTATTACAGATGAATAGTTCATTGCTAATGTATTTAACTCAAGTTCTTGTTCTAATGAATTAACTGCACTTAAGTGGCCTGCAGCTGAGAACTTGTTTTGGGAAAATGGTTTGGAATCAAATCCCATCTGTAATCACCCTCTTAAAACATTTAATACTTCTGCAACATTTAAAACAAGGATTTGTTCCAATTCCATTGTCAGCATATCTTAAAGAAATGTAAACATTCTGTGATTTTTAGAAATAAATGGCAATTTGCAATGCATGCAGATGACCATAAGGGATAGTAAAAACAAATGCAAACGGCCTTTATAATTGGGATGTTTTTTCCCATTTGGGCTGTGGAAGGTCTGACTGTGCAACTTAATAATTTTTTCAGAAAAAAATTCCAACTGATGATTATATTTGCAAGGCACAAAATCATACTGTAGATCAGCTTTAAGTTGTGTGGAGTCAAACAACACATTATTTGATTTCTCTAAGGTGTATAGAAAAGAGATACACCTGTCTAAAGTGATTCTTGGGAGTTAATATCAGAAGTGCCATAAGCTCATCTAATGTGCTGTTCATCATGGAGTGATTTGAGCAACATTTGGGAGACGTGTCACTTCATGGAAGGAGAGACTATAAATAAACACTGCTTCAAGTGCTTTTCCAATGAGCTGACAATGTCAATGCTGTCTAGAAAGAGCCAAAGTCTAAAAACCTCAGGAAATTTCCTTTGGTCAATGATTGCAGATACTATTCTATTGAGTTATTCCAGTTTTAAGAGGGTTCAGCCAGGCTTCTATGCATTAGTGTAGAAGGTTTTCATGTCAATGACTCTGAAGTTTTAATTAAACATAGAAATATATATATGTATATAAACGTTATCCAAAATTGGTTATGACCTTAAAGAACATCATTCAAATTTAATTTTAATGTGTTAAAATGATATCTGGGAACAAGATGCACATACAGATGAAAACAAGAGAATTGTTTAATAATTGGTGGAAAATAATAGTTCCGGGAAAAGCATAGAGAATTGGGGGTTTTTCTTTTTCTGAAATAAATAGATGCTGAAAATTTCCTGAATATAATTCTTTTTATGACAAAATGCTACAAATGTAGATTGGGAAGCTATCTGTGATGGTACATAATATATATTCATATAGACAGCACAAGAAAATGCTTTCTAAGGTTTGCAAATTTTTCAAATGCATAATAGGCCACAGAAGGTGGTATGGATGCCTGTCCTCTGTTGTTTGAAAATTAACATTTTTAGAAGCAGAATTGGCAAGGGCTGGCTCACTTCTACAATTAACTTTTGGTCTTGTTTCATTTTTATTACAATTCACACAGCCCTTATTTGTGTTTTCTATGAGAGATGAATCAATTGTAATAATTTCTTTTCTAGTTCTGTTCATGTGGATTTTTTCTGTTGATATTTTATAAGTGAAATATTAGGTTCAAACATCTAAATTGTGTGAATAAAAATTCTTAATATTTACTTTTGCTCAGTTTTAATTCCTCAACACCATTTCTGAACACCAACCTCCTCTGTTTTCCGTACTACACATCGGTAACAGAAGAGTCTTTAGATTACAGGTCAACTAAACTTTCATTCTGACTGCTTGTTCCAGAGAGATAGATATACAGCTTGCAATGTTATTACTAACGAACTGAGCCTAGTCCATATAACTGAATTCTCTTCTAGCTAATTTCCCCACTTTTCACAGTATACATTGAACTCATGGCCGTATGTTTATGAGGTATGAGTTCTACTACTGAGCCACATTCCTTAATAAAATTATTTTTTTCCTGTTTTTTTTTTTTTGCGGGGGGTGGTGGAGGGTGAGGTCACACTGGTGGTGCTTCTTCCTGCCACTGTGCTAAGAAATTATTCCTGGCAGGCCCCCGAATCCATATGCAGTTCTGGGGATCAAGTCCAGGCTGACTATATACAAGGCAAATGCCCTTTGTGTTATCCCTTTAGCTCTATAAAATAATTCATTTTATTTTGGGTTTGGGGACAAAATCAGCACACTCAGGGCTTTGTGGTCATGAGGGCTGCCAAGGATTGAACCTGAGTCAACTGTGTGAAAGACAAACACCACACCTGCTGCTTTCTCTTTCTCTAATAAACTTATTAGAGTCCTCCCCTAATAAACTAATTTTTATCAGATAGTTATACAATGTGAATAGTCAACTAGTTTGTATAAGCTGAGTATACCATCTCTTAATAAAATAAAATGTGTTGAAATCACATTGTATAAAGCTTGAATGCATTTTTATAAGAAAATTACTGAATAAGTAGACCATGTTACAAAAGTACATAAATTATTATCAAATAATAAACAATGGTGAAAACTTCATATTGTCATTGTTGTAATTTTTACCTTTCCTCAGTGGTCACTAGAACCTTTTTTTTTTTTAGTACAGTAGAGACATTTTTTCCCATCTCAATTGGTAATCAATTCAATCTCTTTTTTCTCCCCATAAACAATGCATAACAGCAGCTAAAAATATATACCTAGAATGTAAAAAATATTCTATAGCTAAAGCTCAAGTATAATTCTATAAATAATGAATCAAAGACTCCCATTGTATCTCCCACACATTATTAAATTGTTGCACACTTTAAACTGTTCTGGGATGTGTTTAACAAATCTTTAACCATATCCCAAAGTATTACTCATAATTTAGTCTGAAACACTTAGAAATTTTCTAAAGTTTTGCATTCTGGCTCTAAACTAAACCTTTAGAACAGAACTGAAATGTTAAATGTGTTTTATGTAAGTAGAAGTGATGTGAATTCATACATTACTAAACGTTTTTATACCTCTTTCCATTTCACCATTAATGCCTTCTTCTTCCATGGCCATTAATTTTTGTTGTAGCCAACAGATAGTATATCATCTCCTGCTCACTTGCAATGGAGTTTATAGACACGATAGTTTAAAAGAAAAAAAAGAAGCTCTTACATAGACCTATTTAGTGTCCTGGGATGGCTGACTGTTACTGTTAATAACTTGCAGAGGCAGAACTCAATGTAAATTTGTACTGTCATTGCTTGCTGGCAATGCAAACTCCCGTACAGACTGGAGTGATAAATTATTGCAGGGAAGAAGGTAATGGTAGAAACTCATGAAATTAGGATTGTCAAGCAGCCCCTGGGCCAATTTTCTCCTTCCCTGTGTCTGTTCCTCTTTCTACCATCTTCTTTTCATTCTCAGTCTCAGCATCCTCAATAAGATTCATTTTTTTTCACCCCACTCCTGGTCCAGCTTCCTTTCCTGAGGTGTCAATTGCCAGTAGCTCCAGCCCCTTTCTGTGGACACACCTGCTCCTTTTGTTTCTATTTCATGCAAACAAGTTGACTGAAGAAGAGAGGGAGTAATGGGAATTATGACTGAGATTTGTCCCCGAGTTCTATATCCATCTATCGCACAGCTTGCTTCACATGCTCTAATCTACAGTCCTAATTTAGGAAGCATTTGTCTCTGTGAAAGAAAGTTTAACACACACACACACACAACATTCAAAACTTATTTTTACAGGAATTTGTATCAGGTTTGTGAAAACATATTGATCTTTTAACAGCTAGGTGGCATTATTTTATTGCATCGCATATTTTAGCTATGCTGCGACAGAATAATTTCTGTATGTTGACTTAGAGTTTCTATCTCTGAGGAATCCAAGCGTGACTAAGCCGAGTCCTGTGAGTGAGTTCAGGATGTCACAAAGCTACTAAATGTTAGTCAGGGCTGGAGTTCCACTCTACTCAATGGATATAGTGGTTGGCAGAATTAATTTCTTGATTGTAGGAATGAGGCCCTGAACTCTTAAATGTTGTCTTTTCCCTTTCTCCATCTCATTGAAATTTTGTCACATAGTCGTTATTTTCTAATTGGCTAACAAATAAGATTTCTCTGACTTACGTGATCTCTGACTATTTTTGGCAGGGGGAATGGGGGAGAAGGTGGATGATGGCACCATTTTTTTTTCAGGTTACCTTTTTTTTAAAATTAAAACACTGTGATTTACAAAGTTACTGATAGTTGAGTTTAAGGTTTATAATCTCTAACTTTTTGATCTTCCTTCATAAGCTCATGTAACAAGATCAGGTTCACTCAGCAAAATATTCCTTCTCAATTAACTTTAAATAAACTGATAAAAAATCCATAAATCTGTAAAATTTTCATCTATGCTTTAAATGATAACAGAATCACGGAGAGAATAGTCCAACACCTTTGTAAATTTTGTTGATAAGAAACAAAATTACAAGTTCGATGCATGGTCATGAGAGAGGGAATTCTACAAGAGTTTGGGTCTTCAGAGGAAATTTTAGAATTTTATCAATGTGAGTGAACAAGTTTAATAATCTTCTTATTTTTTCAAACTTCCTTTGGGAAAATTGTAAAAAATGTCATAGCAGTTATTTCTACCATTTACATCATCAAAAGTGACTTCAATGTCCACTTCTCTAATCACGTCAACATACAATATTCACATGTTTCATTAACCAAAAAATTTCTTGTATTATTGAGGTCACTTAATTTCCTATTCTATTTTATACCACTAACCAAAATCCAGTACTCTACCAAATCAATATAGTCAAACTTTTTTCCTTCTTCCTATCTTTAAACTTCTTTTGATTGTTTAAGGACCACATTGATGTTTCTCAGGGCTTACTCCTGGCTCTGTGCTCAGGGATCACTCCGGGCAGTGTTCATCGCCTCCGGTGGTTGCCAGCCCTGTGCAAGGAAATCACATATCTACTATAACATCTCTCTGCTCACTGGCTCCTTAATTCTCATCTTTGAAAAGGATTTTTTTAACCAAATGAGAATGCAATATTCCTTTATTTTTTATCTTTACCTAATTCTAGCTCATCCCTACAGCTGATTGTGTTTATATCCTTGCCTATTTTTTACTACATATAGACAACGACCCTAGGATGTTTTGTAAATTATTAACTGCTCTTGGATTATATTTTCCCTGAAACTGAAACTATTTATTTTTTTGTTTTTACCTAAATGACTTCTTTAAAGAAATTAACACCCTCAACTATTTTGAAATCTAGTGTTTACAACATAACTTCTTTTTATAATCCTTAATTTTCATTTCATCCAAACTTTGAAGCTTTTTAGTATGTAGGGAAAAAATCAAGTAAATGTCTTTAAAGCCTTTACAAATTTATAGTAGACAGGGTCCTAATTATCTTAAGATTTTTGACCTTTATTTGTCTTGCATTTCACTCCTCTCAAACACTCAGTGCCATTCGTATTCTAATCAGGCCTTTCACCCAGTTCCTGTATTCTTTAAGTGACTCTCATTTATTTGCAAAAGAAGTTGATGCCTCCAGAAAGGATCAGCTTGGTCTTTCAGTCAGCTATGAAATGTATCTTTACCTGCACTTATTGCTTGCCATCAGTCTTAAGATCATTGACCATCCTCTTTATCTTCAACAGAGTCAATCTTCTTCCCCTTTTTAATCCTTACTTTTTGATATAAATATTTTATCTTCCAATAGGAGCAGGGAACAGAGCACCCCATTTTTTATTATCATTACATTATTTATTAAGTGGATGGAAATAACCTCAACTATTCTCTCTGCATTTGCCAATTCCATAAGAGTATATCAAATAAACACATCACTATGTCTCTATTTAAGGATATCCAATAATTCTCCCTTACTTTTAAAACAGAAGTACACATGTGCAAATACAAATGCATATCTCCCCCTAATATTGTAGTATTATTTCTATTTCTGTAATACTTTTATATTCTACATCTACTGAATATGCTTTAGTTTTCTAGTTGGCAGTAATTGTTTAAAATGTAAGTTGACCTTTGTGAAAAAATAATTTGTTTTTTTACTCCATAATGTTAGATTGGACATAAAAATTTCTTTGACAATAAAACCGGGCAAAATTTACCACTGCTACTTCAAGCCAGGGATTTCAAGAATTACTGGTTATTTTAACCATTCACTTTCCCCACCTTTGATGTTAGATTTGCATGTTCTATTTCTTCCTTCAACTTGATCTCAAAGTAAGAGGATTTTGTAAATATCCCAGAAATGAATCTAATCATGCTGTCTCTCCTTCTTCCTCTGACTTTCTTTAACTCAGTATAATACTCTCCATGTCCAATATACATAAGCAAATTCAATGACT
The DNA here is from genome assembly GCF_027595985.1 of Sorex araneus. Classification (NCBI taxonomy): domain Eukaryota; kingdom Metazoa; phylum Chordata; class Mammalia; order Eulipotyphla; family Soricidae; genus Sorex; species Sorex araneus. The sequence continues at coordinate 341,308,119 of NC_073302.1, read as the reverse complement.
TCATTTTTCCTAATGGTTGTACAGTATTCCATTATGTAACTGTACCATAGTATAGTTTCTTTATTCACTCACTTATTGTCTGGCACTTGGGTTGTTCCCAGATTCTTGCTATTGTGAATGGTGCTGCAATGAACATAGAAGTACAGAAAAGTTCTGCACTGTGCTGTTTGACCTCTGGGTATATCCCCGAGTGTGGTATGATCACTCTGGACAAAAACTGCATGCTGAACAGTGGTAAATAATATGCCTAATGCCCTTTCAGTTACATTATTTCAAACTACAGTGCCCAAAAAAGGGAAAGAGAGAGAGAGACAGAGACAGAAAGAGAGACAGAGACAGGGAGAAGAAAAGTGCCTGCCATAGAGACAGGGGCAGGGCTGGGGCAGGAAGGAACTGGGGACACTGGTGGTAGGAAATGTACATTGGTGAAGGGATGGGTGTTGGAGCATTGCATGACACACTCAATCATGAACAACTTTGTTACTATGCATCTTATAGTGATTCAAGTAAACATTTTAAAAAATTAAAAAGAATAAGAGGATGTGTAAGAACATCACCATCAATTAATAATAAAAATAAATATGAGTAAGAGATATATCTATTGTTGAATCTATTGAATTCTGGGGATTGTTTTTAATTTTATCATGATTTACATAAATTTATCTTACATAAAAATTGACAACTGTACAAAATAAAGAACTAAAAACTGTGTAGCATTCGTTTGTGGGCCACATAGCCAGGTTGCTGAAATTGAGGAAATGTGTTCAGGATTAGGTACATTTGTTATTTCTGTCTTTAAAGTAAGTAAAATGTAACCAGAATGTGATATTATAAAGCCTATTGATCAATTTTATTGTAATAAATTTTAATAGTATGGAATATACACTTGATTTCTGCCTGTCGTGGTTTGGATCTCACTCCTATGGTGGTGTTGGCCACCTTCCTTCACCATTGTAATGTTCTTTTCTCTGTCCTAGCCCCCTTTTCAACCCTTTGCATGCTTCCCGCTGAAGACCAATTCTCGTGTTACTTGCTGCTGTTGTATTTGGGCAATTGTCATGCCCCTACTATCTTTCTTTATATCTTGTATATGAGGGATAACATTTTGTGTTGGCCTCTTTCTCTCTGACTACACTTCACTCAACATGATCATCTTCAGATCTATCCATCTAGCACCATATTGCATGATTTTATCTTGTTTTCTTTTTTAATGACTGAACAATAATCAATTGTGTATATGTACCATAATTTCTTTATCCAGTCATCTATTGTTGGGCACTTGTGTTGTATTCAGATTTTGGCTATAGTAGATAGTGCTGCAATAAGCATAGGAGTGTAATTTCTTTTCTCCATTTCTTACTCACTCCACTTAACATAATATTGTCCATTTCCATTCAAGTTGTATAGAATCACAAGATTTTATTGTTCCTTGTATCTGCATAGTATTCCACTGCATGTATATACCATACCTTCATTATCCACTCATCTGTCATTGAACACCTAGGTTGATTCCATATTCTAGATGTTGTGCTAAGTACAGGATCTTATAATGGTGTGTATATGTCACTTTTAATGAATGGTTTATATATACCAAGGGGCTATATACCAAGAAGTGGAATTTCCTCTCCTCATTTATGATAAGGTTTTTAGAATCTTATTTTTAATATTTTTGAGTTCCTTATACATTTTGGATATTAACCACTTATCTGATATGCTGAATGCAATTATTGTCTGCCATTAAGTGGCTGTAGTTTTATTTAGTTTTATCCTGTGTTTCCTTTGCCATGAAAAAACTGTTTAATTTTATGTAGTCCTATTTGTTTATTTTTTTCTATTGCCTTTTCCAATGGAATCATATGATTTAAATAAACCCTTGAAGTCCAAATATTGGAGCATTTTATTTATGTTTTTCTCAATATATTTTATGGATTTTAATTTGATATCAAAGTCTTTGATTTACTTTGAATTGACTTTTGTGGAAGATATGGGATATGGATTCAGTTTCATTTATTTACATATGGCTATCTTATTTTGTCAACACTACTTGTGGAAGTGGTTATTTTTTTTTCACTTCATGTACAGAGTGCTCTTGTGAAAATTAGTTGACCATTAATCTGGGGATTTGTCTTTGGTTGCTCAACCATAACCCACCAGTCAGAGATTTCAATACTATGCTGTTTTAATCATTATAGTTTTATGGTATATTTCAAGTTAGACAATAAAATTTCTTATTTCTCATTGTGGCTTTGGCTACTTATGGTGTTTTATAATCATATACAAACTATATTGACTGTTCTAAGTACTTGAAAAATGTCATAAATTAGGATGAGGATTGAGTTGAATCTATAAAATACTTTAGGTAGGTTGGTCACTTTTACTATGTTTATTTTTCCAATCCATGAAAGATAAACTACTTTTCCATTTCCTAAAATCATCTTCTATCTTTTTCTTAAGTGACATAGTTTTCAAGGATACAGATCTCATATATTTTGTTAGGTTGATCCCTAGGTACTAGATGTTTTGAACATTATTTTGAATAATATAGACTCTTTAATATCTTTCTCTTGCATATATAAATTTGATAGATATGTTAACATTGTAACCAGCTTTTTTATGTCTTGGTTTATTATTTGTAGGAGCTTTTGAGTAGAGTCTTTCAGGTCTTCTATTCACATTATATCATCTACTGATAATTTGACTTTCTCCCCCAATTTAAACCCTTTTGTTTTATTTTTCTTGCCTGATTTTTATTGCTAGGACTCCTAATATTGTATTGAATAAAAGTGAGACACTAAACATTCTTGCTTTCCGGTATTAGAGTTTTCCCATCTTCTTTCCTGATTAATCTCTACCTCCATAGAATTATGTTCTGAGAGCATGCTTCATATGCTTCCTATATTTGTAAATTTATGTATGCTGTGTTTCTTTAGTTCTATGAGCAGAACCTTTATAACCTATGCTGACCCTTCCATTGGTGTACGTTTGTGGATAAATTAGAACTTAAAAAAATTTTTTTTTTGGAAACAGCTGGCACACTACTCAGGACTTACTCCTGGCTCTGCATTCAAGAATCACTGCTGGTGAGCTCAGGGGAACATATGGTGTGCTGGGGATCTAACCCAGATTGGCCACATACAAGGCAAATACCCTGTCCATGGTACTATTGCTCTGGCCCAAGTTAGAACTTCTGATGTAAATCAGAAGATTCCTTGATAAGTAGTGTTGTCCCAGTGTTAAATTATTTTCTTTATATTGAATGGTGTAAGTATGGCTGTCTCAGCATTTCTTGTGCTACCATTGTCTCATGATTGTTTTCTGTCTTTCAACTGTGAATCTGTATTTATCTTGTGTGTTTCCCATAAGCAGCAGATAAATGGAATTTGTTTCTTGATCCTCCAGCTACTGTATGTCTTTTGATGGGGGAATTTAGTCTATTGACCTCCAGAGAGATTATTGATATAAATGGCTGTATTGCTATTTTTCTGTGTAGGGTTTAGTTGTTTTTTTGACTTCATATAGGCAGTGTTTCCAAAATCTTGCAGGATTGGTTTAGTTATAGTAATTGTCACCAGTTCTTTTCTGTCTGAGATTTTTTAATCTCTTCCTCAATTTTAAATGACAGCTTTGCCGGATAGTGGATTTTAGGTTGAAAGTAATATTTTTTTAAATTCAGTACTTTGATATGTCATTATATTCTTTTCTTGCTTATATATTTTTGTATGGGAGATTCGTTTTGTGATTCTTATGATATTTCCATTATACTTGAGGTTTTTCTTTTCTCTGGATGCATTAGGTAAACTATATCTATGATACACCCCCCCCATTTTGATTATAATGTATTTTGCTTCTCTGTTTGAGTCTGTTTTGTATTTTTTGGACTTCTTCGATCTGTGCAGAAACTTTTCTCCAGAAACTCAAGAAGTTCTGAGTAATTATTTCCTTCACCATTTTCTCCCCTTGACATTTTTCTTTCCTCTGGTATTCCTGTAATTTTGAGATTTTTACCTCTTGCTGTTATTTTTTAAGTAACTTGAATTCTTTAACATTATCTTACTTCTCTTTCCTTTGGAAATTTCAGTTTTTCTGTGGCTTGTAATTTGCCTTCAAGTTCACTGATATTGCCCTCTACATTCAGAATTCTGTTACTATGGCTTCTTATTGTATTTGTTAGCTCATTCATTAAATTTGTATGGATTCTTTCATATTCTGAATCAATTCTTCCTTGAGTTGATTGAATTCCTTTTACAGTTATTGTTTAATTTCCATTGCCATTGCATAGTCTTATTTGGAGTCTCCTTAACAAAGATCAAGAATTTTCATGAACTCTAGAACTTGCCTGACTTCTACCAAGTCTGCCATTGCAGCTGAAGTCTCTTGTTTCCCCATTGTTCCTTGATTTTTGTGGGTACCGAGAGTGGAACTTTAGATTACTCTTATCTAATTATTAAGATGATTCATTATTTTATAATTAGTGGCCTGATGCTTATGACTCTGCCATTCTATTTCCAGTACATGGTATACAAAGTAGAATGAGTGAGACAAACAGGTGTGGCTCGAGTTTCTCCTATTTAACTAATGGATTTTGTGAGGGTAATCCTGCACTGTATTAAAACCTCTAGTTTTGTAGCAGCCCTTTGATTCTGGGGAGTGGGGGCACTACATGAGTTTGGCTTTCAGGTGTTGGTGTGGCCTCTGGGGCTGGGAGAGTCTTCCTCTGGGTCAGATGGAAAGGAAGAGGCAGGCCCCAGTTCCATTCATGCAGCTGATTGAGAAGATTTAAATAGCCTCAGCTTGGGCTGGGCTGGGCAGCAGGAGAAAGCAGGTGCAAAGAGAAACCTCAAGCTGCAGTTGTGAGAGATCTCCCCAGGGTAGGGTGACACAGGAAAGACCGTTCCCAGGTCCCATCAGCACACTTGATTGGGAGGATTTAGAACTGACCTCAGCTGCTGAGTCCCTATGTCTCAGTGGTAGCTGCATAGGTGCAAAGAGGGCGCCAAAGTCTGCAGCTAGAGAAGGTCTCCCCAGTGATAGCACACTTCTATAAAAAGTTTTAAAATGATGGGGAACATGCACACCAAAGATAATAGAGGAATAATAAAATTCTGGACTTTCATATAACTCTTAAATAATAAAGTATATCTATATGTATGAATATAAACTGATATATTGTTGGGCAGTGGCCACACCTGGAGCTGCTTGGGGATTCCTTCTGGCTCCACACTCAGGAATCACTTCTGGTGATGCTTGGAGGAGCATATGGGATGGCGATGACCAAACCCGTGTCAGCTGGCACGCAAGGCAAATGCCCTAGCTGCAGAATTATCGCTCCAACCCCAACATAAACTGATATTAAGAGTACATTTTTGTGAGCCATTTTTGCAAATTATACTAATATATATATACCTATAAATGTCTATAGAATTTGAAAGAAATCTGGAGCATATATACAAAATTATTTTAGGTAGCATATAGTGGAACGCCTTCAAAAGCGTCGAAGAAGTTAAGAGGATAAAGAACCTCTGGCTCCGGGCACATCTTTTCAAGTTCACCATTCTTCCTGCACTAACATACGCCTTGCCTCAGAGACCTGAGCCCTACGAAAACAGGATAAGAATGCTATTCGGGTCACCCAAAAGGACTTGAAAGAGCTATACTTGGAGCATCACGTTTCACTCAAGTCAAAGAAGAAATCTGACCTCCATCGATGATCAAGAATCAGGGATGGTGTCTCCTTTGCCAAGATCAGAAAAATTTGCCTTTGTCAAAAATCAGATGAGCCAGACATATAAAGCGGTTTGGAGACGACCGCTGGACTAGAGCTATTACTGACTAGATTCCACGGGACGTCAAAAGAACATCTGGCTGCCCACCTATGAGATAGTCAGACTTCTTCGACAAAACCCTGAATGAACGGTTTGAGGCTCTTCATGTTCCTGGATTGAGCAGATGCCATTGGGCTACACTAGCACGCGATAGGGACAAATGGAGACATTACTGGTGCCACTCGAGCAAATCAATGAGCAACAGGATGACAAGTGACAAGTGACAAGCATATATGCAATGATTTTGTATATTTTTGGTGACATATATACAATGATTATTTGGGTCATTGAGTTAAGGAATACATAAGACTTTATATTTCCAATATTCAAATAGTTTTATACATAGTCTTAATCAATAAACAACAATAAAAAGGAGAAATAATTCTTGAAAATCTTTTAACATCTATTATGTAAACATCCGTTCTAACATCTCAGAAGGCAGATAATGTAATTAATGAATTTATGGCTTTAGGCAAATAAAGAAGAAAAATGAATGTTTGAAACATGGTTGCAATTGATTTTATTTTACAAAACGCTATAGGGAAAAAGATGAACTCAGAAAACCACCAGTTGATTTGCAGAGAATTCAAAGCAACACAGAAATTCTAGAATGATGCAGGAACTTTGAACCATTTTACACCTGTGGGTTGGGCCTAGTCCATGGAGTGATGGTTGAAAACCAAACCAAAGCCAGTTAGAAACTCCTAATAGTGCGACCCAAATTCAGGAAGCTTCCAACAGACTCTGTTAAAATTTCTGATGATATGTGACGTATGTAACATGAATTTATCTTCATGGTCATGAAATTCATAATGATTTCTGAGCTTATCTTGACTCCCAAAGATATTACAAATAGGAAGCAGGCATAGAATGCTTTTGAGACCCTAAAGAGAGTATATTACCAACATCATCTTCAGTTGCAGACAATTAATATTTTTTCTTAGGCATCTCTGATTTCCAATACTCTTAATAACAAAGTTTGAAAGGCACAATGTCCCAACCCCATACCTTCCAGAGTATAAGCATCTCTTCACCAGTATCTTCAGGTCCCTCTCACCATGCCTCCCCCTTTATTGACAAGGCCAGTTCTTTCAGTACCTTTTAGTATCTTCCTTTTCCACCAATCAGATATGGGGAAACATTGTTTATATTTTGTTTACAGGCCATTAAATGAAGGGATAGTCACCTATACATTCTATACAGAGACTATCATAGATCTTATATTTTGAGTTCCAGTGAGATTTTTTTTTTTTCTGATGGCAAGAGGGAGAATAAGTGAATTTAGTGCACAGAAGGATAAAAAAAAATCAAGAAACCCTAATTTATTTTATTGGAGTCTTTGCAATACCTCCACATGATAATTATAGACGTTTTATTTCAGTGAGTTTAGTTGAGTTATGGATTAGATGAGACTTTATTTTTGACAGTTTTTTTTAAATCAGTAAAATATGAGAAAAATGCACTTTGTAAATGTTCCAAGTTACTGTAAAAGTCATTGTATACTTTGGCAATTTAGCCCTTCTTTCTGTACTCCAAGGGAAGTAAGTTTTAGGTAGAATGTTTTCCAGTTATAAAGATTAGGAGAGATGTAGTTAAAAGCAATGGATTGTAACGTGAACAAAACAAACAACCCTATGTGAAGATTTTTGAACTTGTAATAGAATAACATAATGAAACTGGGTTTACATACCTGTAAAGTAGATTTACATACAATAAAAGTTGATTTACATAGCTGTCTTATTTGTTTTTATGGAACTTCATTCCTATAATTCTTTATGCCCTATATTTTATATGTATCATTTACAGGTTTAGATTTTGGGGGAGTCCATAAAGACTGGGATAGGGCAGCGGTTTTGGTCTGTCTTTGAGTCAGTATTAGTCCGCAAGTAAAATCATATTGTGAATAATTGTGATAGAATACAATGTCTGTGATGGTTTCATGATGTGCTAACTTGGGTAGGCTGAACCTTATATCTAGTATTGCTTTCTCATATGTTTTCTGTTAGGATGAGAAAAAAGGGAGACTTTGTACATGTAATTGTACCAACTTTCCATGAATCCTTCCTCGGTGCGCAGGTGTGTGTGTGTGTGTGTGTGTGTGTCTCCAATTTTGGCAAGATGGCTTCATCATTACAGGCAAAGGAATAAATGAATATGCAACCTAGTCTTTTTCTGGGGTTCTAACTTTTCATGTGTAATGTTCAAACCTACTTATGATCTCCGCTTCTTGTATGTTCTACAGGCTTCAGTTAACATCAGATATAAAAAACAAAATTTTTGTTTCTTATTCATACTTAACTGTTTAACTGACTTCCAAAATTTTGTTAGTGAATTTATACATCATATAGATAACAAGACATGTCTTCTGGTTCTGTTTTCCTGGTTGAAATCTGACTGATACCTGGGACATAGCCTATCTGTAAGCTTTGTTCCTGGCTGTTTAGAAGACATTCGAGGGGCTCAGGGAAAGTTCAATAGGTAAAGCCCTTGCACACTTTTGTCCCTGGTTCCATCACCACCACTGTGTATGATCCTTCTGTTCCCACCAGGAGTAATCCTTGAGAGCAGAGTCACTAGTAAAACCTGAGCACAGCAGGCAGAAGCCTCAAAAACAAACAAACAAACAAAAGCAAATTAATTTCATGGTCTTCAAATTTTAATTATTTTTCAAAACTTATGCATCTCAGAGAATGGTACTGCCATCCATCTTACCACCAACTTAAAGATGAGATGCGTTCCATGACTCTCTGCTTTTCCTCTATCCTCCATGTGCAACCTTCACCAAATCTGGCCAACTCTCCCTCTTGCAGGTCCCCAATAGCCATCATTTTCTATCTCCACTACAAGCAACTTGGTCTAAGCTAATTTTTGAGTGCTCCATATTAGAGATGCCTAATTCTTCAACATAAACATTTTGTACTTAGCTTCCAACCAAGTGTCATATGATGATGGGCTCTACATACAGTTATGACAACTTGACTCTTTGCTTGAAACGCTATAATATTTTTTCATTGGTCTTAAAAGAATGATGCAAATTATTAATTGATCTAACAAAGCTATTTGCAGTCTACTTCCCATTAAAATTCCCAATTTCAGCTTCCCTTTTCAATTTTGAATACTTCAGATTTTCAGCCAACCCACCCAGGGCTACTTTTACATGCTATTTCTTTTATATATTATGCAAAATCTAAGCCTATCTACCTTCACAACCAAGTTTGCTTTAAAAGAAAAAAGCACAGTAGCACTGTAACACTGTCGTCCCGTTCATCCATTTGCTCGAGTGGGCACCAGTACCGTCTCCATTGTGAGGCTTGTTGTTACTCTTTTTGGCATACATATCGAATATGCCATGGGTAGAAACAACGAAGTTATTGATTTAGATACAGATTTATACCTAAATATCTTAGAATTTAGCCAATGTCTATTATGCTACTCTCATATCCAAACTTTTTCAAGAGATTTTAATAAATTAGGTTAGAAAACTCTAGTAAGATAAACCAATAATGAAAAATGTAATTGATGATTTGTGTTTTGCAAATTTCTATAAGCTCCTTAAGGACAAGAACTTTCGTGTTTTAAAATAATCTAGTGTATTCTTTTGCACTTAAAGATGTTGAATAAATGCCTGGGAACACTCATTTTATATCTGTCTTCATTTATTTGCTTACTTGTTTGTTTCCATAAGTAGAAGTCAAGCTACTTGAAGAAAGGAAGCTTATTCTGTTAACAGATGCAGAAATTTTTTGAGCAGTGTCTGACTTTTAGATATTTGTTAAATGAACAAATAACATCAAAAATTATCTGGCATGTAATAGGTAGTCAATAAATTTATTGCATACATTTGATCAGGCTCTAAGTGAGGAAGAATTCAATTAATTTCTTTTTAAATAAGCTTCTATTGATATTTATAGAGAAGTAGTTTTCACTCACAAATATATTTAGGGCTTGAGACACAGTTATCAGAAAAGTTTTGTAGGCATTGTTATTCCTTTCTGATTGTTTAAAAATCTAATACAGCATAAAAAGTGTTTCACTGAATGACAGAGAATTATACAAAACACATGGGGTGTCTTAGAAGGTAGGTTTAGGCATTCAGTAATATAATTACATTGTTTTGAAGTTTCATTACTTTTTCATCTGAGTGAATATGAAACCTAGAATATTAATAAAATGAAGATTGGCAGTTGATGACCTTAAAGAGACTGCTCCAAGTTGCTGATAAAACATAGACTGTGTTACTTCCAAATATCAGTCATTTGTAGATGTTTTATCTGTAATCAGGATTTGCAAGTGATAGCGAATGAACCATTCTCGGTCATTGTTATTCAAGTCCATCACCTACCATTGTCTACGATCTTAAAATGGGCTGTCTCATCTATCAAACCTCCCCTTCCCCTCCTCAAAAACTATCTGGAGGATCAACAAAGCATGCAAAATCAGCACTTTACTCAATCCTTGAGAGGTCCTGCTTCTGACATGATGAGAGTATTTTTGTTTCCTTGGTACTCCCCATGACAATTTATAGACCATTCTGTATTTGACTTTTGCAAATACCTTTCCCTCAATATAATGAGGCCTCCTGGGGTTGAAAGGTGGGAAGGGATTTGAGTGCCATTTCCTGTTCTGATTCCTTAGATCCTGACTGTCTTGTGGAAGATTTAATACCAACTACATTCCATTGATGCAGATGACAATATAATATCCTCTAATTGCATCTGTTATGTCTCTGTACGGGAAAGAAAAATATTCTTTATAGCAAGAACTACAAAATGATACGCATTATGACTGAATATGCATTCAGATGTAAAAACCTATGTATTAAAATAGGTTTTTCTGTTTGTAAGGGAAAAAGACATCAGAAATTGTTTTTAATTTTATTTGATATTTCATATACTATGGGAATAAAGGAATTGAATTGGTAATTTTACAGGTGTTTTGAAATAAATGGTTCATGGATATTTGACAAGAATACCAGAGATGGTAATACAAAAATGTTCCTTCAAATAAACAATAAATTCATATCATAACATTTTTGGTGATATTAAGGGGAAATTAATTGATTAAATTGGACTCTTTCATTTTTTTTAGATTGAATCACTGTAAGATATACAGCACATCGTTTTTCGTGACTGGGTTTCAGTCATATAATGTTCCAACACCTGTCCTTTCACTAGTGTACATTTTCAACCGCCAATTTCCCCAATTATCCTTCTGCCACCCACCCCTACCTCATCTGTGTCTATGACAAGTACTTCTTTCTCTCTCTCTCTCTCTCTCTCTCTCTTTCTTTCTCTCCTTTTTGACTTTATCAAAATTCAATGGTTTGCAATACAGATACTGAAAATTATCATGCATATCCCTTGACCTGATTTCATCATTCAGTTTTTGTTCAGAATGAAAAATAAAGTCATGAATTTCGCTTACAAATGGATGGACATGGAAAGTATAATGCTGAGTGAAATGAGTCAGAAGGAGAAGGTCAGACACAGAATGACTGCACTCCTTTGTGTGATATATATGAAAAAACACATAGTAGGAGACTAATATCCAGTTACAGAAAAAAACAGGTCCAGGAGAACTGGTCCATGGTTGGGAGCTTGCCACAAGTGTGTGTGGGATGGAGGGCAGTTAGGATAGAGAAGGGACCATTATGAAAACAATACTTGAAAATATCACAATTTTGCTTTTTTCAGCCAAACACCTGTTTTATTTTTTATTACTCCCATCTATATGGAGTTGAACACTGTTCTGTTGAATCCGTGTCATATTTAGTTGAGTGAATTTTGCCATGCTTGAAACAACTAGGATTCAGACCTCTCTCAACCTGACCGTTTGAGCTATGACGGTAGGAGCTGCATCGTTTCACATAGAACTATTGGGACAGACCTCAATGAGGTGACTACAGAGAAGAGGCAGAAGGAAGGGGGAAATGTTGACAACATGGAGGAGAAAATGAGTTGGTAGAGGGAGTGGTAAGAGTACACGTAGTAAAGATGTCAGAACAAGTGTCATGTTCAAACTTCAGTAAGAAGGCCATTGTGATAGAAATTGAGGAGAAAATGTAGTCAGACAGGTAGAAGGGGCTAGATCATTTGTGACTTTGGGGGCTACAGTCATTCTTGTGAATTTTGGTCTTTGGAAATAGGAAGTTTGTTATACGATTTGAGCAGAGAAGATGATGAAATCTGACATGCATTCAGAGAATTATTCTGATTGATTATAACAGATTGAGATAATTAGAAGTGGGAGCAAACAGATCAATAAAGAAGCAATTAAAATAATCCAAGCAAAAGATGCTAGAATTTGACTACAGCAGTGATGATAAGAACCAGACAGGGACTAGAGAGACATATTGCCAACCCTAGTTCAATGCCTGATACTCATATGATATCCATCAACATCAGGAGTAGCTCAGGTGCTCCTCCAAGCATGACTTGAGTCCCCTCCCTGACAAAAACAAAGAAATAGTAATATTTTGGATTGTTGGTTAATGTTTTTTTGGTTTGGGGCTACAGTTGACTATGCTCAGAGCTTAATCCTGGCTCTCTCCACAGAGATCACTCGTGGCAAGGCTCAGGGGACTATATGGGGTGTGGAGATCAAATCTGGGTCAGCCACATGCAAGGCATATGGCCTACACACTGTGATACTGACCCAGCTTCTAATAATATTTGGGATATGTGTCATAAGGGTTTAGTTGGCAAAATGTGCTAAAAATAATATATATAGAATATAAGGAGATGTTAGACTATATCTAAATACCTGGTCTTTCTTAAAAACAACCTTGCTGCTTGACACAGGGAACACCAAGGCACTCACTTTACCAAGGAAGATGGCAGAGGCCATTCACTTTGTATTGTAAGTATTTTCAGAGTCTTCTTCTGCACAATACCTCCGAAGTGATGGAGTCTTCTCTTCAGAACTTTAGTTAGCCTGTAGCAGCCAAAAGCCAAGAGACAACATTATTGCACTATTCAATGTGTCTTATAAAATGCAAATGTCTATCAGTGTTATAGCATAAAGTTCACTGTGTTTCAACTGCTTCTCTATGGACTATGAAAAAGCAAAAAAAAAATAGCAAAGAAACTGAACTTTATACTTTGATACAGTTTGTGTATATTGGGCAGAGCCTGGCAAGCTCCCCATGGCATATTTGATATGCCAAAAACAGTAACAATGATGGGTCTCATTACCCTGACTCTGAAATAGCCTCCACTGCAGCAACGTTTGGCAGGATGAGTAAAGAGAGGCTGCTAAAATCTCAGGGCTAGGACAAATGGAGACGTTTCTAGCACCTGCTCAAGCAAATCGATGAACAATGGGATGACAGTGATACAGTGATACAGTGATATTGGGGAGCAGGTAGACGATACCTGGTAATGGTGTTCAGGGAGTGTTCCTGACCTACTGCTCAGGGAACTCTTGCAAAAGTACTTGGGGGCACTCTGTGATGTTGGCGATCAAAGTCGGACCTTCTGCACGCTAGACATGTGCTCAGCCTATGAAGCACTCTTTCTCTCTTTCTCTCTCTCTCTTTCTTTCTCTCTCTCTGGCCCTATGCTTTGATAACTTTAATGATATACCTCTTACTAGGAACTTACAAAGTGTTATATATACATATATATAAAGTTATTTATATATTAATTAAAAACTGAGTGTTTTCTCTTTATAATGATTATATGCATTGACTATTGAAGGGACTGTCTGTAGTTTTTGTTGGAAATACTCAATTTGGTTAGGGCGTATAAGGAAACTGCTGCTAACAAACCTCTAAATCCAAGTAGTTTAACAAATAAAAAGTTTCTTACTCATCGTCATCAGTATCAAGCCACATATTCCATGGTGATCCCAATCGACCGTATAATATATCCTGAGTATAGTATAGTAGGACTGGAGCGATAGCACAGTGGGTAGGGCGTTTGGCTTATAAGCAGCTGACCCGGGTTCGATTCCTTCATCCCTCTTAGAGAGTCTGGCAAGCTACTGAGAGTATCCCGCCCACACAGAAGAGCCTTGCAAGCTAATCATGGCATATTCGATATGCCAAAAACAGTAACAACAAGTCTCACAATGGAGACATTACTGGTGCCCGCTTGAGCATATCAATGAACAATGGGACGACAGTGTTATGGTGTGATTTGTATGATTATATCTTATAATATACACATGATGAAATCTCCTAATGATACTTCAACCAAATCCTTATAGTTAAGTGATCTGTGTGTGTTCACAATCAGAGAGAGACATTCACCGTGGCCAGAGACCCAAAAACTTTCCATTGTTTGCCTGTACCTTTCTCCCCAAGGGCTTTTCATCTGTCTTGTTCATTAATCAGGTAGGTCCAGAAAAACTTATTTATATGGATTAGGCATGAGAAACAGGATTTCTACTTTATTTCACTGGACAGCACTTGATAGTATGGCCACTTTTAAAAGTAAAGGAAACTGGAATTGCAGTCCAGCTGTGCCCAGGAGGAAAAAGAGACCAATTTTGATGAGAACATAACAATCTCTGCCAAAGTCAATAACAGATCATAGGGCATGCCATGTTTAGGTGTTATTTTACATAGGATAATGTCATTTTACTAATAGTCACCTCAATTTTAGATTTAGTTTGCTCAAATCCTTAGCATAAGGAGCTTCCTAAGAGAGAGAACATATTCATAAATCCCATTTATTTCACCATCTACTAAGTCATTCCAAAAGTCACAGCTTCTCTCAAGAGAATTTAACAAACAACCAGATAACAGACAAGCAAAATGGACTTTGACTGTATCTGGGAGTCTGAGTTCTAACACGGACATCTTAATGTCATCAACGTGTCATTATGCTATTAAGTTTTGTGATAATAATTGAACATAAATTCTAGAAAGGTACTTTGCTCAGTTCTGTGACTTATTGATAGGAGATGAAAGGGACAAAAATCTTTTTTGACATTTCAACCCTAATATCAATTTGCTGCCGGAAATATACCAAGATTCCACCCCCCGCTCCCACGAGCCCATAGAGAAGCACTCACGGGCTTCCAACCTGGTCTGGGTCTCTTTGTTCCTTGCTCTCCTGCCCTGCGCTCTGCCCCTAAACTGGGATGCTCCATCCTGTAGTCTCCTTTATTGATCAGTGATGGTTTGGGTCCTGTGCAAGTTGTGTGTAATTCTAGCCAAGGCTTTTTCTAAGCAAAACATTCCTTCCTTTGTGATTCAGCAAACTTTATTTTCTTTTAACTGGCTTTAAATGAGCCCGGGGAATCAAGGAATGAAAGGGAACTATGCAAAAGAGAAGTAGGATAGCAAACTAGAGAAGTGGGTAAATTACATATAAAGTATTTTCAGAGCCGAGCAAGAATATAGCGGCCAGGGCTCTTGCCTTGCACACGGCTGACCAGGGTTTCATCCATGCCATCCGAGGATAATTCCTGTGTGTAGAACTAGGAGCAACCCCTGAGCATTGCCAGGTGAGACCACCAAAAGCCAAAATTAATAAATCAAGTATTTTCAGGGTGAATCATCTTTTCTTATCCCAGGTGAAGATCATTTCTATGTTCTCTGGCTTTGCGCTTTCCAGCAACTGAAGATGTAAGGAATCTGGATACCCCAACCTGACTGTCGCTCCAGGAATTCTAAAGTTTTGATGGGGTGACAAGTTGGGGTTGCATTTTTACTGAATGGTGACTTTGGAGTCCAGAAATATCTCTGCAGTTTGTTGATCATTTCTGAGATTTGAGTCTCTGGATCACGGTCAGCTAATAAGTTTATTGGGTGCCAGAGGCAGTTCATGAGCATTACTCAGCGTTACCTTTGATCATAGAAATGACAGGAACGAGTAAGGAAAGAAACTTAGGTGGGGGAATGAGAAAATATGGTTGGGATGCAACAGGGATAGGGGCCACATGCAGCGATGGTGTAGAGGTAAGTATGTACATACCTAACACAGAGCCAACAGTATGGTAAGCAAGAAATCCAACGACAGCAATCAAACTTTAAAATGTGCCTGTCAAGGAGGCAGAAAGAGGGGTGGGAGGGAGCCTGGGGACATTGGTGGAGGTAAATTGACACTGGTGGTGGCATTGGTATTGGAACATTGTAAGCCTGAAACTCAACAATGACTAATTTATATAAACCATAGTTTATAGCTAAAGAAATATGTGTGTATATGTGTGTATATATATATGTATATATATACGTAGAAAGAGAGAGGGAGGGAGGGAGGGAGGGAGGGAGGGAGGGAGGGAGGGAGGGAGGGAGGGAGGGAGGGAGGGAGGGAGGGAGAGAGATTTGGCAGCTGGGGTGGATGAGTAGTATATATGTTTATATATATGCATGTGTATATATACATATACATATAGATACATATAGATTATAGTTAAGCTCTTCTCCTGCCTCTGCTTCCCTTTGTAGTTTGTTCTCTCTCTATATATATGTATCTATATCACTTTATCACTGTATCACAATCATCCCAATGCTCGTCGGTTTGCTCAAGTGGGCACCAGTAACATCTCCATTGTGAGACTTGTTACTGTTTTTGGCATATCGAATACACCGTGGGTAGCTTGCCAGGCTGTTGTGTGAACAGGATACTCTTTGTAGCTTGCCAGGCTCTCTGAGAGGGACGGAGGAACTGAACCCGGGTTGGCCTCGTGCAAGGCAAACACCCTACCCGCTGTGCTATCTCTCCAGCCCATGTATCTATACATAGATACACATAGATACATATGTTTATCTATCTGTGTATGCATCTATCTATGTATATATCTTAAACTATCTCTAGCCCACGGGAAAGGGAATAGGGGGCAGGAGAAGAGCTTATCTTTAAGCTTCGAGATCTGAAGATTGCTTTTTCCATCTGTTTGTGTCCAGAAATCTATTTCTCCCAATTTGAGGTCAGAGAAGAAAAGATAGTTGATCCACTGAAAGGCCTGATACTTTTCTGGTTCCAAACTGAGTGCAGCCCAAGAAGATGTCAATGACAGTGTGTTAAAATTAATAAGGTTGTTCTGAAATTTTGATGAAAGCTTCAGAGTAAATGTTATTTTAACATCAGAGTTCAGCAACAAGAAGAACAAGTTTAGAACTTATGAAAGAATAATGAAAAGGTTTTGAGAGTATTGTTTCTAATAAGAATAAAAAGATGTAATGTTGTACTTTAAGTCAGTCACAACAGAAAGAGTCTGACAGACCCCGTTAAAGCTGAGTTCCGGACTCAAAAAAACATCCCTTGCTTTGCACTGGGTGAGACAATGAAATGTTCTCTCCCCTTGACCTTAAAAAAGGAGAATAACTGTTAGAGCATTCATTCAGTGCAGTGGACTGAACATTCCACTGAAAGTCAAATATTTGGAGGCTGAAGAGATAGGACAGTGGGTACAGCCCTTCCCTCCACATGACCAACCTGGGTTCAATCCCCATGAGCCCCTGAGCCTGCCAGGAATAATCGCTGAGTGCAAACCAGCAGTAAATGCTGAGCACTGCCAGATAAGGTCCAAAAAAATAATAATAAAATAAAACAAATGAGTCAAAGATTTGGCAGCTGGGGTGATAGCTTCAGTGGCATAGTACATGCTTCCTATGTGAGGCCTGCACCTGAATCCTGACACAGAGAAAGTAAAGGTATTCATACAAGATTTATACATATCTAAGTAGCAAAACTATTTTTTTAAATGTTAAAAGAGTAATCTCCCTTTCATACCTTGCATTTCCTCCTCAGATTATCCTTCCTTGTACTATAGATAGGAGAGATCATTAGTAATTGTCTTTCTTCTGGCTCATTTCACTTAGTGTGATAGAATCATGAAGGTGAAATTTGTCCCTGGTCTTCCTCAGCCATATAAAAGACACTCCTGGCTGTCTTTGAGTTGTTCCCCGTTCTCTCCACAACCCATTTCTCTGTTTCCCTCCTCCCCCCAACACCTATTATCTCCCTACTGTCAGTTTTCATTCATTCACAGGCACTTTTATAGCCCTCACTGTATTCCAGACAAGTTTCTTAGTTACAAAGATGATTCCTAAAGTCTTCCCTGATTTTCAAGGGAAGCCCAGAGAGAGGAAGGACACTATTTAGCAAGGTATAAAAGATTCCCTTCAGCATATGAGCACAGAGGCCAGAGTAATAGATTCTGCCTGGTAGCTGGGAGTGAGCTTGAAAGCAGAGATGACTGAGCTTGGAACTTAGAGATGAAAAGGAAAGAAGAATGGCATCAGGATAGCGGAACAACAAGTGTAACATTGTTGTTCGAGACGATATAATTCTTGGGGGAAATAGAACACATTCAACAAATTTGTTCAACAAATCTTTTTTCAACAAAATTTTTTTTCTTTTTGGGTCACACCCAGTGATGCTCAGGGGTTACTCCTGGCTCTGCACTCAGGAATTACCCCTGGCAATGCTCAGGGGACCATATGGGATGCTGGGTCAGCCATGTGTAAGGCAAACACCCTATCCACTGTGCTACCGCTCCAGCCCTTTATTTAACAAATCTTACTCAACGAAATACATTTCTTAAGTGGCTCAATTTTCAAAGAATAGCTCAATTAGCAATATCTATTAAGGATAATTTAAAGGAATAAGTTGATCTTGTCAAGGATGGAGCTGAACCAAAATAGTATTGACTTATCATGATGCATACCTGAAACTCTTATGGTATTACAAAGGAAAAACGCTTTAATAAAAAATTTAAAGGTTTTTCAAATGCTGGAGGAAAAGCCAGCTCAGATAGAGAAGGGAACACCATGTAAAGGATGTTGGGAGGATTCATTTGGGTTGAAAGATGCGTGCTGAAAGTAGACTATAAACCAAACATGATGGCCACTCAATACCTCTATTGCAAACCACAACACCCAAAAGGAGAAAGAGAGCAAAATATAATATAATTGTTAAATTATAAAATATTATAAATTTTAATTATAAATAATTATATTTAATTATAAATTATTTAAAATTATTTGAATTATTAAATTATTAAAATTATTTAAATATTATAAATTTAAATTATAAAATATTATATCCTGCTGCCGAGGCGGGGTGGAGTCGTCGGGATGGGGTGGGGGTGGTGGAAGCGATGCTGGGAACATTAGTGGGGGAGAATGGGCACTGGTGGAGGGATGGGTAAACGATCACCGTATGACTGTAATGCAAACACGAAAGTTTGTAAGTTTGTAACTGTACCTCACGGTGATTCACTAATAAAAAAATATTTTAAAAATTAAAAAAAATTAAAAGTTAAGCTTTAAAATTTAGACGTTTTGATCATACGCATTAGGAATCGCAACATGAACAATAGGTGTAAGAAACCAGAAGGTAAAGCAGAAAGAAAATTTCAAAAGTTTCAGTTTTGTATCATTTTCAATTAAAATGAAGATTTCTTCTTATTTACCTCAACTCTGTTATAAGTAAATCAAACCTTCCTCAGGAGATTTATTACCATATGGAAGTACCAAGGCAGAGGGAACAGTCAGAGTAGGAGAGATAAAGATGTTCCAAAATATGAAGGTCTCTGAAATAGTCCTTTTTTTATGTTGTTCATGACACAATGTGTATAGTAGCTGCAAAGTGATCAAACAGTAAATTTAGAGCCAATAAAAAGGAGACACTTCACAGGGCATGTAACTTTCTTGTGGGAATCTGTGACATGGAAGGTCAAGGAATTAAATACTAGAGTTGGATTTATACTAGAGCTGACTATTTTTATGGGCAATCCAACATTTATTGGTATGCTAAGATAAAGTTAATCAAGTCCTGTGCTTCGTGGCCAGGAAGCAAGATTGCCTTATGAGAATCAGTAAGGGATTTCTCCCCGAACAGCACAGGACATACACAGGCATTATCATTTAAGTTTCCTCTCTGGAGGTTAAGAGAAGTTCAGATATAATTTAACAAACTCATGGATGCCTAAGGAAAAACTGAATATTATTCTGAAGTTGTTATATTGAGGGGGGTGCATTGCCCAATAGTTATTCATTTTCAGGCAATGTTTTATCAATACAGAATTTAGGCCTTTTTCTCTATCTAATTCTTCAAAAAGTTAAAGGACTATCTAAAATGTTCTGACCTTTCTTCTCATTTTGTGCGTGGGGGAGGGGAGGTCACACCTGGCAGTATTTATGGGACTATATAGGGTTCTAGGGATTGAAGCTAGGTTGGCCACATGTCAAGCAAATGCCTACCTAGTATACTTTTGCTCTGGTTTAACATATTTTTCTTTAAAATCGGGAGGCCAGGGGCTGGAGCGGTAGCACAGCAGGGAGGGTGTTTGCCTTGCACACGGCCAACTCGGGGTTGATTCCCAGCATCCCATATGGTCCACTGAGCACCACCAGGAGTAATTCCTGAGTGCATGAGCCAGGAGTGCATAACCCTGGTGAATTGCCAGGTATGGTGCAAAAATTTAAAAATAAGGGAAGTCATATATCTAAAGAAGAAATGTATGCCTATATTACACTAAAACTTATACTCTATTATAGTTGAAGTGTATACTCCACTCAAACGGTCTTATTTAGTTTTTGGTGTTAAGGATCAAGTCCAAATACAGACCACTTTTGAGCTGTATCCACAGCCACTAGCCTTCAATTATTAATGATGATTTCATTTTATTATTTTATTCTTTTACTTCAAAGAGTTTATTGATGATTAGAACTAGCAAAATAATTACAACTTTGATTTATTGATCACCTCCTTTTCCCCATGTTTTGTACTTGGGCTTTGTATATATAACCTTGTTTTAATTCTTAGTGCAATTTTATGTTGTATCATTTTTATACCTATCTATAGATAAGAACGCAACTCAGCATGTTAAATAATTTGCTCCAAAGTGAATTTTGAACCCTAGAAATGTTTGGCTTCTGGGTTTCTTATGCTGTTTTGAAAAAGTAATTTCAAGATTCTTCCGTAATTTATACAGTAAGAGGCAATATGAAATGACGTGTATGATCTACATAAGAAGGTTTTGCAAACCAGTGATCTCAGTATGTTTCTATTAACATAAATAAGCAAGGTTCTGAGTCCCAGGTGTATATCTATAGGACTTTACATGGCACTGCTGTTATTTGTTGAAAACTAGTCTTCTGTTGCTAACTAGCTGAGGGAAAATTATTTATTCCCCAGGTTAATGACCATTTTAGAGGTTAACATTAATGTGATGCCAGACTAGCAATATGTAATGCACGAGGTCAGTTTTTGGAAGAGACACAATTTAAAGTTTTGATTGAAAAAAACACAAAATTGCTTCTGCCTATAGTTAAAGAAACAGGGCTAAAACTAATAGATGCCCAACTGAATGGGAGAAAATATTTGCACTCAGCATATCAGAAAAAGGATTAAAACCCAAGATATCAAAAGCATACACAATGATGAACAAAAATCAATTCCCAAACTCTAAAATTAGGGAGATGAAATCATCAGGCGCTACTCTGAAGAAAACAAGTAGATTACCTATAGACACATGAAAAAGTGCTAATAATCATAATCATTATCAGGGAAATCCAAATCAAGAAGACATAAAGGCTGAATAGATAGCTCAGTAGGCAGGGCACTGCTGACTTGGGCTCCACCACCAGCATTCCATATGGTCCCCTGAACACTGACAGGAGTAATTCCTGAGTGTAGAGACAGATGTAATCCTTAAGCCTTGCCAGGTGTGGTCCTCAAAGAAACAAAAAACCCACATTAAGATATGCACATATCAAAAGATCTAGAACTGATGTATTGGTTGTGAGGTGGCTAAAAGAAACTCTTATCCAAGGCTGACGGAAATGTTACCCAATTTAATCTCTATGGATAACAGCATGGAGGTTTTTCAGAAAAGTAATAATAGAGTTTCCATATGTCCAGAAATTCCACCTCTTAGTATCTACCCACAGGACTAAAAGTCATTTATTATAAAGGATATTGAAACTCTCAGCACAATAGCTCTAGAGCCAACAACACTGTAAGCATGGAATGAAAACTGCAACAACCAAACTTAAGAATGTGCCGAGGCATGGGAGGGAACCTGGGGACATTGACGGAGGGAAGGAAGTTGACAGGAATGGTGAGATTGTTGTTGAAACATTGCATGCCTGAACTCAGCTATGAATAATTATGTAAATCTCTGTGCCTAAAATTCTAAATTTTTAATGTAAAAATAGAAGACAGTAATAATGAATAAGCAAGTAAAATTCTGGTTATTTTGAGAGAAAGAAGGAGGACAAGAAGAAGGAGAAAGAAGAGGAGGACATTTTAAAACACTTCAGGTTATCTATCTTACTTTGAACAAATTTTGGCAATTCTTAGTTTTGAAGAAATTAATTTTATCCAAGTTTTTGCATTCATGTTCATAGCTATCCATCTGGTTCTTCAAATATTTTTTTAGGGGATGCTCTATTGAGAGATCTTCCATTTTATTTCTGATCCTGATCACACCTCATTTTTCCTTTTTCCTCTTTCAGTCTTGTTAGAATTTTCTAAGCTTCTTTTGACCTTTCAAAAAAGTCTCTTAGCGTCATTGATTTTCTCCATTGTTTTTTTCTGTTTCAATATTGTTTTCTACTCTTCTTTTAAAATCGGGGGCTATTCAGTAATGCCTATGAGGTATGGGAGACCAATGCCTGTGTTAACCAGTCCTTCTGTATAGCTTGATTGTGTTGAGGCTTGCTGGTGTGGTATTCCTCAGGCCTGTCATGCTTAAAGGCTGCCAGTACTGGACTCTGATATATTCAGGGTGTTATGAGGTGCTGAGGACAAGCTTAGGACCCTGAAAATGCAAGGTCCATCCTCAATCATTGTGAGGTATCTTTCCCAGCCCTGATAGTTTTCTTTGAGTGTTCTGTTTTATTATTATACTGAAATGAGGCTTACTGCATTCTTCCTTTTCTAGGTTTTTGATGTAGATACTTAGATTATTGATTTGAGAGTGTTCCTTAAAAAAATAACAAAATTTGGGGCCGGAGCGATAGCACAGCGGGTAGGGCGTTTGCCTTGCACGCGGCCGACCCGGGTTCGATCCCCGGCATCCCATATGGTCCCCCAAGCACCGCCAGGAGTAATTCCTGAGTGAAAAGCCAGGAGTAACTCCTGAGCATCGCTGGGTATGACCCAAAAAGAAAAAAAAAAAAAAAAACAACACAAAATTTAGTCACGTATAGAAAGTCTTTTTAAAATATTTCAAATTACTTTCTCATTATTTTTGGAGATTTCTCCCCTTTTTGACTCATAATATGCATATTGTTTAATTTCTAAGTAGTGAGGAAATTTTATGACATTTTTCTGTCTTTGGTATAAAACTTTATTATTGTTGGAAATATGATTTATATGAATAAAATCCTTGAAAAATATTAAATGGCCAGTCTAATCTACTAAATAAAAAATAAAAAGTAAAATTGTGATTGCGTAGCACAGGAGAGGTTAAAGGGATATGGGTGACTTCTAGTGTTTCTCTTGGAAAATTAGTGGAAAGTTCTAAATTCAGTGTGATAATTGTGCATTTCTGCTAATACACCAAAATCCATGCATTGTATGCTCTACATGTGACATATCAATAAACTTATTTTAACAATGAAAGCATTAATATAAATCTCAGAAAGAGATACTGACTATGATATTTCAATGGTTTATAGTTTTGTTAAAAAATACATTTAAGAGGCTGGAGTGATAGCACAGTGGGTAGGGCGTTTGCCTACTCAGGTTTGATTCTCAGTATCCCATATGGTCCTCCAAGCACTGCCAGGAGTGATTTCTGAGTGCAGAGCCAGGAGTATCCCCTGTGCATCACCAGGTGAGACCCAAGAAGCAAAAAAAAAAAAAAAATACATTTAAGAGAACTAGGAAAGTTTAAAAATACAAACCACAGTTCAGCAGTGTTCAAAGCAGTAAGATTTTATCCAGCACTTTAGAGGTAATACTCTTTGAATTTTTATTTATGTTGCTTGGACCAAAACTGGATCGTACGTTGTGAATTCCATAAATATGTTCTGATGTTTATTTCTTATTGATGTTTACTTCTGATGATATTTCTTATTATCTAAAATGGGAACCAAAATAACAAATGATTGTTCTTATTAACATCTGATATTTTTATCCCAAGTACTCTGTGGAGTACTTGTTCCAACATGATGGTTGAGTGCTTGATGAACATAGGGATTATTTAAACTTTGCCATTCTAAAACTACCTGCAAAATACATCTTTTCTTATCCCCACATCACACCTGCAATTCCACTGTCATTGTTTTTTTACTCTAGGCCACAGAGATGGTCAAATGTATAGAGCACCTGCCTTGAATGTACCTGATCCTGGTTCAGTCCTGGATACTGTATGTGACATAGAGTACCACCAGAAGTCATCCTTGAGTTCAGAGTCTCCTGATGTAAGCCCTGAGCATAGCCAAGCTTGACCCTCACAAACAAAAAGTAAGAAAAAGTGTTTTATTGTAGATTTTATTAAAGATGAGAAATCAAGAAGGACAAATAGCAAGGTAAACAATTTCTCTGAAGCCAGTGCTAAAGCTGCCTGCACAATGCTTCCTTCACATTTCTCTGAGGACTTCACTTGTTCTTCCAAGAGGAAGTTGATCTCAGTCCTCAGGTAAAAAGACTGGGGGAGATGTCATCCACAATTAGTGAACATTAGATGCTGCTTTTATGAGGCTGAATCATTGTTGCTGTCACAAGTGCTTGTATTTAGTTAAAAGAAAAGAGTCATTATGTTAATCTGCGGTTCAAGAGGGGAACATAAAATTTCCAGAGTTTCTCATGCCCCTCTTACTAGAGAAAATGAATGGGGACAATTAAGGACAATACAAAAGTTGACTATGTGAAAATTTCTAGAATTTAAAAAGGCATCCTGGAATTTTTTGTTTTTGTTTTCTAGCTAGGACTGGAGTGATAGCACAATGGGTAGGGCGTTTGCCTTGCACAGGGCTGATCCGGGTTGGATTCCTCCATCCTTCTCAGAGATCCTGGCAAGCTACCAAGAGTATCTCGCCCACATGGCAGAGCCTGGCAAGCTACCCATGGCATATTCGATATGCCAAAAACAGTAACAACAAGTAACAACAAGTCTCACAATAGAGACCGTACTGGTGCCCACTTGAGCAAATTGATGAACAATGAGACTGATGTCAGTGGGCGTGTGAAGCGGGGAGGAGAAAGATGGTCACTTTCTCTCCAACTGCCTCTAACACCCGGGACCCAGGGTTACTGGGTTCTTTTCTTGCTCTCAGAAAAGAATTTCAGGAGTAGACAAGCAGTGAAGTAACAGATTTTATTTTAGAGCGTTTTTTTAGGGAAGGAGGAAAGGATAAGCAGAAAAGAAAAAACAGCAGGAGTAACGTGCTCAAGAAAGAACACAGGCTCCTCCGAGGATGGAGAGAGCCTCTACACACATCCTAGCACCGGACACGAAAGCATGAAAGTACACATCTCAAGAGGGGAGATGCGGGTAACACATGTGCTTGGGCACCACATGTGCTGGGTCACATGGGCACACGCAGCACATGGGCTCAGGCAGTATATGTGCGCCCTTCCTTTGTTCAAGGTGTCTTTTATAGGGTTTTTTTAACCTGCCCCCACCCACATGAGGTTTCTTTCCAGGTAAAAGTTCGTTGCTAAGGTTACCAGGGAGGTTGGGAGTGGTGATGGCCTTCTTTGGGGAACCTCCTGGGGAGGGGTCCATTATCCTCAGCATCCGCTGGTAGTCTCCTCTGGGTCTTTTGTTTTCTTGAATCAGCAAGTCTTAAGAGTCTCCTTCCCAGAGACTCTGTTAAATCTAAATTTTCATTGCCAAGGGCCTTTCCCTATCTACCTGCCTACACGAGGACAACAGTGCTACAGGGCTACAGCTCATGAGCTGCTTTGTAAGGGTTTCTCCTGCCTCTGTGCCCAGGGATCACACCTGGAAGGGTCTGACGAGCCAGATGGGGATCAAACCAGTAGACCTCAAGCAAGGTAAGTCCTTCACGGGCTCTTCTATTTCTTTGGCCCTGACCTTTAAATTTACAGAGTTTACCCTGAAACATTTGGGAAAGATTGTGCCGTGCTGTGAATGGGCCCAGCACAGAGACTGGCTGAAATTCAACTCTTGAAACCTCCCTCCTCCAATGTCCAAGTGCTGTGACTTATTTGAAACTGCTTATCACTCTTCTTGGTCTGCTAGTGAAAAATTTGAAGTCTCAAAAAATGAAGCAATGTGCGAGCCGGAATAGCTTGTTTGGAATTCAGAATACAAGTGGTCTGATTTATAGGACATGACTTTCACAATCCCCAAAATGAAGTGTTCTACTCATAGCCTGGTTGAGATTCAGGGAGAGTCAGGACACAAGGAAGCACTAAAATTTCATCACCTGGGGCTGGAGCCATAGCACAACCGGTAGGGTGTTTGCCTTGCACGCGCCGACCTGGGTTCGATTCCCAGCATCCCATATGATCCCCCAAGCACTGCCAGGACTGATTCCTGAGTGCAGAGCCAGGAGTCAGCCCTGACCATTGCTGGATGTGACACAAAATGTCAAAAAAAATGTTTTTCATTATCTCTTGCTCTCTTAATTCTGTGTTTGGGACCCTTCCCTCCCTCTCTATCCCTCAGACTCTAGTGATATATTGGCTATCATTGCTATCTGATATTAGCCAATATATTTGATATGAAATAAATCTATAATGTAGATGACTCTGTTTTTATTTAAGAAGTCTAAAGTGTTTATGTTTAATCTTTACCAAATCTACCATCTATCACATTTTATTTAATACGTGAACAATACAATAAGTTATATAGATGCAGAAACAAAGTTAAACGTGGATTTTTCAGAGAGGTGAATAAACTTGTGAGAATTTATAAATACTGAGAGAAGTACTTAAAATAAAATTAAATAAAATAGAGCCACACAAATCCCATTCCTGGATTGAGATTGCCTGGTTATTAGCTCTGACCTTGGACAAGCTACTTAATCTTTCTAAATCTCAGTTACTCCATATTTAAACAAGAAACTGTATTAAACTTACTAAGCTTTTGTAAATATCAGCAGAAAATATTGGTACTACTGGTTGTACTCAATCTGAACTGTTGAGTAGTAATACAGATTATGAAATTGGCCTTTCTCTACTTACAGTTTTGGAGAGTTAGTGTTGCAACTTCTCCAAAACCAGGGGTCTGATTTCCTACCTGGTGAATTGAGTCTCTGTCTAACTTGCAGGGGCCAATTTATACTTAAAGCATCTCCTTACTTTCTTAGACCTTTGTGACCACAAACAAATATAGCTCCGTTCATCCTTTGGAACATGAGAGAAAAATCACCCCATCACTACTACTGCACTGTCCACAAAGCAGACAACTCAAGTTAGCACTGCTGCATAGAGGCTAGACGAACCCTGGGTCACAACAGCTAAACTTTCCAAAAGACAGGAGTGTGAATAGTTTTATTTATTTCTGAATCCAGTGATTTGTTATTAGCTGTTATGCTGTGGTAATGAAAAATATAAGTAGCACCTTTTTTGTTGTTGATTTTGGGCCACACCCCAAAGTTCCCAGGACTTATTACTGTTTCTGCACTCAGGGGTCACTCCTGGCAGGGTTCAGTGGCCAATATGAGGTGAAGGGAATGAAACTCAGGTCTGCCATGTGTAACACAAGTGTCCTACCACTGTGGTATCACTGTAATGTCACTCCAGGCCCATAAGTAGCACTTTTTAATTAGTGTTTACATTATCCTATTTCTGACATCATAATTTTCCCTCAGAAAAAAAAAAGAAATTTAAAATTTGCATTTCCAGAGCACAGAACACAATTCCACAGGATTTTCATTAAGTAATTTTTCATTGTTGTGGGATCTATTAGTGCTCTGGGTTGCTAGGGCCATACTCTAAGGTGCTCAGGGAGCATATGATGTCAGGTATCAAACCCAGGTACTCTACCACTTGAGCCACATCCCTTCTTCCACACAATTTTTGATGTAATTCTGATAGCTTTGGTTTTGCCCAAAATGCCCAGAAGTAACTTCAATATAAAGAAGTATAGATAGAAGCAGGTTCAACTGATAGCAAATCAGATGAAAAGTTTTTGTTGTTTTCTGCAAAATAAGCTACTTGAAGACAGTCATTAAGAATTTGAAGTAGGGGCCAGAGCAATAGCATACAGCAGGTAGGGTGCTTGCCTTGCATGCGACTGACCAGGGTTCGATCTCTGGTACTCCATATGGTTCCCAGAACACTACCAGAAGTGATCCCTGAGTGCAGAGCCAGGAGCAAGCACTGGGTATCACTGGATGCTGCCATAAAACCAAATAATAATAATAATAATAATAATAATATTTTTTTAAAGTTACAGGAGTAAATATTGTAGAATGATTTGATAATATTATGTATTTTTCAAATTTTAGGCACTTGAAACAATTTCTCTGTCTCTCCGTCTCTGTCTCTCTCTGTCTATCTCTTGCTCTCTCTCTCTCTCTCTCTCTCTCTCTCTCTCTCTCTCTCTCTCTCCAGAGTTACCCTTCTCCTTGCAGCAACTTTTCCAAGGGCAGGTAGACGGCTTGGTGTTCTTTGCCTTTCCTTTCCAAAAAACAGTCTGAGCCTCAGGCCACTCTTGCTCCAAACTGTTTTCTGTTTAGTCCTTGTGTCAGAAACAAGTTCATTTATCACACTCGACGCTGACCTCTGCATCTTCCGATGAGTTCTGACAGAGTACAGCTTGGCCCCTGTCTCAGACTGAGGTTCCACCAGGAAGCTGTGCTGTGGTCCCACTGCCAGATGTCTGCCTAATGGGCAAACTGGGTATGGTTTGCAAACAGACAGAGATGGAGACTCTTGAAGGCAGTTTGCTTTGGCTCTTGCTGGGAAACAAGGGTCCAGACAACACAGAGGATTGAAAAATCAGGTCACATGTGCTGGGAGCCCGAACAAGGCAACAGTTGCTTTGTATATCTGTGTTTGTAGATTTTTTTTTTCTGTAGTAATTGCTTTCAAGAGCAGCAGGAGTGAAGAAGTTTGGCAGAAAAGAAAGTTTCTTCTTTCTTGTCAGTAAAATTTTCCCGAATATATTTTTGGTTGGATTTTGGACCAAAGAACCCTGACAGTTTCACCTTAGGTTTTGATAACAAAGTTGATTTATGAAAGACCATGGTATTGTATATGGTTTCAATATTAATTCCAAATACAATGAATAATCCAAATAAATCCCCTTTGTCTACATAGTTATAAAGATTTCACTAACAACCAAATTATATTTACTTTGAAGAGTATAAAAATTAAAAGACCAGAGAATTAAAACACTGGAGATATTGAAAATGCCCCAAAGTCTGAGCATTTTATAGATTAAGAAACCGAGGCATGAATAGTTGTGATGGCAGAGCACATACCTTTCTATCAAAAAGCAGGTAAATTTAAAACCTAAGGATGAATAAAATTAATTTTTCGAATTGGGAACAGCAGAATAATTTCTCAACTATTTTTTAGAGAAATTGGCAATGCTTTTCCTAAGTTGCAGAAATAACATCCTATTTTTCTCCCCTCACCAACTTTTCATTTCTGGCAATAACTTACTAATATCCTGAATATTCAATAGCTAAGTCTGAATTAACTCACTACCCCTCATCTCTCAAGGTAAAGTTCTACATCTGTGGCTATGTGTATGTGTGTGTCATTAGTTCTTGTCCTCAGCATCCAAAGACAAAATTATCCACTTATAAAGATGAATTCTCAGAGCCAGAGCAATCGAACAGCGGCTAGGGTATTTTCCTTGCACGTGGCTGACCCGGGTTTGATCCCCGGCATCCCATATGGTCCCCCAAGCACTGCTGGGAGTAATTCCTTAGTGTAGAGCCAGGAGTAACCCCTGAGCATCGCTGGGTGTGACCCAAAAAGCAAATACATAAATAAATAAAAATAAAGATTAATTCATCCACAATGCCCAATATCGTCATTTTCTTTAAAGTGACACAAAGGAAAAATATTTAGCAGGACAGCGTAACAGGGAGAATCCTTGCTTACCTCCTCTTTTGACCTCAACAAATCCAAATGGAGCTATGCATCAATCTATACAGTGCAGACCTGAAAATCAGATGAACAGAACCTGCACGACAAGGATAAAGAGGTGACATTCCGGTGGATAGAAGACACAGAGAATCTTAACAAGATTCTTGTTTCTTTTCAAGGAAGAAACCCCCTGGAGAGGAGGCCTGTGGGGTAGGACGAGGAGGAAATGAGAAGAGATCTGAGCCGTGTTCCTGCAGAGCTGAGAAGGGTTGTGCATCTATATTCATCAGGGATATTGATCTGGGCCAATTAGCACCGGAACAGATTTGTCATGGAACTGATTATGACTCTCTATTGCTGTACTTAGATGCTGGAATTGTTCATTACCTTTGTATGTTGTGTGATCTGATGGAAAATTATGAGTCCAATTGGTAACACCTGTGCCATGCACAAATGACTTAAGAGATTTGGGGGCTGGAGGTTGCAGAATTAATTATTTTGAATGGTTTTTGGTATATATTGTGATGACACATGGTTCTTCCTCCCAGTAGTTGGTATGATAATTTATGCTAAATAATTTTTTAAATAATGAACTACCCTCCTTTTTAGAGGTAATCTCAAATTATAATAGATATATATATTTTTTATGGAGAGGATTGTTTCATACCTGGAAGTTCTCCGGCTATATTTCAGTGTTCACTCCCGGATGTGTTTGTGGGACAATATGATGTGTCTTGGATTGAACAAAAGTGAGCTGCTCACAAGGCAAACAGCCTTACCCCATTACTATCTTTATGGATTCAATAGATCATTTTAATATCATTGTTGAATTTTTTTCTTTTTAGCCCAGCAAGCTACCGAGAGTATCCCACCCGCACAGCAGAGCCTGGCAAGCTACCCATGGCATATTCGATATGCCAAGAACAGTAACAAAAAGTCTCACAATGGAGACGTTACTGGTGCCCGCTCGAACAAATAGATGAACAATGACAGTGACAGTGCTACAGTGCTACATTTTTCTTATTGGTCAAATAATATGGTTATGGGAGTGTTAACATTTGTACTTTTTGTGGACAAAGTGACTGTATCATCATCTTCACCAAAGACCCTCACCATTGCCCTGTGTCACTTCTCATCTTCCTCTTCCTCCTCATGGAAACCTCTCCCCTCACTACTTCACATCTTCAGCTCTGTAGTTAGAGAATTGAAGTCTTGATCAATGAAGTTTCTGCAGAAGCTTTGAAATTCTGTACTCAGTAGGAGATTCCTATTATCCTCCACAAATAGAAATTGTCAAATACAGGATCATTAAAATATATAAAAGGCTTGATTCAGTGAACTATCCCTGGAAGAAGCAGACTGTGTTTGTGGGGAGGGCAGGAAAAGCATAATGCAAAAATTCTTAAATATAAGAAAATGACAGTAATTTCTGTCTTAACCTCTTCAGCTCTGGTTGCTAAGTTACCATGACATACCACTGTGTGCTTTCAGTTTTTGGTCTTGGGTCTGACAGTTTGATTAATTCTCTGGAGTGAAAAATCTTCACATTGAATACTTAAAAATTACACAAGCATGCACACATACACACTCCCACTCACCCACACCCCATTATTGTTTCTGATTTATAAAATCTGTTCTATAATTAAATTGACATATGTAGGTAGAAACCCAAAATGACACTTCACATCAGGGAGAGAAAATCCTCTACAATGTGATGTTTCTAAAAATTTCCCTTTATCTCCACCACAGTTCACTCATAGCAAATAGCAGGCATTTTCCTCCTCTAATGTGTGCATATAACCCTTGACTCTATGCCTAAGAAAAATAGAAAACCAAGACAAGTGTTATTTAACAGTTGTTATTGCCTTTTCTTCTTCTATATGTCTTACTTGCCGTGTGATTGAGTTCAAAGGTGTCCATAAATATTACTGTAAGCTTGCTGACTACTGGGATCTGGGTTGTCAGATATATCTATAAGAGAATATGTCAGTGTCAGCTAGCTAGACCAACCATGGCTCCAAATCCCAGGACATTGCACTGAAGATAATGTAAAAAGTACATTTAAGAAAAGTGTGCCAAAATATTTCTAAGACACGCTGTTGTTCTGCATTTTAAAACAGTGATTGTATAATTAAAATATGTTCTGGTTCTTTCTCTGTTATATATGTACCTGCCCACTTCATTCTTTTAAATAAAAGTAAAAACTGACAATCATTATTGCCCAAAATATGTATTTTATATAATTATAAAAAATGTTTTAAATCATTAAGTATATAATAGATGAAAGTACAAGCAAAGCTATTCTAGATGTTGAACAGAATTTATCTTTCACTACCATAATGCAATGTTAGCCAAAGCCTGGCATCTGATCTCCGGAGAACAGCTAAAGAACTGAGAATCTAAGGCTCTCTTGATCAGGTCAAGAAAATATCTGAACAGTTAAGTCTTTGATTTTGTTATCTCCCTTCTGCAGAACTGGAACTTGGTTGCTCTTTGACCAAGGAGGTATTAGCAAAGTTTGAAGCTGTTCTATATAAACATACTTGCAACATTATTTTTTCTTATTTTTCCTTCAACTTTAGCTAAGATTCCCTCCATAATCCTCTGTGTGGGTATGTGTGTGTGTGTGCACGCCCACGCGTTTGCACGCACGCGTGCACACATGGGGGGGTTGATGAATGTGGAGATTGTATAGTATTTATTTTCAACTTAGCGGGAAAAATACGAGAACACTCTCATAGTCTCTCTTTGGACTGAGTTCTTAGTTTCTTTCAAGTCTATTGAATCATTAGTAAATAAGCCACAAAAATCTCCCGTCATTTTAAATCCTTCTTTGGTCTCCTATATCCCTTAAGATTCTGTTCCAGTTCTTTGTCCCCCTTCAGAGAAATAGAAATGAGAACAATTGTCTTCAAAAGCTATCTCCACTTTCCCAGTTGAAATTCATCAATTTATTCTCCATTGTTTTACATTAATTATTAATTTACGCATTTTTTGAGAGGGGTGCTGGAGCGATAGCACAGTGGGTAGGGCATTTGCCTTTTATGCGGCCAATGCGGATTTGATTACTCTGCCCCTCTCAGAGCTACGGAGAGTATCTCTCCTGCACGGCAGAGCCTGGCAAGCTACCCGTGGTGTATTTGATATGCCAAAAAACTGTAACAAGTCTCATAGTGGAGTCTCACAATGGAGACATTACTGGTGCCTGCTTAAGCAAATTGATGAGTAATGGGATGACAGTGATACAGTGACAGCGATTACACATTTTTCCAAATTTTCATCCCCTCTTCCAGGGGGATGAACTGTGATCTGAGGATACAGGGAAGGAATCTTAGAATAATGACATAGTGACAGAAAGATCTTGGCAATTTGGCGGTGAGCATGGCATAGCAACACTACAAATAAAAGACAACAATATTGGTACTGATATAAATAAAATTAATCTAATCAAAAATAAAAAGTCACAATTTGAAAGTTAATTGACTTGCAAAAATGCATATGTACCTGACAGAGTTTCCATAAATTCCTCTTGGAAATAATATTTATTATAAATTATGCAAATTTTTCAGGGCAAATCAATAAACGTACATACTATAAAAATAGCCTCAACTAGGAGCTAGAAAGAGAATAAGGAGGTTAAGGCATTTATCTTGCACATAGCTGACCTCAGTTCAATTCCTGGCATGTCATGTGGTTCCCTGAGCCTTGCCAGGAGCGGTCTCTAAGCACTGAGTCAGGAGTCAAGCACTCCATGGACCCCCAAACAGAGAGAAAGCCTTATAATGTTGTATTCCATTCTTTGACAAAAAATGGCGTGAAATTTTTAACAATTTAATAAAATATATTTAAGATCCTTCAGTGAGTTTATGAAGCAATTATAATATATTTCATAATTCTTCACATTCAAAGTCTGTTTTGGCTCTTAATTCCCACTATTGTCCAACCACTCTCTTGATTTCTACCCCAGGATTTCCTGCTTGCAGCTCTGCATGGGTACAGATGTCATCCTCACGCTGCTTGCAAAACGGGCTTGTTTTCATTCTCCTCAAAATAAACAGAGGACTCTAGTCACCTTATCTAAATTGGTCCTTTCTCAATTCCTTCATAGCTCGGTTTTTAGTTTTCACAGTGAATAACATCACTTCTATAAATATTTCCTTATTTGTTCATTTATTTGTTTGCTGACTTTCTTCTCATTAGACTCTTTAGTCTATGTGATTTTTAAAAAAATATTTACCATGGAGGTGGTAGGAAGGATACTGGGATTATTGGTGGAGGAGAATGGGCACTGTTGGAGGGATATAAACTAAATACAAATATGAAAGTTCACAAGTTTGTAAGTGTACCCCACGGTGATTCACTAATTAAAAATTCAAAAAAATAGAAATAAAAAAATATTTACCATCATACATACAGTGCATAACACAGAGCATGCTTAATAACATTTATTGGTCAAACAAATGAGTACTATTACTAACAGACATGGGAATACTTCATAGGTGAAGGATATAATATAAGAGATTATCTAGGTAAACAACATCACATGAGGCTGACACCCAAGGACAGTAGATACAAGGGCCAGGAAGATTGCTCCATAGCTGCCTCATGAGGGGAAGGAAGAAGGCATCTGGAATAAAGAAGAGATCACTAAGAAAATGATGGTTGAAGGAATCAATTGGGATGGGAGATGTATGTTGAAAGTAGATAATGACCAAACACGATAACCTCTCAGTGTTTGTGTTGCAAGCCATAATGCCCAAAAGTAGAGAGAGAGTATGGGTAATATTGTCTGCCATGGAGGCAGGGGGAGGGTGGGAAAGGGGGTTATACCAGGGATATTGGTGGTGGGGAATGTGCACTAGTG
Source organism: Sorex araneus (assembly GCF_027595985.1). Taxonomy (NCBI): domain Eukaryota; kingdom Metazoa; phylum Chordata; class Mammalia; order Eulipotyphla; family Soricidae; genus Sorex; species Sorex araneus. The sequence goes on along the minus strand of NC_073302.1, from coordinate 341,273,506 downwards.
GAGGGATGGGTGTTTGATCATTGTGTGATTGTAACCTAAACGTGAAAGCTTGTAGCTATCTCAGGGTGATTCAATAAACTTTTTTTTAAAAAAGAAATTATCTAGGTAACAAGAGGTTCATAGAATACTGAATCCCTCTTTGGTAACCTTTGCTGAGACAACACTGAATTATTATTTATGATTGTGAATATGAAGTCACTTTTCTTTGAGAGGAAAAACATATTAGTAGACCAAAAAGTATATGTACCAATATGCATATTTTCTTGACCAGACCTCTTAATACCTTGTGTGTCAAAGTAAAGAATTTACCTCATACACAATCTTATCATTGAAGAAATATAGCAAAGTTAGCAATTTTTCAATAGTAAAGAATAATGGTCTAAGTTCTGGATTCCATAATAGGTCATATTTAACATGAAATTTCCATATACACCATAGCTCAGATGGAGTCCTGAGGCAGAAACACAAGCCACCAGGAAATATAGTTGGCAAGGCGTTTAATCTATCAAATCCTATAAAAGCTTATCTCAGAGAAAGCTTCTATTTTCAAAGAGAAAAATACTAATTTTTTCGAAAGGAATGGTTCAACACTCTTTCTTCTCTTTGACAGAACCTACAAATGCCTTTCCATATGAAATATAATGGCTTCAATGGAAATGAAGGTGGTACTTTATAAATTAGACCTCAGGTTTTTAAAGGAAAAGGAGTGGAAATTGCAAGCAATTTACACTGAAAGAGCTGCATCTTTTCACTTATTATTTTTGATAGTAAAGAACTGAAGTTTGCTTCCAATTTTTACAAATTAAACTCTGCTTCTATAGGAAGGTAATCAAATAGAATGGAAAAGAATATCAAGCCAGTCACCCTCAATAACTAAAACACACAGAAAATTAGGGGTGGATCTGCATATCTTTTTTCAGTTGTTATTTTCCCGATTGCTATTTAGAAGAAGGAGTTAAAAAAATCCATTATGAGAACCAACAAAGATCTATCCCTTGTTTCTAATATTGGTTGTGCTTTTACTATAAGATAAAGAAAGTAATGAAGAAAGAAAAATCAAGTAAGATGAAGACCATGAAAGTAACCTGAAATGTATTGAGAATTATTGTGACAGAAGAAAGAAAAGTATTTCCTAAAATTTTCCCAACTGAGTGTTTATTTCTTTAAATAAATTATCAAAACTATGTGTTTTATGTTTTCAAGACAATTAATGAAACAGACACCCAAATAAGAAATGAGGTATGAATGAAAATTGCAACAAAACCCCCTGATGTTTTAAAGGTGTTGGTTGAATAAGGAATAAAAATTAATGAAAGAGCAAGACTACGTCAATGTAAAATTAAAATAGGATTATTAAATAAGTATTGACTGAAGTGAAAGGCAGAATCAACCTTAGGATATATGAAGAGGTGTTGGAAATATTTTTCCAAAATCTGATGGACTGGAGCAATAGCACAACGGGTAGGAAGTTTGCCTTGCACACGGCCAACCCGGGTTCGCTTCCTCCGTCCCTCTCGGAGAGCCCAGCAAGCTACGGAGAGTATCTTGCCTGCACAGCAGAGCCTGGAAAGCTACCCATGGCATATTTGATATGCCTAGAACAGTAACAACAAATCTCACAATGGAGACGTTACTGTGTTCGCTCGAGCAAATCTATGAACAACGGGATGACAATGCGACAGTGCTACAGTGGTGAACAAATCTTGAAACAATATACACTGAGAGAAGAAAGGAATTGGAGATAAAAATAAACAGTAACATAGGAAAATAAAAAAGAATAAAGCCATATATTAAATTTTCTCATTAAATTTAAGAGTAAAAACCTGAAATCAAAAATTTACTTAGGGGCCAGAGAGAACAATAGTATAAGTGATAGGGCTCCTGTCTGGACTCAGCCAGCCTGAGTTTGATGTCTGTCACCCCTTGTAGTCCCCTGAGCTGCACCAGAGTGTGAGCTGTGAGCAGAGAGACAGGAGGAAGTCCTGAGAATTGCTGATATACTCACTAAAAAGATTTACTAATAAAATTAATAAAATGAGATGCATAGGTAAATGTATCCGTATAAATCCTAATTTTTATGGACAACTAGTCTTTAACAAAAGACCTACTTGGATTTTTTGTTTTGTTTCATTTGTGAGACCACATCTGGGGGTGTTCAGGGCTTACTCCTAGTTCTGTGCTCATGAGACTCGGGAAACTCCATGGTATGTCAGACAGTGAATCCTGGCATGCTAAGCAAGCACCCCACTCACTTCCTTTAAGTGTGTGAAATGTAGCAAAGAAAACCTCTTCAACAAGTGGTCATGGGAAAAGTGGTTTGATACATGCAGAAAAAGGTGGCCATTAATCCCTATCTAATACTGTACATAAATATTAACTTTAAATAGATTAAAGTCTATTTAAAAAAATAGACACAATAACTAAAATAAAGCAAAACCCTAATGACTGTGAGAAATGTTGTTCACCACATATCAAATGATGGGTTAATATTCAAACTTATAAAGTACTCACAAACCTTAACAACAAAGAACGCAACTGTATCAAAAGCTGGGAAGAGGACCAAAAAGACACTTCCTCAAGGAAACATCTGAGATAACCAATAAGTATTTGAAAACATGTTCTTCATCACTTATTAGCAGGGGAATGCAAATAAAAACAGCAAGATAATGAGATACCACCTCATACATACACACAAAAAAAGATTACAAACAACTAGTGCTGGTGGGGTTATAGGGGAAAAAGGAACATTCATCCAAAGTTCGGGAAATGCCATCTGATTCACTCTCTATGGAAAACTATGAATATTTTTCAAAAAATTAGGAATTAAGCTTCCATATAAATCTGTGATTCTATTTGACACCTGAAAGCCCAAAAACATTTTTAAAATATATTTGCTCTCCTACGTTTATTGCAGCACTATTTCCAGCAGCCAAGATGTAGATTCAGTCAAAGTTCCAAGAACCCACGCACAAATAAAAAACAAAAACAAAAACAAAACAGTGGTAAATGCACACGAAGGAATCACTTGTATCACTTGTCATCACTTGTCATCCCGTTGATCTTTGATTTGCTTGAGCAGACACCAGTAATGGCTCCATTCTTCCCTGTCGCGTGCTAGTGTAGCCCGATGGTATCTGTTCGCTCCAGGAAGACAAAGAGCCTCAAACCATTCTTTCAAGGTGTTGATGAAAAGTCTGACCATCTCGTAGGTGGGCGGCAATGAGGTCTTTTGACGTCTCGTGGAATCCAGTCGGTAACAGCTCTAGTCCAGCAGTCATCTCTAAAATGCATTACTTGTCAGGCCCATCTGATTTTTGATGCCTTGGCAAATGAGACAGCATCCCTAATTCTTGATCGTCAAAGGATGTTGGAACTCTGGATTCCTTCTCTCACACAGAAGAATAGTACTCAGATAAAGCTAAATCCTGCAATTTTCTGCTACGTGCAAGAAAGTGAAGGGTGTCATGGTGAGTGTGTGTGGCAGGGATCAGTACAAACACAATGATCTCATTCATATGTGGAATATAAAAACAAATGAACAAACTGGTAACAGAATCTCAGAGTTGGACTACAGAACTGAGTTTGCCAAGTGGTCAGGGGTGGGAGGTGGGTGGAGTGGGAGAGTAACTGCAGACATTGGTGGAGGGATGCTGACACTGCTGGTTTTGGCTCATAGCATTCCTGAAACCCCTTTACTATTAGTATTAAAATCATGGTGACTAAATACAGATTGAAATTAAAAAGCCAATAGTCCCACCACCATTACCAGATTTTTCTCCCACACAGCTGATCTGCTGTATTATATTCCTTTTTTTACCTTCTTTTTTAAAATTTTATTGAATTACTGTGAGATAGTTACAAGCTTTCATGTAATCACACAATGATCAAACACCCATTCTTCCACCAGTGCACATTCCCCACCACCAATACCTCCAGTATATCTCCCCTTTCCCACCCTCCCCCTGCCTCCACAGCAGACAATATTCCCCATACTCTCTACATTTTTTTCACTTCATTTGTACTTTCTGTTTGCCTTTTCAGGAAATAACAAGGAAGAGGAATGAGGAAATAGCATTTCCAGGAAATAATGAGGAAGAGGAAGAAGGACAGAGGAAGCAAATTGAATGACGGACTAAAAAGGATTCAGAAAAATGCACTTGGAAGGTCTTTCTCCAATTTAAAATTTCGCTCCAAATAACTAACATATTGGTCCACAAGGCAATCAGCTGGTGCAGGGAAGCTAACCGGACTAGAGGATGTCAGATGTAGCATTTCTTCTCCACTGCCTGTTTGGGTACATCATATACTGGATCTAGCAGTAATCATCCCTTAACTTGGTCAAAACACCGCCCTAGGAGTTGATAGCACACTCACCAGAGAGTATATATGTCTTATGTATCAGCACTCAGAGTCAATAAGCTTTTAGTTTCAGCAGCTTTGTGACCCAGAGTTTCAAAGAGTGAAAAGGTGACTAGCAAATTTGCGTTTATAATCAAGCAGTGATTTAATACAATGAAAATCATTTATTGAAATAGAACTCAGGAATATTATTACTACTAGTTTTAGGTTTTTTTTTTCTTGTTGGGTCACACCCGGCGATGCTCAGGGGTTACATCCTGGCTCTGCATTCAGGAATTACTCCTGGCGGTGCTCAGGGGATCATATGGGATGCTGGGAATCGAACCCGGGTCTGCTACCCGCTGTGCTATCGCTCCAGCCCCCACTATTAATTAGTTTTAAATTTCTTTTGGTTTAGGCATTGTTATCTACAATATTGTTAATGATAGGGCTTCATGACTACAACATTCCAACACTACACCCTCCGCCCACCTATTCCCCTCAGTCCCCAAGTTGCCTCCACCCCTCTTCCTCAGCCCAACCCCTGCAGTTCTATAGATCAGTTCTCATTTTCTGTTGCCTTTCTTATTTCTCTTGTTATTTTTTTGTAATTGTACATTTGCTATTTCTCTAAGTCTTTTATAGCCCATATATGAAACTTATCATAATGTATCTATACCTCTCCTTTGGTTATTCTTCTCTCAACATGATACTCTCCAGACCCAGTCACAGAAAATAAATTATATGATTTTGTTTTATAGCTAAGTAGTGCTTATTTATGTCTATATACCATAGTTTTGCCATTCAATCTTTTTTTTATGACAAGTGGTTATTTTCAGATTTTTGGCTATTGTGAATAGTGCTGCAATGAATATAGGTGTTCAAATATAGGTGTCTTTTTCTGAAAAGAGGTTTTGTATACTTGGTCTCTATACCAAGAAGTAGAATTGCTGGGTCATATGAAATATCATTTCTTAATTTCTTGAGAAGTGTTCATATGTTTTTCCAAAAAGTTGAACCAATTGACATTCTCACTAGAAGTGGAAAGAGTTCTATTTACCAACATTCATCCTAACAATGGGTATTTTTATTCTTTGTGGTGTGTGGCAGTCTCATTGGAGTGCAATGATATCTCACTGTTATTTTAATTTGCATTTCTTTGATGATAAGTGATGTGGCTCACTTTTCATATACTATTGCCCATCTGTATGTCTTTGAGGGAGTCTCTGTTTCTTCATCATATTGTTTGATGTATTGAGTATCTGGATAATAAATCTGTCAGATTAGTAGAGATCAAATAGTTTGTGAAAGTCTATGTTTTTACTTTTCTTTTTCTTATTTTAAAAATTCTGGTCATTGTTTCTTTTGTCATGTAGAAGATTCTTAATTTGATGTTTATTTGTTTATCTTTTCTTCTGTTTATTAGGCCAGTGAGATTGAATCATTGATGATACTACTAGATTCAATGTCATTAAGTGTTTTGCCTATGTTTTCCTTAGTATAATTTATGGATTGAGGTACGATAGTGATGCATCTAATCCAATTTGAGTTTATTTTTTATGCATGCTGTGAAAAAGCAGTCTGAATTCATTTTTTAAAACAATTGAGCAACTAGCAATGGTGTTAGATTTTCTCAACACCATTTCTTAAAATAGGCTTCTGCTACTCCACTTCATGCTCTGTTTCTTTGTTGTCGTTGGTAACAACAAAGTTGTTGTCTATAAACCTGTGGATCCGTTCCTGGGTTCTCAATTCTACGTCACTAGCCTGAGAGTACATCTTTATTAAAATGCCACATCGCCTTGATTACTAGAGCTATATAGTATTATTTAAATTGGGGGAACAAAAAGTCTTCTGTGTTCTTTTTCACCCCTAGATTTGCTAAAGTTATCAAGGAGGTTTTAATACATATTACATATTTCATTAATATACGGTCTATGTGTTTTGTAATACACATTTTACAGGTATTACATTGAATTTATATAGTGCTTTGGGTAGGGTTGCCATTTTGACAATATTGGTCTTTCTAGTACATGAACGGTAGATGGGTTTCTATTTCCTTGTATCTTCCTTTGTTTTTCTTTATAGTGATTTACAATTTTCTTTGCTTAAAAGTCCTTCACCTTTTCTTCAGTTAATATGATTCTCAAGTATTTAACTTTGTAGAAGCACACTTGTGAATGAAGTTGTTTTTAAAATTTCTCTCACTACTATTTCATTGTTTGCATATAGAAATGCAATGGATTTCTGCTGTTGAGTTTGTAACCTGCCACTTTTCTGTGCGAGTTCTTTTGTTTCTATAGCTATTTTTGTAGAGTATTTAGGATTTTCTTAGTATCATGTAATCTGAAAATAGTGATAGCTTGACTTCTTAATTTTCAGTATGATGCTCTATTTCTTTCAATGCTTTATTGAATAATAATAATTGAATAATAATAATACTGCTCTGAAAGGGAAGAAGCTCAGATTTTCACAACGTAAAAGTAAACGGGTATGGTGTTTATTGTGGGTTCATTGTAAATGGTATTAACCATACCAAGGAAAGTTTATCTTATCCCTATTTTATTGAGAGTTTTTATATCATAAATGTTGTTAGAGATTGTCAAATGCTTTCTCTGCATCCATTGATACAATACTATGATCTCTATTTTTCTTTTTGTTAATATAGTGCATTATATTCATTGATTTGTGTATATTAAATCATTTGTGCACAGAGTGCTAGCCTTTCTTGTGGTCACCCTTGTTCCATCATCAGACCCACATTTGATCTCTTGAGCCCCGTCTAGAGTGATCCCTGAGGACAGAAACAGAAGTAAGACCTGATCATTGTCCAGTGTTGGTTCCCAAACCAAACAAAGAAGGCAAGTGAAGAAAAACTCAACTATTTCACAGTATATGATATTTTTTGTGCACTGTGGTTTCAGTTTTCTAAAACTTTGTTGAAGATCATTGCATTTATATTCATCAGGGATATAGTGTTCTTTTTAGTGATGTCTTTGTCTGCTTTGGGTGTGAAAGAAATACTTGCCTCACAGAAACTTTAGTGGATTCCTATTTCTTTGACTTTTGGGTAGAGTTTGAGAGACTTGGAAGTCAGTTTTCTTGAAAGGTTTGGAAGAATTTGTTAGTAATCCCATCTGAGTCTGAAGTTTTGCTTTAAGGAAGACTTTTGATTACTGTTCCAATTTCTTTGATAGTAATTAATTTGTTCAAGTACTTTATTTCCTCTTGATTTACCATTGAAGTGTTAGGAGTAAAAATATATGCATTTCCTCTAAGTTCTCTAGTTTTATGGCATAAAGATTTTCATATTAATCTTTGATGAGCCTTTGTACTTTCCCTTTCTTTCTCTCTCCCTTCCTTCCTTCCTCTCACTCTTTCACACTTTTTCACTATTTCTTTCTTTCACTCTTTCTTTCTTTCTTTCTTTCTTTCTTTCTTTCTTTCTTTCTTTCTTTCTTTCTTTCTTCCTTCCTTCCTTTCTCTCTCTCTTTCTTCCTTCCTTTCTTTCTTTCTTTCTTTCTTTCTTTCTTTCTTTCTTTCTTTCTTTCTTTCTTTCTTTCTTTCTTTCTTTCTTTCTTTCTTTCTTTCTTTCTTCCTTTCTTTGTTAATTTCACTAATGGTTTGTCAATCTTGTTTATTCTTTTACAAAATAACTTTTGCATTTATTGATCTTGTGAACTTTTAAGGCTCCTCTAATTAATTTCTTTCCTATGTTTCATTATACCCTTCCTTCTACTTTGGGTTACCTTTGTTGCTATTTTTGTAGCTGTCTAAGCTGTGCTGTTAGGTTAGTTTTGAAGTCATTTCTTCTTTCCTTATGAACACTATGCAATTCTATTTCTCACATGACCCCACTTTTGATGTGCCCCATATGTTTTGCTAACTCATACCTCCGTTCTCTTTTGTTTCAGTGAAACTTTGATTTCCTCTCTTATTTCCATTTTAAACAACTTGTTGTTCAGTAGTAAGTTGTTTAATTTCCAAGTGTTTGAATGTTCTTCTCTGTGATTGTGATGGATCCCATTTCTAAGCCTCATAATCTGAGATGATAATTGACACCATTCCAATTTTCTTGATTTTTTTAAGATATATTTTGTGATGCAGTTTATAGTCTATGTTGAAGTATTTCCTTTGAACACTGGAGAAGAATGAGTACTCTACTTTAAGGGTTGAAGGGCCTGTGTTTGCTAGACTCATCTTTTTCATTACTTCCTTCAAAGCCAGGGTTTCCTTACTGACTTTTTTGTCTAGTTAACCTATCCAGCAGTGATAGGGGCATTGAAACCTTCTGCTCTATTATATTACTGTCAGTGTCTTCTTTCACACCTATTAATAGTTACTTTAAGTATTTTGATGGACTGTCACTAGGTTCGTATATGACTAGGAGTATACTTTTTTCTTGATATAGTTATTCTTTCATAACTGTGAAATTAAAATCCCTGTCCCTTATAGCCTTTTAAAATTTGAAGTCTATGTTGTCCTATAAAAATATGGTACCGGGGCTGGAGTGATAGCACAGCGGGTAGGGCGTTTGCCTTGCACGCGGCCGACCCGGGTTCGAATCCCAGCATCCCATATGGTCCCCTGAGCACCGCCAGGGGTGATTCCTGAGTGCATGAGCCAGGAGTGACCCCTGTGCATCGCCAGGTGTGACCCAAAAAGCAAAAAAAAAAAAAAAAAACAAAAATATGGTACCTCAGCCTTTTCAAGGAAATGGTTGGACTGTAAGATTATTTTCTAGTCTTTGATTTTGAAGCTTTGTCTAACCCAACTGTTTGCATATGTCTCTTATAGGACAGTTTTCTGAAATATTCTTATATTTTGTGTCTCATGATTGGTGTGAAATCAAGCCATTAATGTTGAATGAGATTATTGAGATAAAGAATTTTATAGTCATCATTTTGTAGACATAATGCATTTTGTGAAATTAGTCTTATCTCTTAACAAAACCCCTGTAAAGTTTCTTGGGAATCTAGTTTCAAGGTGATAAAGTCTATAAATTTAATTTAATTTAATTTAAAATTTTTATTACTTCAAATATAAATGTTATTCTCACTTGATAGTGTATTCCTGGAAAGGTTTTTTTTTACTGAGTTAAAAAAATAAATTCCACCATTGTCTATTCTCTCTGGACTCTACAGTCTCATTTGATAGCTCTGCTTTGAAGCTGATGGAATATCCTTTGTACATAAGTTCCTTCATTGTTCTTGCTACTTTTAATATCTAAATCAGGCCATCTTTCATCATTCTAACAAATTTGTCTTGTTTATTTTTGTATGAGTCTATTCTGGTTGGGACTCTTTGAGCCTCTTGAATCTCTATGCATGCTTTCCCCAGCTCTGAGAAATTATCTCTTAGGATTTCATTGCCTACTCATTCTTCTACATTCTTACCTTCTTATTCTTTAGGAATTCTGATGAGTGTACTGCTTGTCTTTAACTCATCCCATAATTATCTGGTCTACATTTTATTTATATTCAAAGGCTCTTCCATATTCTCTTGTTTACTAGAAGTTTTCCATTTTCTCACTGTAGAGCTCACCAAACGTTTACTCAGCTGTTGTTACCTGTTGCAAAGGGCTTCCATTGACTTTAATTTTGCCTATCATACTGTTCAATTATTTCAAATCTTGTTGTTTTCTCATTTTCATACTTGTGCTTGATTGAATAACTGTATCATTGTTTCTTTGAATTCAGGACAAAGCCTCATCATGATGTTTCTAAAGTTATTATCTTAGATGTATAAAGCTGGTAGGCACTGGTATAGCCTTCTAAACTAGATTGTTATTAATTAAGCTCAGTAGGGTGTGTAAACACAAAAAAAGGGACACATGGCAACGGTGCTCCATATCTCCCACTGCCTGTATTCAGTAGTCTCATGCTGCTTCCCCCACCCTGGGGAGGTCGATGGCATCGAGCAGGTGAAGGAAAGAGGACCAAGCTTCTTGCTGATTCAATCTTTTATTCAATCTTTCGTCTATTTCATCTCTTTCACTTTTTCTTCCTAACTCTTCATTCCTCCATCACCACTCTCTGGATTCTCCTCTCTGGATTCTGCTCCCTCTCTCTGGATTCTTCACTAGTCTCTCCCCCTACTTCTCTCTCTCCCCCTTGCTGGCTGGGCCACACCCAGTCAGGCAGCAAAATCAACATAAGAAAGCCCTTCCTGAGGGCCCTCCAGGTTCAAAGAAAACACCACCTAGGGGCATTCCAAAGCCCTTCCTGACTGACAGCAGGCAAAATACCTCTTAAGTTGTTTTTCTCTTTTCCTCAGTCCAAGAACTCCATCAACATCTTAATACTAGTTATTTTGTATGGACACAGTAAGAGATACATTGAGGCTTGTAGGGCAGCTCTCTTGGGAACATCTTGCCACAGACTCAGACTACAGCACTCAGACCACATTAATCATGACAGCATTTGTCCACGACCAAGCTCTCAACTTATAGTTAAGCATTAGGCACTTTGGTCAGGCCCATCTCGATGCCAGGATAGCACATAGCTCACCGCTTGCCCTGGGTCCATCCCGTCCCTCTTTGGGACCCTGCCTTTGTGGGTGCTAGGAATTAAAGGCATCTGAGGCTTAGGTTGAGAGAACAGATGCCCAGGAGGAAAACATCGTGTAGAGTCAAATGACTCCCAGGTTATAAAAGCATAGCATTTGCTACAGTCTTTCTGTGCCCATGCAAAAGGACATGGCTCTGAATAAACTATGCAAAGGACTCAAGGAGAAGAGAAAAAACAATGCTTACAAGTCAACAGAACACAAAGAAGGAAGTTACAAATAAACACAGGGGAATGGGAGCACTGTGATGGGAACAATCCAAATAAACCTAAACTACCTGAGGCTATGTTGTCCTACAGTAGGGCCTTTATGCTGCTTCCCTATTGTGTCTGCTCTGCTCTGAGCTGAATCTGTGTAGTTCACTCTCATGGGAACTGTCTGAGAGATTCAGTCTCTAGGGAAAACTAGAAGTACCCCCAAGATTAATGGGCTTCCGCTGGTGTTATTGGCGTCTGCAGTACAAGGCTGGAGGAACACAAGTCTCTTTAAAAGCAATAGATGCCTAATAAGTACAGGTGCGGTTCAGTATTCCAGCAATGCAAGGAAGATTTAGGGGTTGAAGGTCGCAGTAGGCGTAGTTATGAAGCCCGTAGATTCCCCCACATGTCTCAGGTGATGCACCAGATGGCAGAGTGGAAGAGCTCAGTATTATTACTAAACAAATCCCAAAGTGGTCATGAAGCACTAAGCTGCTCAGAAACTCCTATCTTATAGGCATACAGGATCATAGATGGAAAGATTTGTCTTAAATCAGTAACTTTTCTTGACGGTTTGACTTGACTAAAAAAGGCTCTCACTCCCACTCCCAACTTGGTATGAATCTGATGCCTAGAGCACACCCCAAATAAAATCCTACTGTTTTTCTAGCGATTCCCAGTCTTTTTGAATTGCTTTTAAAATTTTTGTTTTGGTTTTTGGGCCATACCCGGCAGTGCTCAGGGTTTACTGCTGGCTCTATACTGAGGGATCACTCCTGGTGGGCTCCGAGGTGGTGGTGGGGGTAGAGGTGGGACCATATCGAATGCCAGGGATCAAACAGCTGTTGACCATGTGCAAAGCAAGCTCTCTACCCACTTGTTCTAGCTCTACAGACTGAACTGCTTTTTATTTTTTAAAGGCTCTTAAAACTAGTTGAGAAAGTACTTACTTTGTTTCCAAGGCACTAGAAATAGAAAAGTGACCCAAAACGATGGAGAGAAGTGGCCGCATCTTCTGGAGTAGCCAAGAGTAGGAGGACTGCATAGGAGACACTCAAGATATCCAAAGGGACCCTCAGGAAACAGAGGCTGGGGGTTGTGGCCGTTGGACAGCCTGGACTCTTGGAAAAGGATGTGAACGATGTAAAGGGAGAAGAAAGAGATCGTAGAAAATGAATGACTGGACATGGGAAGGGAGATGCTTTTCTTTTATGTCTAATGCTCCCAAACTGGACTGAAGTGTTCTCACGAAAGTGAAACCCAAACCAGAGTTCAGGGATTAAGGTACATGCCTTGATGTGGCTGGTCTTGGTTTGATACCAGGCATCATATCATCCTACGGCACTGCTGGATGCAACTCGGATGACCCCCAAACAGCCAGATGTGACCCAGAACCCCAAAGCATCACATGCCTCACCTATTTAATCCTAGCAATGCAGGGTCAGAGAACACAGCAGTTTCAAAGTCAGTCAACTAAATCATTGACTGAAGCAAAACTCCAGTTCCTATTTTTCCCCCTCACCATAATCTCATACTACATTCAAATCATATTGGGCCAACATCTCTATCATTTTAGAGGAAGAGGCATCTGGAAAGGTGAAAAAAAAACAAACTAAGTGGAAATTCCATAAGTGGTCTGAAGCGTTGAAGCCAAGACTACTGGAAGAAATCTGAAAGAAAAACCGGCTGGGAAAATTAAAGCAGGTGAGATACTATGCAGAACCTAATCCCATGTTTCTCCCTTAACATTATTGAGCATCCCAGAACTGTACTATCTAGTGTGGCAGCTAGAGATGTACTATCCACAATCCAGATAGTTATTTAAACCAAGATTAAGCAGAAGTTGGAGAGGTAGTACTGAGGGTAGGGTGCTGGCCTTGCCCAGGACCAACTAGGGGAACAATTCTTGGCACCCCATAGGGTTCCCCAGCACCACCAGGAGTGATTCCTGAGTGCAATAAAGGAGTAGGTCCTGAGTTACACCTCATGTGGCACCCAAATAAAAACAAAACAAAACAGAAAAGAAAAGAACAGTAGTATCAAACAGGAGAGGTGGATTGTATTTCTTGGGGATTATGAGTTGAACTAGAATCAGTTTTAGAACATCGGTAGAGGATTTTGCAAACTTTGTGGCAATAAGGTGTGGTAACTGTATACATTAAGAAAAAATACTTTAGTGAGCATGGTACTTTAAACATAAAATAATAAAATAAAATTTGTTTAAAAAATAGAAATTTCCGCCCCCTGCTCCCCGCGGCCCTGCGAGAAACTGCCCCCAAGTCGGTGTCCTGCCGGCTTGGGCCGTGCTGGACCCTACCCCTACTTTGCTGCCGCTGCCAGTCAACCTCAGCGCCACCCTAATTCACACGTCCTGCCCAGATTTGGGGGGCGTGTCAGTATGCCAGGCCTCAAGGGGGGCGTGGCCTAGGGGCGTGGCCACAGTCCTTTCTCCCCTCTCAATGCATTGTTCACTTATGTCACAATTTATGTAACCTAATCCATTGAAGAACATCGTGGCTTTCTTATAACTATATGCCAATCGTCAAAGTACCCCACTTCTTCAATTGAGGCCCCTCACAAGTTAAAGTGGAGCGCCTGACAGTAGAGCTAATAACAACATGAAGAAACAACGAAAATCCCCACTCTCAGGAGAGATGGAAGAGAGGATCTCAGAAAACCCAACAGGGACTTCCCAGAAATACAATCTCCTCTCAGTTAAAGAGTTCAGAGAGGAAATCATGAAGATGGTTCAGGAACTCAAAGAAACTATGGAAAGAACATCCAATAAATTAAGGGAGCATATGGATGCAGCATTGGAACGTTCCACCAAGATAATCCAGGAGGAAATGACAGCAGAAATTTCAAAACTACGAACAGAAGTCACACAATAAAAAGAATCGGTAGATGAAATAAAAAATTCAGTACGAGCCCTTAACAGTAGAATGACCTCAGCCGAAGACAGAATCAGTGAGCTTGAAGATGAGCTACAGAAAGCATATAGGGAACAACAAATAATGGCAAAAGGCCTCAAAATGGCTCTAGGGTGAATCAGAGTCCTAGGAGATGACCTCAAGAGGAACAACATAAGAATCATGGGAGTACCAGAAGCACAGGGAACTAATCCCAATGAAAAAACCACATTCAAAGACATCATTGCTAAGAAATTCCCAGAGCTAGAGAATGCAGGCATTCAGATCCAAGGAGTCCGAAGGGTGCCAACTAGAAGAGACCCCAATAAAAAATCTCCAAAGCATATCATAGTCACAATGATGGATGGCATGGATAGAGACACAATACTGCAAGCAGCAAGGTCCAAGAAGGAAATCACATTCAAAGGAGCGTCCCTTAGATTTATAGCAGACCTATCAGAAGAAATCCTCCAAGCCCGAAGACAATGGTGGGATATAGTGAAAAAACTCAATGAAATGAATGCCTCACCAAGAATACTTTATCAGGCTAAGCTCTCACTTAAACTTGAAGGAACCACACATTACTTCACGGATAAACAACAGCTCAGAAACTTCACAGATTCAAAACCAAACTTAAAAGAAGGACTAAAGGGGCTACTGTAAGACAAGGAAAAACCCTACGAGAACAACAAACCCTACAGAAAGATAACACAAAATCACATGACAATAATCTCTCTCAATGTCAATAGCCTAAACGCACCAATTAAAAGACACAGAGTGGCAAAATGGATTCGGAAACAGAACCCAACATTCTGCTGCCTACAAGAAACACACCTGAACAGTCAGAGCAAATACAGACTCAAAGTCAAAGGATAGAAAACAATCCTGCAAGCAAACAAGTCCCTCAAAAAAGCTGGAGTGGCTATACTAGTATCTGACATAGATTTCAGACTGAAAAAGGTTAGAATGGATAGCGAAGGTCATTTTCTACTCAACAAGGGATATATACAACAGGAAGAAATCACACTCCTAAACGTATATGCACCTAATGAGCAACCAGCTAATTACTTAAAACAACTCCTAGCAGAATTTAATGGGGACATCACTAGCACCATGATAATAGTTGGGGACTTCAACACTGCCTTATCACCTCTGGATAGATCAACAAGAACAAAACTCAGCAAGGAAACAAAGGCTCTGAAGGAAGAAATGGAGGAGACGGTTAATAGACCTATACAGGGCTTTACACCCCAAAAAGAAAGAATACACTTTTTTCCCAGTGCACACGGAACATTCTCCAAAATAGACCACGTTCTGCGTCACAAATCACACTTCAATAGAATTGGGAAGATAGAAATTGTATCACCTATCTTCTCAGACCATGATGGGCTGAAAATAGAAGTTAATCACACACAGACACGGAGAACCAAATCAAACACATGGAAGTTAAACAACTTATTGCTGAACAATGAGTGGGTCACAAAAGAAATCAAGGAAGAAATCAAAAGATACCTGAAACAAATGAGAATGAAGACACAAACTACCAGAACCTATGGGACGCAGCTAAAGCTGTGTTAAGGGAAAAATTTATAGCCCTACAAGCATTTCTCAGGAGGGAAGAAAGGGCCTACATAGATGGCTTGACTTCACAGCTTAAGATCTTAGAAAAGGACCAGCAGAAGGAACCCAAACCGGAGCGGAGAAAAGAAATAATAAAACTTAGAGCAGAAATTAAAGACATGGAAACCCAAAAAACAATCCGAAAGATCAATGAAACAAAGAGATGGTTCTTCGAGAAAATTAATAAGATTGATAAATCACTAGCAAGACTCACAAAGAAAGATAGAGAGAGAACCCTAATAAACAGAATCAGAAATGAGAAGGGGGACATCACAACAAAAACTAATGAAATTCTAAAGATCATCAGAGACTACTTTGAAAGTCTGTATGCCATAAAACAAGAGAATCTAGAGGAAATGGATAAATTCCTGGATTCCTACAACCTCCAAGACTGAACAAAGAAGACTTGGAATATCTGAACAGACCCATTAATATCAAGGAAATTGAAACTGTAATCAAAAGTTTCCCCAAAAACACAAGCCCAGGCCCAGATGGCTTCACCAGCAATTCTTCCAAACATTTAACGAAGACCTGTTACCAGTTCTCTTCAAACTTTTCCAGGAAATTGAAAAAACAGGTACTCTACCAAACAGTTTCTATGAAGCATATATCTCCCTAATACCAAAAGCAAATATAGATACTGCTAACAAGGAAAACTTCAGACCAATATCCCTGATGAACACGGATGGGAAGATCCTCAACAAAATACTATCAAGTAGAATCCAACAACTCATCAAAAAGATTATACATCACAACCAAGCCGGATTCATTCCTGGAATGTAAGGATGGTTTAACATACTCAAGTCAATCAACATAATCTATTACATCAACAAAAGTAAAAATAAAAATCATATGATCATTTCAATAGACACAGAGAAAGAATTTGACAAGATCCAACATCCATTTATGATGAAAACTCTCACCAAAATGGGTTTTGGAGGAATTTTCCTCAAGATAGTAGAGGACATCTACCACAAGCTTATGGCAAGCATTATCCTCAATGGAGAAAAACGAAGGGCCTTCCCTCTAAGATCAGGGACAAGACAAAGATGCCCACTCTCACCACTTCTGTTCAACATAGTACTAGAAATACTTGCGATAGCAATTAGGAAGGAAAAAGACATTAAGGGCATCCAGATAGGAAAGTAAGAAATCAAGCTTTCCCTATTCGCAGATGACATCATTCTATACCTAGAGAATCCTAAAACCTCCATTAAGAAACTCCTAGAAGCAATAGACTTGTACAGTAAAGTTGCAGGCTATAAAATCAATACCCAAAAGTCCATGGCCTTCCTATAAGCAAACAGCGAGATAGAGATAAATGACATAAAAAAAATGTCACTTACAATTGTGCCCCATAAAATCAAGTACCTCTGAATCAGCCTAACTAAAGAGGTTAGGGATCTCTACAAAGAAAACTACAAAACCCTACTACATGAAGCAAAAGAAGACACAAGGAAATGAAAAAATATTCCCTGCTCATGGATAGGAAGACTTAATATTTTCAAAATGGCAATACTCCCTAAAGCACTATACAGATTCAATATAATACCCATAAGGATACCCATGAAATTCTTCAAAGAAATAGACCAAGCAATCCTGAAATTCATATAGAACAACAAATGCCCACAAATAGCTAAAGCAATTCTTGGGAAAAAGAGGATGGGAGGCATCACCCTCCCCAACCTTAAACTCTACTACAAAGCGGTAACAATTAAAACAGCATGGTACTGGAACAAGAACAGAGCCACAGACCAATGGAACAGGGTGGAATATCCCTACACACCACCCCAATTGTATGAACACCTAATCTTTGATAAGGGAGCAAGAAATGTGAGGTGGAGCAAGGAAAGCCTCTTTAACAAATGGTGCTGGCATAACTCGTCAAACACATATAAAAGGATGGGTTTAGACCTCGACCTGACCTGGCACTAAAGTCAGATCAAAATGGATTAAAGACCTCAACATCAGACCACAATCCATAAGGTACATTGAAAACAAGGTCGGAAAACCCTCCACGATATTGAAGCCAAAGATATCTTCAAAGATGACACGGAACTAAGCACTCAAGTAAAAACAGAAATAAACAAATGGGATTATATTAAACTAAGAAGCTTCTGCACCGCAAAAGACACAGTGACCCGAATACAAAGGAAATCTACAGAATGGGAAAGGATATTTACCCAATACCCATCTGATAAGGGCTTGATATCAAGGGTATATAAGGCACTGGTTGAAGTCTACAAGAAGAAAACATCCAGCCCCATCAGTAAATGGGGCGAAGAAATGAACAGAAACTTTCTCAAGGAAGAAATACGAATGGCCAAAAGGCATATAAAAAATGCTTATCATCACTAATCATCAGGGAGATGCAGATCAAAACAACCATGAGATACCACCTCACACCACAGAGATTGGAACTCATCCAAAAGAACAAAAGCAACTGCTGTTGGAAAGGATGTGGGGAGAAAGGGACTCTCCTACACTGCTGGTGGGAATGCCAACTGGTTCAACCCTTCTGGAAAACAATATGGTCGCTCCTCAAAAAATTAGAAATCGAGCTCCCATTTGACCCAGCAATAGCACTTCTGGGAATATACTCCGGAGAGGCAAAAAGATATAGCCAAAATGACATCTGCACATGTATGTTCATCGCAGCACTATTTACGATAGCCAAAATCTGGAAAAAAACCCGAATGGATGCCCAAGAACAGATGACTGGCTAAAGAAACTTTGGTACATCTACATAATGGAATACTATGCAGCTGTCAGAAAAGATGAAGTCATGAACTTTGCATACAACTGGATCAACATGGAAAGTATGATGCTAAGTGAAATGAGTCAGAAAGAGAAGGACAGACATAGAAGAATTGCACTCATCTGCGGAATATTAAACAACAGAATGGAGGCCTAACACCCAAGAATAACAGAAATAAGTACCAGATTTGCTCCATGGCTTGGAGACCAGCCTCACATGCTGGAGGAAAGGGCAGCTCAGATAAAGAAGGGAATACCAAGCAAAAATATGATGGGAGGACCTATTCGGGATGGGAAAGGCGTGCACGGAGCAGACTATAGACCAAACACATTGGCCACCCAAGACCTCCATTACTAACCACAATGCCCAAAGGGAGAGAGGGAACAGAGGGGAATGCTCTGCCAATAAGGCGGGGTGGGGAGGGGAATGGGGCAGGAGGGGGTGGGAGGGGGTAGGAGGGATGATGGGGTTAACAGTGGAGAACGGGTACTGGTGGAGGGATAGATTCTCAAGCTGTATATGACCAAAACACAAGCACGAGAATATGTAAATCTGTAACTGTACCCCCATGGTGATTCATTAATAAAAAATTTTTAAAAAATGAGGGAGAATATCTTCTATTCTCTGTTGAATACTTGAATAGAAAAATATCTCTTATTCAAGGCAATGTAGGGAATTTTATAAAGATATTTAATATTTCAGTGAAGGAAAGCTGAAATGCTGTTTGTTTATTAGTATCATTAGAAAAGGAAAAAAAAAACAAAAAAACAAAAAAAACATAGAAATTTCCAAAAGTAAGAGACAAAAAAGTAACTTCACCTGGGAAAAATCAGCTCCCTTAAAGCAAATATTAAAAGCAATGCTGGAAATATTGAAACTTCAAATTATTTTGGACACAAGGGCTGGAGCAATAGCACAGCAGGTAGGGCGTTTGCCTTGCACAAGGCCCACCCGGGTTTGATTCCTCTGTCCCTCTTGGAGAGCCTGGCAAGCTACTGAGAGTATCGCACCTGCACGGCAGAGCCTGGCAAGCTACCCTTGGCATATTTGATATGCGAAAAACAGTAACAAGTCTCACAATGGAGACGTTACTGGTGCCGCTCGAGCAAATTGATAAACAACGGGACAACAGTGCTACAGTGCTACAAGGACATAAAAAACTCCATAAGATGCATAATACTTTCCAGAATATCTGATATATATATGTGTGTATACATATATATATATATATATATATATATATACTCAGAAAATAATCTATTTTCTGAAATGCTCGTTAAAAACAGAATCACTCTATTTTGCCCCCATCAGTTCCCTTAGAAACCCCAGCAACTTAGGGGTGGGAACTTTGTATTTTTTCCACTTGTACCCCAGTTTATACCTTGGGGTTTATTGCACAGGAGAAAAAAATGTTTTCTGAGTGTACATGTGTAGAATATTGACTAAGTATACTTCCTATGGAGTCTGAAACTAGATGTTTGTAAGACATTACAAACTTCTTCATTGTAAGAAGTCTAAAAGGCACAATAATATAGGACTAGAGATATGGAAGGACTAACCTCAAAATGTAAGTGGGTGGCAAAATCAAAGCAATCAGTAAGAAACAACATAGGTATTATTTTGATAAAATATTCTTGAAACAATAAATTTATTTTAAATTAATTTTAAAATCAACAAATTTATTTATAGATAATCTAAAATTAATAGATTAGCAAATTTAGGATGAAAAGATATTAAAAACTGAATAATATTATCGTATCATTCTGAAATTTCATTATTAACTTCTCATCTTGCTCTAAATCCGATCTTCTCAGGTTCTGCTTTTAATTAAATTTTAGTGTTTTGTGCAGCAACTTATTTTCCATATATTTATTTAAGAAAAATTAGGTGATACATAATGAATGATTTCGCTCCTAAGAATTTCCAATGTTAGGAGTGGAGAGACGGTTTTGAGGGCAGAGTGTATACAGCAGGCCTGAGTTGGATTCCGGCATCCCTTATGCTCCCCCAAGCCCACTAGGAGTGATCCATGAGCACAGAGCCAGTATTCAGCACTGAGCACCATGGGTGTGACCAAAACAAATCAACAAAAAAAGAATATTATTATGGCAGGGCGATAGCACAGTGGGTAAGTGTTTGCCTAGCACATGGCAACCTGGGTTCGATTGCTGGCACTTCACATGGTTCCTTGAGCACCACCAGAAGTTATTCTGTAATGCAGAGTCAGGTATAACCCTTGAGTATTGCCAGGTGTGTTCCAAAAAAAAACTAAATCCCCTTACAGAAGCCCCCTGAATTTTCATTATTTACAAAACTGAGAAGCTATAAAGTATAGCACATTTCTTATCTATAGAATTAAATATTTTATGTTGCTTATTTTTATAGAAACACAATATATTTTTAGCACAGTCTAAGAAACGTTCGCTCAGTGAAATATTAGGCAGGTATCAAAAACATTTGAAGACTAAGCCATAGAAATATATCTATGATATAGTTCTAAATAAAAGGAACAAATATAATTTATTTTCAGAAATTTATGCATTTATTAGTTACTAAAATGTTAATAGTGTAAGCTTGAATGGTAAAAAATGATTTTATTTCTTCTTTAAAATGCTGTCTTTTTTATATTAATCACACACTACATTCAATGCTGAAATCACACATGCAAACATCACAAAAAATATATTTGTCTTTAATCTGTCAAAAATAAATATTCTAACCTTTTTATTCTAAATACTAGAAAGTTATAAGAAAGCATACCATAGAATTAAAAGTAAAAATAAATACTATAAAATAATACATAAGTGATATAAAATGTAAAGTATTTATTCAGGGACAAATTTTTATTTTTCTTTTTGGGTCACACCTGGCGATGCACAAGGGTTACTCCTGGCTCTGCACTCAGGAATTACTCCGGTGGTGTTAGGGGACCATATGGGATGCTGGGAATCAAACCCAGGTGGGCCACGTGCAAGGCACATGCTTTAGGGACAAATTGAAATAACTAAAACTATTAAATTATTTTCTATTGTTTCTGTACTTTTTGCTTTTCTAGCAACAAGTGATGATTGACAGCTTTACTGAATAAAGTATTACTATTTTACTGCCTTTTACTTTACCCATTTTCATAGGTGGGTAGTGATATTTCAGTAAGTTTAAATTGTTGTTTCCTAATAGGTAGTTATATTCAGTTACATATATAAGCCCCTGGAGGGGATGGGCTCCAGCTTCCCTCCTCACCCCGAGCGGAGCTCCTGGCGGCCCAAGACCACCAGAACCTAGCTACAGCCATGCTCAAGGCCCCTCTCCACACGTTTGGATGGGCCTCATGATGAAGGTACTGGCAGAGGAACCCAGGTGTGTGTAATCCCATCAGTGGCCAACATCCAGAGACTTAAAAGCAAGCTCCCAGAAGTGCACAGCCATATCTTGTAGCCTACTTCTCCCTCTGGGAAAAACTGGCAAGCTTCTGAGAGTTTCCTGCCCACATGGGACAGCCTTGCAAGCTTCCCATGGTGTATTCATATGCTAAATCCAGTAACAAGCTGGATCACATTCTCCTGACCCTGAAAGAGCCTCCAGTGCAACATCATTGGGAGGACCGTGTCAAGAGAGACTTCTAAGATCTCAGGGAAAGGACGAATGGAGAGGTTATTGAGCCCACTCGAGAAATCGATGATTAATGGGATTTCATGATTCATGATATATATATACATACACATATATACATATTTCATATATGTATATATATGTGGGCTGGAGCGATACCACAGCGGTTGGGCATTCGCCTTTCACGAGGTCGACCCCAGTTTGACTAGAGCAATAGCACAGCATGTAGGGCATTTGCTTTGCACATGGCCGATTGGGTTTGATTCCTCTGTCCCTATTGGAGAGCCTGGCAAGCTATCAAGAGTATCCTGCATACACGGCAGAGCCTGGCAAACTACAAACTGCATATTTGATAGTCAAAAACAGTAACAATGGAGACATTACTGCTGCCTGCTCGAGAAAATCGATGAGCAATGGGATGACAAGTGATACAAATATTATATATACTTTGAAATGTATATTAAACATACATTAAAAATAAAACACACATTGTATACATTCAGATAAAACATAGAATATACATTTCAAAGATATGTTTAAAATGATATAATATGATATATAATATTTTAAAGATTTTTTTTTTTTTTTTGCTTTTTGGGTCACACCCAGCAATGCTCAGGGGTTACTCCTGGCTTTGCACTCAGGAATTACTCCTGGCAGTGCTTGGGGGACCATATGGGATGCCGGGGATCAAACCCGGGTCGGCCGCGTGCAAGGCAAACGCCCTACCCGCTGTGCTATTGCTCCGGCCCCAATATTTTAAAGATTTTAAAGTATAATATTTTAAAATTTGGTTTCAATATACTCATCTATAGTGTATAAAATTAAAATTGCTTTATGTATGATTCTCTTGTTTCCTTAAATTTCACAAAGTAACTCACTAGTTATATTTTTATAAAACCTGGAGGATTTATACAGTTATGTGATCTAAAAGTAGAAGCAATTTTATTTCTTAAGTTCCAAAAGGAAGCAATACATTTTTATTTCTCTCATTACTGAGGCAGCTAAATTGTTCAAAACTCAGTTATAAAGGAGTAGTGACATCTTTGCTTTGCTTGAAGATCTTAGAGAAAATAATTCAATGTTTTATTTTTAAGATACTACTTATAAAATGATCCAACTTAGGGCACACAAATGGACAAAACTGTTATAATCAGCAGATCCTAAGGGATTATATAATAAAGCAATAAATTGTGTAATATTGTATTAAAACACAGTCAGACTAGACAACATTCACATTAACCAACAGCAATGGACACATCATATGAAGATATATATATGTACATATATATATATATGTATATATATATATGTATATATATATATACATATATATATATATATTACTGATTCACCATGAGAACAGTTACAAAGCTTTCCAGTCTAAGTCTTGGTCATAAAATGATCAGACATCCATCCCCTCACCAGTGCACACCCTCCACCACGAAGAACCCCAGTATACGCCCATCCTACCCCTTCCCCTACCTATGTGGTAAATGATTGCCACCTTACTCTCTCTCCACTTTGATCACATTCAATATTTTGACCAAAGATCCACCATTATTATTTGGAATTTCCCCCAACATTCAGACCTGCCGAAAAGGCATCATTAGATAATTTGTTTTCTATTGCTGATATGAAGAGCATTTTCAATTTCTAATATTTTAATAATAAGCCCAGAGGGATTTCTGCCAAAAGCCACTGGGTTCCAAGATTGTTTTGTGTGCCTCTGGGATCATGGCTGTTCAGGAGCCAGGAGTCGTTTGTGGGTGGCAACTGGGGCCTCATCAGGGCAGGGATAGGGGCTGGTTCCACCCCCCATCACGTGAGGCCCCTCTTGTCACGTCACTGCAGTCTCATACCTGGCTGTCCAGTAGGCTCTGCAAAGGTGGCAGCCACTGTGCTGCCAGGGAGAAAAGGGGGAAGGGACAAACACCCTTCCCCACCAGGGATGGCACGGCAATGTAGTTTAACGCTCATTCCAGATGCATTTCTGCCAAAAGCCGCTGGGTTCTGAGGTTGGTCTGTGTGCCTCTGGGATCATGGGCATTCAGGAGCCAGTAGCCATTCATGGGTGGCAACTCAGGGCCTTGTCAGAGTGGGGAGAGGGGCCGGTTTCACCTCCCATCCCACGAGACCCTGCTGCTCTCTCTCTCTTTTTGGGCAGGGGCAGATGCTAGATCATTTATTTTCCATTGCTCACTTTGCATATCAGGAAAGGTCGCAGGCCTCGCACTTCGGAGAAATCGTCCTGTGGCCACATACCGGAGCCATACTTGTAGAAGCTCACGGTCGCCGGGATTCCATCTGGAGAAGGCGGGGAGACTGCCCCTGCTCCATCTGGGGGTCCCGAAGATATCAGCTCGGTATGGAGCCTGGAGAATTCTCTGGTGTTGTGGTGCCTACCAGGTTTCTTCACTGCTGAGTGTGGCAAGATCATGAAGATATTTTTAACAAGGAAATAAAAGGCATAAATCAAGTAGTTGAGCAGATGAATTGATGTTAATAAAAATTATCAGCCCCAGAGAAATGAATACACATGACTTTCAAAAGCACATGTAACATTTTCAGTTATAGAGCACATATTACAAAACCAGTCACATAAATAACGAAGATGAAATTATGTTAAGCAAGAGATTAGGAATCATCAATAAGGAAATAGGAAGATCCACGAACAGTAGAGATTCAACATTATGCTTCTGATTAACTCTTGGGTTAATGAAAAGACTAAAAGAGAAATTTTAGATAAAACAAAACAAACAATGAATATAAAGAAATAGGAAAACAGGGCCTACTGGGCGCAGCAAAGGCAACAAGAGAAAAGCCCCAAAAGGTAAGGGCCCATATGATACAAAAGAAAATTTTCAGATAAATAATTTAACTCGAATTAACTGTTTACAGTGGAACTAATTATATTTGGTTAATAAATTGTTTGACTCTCTTACAGTGCTGAATAATAATGAATCAATCTTACATTCTTGGTATAAACCTAACTTGGTGGTACTGTGTAGGATAACATAGCCTCAGGTAGTTCAGATTTATTGGGTTGTTCCCATCACAGTGCTCCCTTTCCTCTGTGTTTATTTGTAACTTCTTTCTTTATGCTCAGTTTATTTATAAGTATTGTTCTTCTCTTCTCCTTAAGTTCTTTGCATAGTATATTCAGAGCAATGTCCTTTTTGTATGGGCACAGGAAGACAGCAGTAAATACTATGCTTTTGTAAGGTGGGAGTCATTTGACTCTAAATGATACTTTCCTCCTGGACATCTGTTCTCTCTACCTCAGCTGCCCTTACTCCCAGCTGCCCTTACTCCCTAGCACCCCAAAAGCAGGGTCCTGACTAGGGATGGGATGGACCCAGGGCAAACGGTGAGCTATATGCTATGCTGGCATCAAGATGGGCCTGGCTAAAGTGTCTAAAGCTTAACTATAAATTAAGAGCTTGGTCATGGACAGATGCTGTCATGATCCAAAAAGTAATAACTAGATTTGGACCCTGCTAGGGTTAGGAATGATTAATCTGGCCTGAGCTCTGTAGTTTGAGTCTATGGCAAGATGTTCCCAGGAGAGCTGCCCTACAAGCTTCAATGTATCTCTTACTGTGTCCAAATAAAAACAACTAAAGGAGAAAAATACCTTAAGTGGTATTTTGCCCAGGGGCGTCAGGAAGGCATTCCTTCTGTTGTTTTTGCTTCCAGACCAGGTGGGGCTTGGGCCCGAGGGCAAGGTGGAGAGAGATAAATAGGGGTGGCCTGAGAAGTGGGAGGAGGAGGGGTAGGAATCTAAGATAAGTAGAGAGTGTGAATCCAAAGAGTGTGAATCCAAAGAGTCTGAATCCAGACGGCACAATCCGGAGAGCAGGGATCAAAAATGAGGAGCTAGGAAAGAAGAGTGCGAGAGAGACAAGAGATTGAATAAACAGTAACTAATTAGCAACCAGCCTGGTCCTCATTCTTCTTTTGCCTGCTAATCGCCTATAGCTGTCCCAATCCTGTCCATACACAGCAGCTCAAGAGCACAAAATGTGGGCTGTGAGAGAGAGCCGCCAGGAGAGCCCTCAAACACACATTCTTCACTTGCAGGAGTAGTTCTTTACAATACTGTGTATTTCTTTTGCTATTAATATTTTGTATGGATTTTCACTTACATATTTATGAAAGATATTTGTAGTTTTCTTTATCTGTATAGTTTTTAGAATGAGAATAATGGAAAATTTTTATAATGAATTGGCTAATTTTTCCCTCATATTTTCTAGAACTGGTTTTCAACAACTACACTATTTCATGAACTAGCTTTTTAAAAAAATTTAGTTACTGTATTTTTAATTAAAAATTTTTCACTTGGGTCACATGTATATTTACTTGCTGAGTCTGTCATTTCTCTGTGCAGAATTTTTTTCTTTTGTCTCAAGCATCTTTATAGCTGTTTACTAAAGCATTTTAATGTTGACTGCTTCAAAATCTTTATTTGATAATTCTAATATATCTGTCATTTGAATGGATCAAAATGCCCGTGTATAAAGAATGCATAAACAAAATATGTGTGTGCAACTATATGCATGTTTGCATACACAGATCTTTTGTCTTAAAATGGAAGGAAATTTCAACATATTGTAACATAGACTCAATAAAGGTAAACGAAATGAAATTAGAAACATTCATTTGATAACAAAACAAACATTGCATGGAAATCCTTGAGAAGGTTTATAAAATAGTTAAATGTATATAAATAGACAGTAGAATTATAGACACAGAGGTTTTCCTAGGACGTGGTAGAAACGAAACGGACTGGTAGGTTAATCAGTGAGGAATGAGTTTGTGTCTTGGTGCTTACACAATAATTTGGAAAATTCGATATCCCACAGCTCTGTGCAGTTAAAAATGTTATATTAGTTAAAATGATAATTTTTTTACGTCTATTTTAACATTGCAGAATATCCTGCCCCTGGTGCCAGGCTGTCTTTACCAGGGCACCTCAGAGGGGGTGGGTCGAGTTTCCCTTCCTGCCACAAGCAGAGCCCCGGCAGCCAAAAACCTCCAGAACCCAGCCACAGCCACGCTCAAGGCCACTCTCCACATGCTCAGACAAGGCTCACCCATGAAGGAATAGACAGAGGAACCCAGGTGTGCGGGACCCATGGTTGAGATCTCCAAGCCTCTCGGATTGGTATCGGGCCTCCTCCACCCGGATCCCCAGTTTTCGAGTAGCTTGGTAGTCACACCCACAAACTGCCCCTGGCGCCATGTAATCTCATCAATAGCCAAGATCCAGGGACTATAAAATAAAGCTCCGGGAAGAGAGCACTGCAGAAACTCGCATGGCAGAGCCTAGCAAGCTACCTGTGGTGTATTCCATATGCAAAAAACAGTAACAATAATGGGCTTCATTCCCTTGACCATAAATGTTATAGGGATGAATGGAGATGTTACTGGCTCCCGCTTGAGCAAATCGATAAGCAACAGGATGACAGTGATACAGTGATACAGTGATTTTAACACAATAAGAAGTATAAAAATTCACGTAAGTCTAATCAAATTCATGGTAGTTATTATTAATAGTGTTGCTAACTTCTAACTATATGGAATGCCAAGGCACAGAGAGAATAATATTGTGCATAATATTATGCAATTAATAAGTATTGAGACTGATTTTTAAGCCCTTGTCTTATGATCAAAAATATAGTTCCCTACCAAGAAATGCAAAACTTCTAATAAATCCAAAACATGACCCTGAATAATCCCAAATTATCATCTCTAAGGTCACCAAATAAGGCAAATTATAGTTTGGCGAAAAAAGAAAATCAAATCCACTCTTATGAATAAGTGGTGTGGTTGTCAAGAACTTGCTAATTGTTAAAATCCACAATCCTCAAAGGTGAATATTAATGATCTGATGTGTAGTATTTGTTTCTCATTAAACTGTGGTGAATGTTCATAGTGTTAAACTCTGCAGTTCTAGTTATCTCTTCCATCGTTGCCAAAAGCAAAGAAACAGAAATCCACTATGTGTTTTTGCTGCTTCTCAGTTTCATCCACCCTTTGATCTATTGAATGGAGTTTGGTAAATGTCTATAATGCTTACATATTAATATGTTAGTGTATTTTGGTAAGTATATTTTCATATATTCCATATGCAGACGTGTTTTTGTTAGTAAAGAGAGAATGAGAAGGAAAAAAGGAGACTAATGAAGAATATTGGATCACTTTCTGTTTGAGCATTTCTTCACAACTACATAGGGATTCCTCTTGATTTAAGAAATATAAACTTAAACACTAATGTAACCATATTTCCTGAACTATTATTCTATTTATTAAAATTAAAAAAATAAATATTTATCAATGCTCACATAAAAGACTATTAAGTGGTTTACTTTTAGTTATGGAGGAAATAACTGTAGGGTTTTTGGTTATTTGTAGTTTGTTTAGGCTAATGGTAAATTTTGTGTCAAAACCAGAGTCCCAAGATAGTGGTGTACTCTGAATAGGTCTCTACAATTCAGGGACTTGTGTGCAAAACCTCAAGTTTTGACAATACAACTACCAAAGACAAAAATACTCTAAACAATGATGTCTATGAGAAAATAAGCTTATATTACCTTCATCAAAAGGGCTACTAGAATTATGAATATTTTTACCAAACATAAGCAGATGTTCACCTTAAAATGAACTTTAACTCTGACAGTTCCCAAACTAATAAGGCAAAATTGAAGAGAAAAAAATCAATGAAGTCAGTTTAGCAATCTAGATATTATTTGAAGGGGTTATTAATATAAAATTGATGAGACTTATTAACTTTAAATAATATGTATAGTTTCCTTAGGCCTCAATGTAAGTTATTTTAGCCCAACAGGAGCAGTTAGAATCTAAATATAAAGACCAAGGGTTAATATAGACCTTAATTAGACCAAGGAACAATTCTAATTTTTATTTAAAATAAAAAAATTAAATTGATACCAATAGTTATTATTGAGTCTAAGTATTTGATTATTTTCATTCTCAAGATCTATTTACTAAGAGATATACAATAAAGATATTGAAGGAAAGTTTGGCAAGAATGAATACAAATTAAATTATAATGCTGTGAGATACATTTGTATAAGAAAGAAACTTTGATGGTAAAATAAAGCAGAGCAAAAACATACAGTCAAATAAATAGCTAATAAATGTAGACTCATATCAATATCATGTCAATATGAGACTCATATCAATATTAGGAAAATTAAACTTGAGAGAAAAATTCAGACATTAGTATTTAGGGGTCCAATTAATCAATTTTATCATTAAAAACTTAAGAATTATGGCAAAAATATTGTAGTTTGGAACCTTCTAGTGATGCTTATAAAGTAACTGACATATCATGCAAATTTCAGATTTCTAGGTATGAACTATACCTTTCCAGGGTGACTGTTTTGAATTTTAGCTGACATGCGGGAGGAGTTTTAAGTCTCAGAAAATCCAGAGACTCAGAAAATATATTTGTCTATGAAAATATGAGAAGAAAACTCTCATTAATAACTGAAAAAATGAAGGCTATTTCTTTAGTGATTTAATTCTCTCTGATTTCCTGTGGAGTGCTGATTTAGTTCTGCCTCTAATACCAATTC
Organism: Sorex araneus; assembly: GCF_027595985.1. Lineage (NCBI taxonomy): Eukaryota > Metazoa > Chordata > Mammalia > Eulipotyphla > Soricidae > Sorex > Sorex araneus. Next base: position 341,243,904 of record NC_073302.1, on the reverse strand, counting down.
TCACATATCCCAGCTTGACTTTTCATGTTTCAACTGTTAACATAAGCCACTGAACTTGTGGGTCTTTATCCAGATCTTGTATGTGAATATTTGGAGGCTTGCTCACAAGTCTCTTTCATTGAAATCTTTTATGGGCACTGATTTGGGCTGAACACACAACTACAAATTGGCTCCTGGGACAGAGATGCCAGGCTGAGGCTGATAAAAGATTTACTGCAGAGTGTTTAGAATCACTGAGCTTTGTTATGGAATTATTATAGCCTTTCCCACTGGGATGCAATGATTTATAACCTACCAATAGACAAGAGTGTTTAACTCTGTTCCCATTAATTGATTGAACAATTTACTTTATGCTTTGTGCTCACACCTGCTTTTGATCAAAGCTGGTTGTATTCTGCTCTTGGCTATAGAATGATGCTCTATTAATGGTTTATTGGTTCCACCGTGCCCATAACACAGCATAGTTTATGATGTTTAATAAAATGACATTCCTAAATACTCTCTTGTTTTGAGTTGTCTTTTCATCAAATTAACATCATGATGTTGGTTTTCCTTGCATTTCGGAGTTAAAAATGTCTTCAGAAGTCTGCCATACTGTACTTTAAATATTCTAACTGTATTTCTTCGTTATGAGACCTGGGAAAAAGGTAATTTCAATAAGTTTTGTTCTTTACCATTTATATTTGTCTCTTAGGGGACTTCATTAGAATTCTCTTGGGAAAAAAGACATATACGAATAAAGACAAATTTAAGCACATTCTATGTATTCTTCTCTTTGGAGTCAGATATTTTTAGAAGAGAAGAAAGAGATGACTTTACCTGAAGAGCAAATTGAAAAAAGAGAAGACATTTTTTCTGAAACAAAGAGGTTAAGAAAATCTATGAAAGTATACAACAACAAGGAAATGTCCCATGGTACCTAAGTTATCTTTATCTGCTTCTCTAAGGAAATCTTTCCAACTTAGAATATCTTCTCTTAGGGCTATTATTAGAATCACAGGAGAAACATAAATCTCCACTTATTGAGCTTATTTTTGATCACTATGCTATTCTTTGTTACTAAAAACAAACATATTATAAATCTTTTTTAATACCTGTACCATATGAAGAGTCCAGTTACTTGTAAAGTAACCCAACTCAACAAATATAGCTCTGCTAAGGTGCAAATTACTTTGTTAGCTTGTTGAAATAACATCTAGTCTATGTTATTGAGGTTTAAATTAGTTTAAGTTGGTAAAAATCTTAGGATAGTGCTGGACATTTAATAAACACTATAAATGTCAGTATGATTATAACAATAAAATTAAATTGCAGGTACTTTAACTCTTTTATAGATGGAAAGACAAAGTATATAGTACATAAAATGGTGGAAGATAAAGTATGTGAAGTGACTGAAGCCATATTGATGTTAGTGTAGCCTTTCAGATTAATTTCTGTTTAATGTATTGCTTTACTTTTAATACACAATTAAGATTAGTAACTGTCATGAACATTACTTAATATTTTGTACAGTTATTTTTCCTTGCATCTTATGAAGTCAGCCAGCTAGGTAATGTAACCTATTGAATTTATAATTTCTAATTTCAGATTCAATGTAATCCCCATCAAAATCCTGATGAGTATCTTCAAAGATTTAAATCAGTCCATGATAAATTTTCTATGGAGAGTATTCCTAGTGAAGTCATCCAGAAGGAGAGAGACAGATAAAACATGACTTCCTTCATATGTGGAATGTAAAATCCCAGGTAAGGAAACAACAAATGGTGAAAAGAAACAGCGTCTAGAACTGGTCTACAAAATGTAGTTTATCAGGGCCGTGAGATGTGAGGAATAGGGTGTGGATAGCAAGGTAGAGTGGGGTTGAGAAAGGAGCCTTGAGACAATGGTGGAGGTGAAACTGTCATCTTTCATTGGCAGGTGCGGGTGGGATGCTGCAGGCATATAACTCTATCATTGACAGTATCATAAAATTGTGACTCATGGTGGTCAAAATTAATTAAAAAATAATAGAATAAAAATATGTGGAATAATAAAACACCACAATTTTTTAAAAATTGGGAGATATTGTGTTACCTTATTTGAAACACAAGCTAAAGTTACATGACAGCTTAAAGAACTGGGAAAAAATTGTACATTATATATTAGATGGAGTGGAGCCATAGCATAGCAGGTAAGGTGCTTGCCTTGCAAGAGGCCGACCTGGGTTTGATTCTTTCATCCCTCTTGGGGAACCCGGCAAGCTACCGAGAGTATCCCCCTGCACAGCAGAGCCTGGCAAGCTACTTGTGGTGTATTCGATATGCCAAAAACAATAACAAGTCTCACAATGGAGACATTACTTATGCCCGCTTGAGCAAATCAATGCACAATGAACAGGACGACAGTGCTACACAGTGCTATATATTAAATAACATTATCCAAGATATACAGTATATTCACAAAGATAACTGTTGATAAATTTAATTACCAAATAAAATGGAGAGAGAAAATGAAAAGGCAACTGAAGATGATGGTCAATAGAAGTATGAGGAAATGTTCACCCTCACCCATTATCAGAGAAACCCAAATTAAGGTGACAGTGAGATCTCACCTCACATCAGTGAGAATGGTATATATCAAAAAGTTTAGCAGCATGTGCTCATGTGCATACGGTGAAAAATGATCTCACATCCACTAATGGGAGGGATGTGGTCTGATTCAGTTCCTATGGTGAGCAATATGGAAGTTTCTTAAATAACTAAGAATGAATCTTCAGTATGACTCAGTGATCCCACAGTTTACTATCTAAGGACAAGACAAACAATCATGCAAAAAAGATATGTGAACATATATGTTCATTGAAACACTTAGTACAATATGTAGGATATGGAATCAATCTAAGTATTCAACAACAGAAGAGTGGATAATGAAATCATGGTGTATGTACATGATGGAATACTATGCAGACACAATGAATAATGAATTAATAAAATTTGCTGCGACTGGATGGAAGTGGAAGACTTCATGTTTAGTCAAGTGAGTCAAAAAGACAAGGACAAATACTGGAAGATCTCGCTAATCTGTGGTGTGTAGGAGAGCGTGTATGGGAATGACAAGTACAAAGCAGGGAAACATTGCTTCTAGATTAGAGAAACAAAAAAATCCATGGAAGGTGAAAAAAAAAAGCAGGGAAGAAGCAAGAAAAGGAGGTCTGAAAATAACATAGAGGCAAAGGGGGGGGGGACTTTGAGCTTATTTGTGGTATAGAGGTGAAGTATCTAAATATATCTAAACCACTAGACCCATTGCTAATGAAAGTATAGTACTCAAATTACAATCACAGTCACCGTCATCCCGCTGTTCATGAATTTGTTCGAGTGGGCACAGTAACGTCTCCCAATGTGAGACTTATTGTTACTGTTTTTGGCATATCCAGTATGCAAGGGTAGCTTGCCAGGCTCTGCCGCACGGGCTCCATACTCTCTCTCAATAGCTTGTCGGGCGGAAGAATCAAACTTGGGTTGGCTGCGTGAAAGGCAAAAGCCCAACCACTATGCTATCGCTCCATCCCATCAAATTACAATAGTTAAACTTAAAAACAAACCTGTCAAGGGGATCGGTGGGGAATGGGAGGAAACTTTGGGTCATAAGTGGAAAAATGGAATCATGGGGTAGTGGAACTGGAGATCGAATTTGTATGCTTGTAACCACAGTTGTAAATGACTTTGAACATAGTATTATCTGTATATCTTGTGTATAATATTATTTGTATGAGTCATTTTCTTTTTGTCTGGTTTTATTTTCGAGCCAAACTTGGCAGTGTGGGGTTAGTCCTGGCCATGCACTCTAATCACTCCTGCTCAGCTGAGTGGAACATATAAGGCACTGAGAATAAACACAGGCTCAGTGCAAGTACCTTACTTGCTAGAGTAGCTCCCTGGCCAAAATAAAATTATTTTGAAACATTAAAAATAAAAGCCCTATGGCCAAAGAAATAGTGCAGTAGGTGCTTACCTTGCATACAGCTGACATGAGTTTGATATCTGGCATCACATACGGCCTTTGAAGCTCTTCTAGAAGTACCCTTGAGCACAGAACCAGGAAGAAGCCCCAAGCACAGTTGGCTGTGGCCCCAAACCACCTCCTATCCCCTGAAAAAAAATGGGCTAACAGAAGGAAGCAAGAGTCTTTTTTTACCAGTAGAAAGCAAATTGTAAATAAATATAGATATATAGATAATAACTGTAAGCTACTCTACAAAAAAATCCATACTTTTTAATTTTAAAAGTATAATATTAATGTTGGTGGTGTAGACGTGAGGTGAGACTATGCACGTCAAAGTCATAATTGCAAAGGCAAGTGAGAATTTGTGACTGAAACAGTAACAACTATTTTGTTTTTACATGAGTGTGCAAAGGAGATGGGGTATAAGGTGGTGGTGGTGGTGGTGGTGGGAAGGAACCTTGGGACACCAATAAAGATTGTAGAGTTGAAGTCGTGCTTGAATGATACCTTGAACAGTATGGTGAATCATGGTGACTATTTGTACATTGAAAAAATAATTTATAAAAAGATAAGATTATGATGTGAAATCAGACAAATTAAGAGTAAGAGTAGATAACTTCAAGCACTCTCTCCAAATGACTGGCTCTTAAGTATCCTCGAACCTAAATGCCACTTTATCAGAATAGTTTTGCCTTTCTTTTCAAAGTTAGCATAATTTTTGCTCAGAGACTTTATTTGTATAAACAGTACTTTTGGAAAAATGGGGCAAAATTCGTTCCTCCGAGGCCAGAAGATAGATTTGTAGATGGGAGGTGGCTCTTGAGCAGCCCTGTATGTGGACTAAAAAGTTGTTCTTCCAAACTCTTTACTTATATTGTCACAAAATAATCTTTATAGATCAAATGAGTTGAACAAGATATTTTACTACCATCTACTGGAAATTTCCTGCAATAAAAATGCAAATATGAAATCTCCTTAATATAAATGGCACCTCCTAGGGTTGTGTTAGGCAAAACATGCATAACTATTCATAGCATCCCCTCAATCCTTTATCCTTCATAACAGCATCCAATTTGTCTCAGTTGTGGCTTGTATCGCAAGCTAAAATCATTTCTTGTTTATTTATACTTTCCTCCTGGATTAGTTTAGAACCTCCGAGGGGGCTGGGACCATATCTACGTTACTCACTGCTACATTATCAATATATGAAACAGATTGTTTTATAGTAAATGCTCAAAACATTTGTTAAATCAGTTAATAAACAAGCCAATATTTGTACATATTCTAATATTTATCCAGATAGCTAAATGCAATAGATAGAAGGCAATCTGATTTAAGGCCTAGTTGATGATAAATATACACAGTATGTAGTCTTGATGTTGTAGAAAAATTAAGTCATTTAAAATAGATCTGTCCATTCTGAAGTCAAAATCTCATATGAAATATCACAAAATAATCCTTTCATCTTCAGAATTAAGTGGAAATTTTTGAAAACTAGCTTTGATGAGACTATGGTTTTGAAAGAGTCATATATGCTCTCCTATGTTGGGGTATCCACTTTAGTATTTATAAAATAAGATATTTGAAGCAGAAGCCCAAAAGCATATTAGATTAAGTATCAAGAAAGTCTTCATATTTTACCCTGAGTTGAGAGCCATATTCAATGTGATATTTCTAAGATTCTTTTTTTTTTCTTTTTGGGTCACACCCCACAATGCACAGAGGTTACTCCTGGCTCATGCACTCAGGAATTACCCCTGCCAGTGCTCAGGGGATCATATGGGATTCTGGGAATCGAACCCAGGTCGGCCTTGTGCAAGGCAAATGCCCTACCCGCTGTGCTATCACTCCAGCCCCTCTAAGATTCTTTAGGCCATACAAAGAATATATGGATATTGTGCCTTATAGTGATTCATTTTTGCCTCCACTAAAATGGAAGTATGCTGCCTGCATTTCTTTATCGTGTTATAAATTTATTAGATATATGTGATGACATGCGGTGCATGCTAAGCAATCTTGAATTCCTCTGGCTAATTTAACTAACACAGTAATTTCCAGAGTCACGATCTGTCGATTGTGTCAAATATGAGTATTGGCCTCCTACTCCTTGTGACATTAACGAAATAATCAACTTATGCTTTTGTGAGTAAAAGATGGTTGTAAATCTGTAATCTGAAACCACGATAGTTGCATTAGTCAGAATCTATTTATCAAAAAGAATTTAGAATATTTAGAACAAACAGACTTAAATGCAGGAATTGATTATACAGAATCGAAGGACCAAGAAGCTAAAAGCTGGCAGTAAGGCTTTTAAGAAGGTAACCAGGAAGGGCAAAGGTAGGTAGCAGTATTATTAAAGCCCAAGATTCAGAAGATCTCTACAGAAGCTACAACCAATGTGTTGCATATAATTGGCTAATGTTGGAACAATGAGATGTAAACCCTTTTTTAAAAATATATATTTTATTGATTGATTGATATTTTTGCTTTTTGGGTCACACCTGGCAATGCTCAGGGGTTACTCCTGGCTCTGCGCTCAAGAATTACTCCTGGTAATGCTCAGGAGACCATATGGAATGCTGGGGATCAAACCCGGGTCCGCCTAGTGCAACGCAAATGCCTTACCCACTGTACTATCGCTATAGCCCCAACCCTTTTTTTTTCAAATCAGCATTATTTTCATCAGCTTTATTAAGATATAGTTGACATAATATTTTGAATATGTAAATATAAAATGTGATACTTTCATGTAATTACCTAGTGTGAAATAATTACCATAATATAATCAGTTAATATTTTTATTACCATAACCAGAGAGACAGTACAGGGGGTCAGGAGTTTCCTTGCATGCTGTTGATTCAGATTCAGTCCCTGACACCCCCTCTATTACGCCAAGCCCACAAGGAGTGAATGCCTGAGTTCAGAGCCTGGTGTCAGCCACAAGCACAGCTTAGAGTGGCAAAACTCAAAAGAATTTTAAAAATCAAATAATTTCATGACCTTCTCTGGGTGTATGGAAGGAATATTTAAGATCGACTCTTTGATTAAATTTAAAGTCTATGGATTAAATAAAACTGACCTTAGAGTCTCGGGCCGGGGCTGGTGCCGGCTCCAGCTCCGCCGAGACTCAACCCGGGTGGCCATGCCTTTGCACAGCCACCTAGCTGCTGTACGACCAGGATCCAGAGCCAGCTATACGACTTGGGGGTCCCAGCAAGTGCTTGCAGCCATGTGCCCAGACTATGAACTAAGCTTTTGCTCCATGCTGCTCCAGGAAAGGAAATGATGCTATTTCCAACTAAAATCTCCCTGGACTTAATTACTAAAATACAGAAATCCTAAACCGCGCGGCCGCTACCGTGGCCGCGCGACTTTATTTCCTTTCATTCTCATCAGTGGAGAACTAATTATCTAATGTTTCCTTGTCAATAGGGCTGTATTCTTGGGGGATAAACTCCAACAAGAATGGTGAGTTCTATCTTGAAACTCCAACAACAATAGTGATTTTTGTGTTGAAATAAGGAATGTAATCAAGGTAAAGAGAAAAGGAAGTGAAATTTGTCAGTCTATGTGGGGGGGGGGTAGGGGTTTGGGGGTGGTAGGTATATTGTTTTTGTTTTGTTTTGTTTTATCTGTTTTTGGTGGTGGAATATGGTCACTGGTGAAGGGATGGGTGTTTGAGCATTGTATGACCAAGACATAAGCCTGAGAACTTTGTAACTTTCCACATGGTGATTCAATAAAAATAAATAAATAAAAATAAATAAATAAATAAATAAAACAGACCTTCCATATCTGCAGTTTCCACATATAAAAATTCAACCAACTTTGGTAAAAATACCTACTCTGTAGTTAGATCTATGATGATTGTGTCTGTATTTTACACATACATTTTGTTGTTACTGATTCATAAACAATACAGTACAATTTTTACATAGTTTTTATAATTTAATAGGTTCTATAAGTAACAGACATGATTTAAATGATATTAACATATGTGTACAGATTTTATTAAAAACTAGTTTTTATAAGGGATTTGAAATCTTTGGATTTTGGTTTCTGAGAAAATTCAGGAACCAATCCCTAGCAGATGCTAAGGAACAATTCTATTGCTCACTCTACTTACTATACAGTATATTAGATTCCTACACCATAGTTCTCAAAACTGGAAGTGTTTTTGCCCCTGGCCAACCTAGGTTCTATCACTGGACTCACATATAACCCCACACTACTCAGAATTATCCTTGAGCACTGACCAAGCATAATCCTTGAGCATTATTGGGCATGACCTCCCCCATCCACAAAAAAAAAAAACAAAACAACAAATCCCAAAAAGAACCCTAGAAATTTGCACCCTTTTTGCCGTATCTTCTGACTTCTGAGCTATTAGAACCTGCAATTCTACTCTATTTCTATAATGCCAATTTTCCTAGATTTTCATATAAGGTAGATTTTGTAGTATTTGTCTTTTGATGTCTGACTTCTTTTACATAATAAATGTCCTCAAATTCCATCTATAATGCCACAATGACAAATTCCTTTTTTATGATTAAATAATGTTAAACTATATATAAGTTCACTTGCACCATAATTTATATAACAACTTATATAATATATATACACTTATATAATATCCTACATATTATATATTATATGTAATCACATACATATATTTATGTAATTGTATTATGTAAAATATGTAATGTACATTCCAGTAATATGTAACTGTATGTAACAGTAATATGTAACTGTATCTTATATTATATAAATATGTACTTAATTAAAATTAAGATAACATTGGTTTATAAGGGTAAATATATTCATATTTTAGAAGTAAAATATTATCACACCACATTTATCACCAAAGTGGCATTATATCTTCAGTTCACTGCTTTGTCTTCTATCACATGAAATTTGTTGTTAGATTCCAAGGATTTTTTTCTTTGGACACCATCTCTTCCCTTGTTTTATTTACCACAAGTGAGTGTGATCATCAAATATTTGTCTTTCTCCTCGTGACTTATTTTATTCTGCAGGACACCTTCCAATTCTATTTGTATTATAGGAGAATGCATTAGTTTCTCCGTAAAACTGAATAATATTCTGCTGCATATATACAGTGCACATCTTTTTATCAATTCCTCTGTACTTGGTAATCCAGGTTATTTCTAGATCAGGTAGGCACTTTGCTATCGTAAATATTGTTGTGCTGAAGTCAGGCGTGAACGTATCTTTTCTTAGCAATGTTTTGCTTTTTTTAAACATACAGGTAGAAAGGAATTGCTGGATCACATAGTAGTTCTGTTTTTAATGTTTTTTGAATTTTCTGTTTTTGACAGAAGCTGAACTAGTTTATATTCTTAACAAGAGTGAATGAGTTTTCCTTTGCCATACATCCCTGCCAACATTTGCTACTTTTTGACCGTTAATAGAGGTCATTCTCATTGATGTAAAATGTACATCTTATACATTCATTCATTTATTGACATTTCCATATTTTCATATGTAGTTTATGAAAATTTGGCTATTCAGAATAATGATGCATGAACATAGAAGTGTAGATATTTTTGTGGCTCTGATTTCAATTTCTTTGTATAAATACCCACCTATGGAAGTTTTGAATTTTATTGTAGTCCTACATTTTTCCCCTTTGAACTTCTATATTGTTCATCTCCACATTGTCACCAAATACTCTTGACAATTTGGTGACAGTCATTCTGACAAGTGTGAAGAGTTAGCTCACGGCTTTGATGGAAATTTATTGGAGGATCAGTAATATTGTAATCTTTTCATGTAACTGTTAGCTATTTTTATAAATTCTTTGGAATTCAGGTTCACTGCCCATCTTTCTGTTGAATAGTTTTGCTATTGAATTTTATAAGTTTCTTAAATATTTTATGCAAATTTCATATCAAATAGATGCCTGAAAATATTTTCTCTAGTCTGTAGGCTAAAGTTTTCTTTTGTCTATGATTTTCTTTGCTGTGCAGAGCTTTTAGGTCTGTGTGCAATAGTCTCTCTCCTCTTTTTTTTTACTTTGTTGCTTCTCCTCTTAGTGATATATCTAAAAAGTAGTTGCCAAGATTAGTATCAAAGTTTTTTCTTTCTGTTTCTTTTTGGCAGGTTTTCAGTTTCAGGTGTTATATTTATTTATAATCCATTTGACTTAGCTTCTGGGAGCACTGCTATTATTACCTATGTGGAAAAGTATAAACTGTTTTAGTTTTCCAAACAGATAATAGTTTCACTGTTCTGGAATCAAAGCTCTAGAAGGCTGAATAGAGATTGCTATATATTTGATTTTCTGTTTATTGCTTTTGGACCACAATCAGAGGTGCTCAAGACTTACTCCTGATTCTGTGCTCAAGGGTCACTCCTGGTGGGTTTTGAAGGGCAATATGGGGTGCCTGAAATCAGACCCAGATCAGCTACATGCAACCACTGTACCCTGTGTATTATCTTCCTGTTTCTGGGATATTTATACATTTATGAATGTAACTTTTACTAAATTGAAAAAATAATGTTGACCAACTTTAGGTATATAAAGAGCCACACTCTGTTATAAGTTTTTATGTTTGGAATAAGAGTTATCTTCTTGTTTAAAAAATAGATTAGGACTGAGAGAAACACAAAGGGCTGGAACATATGCTTTGCATTTTATGAGGACTTGGTTCAGTTCCTGGAACTGTCTGGTCACCTGAACAGATGAACAGAACATGAATAGCTCTTGATCACCACTGAATGATCCCCTCGCCCATGCCAAAAAATGAGAAAGAAATGAAAAGGAAGGAAATAGACTAAAGAAACTCTGTCTTAAACATGATTGGGTTGGATCCAGAAATCTATAATTTTAATATACTTTCTAGGCCAATCATCTGCAGTCCAGCCCACACAAAGCCATTTAGAAACCACTGAACTGTATGTGAAATGATTAAAATATACTCCTCTGAGTCACTGTTTTTATAACAGAATAGAGGAATTTTTATGGATTATAAATAGAGGAGATCAATTTCTTGTCCCCATTTCTAGAAGGCATGGAAATTAAAGTCCCCATAAGAAGTTTAATGCTACTTCCCATAATCTCAGCAGTTCAAATAAAGTAGAGATGATAGAAATAGTGAAAAAAAGCTTGAAATAAAGAATTTTGGTCTAATGGTGTTATTGTCAGAATCATTAGGCTCTGATAAAATTTTTTGGAGGCTAACATGCTACCTCTAAGATTACATAGAAAAAGCTCAAAACTCTGGATAATTATTGATAGAAACCCTGAAATAAGAAACAAATCATCTAAGCAGCGCAAATTATAGGGGGCAGGTACAGTAAAGATCATGAAAAAAATGAGCCTTCATGGAACCAAACCTTTTCTTATAACTAAAAATTAAATATTGTTATAGCCAGTGTTTTAGAGAAAAACAAACTAGGATTGTTAATGCCAAACTTAACTTTGTGTTAATTTTATTGATCCTTTTAAAAAAAATCTGAGTATATAATATAATCCTGTCTACCATTAGATGTCATTTCAGAATATAGATTTATTTTCAATAAATAAAATTTTCATAACGATTTTAAAGTATTTTAAAGTATTATTTCTAAAGGGCGGTTTGTGGGTGTGACTGCCAAGCTACTGGAAAACTGGGGATCTGGGTGGAGGAGGCTCATTCCTGATCTGAGCAGGCTTGGAGATCTCAGCCCCGGGTCCTGCATACCTGGGTTCCTCTGCCAGTTCCTTCATGCATGAGGCTCATCCAACTGTGTGGAGAGTGGCCTTGAGCATGGCTGTGGCTTGGTTCTGGAGGATTTTGGCTGCCGGAGCTCTGCTTGGGGCGGGGAGGGAAACTCAATCCTCCCCAGAATCTCCTGCCCCCATGTTAGGCTGTCCTCACCAGGGCCCCTTGGAGGGGGCATATTGAGTTTCCCTCCCTACCCCAAGCAGAGCTCCGGCAGCCGAAAACCTCCAGAACCCAGCCACAGCCATGCTCAAGGCCACTCTCCACATGCTCGGACAAGCCTCACCCATGAGGGAACAGACAGAGGAACCCAGGTGTGCGGGACCCGTGGCTGAGATCGCCAAGCCTCTTGGATAGGAACTGGGCCTCCTCCAGCCAGGTCCCCAGTTTTCCAGTAGCTTGGCAGACACACCCACAAACTGCCCCTGGCACCATGTAATCTCATAAACTGCCAAGATCCAGAGACTATAAAACAAAGCTCCTGGAAGACAGCAATGCAGAATCTCACATGGCAGAGCCTGGCAAGCTACCCGTGGTGTATTTGATATGCCAAGGACAGTAACAATAATGGGCCTTATTCCCTTGACCCTGAATGCAACAGGGACAAATGAGATGTTACTGGTGCCTACTCAAGCAAATCGATGAGCAACAGAACAATAGTGATACAATGATTTCTAAAGTAAACTTTTACTGGTTTATACTTCATACCTAGTGAAATCAAGAGTTTGGTGCCCAGATATGAAAGAAAGTCAAAGCAACCTTTACTAATTTATTTCCAAAAGAAGTCTCATCTATGTGTGTCACATATTAATTGACACTCTGGAAATATAGTTATTACTAATTCCAAGTGTTCAAGATCAAACAGGCATAATTCATGTAACATGACAAGAGTGGCTACTAGTGTTACATGGGATACTAAAGGAGGAAGGGAAAGAAAGTGCTTGATTCAGTTTGTTAGAAGTCAGGCCAAATAACCATTATCAGAGATGCAAGATTGAATGCACTCTTTATTTGTAATGTTTTATAGGATCCTATTGAATGGTGCTTGGGGTTGGAGGCTGCTTGAGCTGATAGTGCTTAGGTCTGAAGTCAGGAAGCAAGGCCATCGCCTGTGATGCTCTGAGAGCCACTGGTGCTCTGTGGTGGCCGTGACAAAACTCAGGATATCACTGACACCATATCCTTAGCTCCATAAAGCTAAAACAGATTAAACATTAAGTCTGTGAAACATGTGGATAAATATGTGAAAGAGCATAACACAGGGGCCCACATATAGCAACAAATGACCCATTAGAATAATACCGTGAGCTCTAAAGTAGCTTGATATTCACTTTGGCTGAAACATCAAGAATTAGTTTAGGTAAAGATGAGATATTCAGTAAATACTTTGAATTATTTGATTTCAACCGATACTTTAAAAAAATGTTAATAAGTTTATATTTTATTCTAAAGATGAATTAGAGTCATTACAGTATTTCAACAAAAATTAATATAAATAATTCTATATGAAAACACTTATTTGGACAGTATGTAATATGGTTTAGTAAAGAAAAATTCTAAGAAGAGATTAATAATCACAATTATTTTGCAATTATGAAATTCTGAGTGGTAAAGAAGATGGATTCTAGAGACACAGTGAAGATAAATTTTATCACTGATTTACTGAAGTTCAGATATATGAGGTTTATTTCACAATGCTATATTCTGCCTTCATTATGATTTTTCAGAAATAATCAAAACAGAAAGTACTTGAGAATAAATAGGTTGGAGTAAAGAGATGAGTTTAAATATAGACTTAAAGAGCTTGAGATTTATACTGAATGTACATGAAGGTATAAATTACAATGACAAATACATCAGTTTTAAGTTGCTAATAGATTCAGGTATAAAAAAGAAGTTAGAGTTTGTATAAATGCCAAAGTTAAAACACAAAGGTAGCATATTGGAGCCCTAATAATAAAAATAAAATAAAAATGAGGCCCATGGATAAAACTCTCTAAGAAATATCCAGCTTTTAGTGGATAGAGAAAAATCTATAAATATTTCTAAAAAAGATGCAAAAATAGAAAAATATTAAATTAAGTAAACACTAAATGAGGAAATCAATAGGCACAAATAATGGTAAGGAATAAACTAAACTAAGTAAGATTTAGTAATTGGGAAATTTGTCACAGATTGTAATTTATCTTCCAAAATGTGATCTCTCATTCTAGAATTAATTACCTTCTTTAATTAATGTTTGGGGACTATACTCAATGGTACTCAGGGCTTATTCCTCACTCTTTGCTCAGGGATCACTTCTGGTTTGCTGGGGGCAAGATATGTGTTGCTGGGATTAAACACAGGCCTATTCTGTGTGTGCAAGGCAATGCCCAGTGTTGTGCTATCACTTTGGCCCTTTAATTGCCTTTTTAAAAATATTCTTTTACTGTCAGTAGAAAAATCATCGCTTTAGCCAAAATGGAAAACAGTATGCATAATTATAATAGCAATAATAATAATAATAAGAGTAGATTTCCTATTTGATCCAGGATTTCATGTCTTGGCACCTCCCACGCTAAGCATAACAATGTTAATTTGAAAATATTTATGCACACTTATGTTATTGGCATCCCATATCATCCCCTGAGCACCTCCAGGAGTGATTGTTGGATGCAGAGCAAGGAGTAACCCCTGAGCATCGCTGGTGTGGCCCAAGAACAAAAACAAAAACAAAAAAACCATAAAATCAAAAAGCAGATACCTTTTAGGAGATTCGGCCTAAAAGGTATCTTTTAGGTATTCGGACTCCTTGTGAGGCTATTTTCACTTGGGGCGCCCCAGAGGGGCATGGGTGAGAACCTTCCCTGCCCCAAGGGACCCAGCCCCAGCAGCAGACCTCCACTACCCAACTGCTGCCACTCTCCCGGTCACTTTCCGGACACATTATAAGACACTTCCTACCCATTTTTCTTAATTACCACGCCATATTTGATGGAGTTCAGACAGTAGGCAACAAATCATCGAGACTAATATGTGTGTGTGTGTGTGTGTGTGTGTGTGTGTGTGTGTATGTATGGCCTGGAGTGATAACACAGCAGGTAGGGCATTTGCTTTGCATGCGGCCAACCCAGGTTCGATTCCTCCACCCCTCTTGGAGAACTCAGCAAGCTACCTAGAGTATCTCGACCGCATGACAAAGCCTGGTAAGCTATCTGTGGCATATTCGATATGCCAAAAACAGTACCAACAAATCTTACAATGGAGCTAGTTTGAACAAATCGATGAGCAATGGAATAACAGTGATAGTGATATACGTGTATGTGTATATATATGTATATATGAATATGTGTATACGTATATATGTATGTGTATATATGTATTATGTGTATACACATACATACCTCTTGGAGAGCCCAGCAAGGTACTGAGAGTATCCCATCCACACGGGCAGAGCCTGGCAAGCTACCTGTGGCGTATTCGATATGCCAAAACCAGTAACGATAGGTCTCATTCCCCAGACCCTGAAAGAGCCTCCAATCGTTGGGAAAGACGAGTAAGGAGAGACTGTTAAAATCTCAGGGCTGGGAGGAATAGAGACGTTCCTGGTGCCCGCTTGAGTAAATCAGACGAACAATGGGATGATAGTGATAGTGATGTTTATTGCAGCACTTAGTAGCACAGGTGTGTGTATCAACATAGGAATGGATATGTTGTGGCATATATGTACCTTGAATAATATGTAGCTGTAAGAATAGATGAGATATTGCCATTATGAGTTGGAGGGTCTCATGATAAGCAAAGTAAGTCAGAAGGAGGGGGAAAAAACCAAATGACCTCATTGTTCTGTGGTAGAAACATAAAAAGGAATAGAGGTTTACAAATAATAGCAAGCTTGTGCTCCTGGGTTCAATGAATCTCATTAAAACCCTACAAAGGAATGATGGGAGTAAGAAGTGTAGTAAAATTAATAGAAGGTAATTGGTGGAAAGCATCAAGCACTTTGGTGGTGGTGTGAAGTGTCAACTGTACCTCAGGATCTTGCAGGTCAGTACTATCGTCAATATGTTATTCTAACTACAACAATTAAAACACATTAGCTTTTAAAGACTGTCTTGCTGCTGTCTATGGGAAAATTTCTATGTTTATGCCAAGAAGTATAAAAATAATTACAAAAGTTTCCCAGATATTTGCTCTGAAGGTAGTTTCTGTGGATCCTTTTGCTCTTCTTTGGCTCCACCCTTCACTATTTATTTGAACTCACACAGGACTTTTGAAGATTTGAGATCATTTTAGTCTATGTAGCATGGTTCTGTTAGCAGACCAGAGACCTATTGAACTCATTCCCCTGAAGAGCTAAGAGTAGCTCTGTTCTCTCTACCACATGCTGAAGACTTATTATTGAATAAAAAGTAAAATTCTGAGGTTGATACAGCAGGTAGGGTGCTTGTAAAGTTATTATATAACACAGATCATACTAAATTACATTTTTTAGGTAGGGAGGTGGGCGTGAAGAGGCTGAGCTGAAGCATATTCTAATACTCCTATCCTAAATGAATTCCTCCTATTTAGTGAAAGAGTAAATGGGTTATTTCCATACTTTTATAGGAAGTAGAGTAGAAACTTCTTTCTGACATGTAACTAATACTCCTATCAATGGCCACTTATGTCCTAAGTAAACCAGAGACTCTCATAAGATTACTTTATTCAGTAGCATCTTTTCTAAAATTATCTATTAGTCTTCATTTTTTCTATCATTTGTTCTCTGTTTCCTTATAGTTCTTTTCTATATGCAACTAACAGAAATGGGTGATCTGTATTATGGGTAGCATATTCCACCCTTCATTAATAATGCATTATATTGTACCTCGAAGTTCTTTCTCCAAGTTTTATGAAGGAAATTGGCAAGCTAATTAAAGAGAAGCAACTCATAAAAAATTCTTTCAGCTCATTTATCAAGGCAGCAGATTACATCGGTCCCTACTAGGACAACTTTTGGCTGTTAATCTAGCCTTGCTGCAATACACTTATTATGAACACACATTTCAGAAAGACTCTTTGCTCTATTAGGGAAAACAAGTACCTCAACTTATTTATACCTCATGTCCTTGATGATTATCTAGTTAATCACACGCTTCGTATAGCTAAGAATCCCTAAGTCAGGGATCACAAAATCAAATATCTACATATGTCAAAT
The DNA here is from genome assembly GCF_027595985.1 of Sorex araneus. Lineage (NCBI taxonomy): Eukaryota > Metazoa > Chordata > Mammalia > Eulipotyphla > Soricidae > Sorex > Sorex araneus. The sequence continues at coordinate 341,227,017 of NC_073302.1, read as the reverse complement.
AAGCAATGTAAATGATCAAAGCAGAAAGGCAGAATTGATGAGCAAATAATGGAGAATATGGTAAATATAAAGTATGTGGCTCATGTGAGGAGGAAGCCTCTAATCTGTGTAATAGTTTGCTATCATTTTCATATCTTGATGGAAAACTAGCTGTCATTATATTGATTTTGTAAGTTAGTAAAATCAAAGTTTTATGTGAAATCTTTAATTAAAATACTTAAAACTAATTCAAAATAAAATTGAATGACTTCTAACACATTAATACAAAAGTAATTTAAACAATGTAAAAAAAAGTCTTCCAAATAAAATAGTTTGCATAGTATGCCTAGTGAATGCATTTACATAATTTTCTCTGTATTGGTAAATCATTTGATTATCTTTTGTGGGTGGGCTGTATACCTAGTGGTTCTCTGGGGTTACCCAGGCCATGCCTGGCAGCGCTTGGGGGCCAGGTAGTGTCAAGGAATGAAAGCCAGGACCTTGCACACCTAAGACATGAGTTTAATCCCTTTTCAAATTTGCCTTTTGACCCACCTGCTCTTTTCACCAGGAGGACTCAGGCATGTCCTCTGCCAGCAGGCGCTCTCTGCCTGATGTGATTATTTGGGCCTTGCTCTGTTGCAGCTGTGAATTGTATTTGCAGCGTCAAGTTCCCTCTAATGCTCATTCTTAAAGCTTCAGAACTGAACAGTCTTTTTCAAATTAGTTTGGCTTTTAAAGAGAATATACATTTTCATAATCTAAGCCATTGGATGTCATTTTCATATTTGTTTCTTTTACACTGAACCTGGCACTGTCAGAAGGCAGAGGATTCAGGCTTACCTTGGGAGTGATACAGTGAACAATTCCTTGATAGAGAATTGATAAATACAGCTTCTAATCTTGTTTCTGCCATTTCATTGCAGTATGAACCTATTCAAGTCCCTTGGCTCTATTGAGCTTTCATTTTCTCATATGCAAAATGGAGATACTAATAAAGAATTGTTGTAGAGATTAAATGGGGTTGTATATAAGAAAGTACTAAGAAAACTATTGTTATTGAAACATAGGGCATTATTATGATTGATGCTTTTAATATTTAAATCTAAACTTGGCTTGTGTTTTATTTTATTGAAATTCCTTATTTTTATTTTATAGAATGGAATTACCAGACGACCAAATCAAAATAAAATAAATCTCAAAGCAGGGTCAGATTTTAATGGAAAATATTGATTGGATACAGTATTTCCCCCAATATTTTATTCTTAGAAAAGAAATTTATTTATCATTTACTATGAATCAGACATTGTTCTAGACATGGGTTTTTAGGAATAAAGTAGATAAGAAAATGTTCATAAAACGTCTGTTTCTAATTAAAAAGAAAGATCATTATTCCTTAAATAAGTACATAGTTTGATGTTGTTTCCGTGTTCTAAATTTAAATAAATCTGGTTATGGAAATACAAAATGAAATTAAGAGAAAAGAAGCACTTTTAAATCATTTTTAAAGGAACCTTTATTAGAAGAGATGATAGTTGAAAAGAGGTGACATAGCTGATGGAATAAATAATTCATGTATTTTAGGGGAAAGGGTTTCAGGCCAAGGAATTGATTAACTTAAGGGCTCAAAAGCAAAGGTAAGCTTTCTTCATTCAATGAACAAGAAAAAGATCACTGTTACAAGAACAAAATGAAAGAAGGGGAAGGAATAGGAAATAAATAGTAAAGGATCATGCAGAGTTCTATGGATCAGAGTATGGATAATGGTCAGTTTTGTAGAGGTTCAGAATACCATTAGGTTTAATGAGTGATAAATAAGGTCACGTGTTTGCTAAAGTCTTGGCAAAGCAGTAGTCCTTTTCTTTAAGGTTAACATTGGTATGACAGTGCTTATGAATGCATATAATTTATAAATCTTTGATTAACAGTTTTAACTTTTGGCACTTTTTTTTTCAGCCACACCCAACTGTGCCCAGGGCTTACTCTTGGCTCTTTGCTCAAGCATCATTCCTGGTGGACTCAGGGCCCCAGTAACCCATAAACAGGGTTCATATGAATTCAACCCTGTTTAGCCATGTGAAAAGCAAGCACATTACCTGTTATCATGATTTTAGTATGGCACACAAAGATGTTGGGGGCTATCACTCTGCACCCAACAATTTGGCTTCTATCTATAATTTTACAATTAATCCCCTTTTATTTCCTTTATCTTCCGCCTATCTCCTCTATCCCCCCATCCCCTATATCTTTTTGTAGTCAGAATCTAAGGGCATGCTTTTGTTTTGTTTCGTTTTGTTTTGCCTATTTCCTTTTTTAAAAAAAATCTTCTACATATAAGTGAATGCAATATAAATGAATTCTTATGGTTTTTGATTTTTCTTCGTCTGGCTTATTTAACATAGTGTAAACCCATTGTGGTTTACTCATGTAATTGCAAGTGGCAATAGTTCATCATTTTATGAATAGCTAAGTAGTATTATATAACTTCACACATTACATTTCCTTTATGTATTCATCTGTCTAATGACCATCCATTCCTTGATTACTGTAAAAATAAAGACTTCCATAACATAAGGGTGCACATACCTTCAAATTGTTGTCTTATAGTTCTCAGTAAAATGGTGGGAAGTGAGAGAACAAGGTGTGCTGGGGAAATGCCGTGCAGGCTATGGCCAAAGATGCAGTGGAAGAACAAAAGTATAAAGTGCTAAAATTCAGAATATGTTATTAAGATAACGCAAGTAGAACCTCTTGGTGGATTATGTCTGAGTGTGAAGATAAAGGAAGTCGCCTGGGTGACTTAGAGGTCATTCTCATTAGGTGAATGTTGTTTCCACTTAGTGAAGTAGGAATATTAGGGGAAAAGCAAATAGGACAGGGATGGAAGATGAAAAGTTTAAGACATGTGGCAAGTTATGTTTGAGATTCCTATTGAAAATCAAAGTAAGTTTCATAAAATAGGAAGGTGGGTGCTAGTATAGAGAGATAAGAAACAAGACCAGGGCTGGTAACATCAATAGTATTTAAAGTCACAGCACTGATGAACTCAAATAAGAACTAAATGTATTTAGTATTGCAAAAGGAGACATTTGATCACAAATTATTAGGTATTCAGGAAGAAGTTTCAAATGAAGGAGTCATGGCAAAACCAGCTAGGATAAAAGAAGAAAAAAAATCAGAAAAGTGTACTAAAAGTATGAACAAAAGTAAAGAACTGATACATGTATGTTTCTCATAGGTGAAGAGCCTGAAAATTAATGTTGTGTTGGCAAGACTAAGTGTGTTAGAGTTCTTCAAAGAGGAGTTTTATTAAGTGCTGACTCAAAGTTTTGAGAGGAGTAGGACAAAGAGAATGGATGGGTGTTAAAAAAAATAGTCAATGATGACTATATACAATTTGTAGGTTTGTTATTTGTTATGCTTTTGCTTTTTTTTTCTAGAAATGGAAGAAAAATGCAGAAAAATAGACAGTGGCCAAAAGGCAAAATGGTTGTCTCTGAAGTTTTTATCTGTGGATTCCAAATGAATAAAGGGAAAGGAAAGGAGACAAAATCAAGGAAACAATGAGACTGACAAGCAATAGGTGTACAGGTCACTTTAGGATATAGAAGCTGCTGCTTTCTGGGACTAAAAGAGACTGACCGGGGGCTGGAGCTGGAGCAATAGCACAGCAGGGAGGGCATTTTCTTGCACGCAACTGACCTAGGTTCTACCCCCATCATCCCATATGGCCCCCCGAGCATCACCAGGAGTAATTCCTGAGTGCATGAATCAGAAGTAACCCCTGTGCATCGCCGAATGTGACCCAAAACAGAGAAAAATAAATAAATAAATGATAATTAAATGAATAAATAAATAAAAGAGACTGCCCCTATGCTCATGCAACAATGGAGATCCACCCTATTTAGAACTTGAACGAAACATCGGCTGCTTGCTTCATTGTCTGTGGTCTGATTAATGGATGTAGTTCTCTGAGGTTTGCCTAAGTGCTTGCTCATTTCTGATTTTGGGTAAAAATATTTAGTAATTTACCTGTAATTATCATACTATCTGTAGTTTTTTAAAATTTTATTAAGACTCTGTGATTTATAAATAAGAGTAGTTTCAGTCCTACAGTGTTCAAACTCCAATCCCACCCCCAATGTGCCCTTACAACCACCAATGTCCCCAGCATGATCTCATGACAGGCATATAACAAATTTATTTCAGATTTCTTGCTCCAACAAAATTTATTGGAAAGGCAAATGGAATGAACAAAAAAAGTAAATCAGTAAAAGTCAATTTGTGATGACTTTAACCTATATAAGTAAAGAAATTCAAATTGCTTAGTACAGTATAATGTATTACCTATTATCATTTTATAAATTAGTTTTTAACTCTGGCATCAAAATATATTGCATTGATTTTATTTTGTACTTGGATATTTTAGTAGTAATTATACTTTTCTTGTCATAAAATTATTTTTTAAATTTCTATTTTAGATTTTACATGAAATAGGTAAAGCGTACAAATGTAGATTTTAGTAAGAATGAAGAGAATTACGAAACTTTAAACAAGAATATCTGAATAGACCTACAAAAGTACAAAGTGGTTTATCATAAGAATTGGTTTTTTCGTGCGGCCGCTAGTGCGGCCACTCGACCTCAGATCTCTTCATTCTCAGCAATGGAAAACAAATTATCAAATGCTTCCTTTTCAGCAGGTCCGTCCAACTTTAGGGGGAGAAACTCCAAACAATAATAGTGAGTTTTTTGTTGAAATATTGAATGTAATCAAAGTAACGTGAAAGTAAAGTGAAATTTATCAGTTACACAGGCAGGGTGGGGAGCTGGGGGGCGGGGGAGGTATACTGTGATTCTTGGTGGTGGAATATGTGCACTGGTGAATGGATGGGTGTTCAAGCACTGTATGACTGAGACTTAAACCTGAAAACTTTGTAACTTTCCATATGATGATTCAATAAAAGAATAAGTTAATAAAAAAATTTTAAAAATTAAAAAAAGAAAGAATTGGTTTTTTATTAGAATTTTAAAAAAAAATTTTATTAGAGAATCACTGTGAGGTACAGTTACAAACTTATAAACTTTTGTATTTGCATTTCACTCATACAGTGATCGTTTACCCATCCCTCCACCAGTGCCCATTCTCCTCCACCAATGTTCCCAGTATCCCTCTCACCACCCCCACCCCATCCCCCACCACCCCTCCCTGTCTCTTCGGCAAGGAATTCCCTTTTGTTCTCTCTCCTTTTGGGTGTTGTAGTTTGCAATAGAGGTATTGAGTGGCCTTCATGTTCGGTCTACAGTCTACTTTCAGTTCGCATCTTCCAACCCAAATGGGTGCTCCCAACATCCTCTACTTGGTGTTCCCTTCTCTATCTGAGCTGCATTTTCTTTCAGCATGTAATGCCAGTTTCCAAGCTGTGGGGCAGACCTTCTGGTCCTTATCTCTACTACTCTTTGGTACTAGTCTCCCACTCTGTTATTTTATATTCCACAGATGAGATATCATCTCACACCATAGAGACTGGCCCACATCCAAAAGAACAAAAGCAACCGGTGTTGGTGCAGATGTGGGGAGAAAGGGACTCTTCTTCATTGCTGCTGGGAATGCCTATGGTTCAGTCCTTTTGGAAAACAATATAAACGATTCTCAAAAAATTAGAAATTGAGCTTCCATTTGACCCAGCAATACCACTCCTGGGAATATATCCTGGAGAGGCAAAAAGGTATAGTAGAAATTACATCTGCACTGGAATGTTCATTGCAGCACTGTTTACAGTAGCCAAAATCTGGAAAAACCAGAGTGCCCAAAAACAGATGACTGGTTAAAGAAACTTTGGTACATCTATACAATGGAATACTACGCAGTTGTTAGAAAAGATGAAGTAATGAAATTTGCATATAAGTGGATCAACATGGAAAGCATCATGTTAAGTGAAATGAGTCAGCAAGAGAGAGACAGACATAGATAGAAAATATTATAGGGGGCTGGAATGATAGCACAATGGGTAGGGCGTTTGCCTTGCACGCAACTGACCCAGGTTCGATTCCCAGAATTCCATATGGTCCCCAGCACCTCCAGGAGTAATTCTTGAGTACGAGCCAGGAGTACACTCCTGTGCAATGCTGGGTGTGACCCAAAAAGCAAAAAAAATGCAAAAAAAAGAGAGAAAATATTATATTATAGATATTGCTTTAGTGTCTGCAATTGTGTATATTCAAAAAAATTACAAAGGGGCTGCATGGCTCTCTCTCTCTCTCTCTCTCTCTCTCTCTCTCTCTCTCTCTCTCTCTCTTTCTCTCTCTCCCCCCGCCTGCATTGGGTGGTCTCCCATCCCTTTGCCCACCCCTGGGAGGTTGATGGCGATGAGTGGATGAAGGAATGAGGGCTAGACTGGTTGGTCTTAATTGCTGTTTATTCCAATCTCCTCTCCGTTCTTCTTTGATTCTCCTCCTGATTTTTCCTTCCCCATGCTACTTCATTCTCCTTCTGAATCCCCCAGCCCACTCTTACAACCTAGTTAAATCCCAAAGCATGCAGGGTTGGGGTAACAATTAAGCATTGTTGTTATCATACAATCAGCTGATGTAAGGTCCTTTCGTCAGGGGAAGCTTCTTCCAGGACAGATTCTCATCCAGCAAGACGACTAGCCTAAGGGCAAAATATGGGTGTGTTTCTCCTCTTCTTAGTCCAACAAATACATATTCATAATATTAGTCATTTTGTATGGACACAGTAAGAGATACTTTAAGCTTATAGGCTGGCTCTCCCAGGGACATCTCACTATAGGTCTCAAACAACAGTGCTCCGGCCAGATTAGTCTTTCCTAACCCTAGCAGGGTCCTAATCTTATCGTTACTTTTTATATCATGACAGAATTTGTCCATGATCAAGCTCTTAACTTAGAGTTAAGTATTGTGGCGCTTTGGCCTGGCCCATTTCGATGCCAGGGTAGCTCACAGCTTGTCCTGGGTCCATTCAGTCCCCTGTCGGGACCCTGCTTTGGGGGTGCTAGGAACTAAGGGCAACTGAGACTTAGGTTGAGGAAGCAGATGCCCTGGAGTGAATATTATTCGGAGTCAGTTAACTCCCAAGTTACAAAAGCATAGTATTAACTGTCTCCCTGTGTCTATACAAAAAGGACATTACTTTAAAAGTAAACTATGCAAAAGGACATAAGAGAAGGTGAAAAGCAACATTTCATTCAGAAATATAAAATCATAGATTTCTGAGGAATCTGACCGTACAAGTTAACAGAGTCTGACTAGGGGAAAAAGGTGACAGACCGGTTGGGGAAGAGAGCACAGAGAAGTTTACAGACAAACACAGAGGAATGGGAGTGCCTCAGGAGCACTGTGATAAATCTAAGCTCCCCGTGGCAAGGGAAACTGGACATACCAATGTTATCCTAAAATGTTTAGAGCTACATGCCAATAAAGACAGAGGAATGGAGGTGCTTCAGGAGCACTGTGATGGGTATCACCCAATAACCCTAAACTCTTTGTTGCAGAGGAGAATGGACATACCACTGTTAAAACTAAAATATTTAGAGCTATATTCCAACATCCAATAACAAATAAAAGATTGCAATAAAAATATCTATAATTGTAAAATAACTGATTAGACATAGAATAATCAATATAAATGAAATGCTAGTTCCTGATTGAAAACGTATAAACCCCATTGGCAAGCTAGAAGTATACCATTCTTAATCTTGTGGAGGGCAACCACAAGCACCAGAATTGAGCTTCTATTTCTGTTGCATGAGCATTTTTTTATTATAGTGCACCCATTTATCTCCCAAACTATTTCCTTTGATAATAATATTCATATTAAAATATATATGTGAGTTTGCACTTGGTCCAAACTCTAACAAAACACAAAAGTGACCAAGGGATCCTTGAGCAGCCACACAGAGGAGGTCACAGCAGCAACCAGCAAGTGGCTCTGAAACTTTACACAAAAGAAACCTCAGCCAAGAGTTCTTCTAAGGGCAGCAGCATTATGGGAGGCACAAAGCGGAGCCACAGGTCCTGGCCAGAGAAAAAAGAATGAGGTCTAGAAATCCATCCACAACCTCCTTCAAATATATTTATGTAGTTATACAATAATTTTTAAAGTTAGCATCTTATTTTGCTTCTGTGCTTTAAACTCTCCTTAAAATCCGTTGCTTTTTTAAATTAAAACAAAACCTGTAGACTATCCTACAGGACATTTCCACAGGTAGTTACTCTGCCCATCTTCTAAAATATCCACCTCCTACAGCTACTACATTTTAGTGCTTCATGTGAATCCAAGCAAATGAAATTAATTATGATCCATTATTATCTCCAAATAGTCACATATAAAGCACAGTGTATTTTTTACATCTTTTACCTGCTACTCTGGTCTGTTTAATAAATTACTGCATATTTTCCATACTTAAATATCACCTTCCTTAAAGATTCCTTGTATTCCCTACATTCCTACATCACTTTTATCTGAAATCAAGTTGGCCATGTTTTTCTTTCTTTTCCACTTAGCACCATACAGTATTTTTATTGTTATATAAAAATAGTTAATCCGAGATATATTTAGGTAGCTCACCATTTTTCAAGGAAAGAAAGTTTTCAATGTCAAGTTAACATTTGTTACCCACATGTGAAACCTAAAATTAATTTTGTATTCTGTGTTATCTAAGCTTCCTTCACACAAACCAACATTTTATTTGTCTTCCAGGAAAATAATAATAAAAGATTAGCAGGTTCTGTTTAATTATTCAGAACCAGAAGCTTTATGTAAGCTCATTCTTCCCACTAGGTCTTATGAAAGGTGTCATGTAATCATTTCTTTTTTATTTCCTATATTTAATATAGAAATCCTATATTTAATATAGTGGGCTGGAGCAATAGCACAGTGAGTAGGGCGTTTGCCTTGCACACGGCTGACCCGGATTCAATTCCTTTGTCCCTCTCAGAGAGCCCTGCAAGCTACCGAGAGTATCTTGCTCTTTCTCGCAAGGCAAAGCCTGGCAAGATACCGTGGTGTATTCGATATGCCAAAAACAGTAACAAGTCTCACACTGGAGACGTTAGTGGTGCCCGCCCGAGCAAATCTATGAGCAATGGGATGACAGTGATACAGTGATACTATTTCCATTAGGGGTAATTTGCTCTTTTTCAAAGTATTACCTGTTTTGTTTCTTCCTTTCATTCCTGGGTTTGTTTTTTTAATGTGGAAGCTGAACTTAGAGGATGATATATTTCTTTTTTTCTGATATATGTACAGAGCTACACATCTCTAAGTTCTGTTTTATACACATTCCAGTTTTTCATGTGCATTTTTTACTCAGAAAAACATGTTTTCAAGGCTGGAGAGATAAAGCAAGTAGGGTGCTTGCCTTGCACGTGCCAACCTGGGTTCCATAGCTGGCTCTCCAGGAGTCTCACCAGCGGTAATTCCTGAGCACAGAGCCAGAAGTAAGCCCTGCGCACCACTGGGGGTGGGCTAAAACAAAATAGAAAAAGGAAAAATAAAAATGTGTTTTTTTGTGGGAAGTCATTGCTGTAAAAAAAAACCCAAAGCTGATAGTCCCCTGTTTTTTAAAGTTTAACCAGTTTAAACAGCAGTAAACAAACCCTGAGAAAAAGCTAATGTTTGCCCAGACAAAAATAGACTCAGAAATTACCATGGCTTTAATTGCACTGTAGCACTGTTGTCCTGTTGTTCACCGAGTTGCTTGAGTGGGCGCCAGTAACATCTCCATTGTGAGACTTGTTCTTACTGTTTTTGGCATATCAAATACGCCACAGGGAGCTTGCCAGGCTCTGCCGTGTGGGCGGGATACTCTCAGTAGTTTGCCGGGCTCTCCAAGAGGGACAGAGGAATCGAACCCGGTTGCCTGCGTGCAAGGCAAACACCCTACTCGTTGTGCTATTGCTCCAGTCCAACTGCATAGTATAGCTTTAATATTATACCTTTTTTCCTTTAGGTTTTTGCATTCACACCCTGAAATCCTCAAAGGTTACTCCTTGTTCTGTACTCAGAAATTCCCACTGCCAGTGCCCTGGGGACCATTTGGAATGATACTCCACGGTGGTCTCCTGCAAGGCAATCTGTACTATGTCTCTTTGGCCCCTTTAATGCTATACGTTAAAGATGCCTGCTGATTGCATATCTCTCTCTGAACAACTACGTAAATATCCCAGATCTTGTTTGCTCTTAATGTCCCCTGCTAACTGTTATTAAAATACCTTATGTCACTGTTAACTGTTCTTAAAGTTTCTTTGTTAATAGAAACAGATATCTGGAGAAGGACCTAGGTGGGAGAACAGAAAAAATGCTCAAAAAAATAGTCAGCTTACCTGCTAGTTCTAGGCTGCAGAGGGCAGCTGACAACCTAGACATGGAGTGTCTGTCTCATTCTTTGTAATTGACCCGGCTGGAGAGAGGTCAAAGTTGTCAATTGGATTGGCTTATTTGTGGTATCTTGCCAGTTTTCTAACCTTCCCATTTATTACTTGACTATCCACTTTTAAATACCTGAACTTTCCCCAGATATATTTCTATTATTTCTTTCTAATTCAATTACATTTGAGTTGGCTCCATTTTATGTAAATGGCCAGAGCTAGAGGACAGAATCTGTCCCTATATATTTCTTTGCTCTGGGGTTTATTTTATCATCTTTACTTGGTTTTGTGCCTTTGAAGGCTATGTGAATGGAATGCTGAATGGACTTTTCTATCTTTCTCCATCCTGTTTCCAAAAGTGGGAGGGAGGAGGAGGCAAGTGTAGCCTGATGTTAATTTCCCCAGAACTCCTCTTTGAGGGAACTGCTCCTAAATGCTTCCCTCCAACAAAGATCAGTCAACATTATACATTGACTTTTTTGTTTCTCACTTATGACTGATCACTTTGAGTCAAGCAATCAATCCAATAGTTACCAGTATATGAATATTGCACTATGTCTTAGGGATTATAAAATGCCCTTTTACCAAAGTTTCCTAAGTCACCCCAGTTAGAATAAGGCATTTTCTGTATCTTGGGATCCTAACTGATACGCAGATGACTGTTGTATCATATTTTAAATGGTTAAATAGCTGTTCTCACATGTAAATAAGAGAAACAAGTCCCATGTTCTAGAGTTCATTGTCATTGATGTACCTTTAAGTATTCAATCAATAAAACAAATATTAGGTATAGGAATATCAACATCTCTAAAAACAGATCCATTCCAAATTCTTGCCTGACTTTGGAATACTATTCTGAGTTTGGAATACTTTTTCATTTTTTCAAGAAGAAAAATATTTCTTCCAGATTTAAACTAGGATGAGGGGGTGGAATCCTGATAAGACATAGAATTGTCCATTCATTTGAAACCAGAATATGTTGAATAGGCAAACATGTGAACAACATCATCATCATCATCATCATCATCATCATCATTCCGTTGATCATTGAATTTCTCGAGCAGTCTCAGTAACGTCTCCATTCGTCCTAGCCCTGAGATTTTAGAAGCCTCTCTTTCCTCGTCCTTCCCACAGTGCGGCATTGGAGGCCCTTTCAGGGTGAGGGGAATGAGACCCATCATTGTTACTGTTTTTGGCTTATGAATACACCATGGGGAGCTTGCCAGGCTCTCCCATGCAGGCAGGAAACTCTTGGTAGTTTGCCAGGTTCTCCTAGAGGGAGAACTAGGCTATAAGATGCTGGGAGCTTGGCTTTATAGTCTATGGATGTTGGTGTCGATGGTACAGGGACACACAAATGATGATGGTGGGGCTCCAGGGCTGAACCCAGAAGTGTTGGGGAGAATATTTAGTGCCTAAACTTGAATGTGGGTCTAGCATGCCCCCAAACTACTTCATTACCTCCCAGTCTCTAAGATAGGGTGCTTTGAGCCTGATTCTGGAGAGTGGGATCCAAGTTGTCCTAAAACGCAGATCAGAAAGAAAAATATACTCATGGCTGACACTTGTATCACTTATATCACTTGTAGTCCCGTTGATCTTCGATTTGGTCGAGCGGGCGCCAGTAACTATTTGTCCTCTATTTGTCCCTGTTGCTAGTGTAGCCCAATGATACCTGCTCGCTCCAGGAACAGAAAGAGCCTCAAATCGTTCACTCAGAGGTTTGACGAAGAAATCTGACCATCTAGTTGGTGGGTAGTCACGAGGTCTTCTGACGTCCCGTGGAATCCAGTCTGTAACAGTTCTAGTCCAAAGGTCATCTCTGAATCACATTACATGACCGGCCCATCTGATTTTTGATGCCTTGCCAAACGAGACAGCATCCCTGATTTTTGACCGTCGATGGAGGTCAGAACTCCGGATTCCTTCTCTCACTTGAGTGAGACATGATATTCTCAGCATAGCTCTTTCGATTCCTCTTTGGGATACCCTAATAGCATTCTCACCCTGCTTGCTTAGGGCCCAGGTCTCTGAGGCATATGTTAGTGCAGGAAGAACGGTGGAATCGAAAAGATGTGCCGGAGTTGGTGGTTCTTCGTTCTCTTAACCACCTCTTCGACGCTCTTGAATGCATTCCACGCTGCTCTCTTCCTCCTGTGCAGTTCTGGCACCAAGTCATTCCTCATGTTGATTTCTCGACCCAGGTACATATAGCTGCTGCATTCGGAGATGTTTGTTCCATTGAGAGCAAATGGAGCTTCAGGGATCAGTTCGTTTTTCATGAACATCGTGGCTGACACAACATCTAATATTTGATCAGTGATATCAAGCTCATGTTCAAGAGAAAGAGTTCAGTCTACAATCAAAAAACAGAACATCATGCTTGAATAGAGAAGACTGACAGTATACTAGGAAGTAGATTACAAGGTGCAATTAATGTAGGCATCTAGATAAGAAAAAGGCAATGGGATTCCTAGGAAGCAATGAAACCAATAGCCCGGCAACTGCAAAATGTCCACCCTGCAGACACAGGAATAAGGATTGATAAGACTTCACTGGGCACCAACGGACTCAGAGAAGGCTGGACCCTCCTCCTAGAGTATCTCCAGAAGTAACAAAGGCCAAGAAAAGGGGTTTCAAAGAAGATCATCAACCAATGCCAACTATGCCTCCTTGCAAACACCCTAGCAATGGAATTTAGGAAAAGCCCCATAAAAGCCAACTTGAACGAAGGAAGTGCACACATATGTTGCCTAAACCCATGTGCTCCTTCTGTCTAAATGGCAAATATGTGCCTTTCCCGAATCCTTCCTCTTGAAATGTGTGCTGTAATTCTTTCGCTTTTGAAGAAGCCAGCATTCTCTCTTGAACATGTTACTCACTTTCTTTCTGTTCCTCCTTCCCTTTCCTCAAAAGGCTCCAAATAAAATCTGTTTTAACTTCACTGCTCATATACTCCTAAAATTCTTTACTGTGAAAAAGACAAGGATCTGAAAAGCCTAGGTAAGGCTTATACTGACTGCCTTATCAGTCCTGGCCTTTCCAGCTGGCCCCAGATGGATAGAGGGAGAGTGACTGTGACTCTCCACTCCCTCACATAAGTTACCCATGGGGACCCACCAACTTCACTAGGCCTATTGGACAGTGGCTGCACAGGCCCATCAATTTGAAGATGAATTAATAGAATTTGGATGATGTGGCAAAAAAATTGGTATGTGTTATTATTGACAAGCTTCCTGGGCAGGAAATTTCAAGTGACATTTGAAAACATCTCTGGAGCAGGTGAAGCAGTAGTTAAAGTGAATGTTTCTATAGACAACTTTCAAATTTCATATGAAAAGACTTAAGGAATGAAGGAAACTAATGTCTAAAGCTTTTCAGACATTGAAACTATAGGTTATTAAGGTGTGACACAGTTATGTCGGTGATGAAAGGCAATCATGAAAACTGCTTGAAGTGTGGATCCAGGCAAATGAATTATAAGACAGAAACAAATCAGAGCACCTAAGTGGGAAATATAGCTCAGTGGTAAGAGTACTTACCTTGAATGTTAAGGATCTGGGTTCAATTACCAGCACTATATGATATATGATTGCCATTTTCAATAGTTTAAAACTTAATGTAGCACTGTGGCACTGTCACCCCATTGTTCATCGATTTGATCGAGTTGGACACCAGTAATGTCTCCATTGTGAGACTTGTTGTTAATGTTTTGGGCATACCGAATACACCATGGGTAGCTTGCCAGGCTCTGCCGTGCGGGCGGGATACTCTCGGTAGCTTGCTGGCATCTCAGAGATGGATTGAGGAATCAAACCCGGGACAGCTGCATGCAAGGCAAACACCGTACCTGCTGTGCTATTTCTCTGAAAATTTATTATTACTTCATTATATTTTAAAGTTTTGAGAAACTGTTTTTATCCCTTTCTCTTTATAATTGTTCCAATACTACAGAAATCTAGGAATATAGACTCAGACCCTTTGAACCAGGAAAGCTCAAATGCCACCTCATTTAAAAAAAATGTCCCTACAACTTTCTTTCTGGTAACTTCATAGCTTTCACCAAGTCTAAGAGTTCAGGTTTTCATTGTTTTGTGTTTTGTCAGTTTGTTTGTTTTAGTTATTTTAAATCCACAATGAGTAGAATATATATTCATCTTACCTGACAATGATTTTTAATATCCTTGATTATTTTACTCAAGACAATCATCTCCAGTTTTCATAATTGTTCTATCAATGTTGACTTTCCTATGTTGCATAATACACAATTTTGCCATTCTGGATTGTGTGTCAACCTCTCATATATTTGTACAGTGTGAGTTACTGAAGAGTAGTCTAGTTTCTATATTAGGGATAAAAGATCTTTTAAGATATAAAAAAGCAAAACTATATCTTATCTATAAATAAGATTTCCTGGTTTAACAAAGTCAAGAACTCTTAAATAAAAATCTTAGGAGTACTGATGATCTTCATGTGGCAGGATTTTGTGCATACACATTTGTACACACACGAACACAAAAGAGGTCTTGAAGAAAATACCATTCTTTTATTTAGCCTATTATTTTTACTTGGTCCAAATTAATCTTTACATGAACTCTTACTGTGACAGCATAATAATATCCAAAACAAGAAAGAAATTAATGAGTCTATGGAATCTGGCACTAAACAATAGAAGCTTAGAGATTAGAATATGACAAAATAGCCAGAGAACAGTGCATGATTAACAAATATATTTGCTCCGATTTATTTATATTTAATAGTTTAATTGTTCATTATTTCATTCATTTATGTATCAGTTACCATTTATTACCAAACACTTCTGGAATCAGCAGTGTTCAACATCGTAGAGAAATCAGGCAGAATAAACTATGATCCCTATTTTGGAAAGCTTTCTTACTAAATAGTCAAGAGAATGGGCAGGTATAAATAGTACAAAACACTGATGATGATGATGGTGACGAGGATTATCAAGATGGCAAATTCTTTTTTATAACAGTTACTGTAATCCAGGTACTGGCCTAAGATCCCCTAAAGTTCATATACTCAAGTGTACTAAGTTGTTAGTGTTCAATACACTTTTAATCAAAACTTCCAATTCTTCATACCCATCCTTTTTTTTTTATTTTTAATTAGAGAATCACCGTGAGGGTACAGTTACAGATTTATACACTTTTGTGCTTATACTTCCCTCATACAAAGTTTGGGAACCCATCCCTTCACCAGTGCCCATTCTCCACCACCCGTAAACCCAGTGTCCCTCCCACCCTCCCCAATCCCATCTCCCCCCCACCCCACCCTGCCACTGTGGCAAGGCATTCCCTTCTGTTTTCTCTCTCTAATTAGCTGTTGTGGTTTGCAATAAAGGTGTTGAGTGGCCGCTGTGCTCAGTCTCTAGCCCTCATTCAGCCTGCAACTCCCTTCCCCCACATGGCCTTCGACTACAATGTAGTTGGTGATCGCTTCTCTGAGTTGACCTTTCCCCGGAACATGAGGCCAGCCTCGAAGCCATGGAGTCAACCTCCTGGTACTTATTTCTACAGTTCTTGGGTGTTAGTCTCCCACTCTGTTATTCTATATACCATAGATGAGTGCAATCTTTCTATGTCTGTCTCTCTCTTTCTGACTCATTTCACTCAGCATGAAACTTTTCATGCCCATCCACTTAACTACAAAATTCTTGACCTCCTTTTTTCTAACAGCTGCATAGTATTCCATTGTATAGATGTACCAAAGTTTCCTCAACCAGTCATCCGTTCTGGGGCATTCGGGTTTTTTCCAGATTCTGGCTATTGTAAACAGTGCTGCGATGAACATACATGTGCAGATGTTGTTTCGATTGTACTTTTTTGCCTCTCTGGGATATATTCCCAGCAGTGGTATTGCTGGGTCAAATGGGAATTCAATATCTAATTTTTTGAGAGTCGTCCAAATTGTTTTCCAGAAGGGCTGAACCAGTCGGCATTCCCACCAGCAGAGAAGAAGGGTCCCTTTCTCCCCACATCCTCTCCAACAGCGGTTGCTTTTGTTCTTTTGGATGTGTGCTAGTCTCTGTGGTGTGAGGTGGTATCTCATGGTTGTTTTGATCTGCATCTCTCTGATGATTAGTGATGTAGAGCACTTTTTCATGTGCCTTTTGGCCATTCGTATTTCTTCCTTGGTAAAGTTTCTGTTCATTTCTTTGCCCCATTTTTTGATGGGGTTGGATGTTTTCTTCTTGTAGAGCTCAACCAGTGCTTTATATACCATTGATATCAACCCCTTATCTGATGGGTATTGTGTAAATATCCTTTCCCATTCTGTGGATAGTCTTTGGATTCTGGTCAATGTATCTCTTGCGGTGCAGAAGCTTTTTAGTTTAATGTAGTCCCATTTGTTGATCTCTGTTTTTACTAGATTGCTTAGTTCCGTGTCACCTTTGAAGATACCTTTATCTTCAATATCGTGGAGGGTTTCGCCGACCTTGTCTTCAATGTACCTTATGGTTTGTGGTCTAATGTTGAGGTCTTTAATCCATTTTGATCTGACTTTTGTGCATGGTGTCAGGTCAAGGTCTAAACCCATTTTTTTGCATGTGGTTGTCCAGTTGTGCCAGCACCATTTGTTAAAGAGGCTTTCCTTGCTCCACTTCACATCTCTTGCTCCCTTATCAAAGATTAGATGGTCATACATTTGGGGTTGTGTGTAGGGATATTCCACCCTGTTCCATTGGTCTACGGCTCTGCCTTTGTTCCAGTACCATGCTGTTTTAATTGTTACTGCTTTGTGGTAAAGTTTGAGGTTGGGGATTACCCATCCTTTTTGAAAAGGAAAATACTATGTCCCTAACTGTTATTACCTAAATATGCCCCTTAAAAACCTCAACCCAACCCTGTTATGAGTTTCAGACTCTCATAAAAACAAGACTTTGAGGAGATTACTATTAATGAAAACAAGCTGAAGAACTTACAAATAATCCTCCTGAATAAATGACGATTGATAACACAATGGCAGGAAACAAATTTCTTCTTATACTCAGTAATATTTTTCAGCTCTGGTTCTGGAGCATACTTCTATCAACTCTAAAAATTCTCTCTGTGTCTTTTAGTCCAATGTTTATAGGTGCATTCCCAGCAGTTCTCAGGGTCTCTGGGTTCACTCTCTAGAATATTCCCTGCAATGCAGTTTGGTGGAAGGACAGCAGTGCTGTGGGCCACCAGATGGTCTGGCAGGTATTCGGGTGCCATGTGGTATGTAAGCAAGGAATTGTGCTCCACCCTTTGAGGTATCTCCCCAACCAGTGCATGGATGATTTTTTTAAAAACATTTCTATACTTATTTTCTGTGTGTTTCTTTGTTTGTTTGGGGGTCATACCACTGGTGCTCAGTGCAGGTATCTGCTCCAGGATCTGCGCTAATGGGTCTCTACTGGTGAGCTCCAGAAACTATTTGGGATGCCAGGGATTGAACTCTGGTTGGGTGTATGCAAGGCAAGTGCCCTGCCCATGGCAATATCTTTCTCGTCCTTCTATTTACTTTGTCACTGTATCACTGTCACTGTTATCCCATTGCTCATCGATTTGCTTGAGAGGGCACTAGTAATGTCTCCATTGTGAGACCTGTTGTACTGTTTTTGGCATATTGAATACGCCAAGGGTAGCTTGCCAGGCTCTGCGTATAGGTGGGATATTCTCGGTAGCTTGCCAGGATCTCCCACTGGAACAGAGGAATCGAACTCAGATTGGCTGTGTGCAAGGCAAACGCCCTACCTGCTGTGCTATTACTCCAGCTGCAGGATAGCTGCAGGATAGCTCTGCGTTCCGGGGCGCTTTACATGCTTCAAGCACAAGTTCAAACCCTTGAACCGCAAGGCTGCTTGGAGACACCTCCTTTACCTGCACAGTCAGTGGCCCTGGTGACTCCAGTACAGGTGTTCTGGCTGCTCTGCATCCTCAGACTTTGTCTGGCCCTTCTATACTACTTTTAATTAGTCTGTTTTTAACATTAATGCACTATTGCTCGATCCTCCTGTTATCCATCATCTGCAAGTTGTTCACTTGCGTCATCCAGAATAGAATATGAAGAACACTAAGACCAAGGACAACAATGCAAGCAAGCTGGGTTCTGAAAAGGATTCAGCACGATTGACCATATCCACACAGTGACCAAGCTCATTGAAGTATCATGAGGGTTCAAGATGTCGCTCTGTCTACCGTTTATCGATTTAAAGAAGGCCTTTGATTCTGTTGAGACTGAAGCGGTCACTGAAGCCCAAGCCAAACAGGGTGTTCAAACTCAGTACATCAAGATCCTCCACAAGTTATATTACGGATTCACCACCAGGATCTCACCATTCTACAACGAATTGATCATTGATGTAAAGAGGGGTTTGGCAGGGCAATACCATTTCACCAAAACTCTTCAGTGCCACCCTCGAGAACATATTGTGATGACTGGAATGGGAAGGAATGGGATTGAAGATAGACAGTCAGCAATAACACCACCTCCGCTTCACTGATGACATCGTTCTCATAATGTCAAACATTAGCCAAGCAGCACAAAATGTTGGATGACTTCTACCATGAGTGTGGAAAAGTCAGACTGCAGCTAAATCTCATCAAGACAACATTCAGGAAAAACTGGTCCCTGACATTCCATTTGCTCTCAATGGAATGAACATCTCCAAATGCAGCAGCTAAGTGTAAGTGGGTTGAGAACTCAACATGCGGAACGACTTGGCACCAGAACTGCGCAGGAAAAAGAGAGCAGCGTGGAATGCCTTCAAGAGCATCAAAGAAGTTCTTAAGAGGATGAAGAACCTCTGGCTCCAGGCACATCTTTTCGACTCCACTGTTCTTCCTCCATTAACAAACATCTCAAAGACCTAGGTCCTACAAAAACAGGACGAGAACACTATTCGGGTATCCCAAAGAGGACTCAAAAGAGCTGTGCTTGGTGCATCACATTTCACTCAAGTGAGAGAAGGAATCTGGAGTTCCAATCTCCATTAAAGATCAAGAATCTGGGATGCTGTCTCGTTTGCCAACATGTCGAAAATCAGATGGGCCAAACACATAATTCGATTTAGAGACTACCACTGGACTAGAGCTGTAACCACCTGGATTCCACAGGATGTCAAAAGAATGCCTGGCTGCCCACTTACTAGTCAGACTTCTTCATCAAGATATTAATGAACAGGTTGAGACTTTGCGTGTTCCTAGAATGAGCAGATGTCATTGGGCTGCACTAGCATGCAACAGGTATGAATGAAGATGTTACTGGTGCCCGCTCAAGCAAATCGAAGATCAATGGGATGACAAGTGATACAAGTGATAAAAGCACTTTATTAACTACTGTAACTTTATAATAAATTTTGCTATACACCAAGTCATTTCCTCTTTCTCTCTCTTTTTTTAGATATTTGTTGATTATTATTGGCCGTTTACTCTTTCATAGAAATGGAAGAATCACTCTTACTAGAAGTCTAGAATTTTGATTGGAGTTCTTCTGAGTCTATAGATTAATTTCAGGTGAATTGAACTTTAAAAAAATGACTATTTTCTCTCTTATTTTTTAATTTTGATTTTGAGGGACATATTCAGTGGTATTAAAAGACTATTCCTGACTCTGTACTCAGCAGTGACACCTGGCAGTACTCAGGGTGCCATATATGGTGCCAGGAATTGGAACCAGATAAGCAGGATACAAGGAAACCACTTCAACCCTTGTACTGTAGCCAGCCCCAATAACAATATGTTTCCATAATGAGTAAAATCTTCCCTCTGATTACTAAGTCTTGTCAAATAGCTCTCAGTGGAGCCTTATAATATTTCTCCCTCATACATTATACATCACTGGTTAGATTTATTTCTAAATATTTAACAGTGTTATTTGTTTTGTATATTTATTGAAACATTTTCTTATTAGCCCCTAATATACAGAATAAGTTAGATTTTTGTGTTTCTTAAGGTTTCTCTAATCTTTTATTTATAAAATTTTATATAATATATTTATAATAATTTGTGTTCATTCTTCAAACTCTTATTATTTATAAATATTTCATATAATATATTTATAAAAACTGGGGATCTGCGTGGAGAAGACCCAGTCCCGATCCAAGCAGGCTTGGAGATCTCAGCCGCAGGTCCCATATACCTGGGTTCTGCTGTCGGTTCCTTCATGGGTGAGACTTGTCCGAGTGTGTGGAGAGTGCCCTTGAGCTTGGCTGTGGTTGGGGTCTGGAGGTTTCTGGCTCCCATTGTTCTGCTTGGGGTGGGGAGGAAAACTCAACCCACACCCTCTCCGAGGGGCCCTGGTGAGGACAGCCTGGCATAGGGGCAGGAGATTCTGCATCACTCTCTTCCGGGAGCAGCAACACCCACAAACTTTCCTTACGTCATATAATCTCATAAACGGCCAAGATCCAGAGACTATATAAAACAAAGCTCCTGGAAGAGAATGACACAATTTTTCCTGGAGCGCGTGGTTACAAGCTATTTGTGTGACCTTTTTATTTTTATATATATTTTTTTAATTTATTTTTAGGGGCTGGAGCAATAGCACAGCGGGTAGGGCGTTTGCCTTGCACGCAGCTGACCCTGGTTCGATTCGCAGCATCCCATATGGTCCCCTGAGCACCGCCAGAGATAATTCCTGAGTGCATGAGCCAGGAATAACCCCTATGCATTGCCACCGGTGTGACCCAAAAAGCAAAAATAATAATAATAATAATAAAATAAAGGTTAAACCGAGAAGTGACCATATTGTTAAAAAATTTTATTTTTATTGTCACTTGTTACTTATCATCCCTTTGATCTTTGATTTGCTTGAACGGGTGCCGGTAACATCTCCATTCGTCCCTGTCATGTGCTAATATAGCCCAATGATATTTGCCCTCTCCAGGAACAAGAAGAGCCTCAAACCGTTCATTCAGGGTTTTGACGAAGTCTGACCATCTTGTTGGTGGGTGGCCACATGGTCTTCTGACATCCCATGGAATGTAGTCAGTAACAGCTATAGCCCTGTGGTCCTCTCTGAATCACATTACGTGTCTGGAACATCTGATTTTTGATGCCTTGGCAAAGGACACAATGTCCCTGATGCTTCACTGTCAATGGAGGTCAGAAATCCGGATTCCTTCTCTCACTTGAGTGAAATGTGATATTCCAAGCATAAATCTTTCCACTCTTCTTTGGGATACCTGAATAGCGTTCTCATCCTGTTTGTGTAGAGCCCAGGTCTTTGAGGTGTATGTCAGTGCAGGAATAATGGTGGAGTCAAAAGATGTGCCCGGAGCCAGAGGTTCTTCATCCTCTTATAAGATTCCAAAGTGCTTGAATAACTTTAATTAAGTTGCTCCAGCATCTCTGAGGAGCAAATTGATATTTTTCATATTCCTTGTTACAGACTCTGGAAATAAAGCCTTGCAACCCCCCCCATCAGCTCAGAGTTAGCATTCTTTTCCTGAAATATGGGAAATTCTTCCTGGATGTATTTAATTACAAGGGAGTAAAATATTCTTCTTAATGCACCTTACCTCACCCCTCTTTTAGATACGAGGGAAAAAAAGAGGACTCATATAAGATGCTGAGAAAAATATGATTTGTATAGGCCTGGGTATTACAAAGGAAAAAAAAACCAAAACATATTTTTCATCTCTCAGGCAGCAATGGAAGGATATCTGATTTTTGTTTTGCCGCTTGTAAACGAAAAAGTATAGCCATATTTTCAGAGCCTTAAAATATTTCCAATGAAATCTAGATTCAAGAAGCAACAGAACTACCACTTTACCTCGTTAATGGTAAAACGTGTCATTAGAGTGAATGGGAAATTGAAGAATTCTTCCCTTAGAAACAAATGGAAGAATGGAAGAACTAGTTTGGTTTTTTTTTTTTTCTGACTTTTCTTTCTGTTGTCTTTGTAGAATGATTGGGTTTCTTTGTGTAACTTGATTGAACATTGACACTGACATTCTCTGCTCTCAAAATGTCTAATTGTCTTCACTCCCATTCCTTCCCATTCCAATAGTCTCATGATGTTCTCGAGGGTGGCACTGAAAAGTTTCGGTGAAATGGTATTGCCCTGCTGAACCTCTCTCTTTATGTCGATGATGACTTCCCTGTAGAATGGTGAGATCCTGGTGGTGAATCCATAATACAGCTCACAGAGGATCTTGATGTACTGAGTTTGAATGCCCTGTTTGGCTTGGGCTTCAATGACCACTTCAGTCTCAACAGAACCAAAGGCTTACTTTAAATTGATGAAGCTTAGATAGAGCAGCATCTTGAACTCTTGAGAAACTTCAAAAAGCTTGGTCACTGTGTGGATATGGTCAATCTTGCTGAATCCTTTTCGGAACCTGGCTTGCTCGCATGGTTGTCCTTCATCTAGTGTTCTGCTTATTCTATTTAGGATGACTCGAGTAGATGATAGACAATATGAGATCGAGCGTAGTTACTGATGTCATGGATGTCTCCCTTCTTGTACAACAGAAAGGTCCTGCTGGTTTTCCGTTGGGACAGAACCTCGCATTCAGATAGGTAGCATGTGAAGAGCCGAGCCAGTGTATTGAAGAGTGCTGGTGGCAGATTCTTCAGGTGTTCGGGTCTGGACAGGGTGCTGTATGTATCTTTACCGATGAAATGCATGTCGGATTTCAGAAGGGAGGATGTTGGGAAAAACATATCCATCCTACAGAATTTGGTATGTGGACAGGTAGACGCGGCTGTCAAAGAGATCCGAGTAGAAATCGTGAGTAATCCTCTCCATTGCCCTTCTGGAAGATTTGATAGATCCATCAGGATGTTGGAGGGCAGTCATCTTGGTCTTGTAGTTTGGGAAGGCTAGTGTTGTGAATACTTTTACTGGCTTCTGCCGCATCAGCCAACACTGCTGCTCTTATCTCTTTGAGGTATTCATTTATTGCTTCTCTGCACATCTTTGCAAGCTCGGATGTTAGCTCGTGGTTGCCTGAGGCTCGTGCCAAACCACACTGGTAAATGAGTTAGAGAGATTCTAAAGACAGGTGTCTGTTTGTGGCTTTCCCACTCTCGGCATTCTTCGTGTCCTCATGGAGGTGCTGAACCAGTCAATCGTATTCCTCATTGATGTGTCAACAACGGCATCTTCCCATGTTGCCACAATAGTGCCAATGAGCTCCCAGTTGTTGGTCATCCTGGGAGTTCTCTTCTCAAACATAAACTTTGCAGTCCTTTCTCCCTGCTCTGTGAAGCAGAATTTTTCACGAAGGAGAAGGTGGTCTGATCCTGTTTGGAATTTTGGGACAATAGTGATATCAGTCAGGCAAAAACCTTCGATTGAATATAATGTGGTCAATTTTGTTGTGGAACTTTCCCCTGGGAGACTCCCAGCATTTAGATTCAGCCTTCTGGAACTGTGAATTACCATGGATGGTCTTGGATGACATGATGAACTCAGTCTCTCACCCTGATCGTTCCATTCTAGGTCATGGATCCCAATGTGGAGTTCTTCAGATGACCTTCTCGTTCTTATCTTGGCATTATAATCATCAACAATGATCTTGTAGAAGGTGTGTTCTTCTTTATAGATCTTCTCTAGCTCCATGTAGAACTTCTCTATTTCTTCTTCATCATAGTTGGAGGTTGATGGGTAGATGATGAAGATACAAACTGCCAGCAGTGAGCCACATCTATTCAAGCATAATCATCCGATTTGGGTTGTTAGCATTTGAATGAATCAATGCTCATGGCCAAGTTTGTGTTGACAAGGACACCGATGTCACCAACACCTCTGTTATCGAATGTTCCGAGTAACAGTTCTTCTTCAGTGTCTAAAATGGCGTGATGTCATAACAGGCGCCATCTTCTAAGAGACCTAACCCAGAGGTATTCGATTTTTACTCTTGGGGCTCCTAGGGACTCATGGGAAGCGGGTGTAACCGGTACACCCTCGGCCCAGATAAATTCGGAGCTGCTGAGAGTGAAGTGGACCCTCTGCGCCTAAAGACTTTGATCCCAGAGACTTCTTACAGCAATGCACTGGAACTGTGAGCTGGGCTATGCAATTTCTGGCAGAATTTTCCCTGGACTTTATACAGAAATCCAAAACTTAACATCTATAATTGTCAGCAATGTGAAACGGTTCCTTTTGAACAGGTCTGACTGGGGGGAAAACTCCAAATAATAACAGTGAGTTTTTGTTGAAATATTGGAGGTATTAATGTAGCAGCCACCTCTCTGGACTGTGAACTAAGCAAAAGCCCCATGCCGGCTGAAAAGAGGAAATATCCCTATTTCCAGGTTGTTTCCCATTTTTCAGGGAGAAACGCGGCGTGGCGTACACCATAATATGAGTCGCGGAAAGGAGGATGAGGGGGGAAAAAAAAGGAAAAGGAAAAAGGAAAAAAAAATGAGTTATGTCCTTGGAGCAGTGGGGCAATATTTCTCTTCACTCCCAGCAATGGAAAACTAATTATCAAATACTTCCTTGGTAGTAGGGCTGTCTTTCTTGGGTGGAAACTCCAACAATAGTGAGTTTTGTGTTGAAATATGGAAAGTAATCAAGGTAAAGAGAAAATGAAGTGAAATTCATTAGTTATGCAGTAGGGGGTGGGGGGTGGGGGCGGGGGGTATACTGGGGTTTTTGGTGGTGGAATATGGGCACTGGTGAAGGGATGGGTGTTTGAATATTGTATAACTGAGACATATACTGAGAACTTTGTAACTTTCCACATGGTGATTTAATAAAAAGTTAAAAAAAATAAAAAATAAAAAACTTAAAAAAAATTAAATGGTGTGATGTTATTGATACTTTCTAGTTTCTATCAAATCAATGATGTCGTACTTGATCTTCTGTGCTTGCACCATCAGGTCCTCAATGGATGCTTCTAATGCCAGCACACATGCATTGAAAGTACAGACAGTCATTTTAGTCCTTCTTCATTTTGGCAGTCTAGTTCACCCCTGAGATTTTATCAGCCTCTCCTTGCTCATTCTTCTTAATGCTGCTGTATTGGGGGCTCTTTCAGTGACAGGTGAATGAGACCAATTGTTGTTACTATTTTTGGCATATTGAATATGCCACAGGTAGCTTGCCAGGCTCTGCAATCTGGGTGGGATATTCTCGGTAGCTTGCTGGGCTCTCTGAGAGGGATGGAGGCTTTTAGGGTGGCCTCCAATCGCTCTTACAGGTCTTATTTATTATTATTTTTTTTCCTGCACCTCAGAGCCTGGCAAGCTACCTATGCTATATTTGATATGCCAAAAACAGTAACAAATATCAAAATGGTGCCTGCTCAAGAAAATTGATGAGCAATGGGACAACAGTGCTACAATGCTATGTATCACTGTATTACTGTATCACTGTCACTGTTATCTCATTGTTCATCAATTTGCTTGAGCGGGCCCAGTAACATCTTCTTTTATCCTAGAGTCTCCTACCCTCGTGCCTGGCTGTCTACACCAGCACTCATTTGATGGGGGGAGGGTTGAGTTTCCCTCCTCACCCTGCGCAGAGCCCCGGCAGCTAAAGACCTCTGGAATCCAGCCACAGCCATGCTCAAGGCCACTCTTCACATGCTCTGACAAATCTCATGCATGAAGGAACTGGCGGAGGAACCCAGGTTTCAGGACCCGGGGCTGAGATCTCCAAACCTGCTCGGATTGGGACTGGTCCTCCTCCACCCAGATTCCCCATTTTCCAGCTAGGCACTCACACCCACAAACTGTCCCCAGCTCCATATAACCCCATCAATGGCCAAGATCCAGAGACTAAAACAAATCTCCTGGAAGAGCATGGCTGCATTCGATTCCGCGCTACCTGTTACTGTCTAGTTCTCTCACTCAGCGAATCTGGCAAGCTTCTTCTTTTTTTTATTTTTAATTTAATTGAATCACCGTGAGATAGTTACACGCTTTCATGTTTGGGTTACAATCACACAATTATCAAACACTCATCCCTCCACCAGTGCACATTCCCCACCGCTGATATCCCCGGTATACACCCCCTTCCCACCCTCCCCCTGCCTCCATGGCAGACAATATTCTACATACTCTCTCTCTCTAGTTGGGGGCATTATGGCTCCTGACAAGCTTCTGAGAGCAACCGGCCTGCATGGCAAAGCTTGGCAAGCTCACCGCGGTGTATTCAATATGCCCAAAACAGTAACAATTATGAGGCTCATTCCCCTGGCCCTGAAAGAGCCTCCAAGTGGCACCATTGGGAAGGACCAATAAAAACATTATACACTTGTACACTTGTGGTCCCGTTGATCTTCGATTTGCTCAAGCGGGTGCCCGTAACGTCTCCATTTGTCCCTGTCGCGTGCTAGTGCAGCCCAATGATATCTGCTTGCTCCAGGAACAGGAAGAGCCTCAAGTAGTTCATTCAGGGATTTGACGAAGAATTCTGACCATCTAGTTGGTGGGCGGCCACGAGGTCTTCTGACATCCCGTAGAATCCAGTCGGTAACAGCTCTAGTTCAGCGGTCGTCTCTGAATTGCATTACATGACCAGCCATCTGATTTTTGATGCCTTGCCAAACGAGACAGCGTCCCTGATTCTTGACCATCGACAGAGGTCAGAACTCCGGAGTCCTTCTCTCACTTGAGTGAGACGTGATACTCCTAGCATAGCTCTTTCGATTCCTCTCTGGGATACCCTAATAGCATTTTCATCCTGTTTGCATAGGGCCCAGGTCTCTGAGGCATACATTAGTGCAGGAAGAACGGTGGAATCAAAAAGATGTGCCTAGAGTTGGAGGTTCTTCTACCATGAGTGTGGAAAGGTCGGATTGCAGCTGAATCTCAACAAGATGATGCTCATGAAAAACGAACTAGTCCCTGAAGCTCCATTTGCTCTCAATGGAATGAACATCTCCTAATGCAGCAGCTATGTGTACCTGGGTCGAGAAATCAACATATGGAACGACTTGGTGCCAGAACTGCGTAGGAGGAAGAGAGCAGCGTGGAATGCCTTCAAGAGCGTCAAAGAAGTGGTTAAAAGAAAAACATTACAAGAATTAACAAATATAGGCCCAGGTAGGAAGTCCAGGAGTTGGGGTACGCATGTAAGTTATGTGCTGATGCTGGTTCAATCTCTGGCACCATGTGGCCTCCAAAGCTTCACTGGAAGCCCCGTAGCACCACTAGGTGAGATTATGGAGGATCCCAAGCACTACTGAAGTGGTCCTTGTGGTCCCTGACCTCACGAACCTGGGCTGTACTGCATCCTCAAGTCCTGGCATTCAGCTCAATGCAGCTCAATTCAGCTGATTGACTGAGCATTGCTGAAGTGAACTTTGGGTCACTGGGGAACTACTTGGGAGACCCTCCAACATATTCATGAACATCCTAAGCAATGGTATGTGTTTATTGGTGTTGATAGGTTATCATGAACTGTGGATTATAAGCATTAATTATAAGAATTAATTATAATCCTCAAGTCATGATTTTTAAGGAAATTTGTGCTTCCTTTAAATAACCATAATAAGAACACTTGTAAACTGGAATTAATTAGTATGCTGGAATTAATAGAATAGATTTCTGTTTTCCTTAGACCTCAGAAACAGGTGAAAAGGAAAGAGACTTGCTATAGAGACAAGTGCCTTGGAAATGCACTGGTGCCTTGATTAAACATGATTCTTCCAAAGGAAAGTATGGTGCATGTCTGTCTGGTCATTATTGGAATAGAATTAGTCAAAATTATGTCTTTCCAAGTAAGTGCCTTGCAGAATTTTACTCTTAATATGAACCCTATGGTTTAAAGGATTCTCTGACATTACTTTCCAGTTGTTTGAATTTTGTAATCTGAACTTTGATTTTGTTTGTTTGTTTATGATCCCACTGTTGTCCTGTTGTTTATTGATTTGCTTGAGAAGGCACCAGTAACATCTCTATTGTGAAACTTGTTGTTACTGTTTTTGGCATATTGAATATGGGCTGGAGCGATAGCACAGAGGGTAAGGCATTTGCCTTGCATGTGGCCAACCCAGGTTCGATTCCTCCATCCTTTTCGGAGAGCTGGACAAGCTACCAAGAGTATCCTGCCTGCACAGCAGAGCCTGGCAAGCTCCTCGTGGTGTATTCAATATGCCCAAAACGGTAACAACAAGTCTCACAATGGAGATGTTACTGGTGCTCACTCGAGCAAATCAATGAACAATGGTAGGACAGTGCGACAGTGTTACAGGTTTCTGACCCCATCCGGCGGTGTTCAGGACTTACTCCCAGCTCTGCAGGCAAGTGTCACTCCTGGCAGGCTCTGGGGACTATGTGTTGCCCCAGGGATCAAATCCATGTGCGTCACATGCAGGGCTAGCGCCTCACCTGCTCTGCGATCACTCTGGCGCTTGAACTTACATTTAAATCTAACCATTAAAATATTTTCTGAGACTCAACTGTCTCCCTGTTTTCCACAGTTTTGCTGTGATTATGCATATTCTTTATTAAAAGGTAATTTCTCCTTTTCCTTTTAGAATTCTAAAGCTTTTGTCAGGTTCACATAGCTGGGGACAGGGAAAGGGGACAAAGGAGAAGTCCAAGATCCAGGAGAGTTAATGGGTCATTGAGGTAGAAACGATATCAGGGGTCTTATAAAAGAGAAAAGCAAAGCATAGAAAGTTTAAAAACAGTTGCCCAAGGAAATCAGATCATTAATTGGCTAATTCAAAGAAATACCTCTACTGCCATATCAGAACCAGAATACATTTCTCTTGGTTTTGGACAATCACTTCCAATTTTCAGCAGTTCTTCGCTGACCACTTGTGACAGAAAGAGAATCAACTGTTTTTCTTTTTATTTTGTTTTTAAGGCCACACCTGGCATTGCTCAGAAGTTACTTCTAACCTGGTGGGTGCTTGGGGGTCTTGCCAATGCTTGGGTACCATAGGGTACAGGGATTGAGCTTGATCTTCTGGCATGAAGTGAGTATACCCTGGTCTAGTGAGCTATCTCTCTCATCCCACCAGTTACTTTTGTTTGTTTTATTTATACCTGGAATTTTTAATGTATAACCTCTTAATACTTGAGATCTCACTCTAGGGAAAAATTCGTTTGCTTCTAAATCTGTTATGGAGTCTCTTCCTAGTTAGAAAGCGATGTCTCAGTTTTCTTACCCAGAAATACAAGAAGACTTCTCACCAAGGGCCTCACTCAGATTCTAAAGGTGTTGGCCACGCTTCCTGAATCCCTACCTGTGAGAGGCAGAAGGGGCCATGGCAGGTTGAAGACTGGGCTGAAGACATACCTAAGGCATAAAATAGAGGCCAGGAAATAGTACAGAATGTAGGGTGCTTGTTTTACAAGTGGCCAACTGGGGTTTGATCCACAGCATCTTGTTTGGTCCCCTGAGCAACACAAAGTGTGACTCCTGAGTACAGAGCCAGGAGTAACCCCTAAGCATCGCTGCGTATGGCCCAAAGACTAAAAAAAAAAGAAGAAAAGATACAAAATAGTCTTGTGGCATCGTTAAAACAGAACATAAGTTTTTGTAGCACCCCTATCCCTGTGAGTCTATTCATCTGCCTTTAGTCCAAAATTCACACAATAAACTGATTACCTAGTGTATTTCATTTTATCACATAGTAACTGGAACTTGTTTTCTTTGAACTGACTTCTTTTGAGTTGGTTTCTTTGCAGTCTGCCTTTTAATTAAACTCCTAATATATCTATTTAAGACCTCCCCAGACTGATTAATCAAGTACACCAGGAAACTGAAATTCCATCATAAAACAGTTACTAATGTGTGAGGGGGGATTATTAAATTGCTGTTTTATTACCAAAATTGACAAAGATTAGTGATGAAGAGTGAGCATGCTGGAGTCGCGTGGCAACACGCTCATCTAATTAATGAAGTGACAGTTTTATGCTGTGAAGTAGCAAAAGGACTTGACAAGACTCATGGCTTTTCTCATTGACTCTAACAGCTGGAATGATGTTTCTTAACATTCCCACCAGGTTTGGCAGTAATATATTACCCTTGTCACAGTTAAAGAAGGAGGGAGGGGCGATTAATTTCTTTTTTCCCACTCCTGGTGAATGCCAATAGGAGGGTAATGCTGAGGCTTGAATGCTCTTGGGGTCTCTCCCCATACATCTGACTTCCAGTTTCCCCATTTCCTCTGCAGTCAGATAATCTCTGTCTTAGATTTTCTTGTTTGGTGCGTCTTTTGGGGGAAGAAGGAAAATCAGCAAGATATGACTTTAATTTTCCACAGGAGTAAATAAAAGCATAAGGCATTGACACACAGTTTGTTAATGATCCCCAAATCATAAACCCGTGGGATAGAAAACAGAAAACTGGGACTTACTCTGAATTAATCAAACATGAAAAATATCAATGAATACTTTCTGTGGCAATAAAGACTATGTTTATATCAGAATACAAAAAAAAAAACGGTGACTTAAAGTATTTTTTTTTTCTGTTTCCAAGTATCTGTTGCTTGGTTACTTTGGTTGTTTGGCCAAATATTTGGACCTCTGTGTTTTGATTCCTCTCAGATAGGCAATGGGGATCAGACGGATTTGAGCACAATATCTCTCTCGAGTATAGAAGAACTCTCTGGGGAGCAGATAAAAACCAGCCTGCTCATTTCTGGGATTACAAAGTTCCAGGAAAAACAGACTGCATGGGACTACAAAGACAATCTTGCTTTTGACATTTCGGCTGCAAGCTTCTTTCTGTAATTCCCCTCCAAACATCCTCTATTAACTTAAAAGGAAAGACAAACGTTGTCTCTCATTTGTGGGTTTCCTTGATTGATATGGGTAGGGTCAGAGCCTTGGGACCAAATCCTATGGAACACCAAGGTCATGTGTGTGAAGTTTGGTGCTAAAACCTCACTATTTTTTCAAAGATAAATGATTATAAATGTAAATTTCAACTCCCTGTGGTGCTGCTTGGCTGAGAAGAATTTCTGGGCTTGGCATAGCTTTGTGGTAATTATCTAGACTTGAACACAGTTTTTGTTTCAAGGGGAAAGGCATTTGGCGACAGCTCCTGGAGGCTCCGAAAGGACACCTCATTGGCTTTTCCCCCCCTAGGGATGGCAAGCCCTCTAATTTTCAGACCTAAAATGTTAATGCTCTTCTCTCACCCACATCCTGGTCCTGCTGGGTCGGAGACACAGGTATGGCCTTTTTTCTGGAACACTCTTGTCAAAGGAAACCGCGGAGCTTACAACCTGGCAGACTTTCTCCCATACCAGTGTAGCATTTAGGCGGGTCCATGTCAGACGGCATTCAACTCTCCATAGCCACACACGTGTTTCACTTGAAGGGACAGACTAGAGTCACTCAAGAAAATAATATTAAGCTTTTTGTGCAGTCTGCCGAAAAGTTTCATCTCTTTTTTTTCTTACGACTGTAAAAAGAGCTGCAAATGGAGCATTTATGATCATTGAGTGAGTGTCAAACATTGTACTAAAGAAAGAAAGAAAAGGAAGGTGCATCTCTCAACTGAAAAAGGTCGCAGGTCTGTTGGGCAATAATATGTCCCAAACCAGAAAGGCCTGATTCCCAGACCCTGCACTAACAAACAAAGATGTGCATACATGTGTGTGTGTGTGTGTGTGTGTGTGTGTGTGTGTGTGCAAGCACCCATACCCATGCATGAGCCAGCGTATCTCTAGGGCTATGGGTGTATGAGTGAGAGAGGGAGGAAACGTCCTTTCCCGCTCCCCCCCCCCACCCAAGACTGTGTTGGCATCTTAGGGCTTAAATATGGCTAATTTATTTCCCCATCTTAAAGATCACACAGATGATGGAGCAAAATGTTGGGCAAGCAGATTATTCATGCAACAAATATTTATTGAGTACTTATAAGAATCCAGGCATTCTGCTGTGTGATGGGGATGTAACTCTAAGACACTCATTAAGATCCGTGCCCTTATGGGATTTATAATTATACACTAATTCATAGGAACAATTCAAAGTGCTAATTACAAAATCGTAGCTGGGCTTTTAAGTAAAATCAACCTATGTTAAACCATTAGTCATTTAATGTGCCTCACATAAAACTAGACAAGTTACTAAAACTCCATAAATCTTGCTTTCTCTTGTAGAAAATATGGATGATAGGGGCTGGAGTGATAGCACAGCGGGTAGGGCGTTTGCCTTGCACGCGGCCGACCCGGGTTCGAATCCCAGCATCCCATATGGTCCCCTGAGCACCGCCAGGGGTGATTCCTGAGTGCATGAGCCAGGAGTGACCCCTGTGCATCGCCGGGTGTGACCCAAAAAGCAAAAAAAAAAAAAAAAAAAAAAAAAAAAAAAAAAAAGAAAATATGGATGATAGTAGCTACCATAGATATGTAGTGATTAAGGAATAAATATAAAAGTAATGTAAAATAATACTTTTTATTTATAATAAACAAATATGTTTATTTATTATATTTTATTTATATATAAATATATAAATTTAAAAATGTAGCATCTGCTACAGCATAGATACTCAATAAATATTTATAGATATAATTTGGGATTTTAATTTTACTGGCAAGCCATGCTAAAACTTTGGTAGGGTATTCAATTAGATAAATTTAATTAGTGTCTTCAGAAGGACTTGAGTGAGGAGAGAGCGTAAGGAGGGCAAGCTCACAGGTTTAAGAAGCAGGATATTACCCAGGACTGAAATATAGATTTTATTGGTGAAGAAAGAAATGGTAAAAGATTTAGTTAAGTTGAAAGAAACTATAATGTGCCTAGTATTGTATTTATAATTATAGATTTTTAACCCTAAGGATAATAAAAATCACAATGCATTGGACAATACTTGTAGGAACAATTATATTAAAAATTATGACTTAAATATAAATTAATGGAAAAGGTTAAGACTGGTGAAAAGAAGCAAGATCATTGAGCTCAGGTGTTGACATGAACAGTTGACTGACTAACTTGCTGTCTGACTGGCAAGAAAAACAGACAGAATGGTGCGTTGGCTCTAATTTCTCTTGGGAAAATATTAGGAGAATTTTATTTAAACCTGTGAGTCTAGAAGAAATTTAGGACTAGAACTGTTAACAGTGTGACTAGGATCAACCCCAGAAAATTTTACTATTTAAATTGTTTAAGATAATATGCTCATCTCTTTTTGAGTATTTTTTTCTTTTAGAAAGCAGGGATATTTAACTTGTTTCTTGTTGTAATGTAATTATGGTATACAAACTTGCCTTAGAATATGATATACTTCCTTTTAGAAAATTTAATTTAATTCTTGGAGATACTATTAATAACGGTTTTGTTATAGAGTTTCAGATGTTTCTACATGTTATAATAAGTATGTTTTCTGTTTTTTTTTTCTTTTTTTGGTCACACCCAACAATGCATACGGCTTACTCTTATCTCTGCACTCAGGAACTACCCCTAGTAGTGCTCAGGGGACCTTCTTGGATGATGGGAATCGAACCGAGGTTGGCCACATGCAAGGCAAATGCCCTACCTGCTGTGCTATCGCTCCAGCCCCAATAAGTATGTTTTCTGACAGCTCTTCCTATCACTAGATATCGTGTGTTGTCATCAATTTCTGAATTCAGAATCAATCATATGTATTAAATCATGTAAATTATCTTGTGTACATGAAATCAGAGTGTGGGAAGATGGAATACCCCTGACTAAAAGTAAAATAATGCATTCTCCACTTCATCTCTTACTCAGTGTTCTTGAAATTTTTCCTTCATGATAATTTTGCATCTCAGGTTTTGAGGATCTTAAATACCAGTTGACAGCAAGAGATTGGAAAGGATGTCTGTAGGCAAATTTCACATTATTCATCTTTCAATTACAAAGTCCTGTCTTAGCCTCACTTCCACCACGACTGTCAGAGGCATTCTGATTCCTGAACAGTGGCTGTGTTCTCTGTATGGGTCTATTTGCTATTCGTTGTCTTCTTTATCTGAAATCACCCGTGACAAAACTTTCTCTCTTGTGCTAAGGCAGTTACTACTCAGCCAATACTTTCCACTTCCAGAAAACTCACTGACTTCTCCTTTCTGGTGTTATCAGTTCACAAATTTTTGTCTCTGGGAATGAAGTCACAGTATGTGGTAGGGGCTTATCTTACAGGTGGCTGTCCCGCACTTGATCCCTCATCATCCAGGTTTGATTTTTCTGAGCCTACCAGGAGTGATCTCTTAGAGTAGAACCAAGAGAAAGCCCTTTGAATCTATGGGTGCGGTCCCAAAGGCAAATAAATAGAAATATTTATTTCTGCTTTTTGCCAATTTTTCATTTTGGAGGAACCTGGATTTATTTAAACTTATTTAAATGTTATCATTCTGTTACATTACTTAAAGCTGATAAATCCTTTTAAAGATTATGTTTAATTTTTTAAAGTTGGTCCAGAGCATCCCTTAGTCTCAAACCAATTTACATGTCACTACTAAGGTGATATAATACTTCTGAGAACTCAATGAGTATTATATAGGATTTTCGTTTTTACAATCTGGCTAGGAAAAAAACCACTATTAATGTTTCCTCATTTGAGTTTATTTAACTTTGATCTTTTAATTTTTTAAAAAAAGTTTTTAATCATCATAAATTACAGAGTTACAAAGTTACTCATTATGAAGTTTTCAGAAATTCAATTTTGCAACACCAATCCCTTTACTAGTGTCCACTTCCCTTTACCAATGTCTCTAGTCTCCCTCCCATCCCCAGCCTGCCACCAGAGTAGGCACCTTTTCCTTCCACCATTGTCCTCAAGTTCCCTTTCCAAATTATTCTCCTACCTCCAACCCAGTGGCAAACTTTCTACTGAAGAACACTTCTCCCACTCTCTGTTTCTACTGCCTTTTGGGCTGTTTCTTCATATTCCACAGATAAGATGCACCATTCTGTATCTGTCCCTCTTTCTCTAACTTCACTCGGTATGATTCCTTCCAGATCCATCTAGGGAGCTTCAAATTGCATGACTATCTTTTCTTACTGATGTAGTTTTCTATTGTGTATATGTACCATAGATTCTTTATCCAGTGACCTGTTCACTGAATATATTATTCGCTAATTTTTTCCCCTGGGCTATTTTTCCAACCCTAGGTAATTTCTTGCCATGCATGTATGCATCAGTAATGGGTCAAAGATAAGAAGGAGGGGCTGGAGAGATAGTACAGTGTGTAGGGCGCTTGCCTTGCACGTGGCCGACCCAGGTTTAATTCCCAGCATCCCATATGGTCCCCTGAGCACCACCAGGGGTAATTCCTGAGTGCAGAGCCAGGAGTGACCCCTGTGCATTGCCAGGTGTGACACAAAAAGCAAAAAAAAAAAAAAGATAAGAAGGAATCTTTTGTAGATATCTTGCCTTTTCCTGAAATTAGTTATAAGTGAATGATTTCTCACAAGTAGTCACCTCTCTCAATTTCCCTTCATTCATGTTAGCATTGCTCACCTCACCCTACACAACTAAGTATCACCACTATGAAATTCACTGAAATTTCTAAACTGGCTACTTAGATTTCTTATCCCTGAGGTTTAGAAACTGTCACTAAGTTTAAATCAGGTTAATCAGAGAACCCACCTCTCTTTATTTTATTTTCTCTAATAGGTTAAGTTCTGTGATGACTCTTTTCTAATGTCTGAAAACTAAAATTTCATATTTTCCTACTCTGAGATTGTTTAAGACCAAAACATAACTGTGATTTCTATTTCACCGTTGTAGCCTGAACATAAATTTCTGAACAGTATTCAGGTCAAAAACAATTTGTGGTAGATTGTAAAACCAAAAATAATGACAGAATCAACAATCATAATCCAAACTCCCATTTTCACCATAGAACAATATTTTACAAAAGAACTTTTTGTGAAGAAATAAATATCCCTTATCTGCTACTACCCTATAAAAAGGCCATTATCAGACAGATGGCTATTTCAAGACACACTGAGCATTTGAAAAATATCTGATGAAACTAAATTTGCAACTTTAATTTTAGTAAATTTGAATAATGGTATACGATTAGTTAACATGAGAAATTCATACCTAGAGACTTTTGAAAAGTTTTAACAAAAATGAAACTACTACTAAGCTGAATTTTATTAAGTTATTATTAATATTAGAAAGAGAGACAAAAACAGATGAAGATTAGAGGAAAGATGTTGTTCTTTTGTATATAGGGCAAAATTATTTGTTAATCTATGCTTATTATTTGTGCTTTAGAGGAGGCTAGGACAATTAGAGAATACATTATAGCCTAATGTAAGAGATAAATCAACTAATGTTCCCAAAAATAATTTTGAAAAGATGAGCGGCCTTTGTATTAGTCATTGTTGCTAATATTATCTCCCTTGCTATCTAAGCTTAGGGTGAGAAATTGGAGAATAGATACACAAATCAGAAGAGATATGTCTAAATTCCAGCCTTCTTTACCACTTTGTTCTTTTAAGTACTTTTAATCCCAGAGATATAGGGCAGTTTCTGCTGTTTCTGCTGCATCTTGAGTTAAAGAACTTAATAGTAGCACCATTAATGTAGCACTTTTAGAATGACATGAGACCTGGAACTTTTTTAAAATAGAACAGAGAAGACAAAGGATAGCTGCATACTGAACCGAACCTTTCACAGATACTTGGTGTCTAGAGTGATTATTCATGACACTGATCCCAGAATATTTTATTACCAAAGTTCAAAGTATTGATAGTTCAGCTTGTCAGGAACCCTTCCTTGCGTATGATACTCATGACAACTGATGGGATGGATATGAAAATTGCATACATTGATAGTTTGCTGAACATGTCTAGTGTAGTTTAGGATAAATTAGACTCGGGAGGGGGGGTTCTTTTCTTGTCCTTTTTTTAGGGAGGAGGCTCCCAAGCAGTGCTCAGGGCCAGTAGCAGTAGTTAGTCCACTTGGATAGCCAGCTTAACACTAGGGCCCAAGGACACAATGACATTCAAATGCTGCAGTGCCACCGACTACCAGAACCATGCTGGCAGTACCCTGGACAGTGAACAACGATGCAGGGGCCCTATCATGTTGAATTGTGTCCTGTATAGAAAGCACGTGCCTTGAACCCTGTGTTATGGCCCAGACACATTTCCTGTCTTTGGCTGTTGGATAGTGAATTATATTGAGTGATTGGGTTTTATTTCCACGTTATCTTTCCAAAAAAAGCGTCTTCAACAGTGACCTACTTTATGGGCCAGGCCATTAAAGAAATAGGAGATAAATTGCATTGTTTGCTATCAGTATCTATAGTGTAGCATACATAATTCACTAAGAGATATATAAACATACATTCTTCTATTTGTCATTGTCAGGATATCTAACAGCTTTGCTTGCTTATGCTTAGTCTACCATAAGTTTTCATC
Source organism: Sorex araneus (assembly GCF_027595985.1). Lineage (NCBI taxonomy): Eukaryota > Metazoa > Chordata > Mammalia > Eulipotyphla > Soricidae > Sorex > Sorex araneus. The sequence continues at coordinate 341,189,396 of NC_073302.1, read as the reverse complement.
AGATATATGGTGTAGCTGTCTTTTTCTTTGGAAAATTCTTGTCTTTAGCATAAAAAGCTGGACAGTAGACATCAGTTACTGGGTTGTAAGGAAATGATTAGGAACCCCAGAGTGGTGTCAAGTATCTGACGGGCACAATAGAAGTAGGACAAAGCCACTGCAAAGTATCATTCACAGAAGGAACATGTGAGAATCATAAGGGGCTCTTAAGGAGAAAGAGCACTGCACACAACGGCACCTGTGTGCGGTAAAGAACATAGTGGAGTAGCAGAGCAGCAGTCCTCAGGGAGACAGAGTGACATCATGCTAGCTCATGGACTCAGATAGAATATTGACTACTGACTCTGGGCTTGGGGGTCCAGCTATTGAGCTGGCATATAAAAAATGGAAGCAATGGGGGACGGAATGAAAGTACAGCAGGAAGGGCGTTTGCTTTGCATGCAGCCGACCCGTGTTCGATCAGCGGCATCACATATGGTCCCGTGAGTACTGCCAGGAGTTACCCCTGAGCATCACTGAGAGTGACCTCCAAAAGCAAAACAAAACAAAACAACAACAACAACAAAATAAAAGCAGAGGTAGGAATGAGTATATGGCAGGTGAAACAATTGCCTTGCACGTTGCTGACCAGGTTTAATTCCCAGAACTACATATGGTCCCTAGAGTTTGCCAGGAGTGACCCTTCAGCGCAGAGTCAGAAGGAGGTCTGAATACAGCTGGATGTGACCCTAAACCAAAAAAAAGAAAGAAAAAAGAAAAGGAAGGAAGGAAGGAAGAAAGAAAGAAAGAGAGAGAAAGACAGAAAGAAAGAACGAGAAAAAGAACGAGAGAAAGAAAGAAAAAGAATTAGAGAGAAAAAAATAGAAAGAAAAAAAGAGAAAAAGAATGAGAGATAAATAAATAGAAATAAAGAAAAAGAATGAAACAAAGAATGAGAGAAAGAGAAAGAGAAACATAGAAAGAAGAAAGGAAGACAAAGAAAGAGAAAGAAAGAACAAAAGGAAGAAAGAACAAAAGATAGAAAGAAAGAATGAAAGAAAGGAAAGAAAGATAGAAAGAAAGAATGAAAGAAAGAAGGAAAGAAAGAAAGAAAGAAAGAAAGAAAGAAAGAAAGAAAGAAAGAAAGAAAGAAAGAAAGAAAGAAAGAAAGAAAGGGAGAGGAAGAAAGAAGGGGAGAGAAAGAAAGAAAGAAGGAAAGAAAAAAGAAAGAAAGAAAGAAAGAAAGAAAGAAAGAAAGAAAGAAAGAAAGAAAGAAAGAAAGAAAGAGAGGAAAAGATGAAAGCAGTAGTGCTTATTTTTCTTAAAAATTTTGCACAATTCAAATTAATGAAAGTTTAGGTAAACTCAGGCCTATTTGTTCAGATTGGTGTCCATATATGGCTGTTGGGACAGTCTTGCTGTAGGACCTACTACGTGACAAAGGGCCTCAAGAGGATTGGAGAACATGAGAAAGAAGTCTAGATGACAACATTTGCTCAAGGACAGATGAAAATGTACGTGTGGAGCTGTGATGATTTCTCCAGATTAATGCTGAGATTGTGAGACTGCTTTGTAGCATGTGTTGTGCATGTTCCAGTGAATGGTATTTCATTTGGATTTCTACTCGGGCATGGTGTAAGGCAGAAATACATAGCAGCTTGATCTGTGAGACCAGGCATTGCTTATATGGAGACACACAAAAAAAATGTTGTGTTGTGGTAGCTTCATAGCCTGAATCTGATCAGCTGCACTAGTGGTGAGAAAAATATCTTTTCAATATGTATCAGAAGGGAAGGGAAAACAATGGGTGTCATTGCAGAGTAGCAGAGAGAATGTATGAGAGCTATTGTGAGACACCCCCAGATCAAAACTGATTCTTCATGGGAAAGGACTTCAAAGACATCTGAGCATGACATTATGGTTGGAGAGGGCATGGGTGTTCCTCAATATTCAGACCGAAGGAGGTGACATCTGGAGAATGAGGGGCCCAAACAACATGGGGACTCATGCCAGTTCCTTCCACGTGGGTAATAGAGATTGGGCATAAGGTATTTTTGAGCTCTGATTCTCTTTCTGCTGGTTGGTTATCCACCACCCAGACTTCCCTCTGTGGAATTTTAAGCAGATTCTTTAAGTTGCCAGTTGAAAGAAGAAAGGACTGTAAAGTAGAATGGGAACCTTAGGGTTTTACTCTGCCTGACTGCTCCAGGCCCACTTTTGGGTTAGTGGGTTCTGCCCTCTCTTTACCACTGCTGGAACACATGGTCCTTCCTGGGAGTCCCTAGTCTGTGAGTCGAGCAGTCAGAGGAGGGGACCAGCCCAGGGGAGGATTGGAGCATTCTCTACTGGAGCCGCACACAGTTCCGCTGTCCCGCCAGCAGTCCCCGGCCACTGGCTCTCCTAGGCCCTCAGCCCTGCTCACGCTCTCCTGGGACTCTCCCCGCAGCAGTCTCTCTCTGGAAACGGAGCCTTGGCAGCTCACTGCTCTCTGCCTCTCTGTCTCTGTGTCTCACTCGCTCCCTCACTCATAACTCTGCTGCTCTGCTTTCTTTGCTCTCATTCTCTCAGCGGTCAGGGCCAGCGACCACCTCCTCTCCCTCCCGGACTCCCTGAGCTCATCTCAGTGGACAGCAGCAGTCCTGGCCTTGGCTCACCTTAGTCAGTCTCTAGCTGGTTTTTTGCAACTTCCTAACAGCAACAGCTATGTCAGCACTGTTCTTTCTGGAGCCTTCCACCTTTCTGGGCTCTTGGGGTTCAACTCTGGGGCAGCAGCTCCCAAAAGTGCACCCTTGGCAGAAGCTCCCCCAGGAAGCAGTGTCTTGCCTCAGTCTCTCTCTCAGGAGAGTCTCTCTCTCTTTTCTTTTTGGGTCACACCCAGTGATGCACAAGGATTACTCCTGGCTTATGCACTCAATAATTGCTCCTGGCGGTGCTTAGGGGACCATATGGGATGCTGGGAATCGAACCCAGGTCAGCTGCGTGCAAGGCAAATGCCCTACCCGCTGTGCTATTGCTCCAGTCCCTCTGGAGCCTGTCTTTTAGCGACAGAACAAGGCCACTTCTGTGCAAAGGCCTAGGAACTTACAAGGGCTCACTCTTTTCCTTGGGACTCATTCCCAAGAGCCTATGCCTGGGTCTTACTGTTTTTTACCAAACCTAAGAACTCTTTGTGATACATATAGAGCATTATACATACTGAGGGACTCCTTCCCATCTCAGGCTCTCAAATGTATCATCAGATGTAGATCCTCCAGTGTAAAAAACTAAAGCTTGCCAAGGGGCGAGTGCACTCGCGGGCTCTCCAGGCGGCTTTGTCTCACCGCCCACGTTTGGTGCCCCGGAACCGCTGTGTGTGCTGTCGGTCAAGGGCAGGCGACGGAAGGAAGAAGGCCAAACAGGTTGCTCGATCAGTTTATTTCATTCTCTCTCCCTGCTTCTCTCCCGGCTCTCGGTCTCTCTCTGGGTCTGTGGATCTGGCCCTCGTGGATCTGCCCCCGTGGATCTGGCCCCCGTGGATCTGGCCCCCCAACCCACTCTTACAGACTCGTTAAATCTCTCCAGCATGAGGGGGTTGGGGCGTACACATAGGTGTGGTCACCATCAATAGGGTAAGGTTCCTTTTTCTTAGGGGATGCTTCTCCTAGGACTTAATTCTCTTTCAGCAGGAGGATCCACCCAAGGGCAGAGTCCCATGAATGTGTTTCTCTTCTCCTCAGCCAGCAAACATATAAGAATTCATAATATTAATTATTTTTGTATGGACACAATAAGAGATGCATTAAAGCTTATAGAATTGCTCTCCTGGGGCCATCTCAATCTCAGACTACAGTGCTCAGGCCAGATCAGTTTTTCCTATCCCTGGCAGGGTCCTAGTCTCATAATTACTATTGGATAATGACAGCATTTGTCCATGATCAAGCTCTTAACTTATAGTTAAGCATTAGGCACTTTGGCCAGGCCCATCTCGATGCCAGGGTAGCACACAACTCACCGCTTGCCCTGGGTCCTTCTCATCCCACATCGGGGACCCTGCTTTGGGGTGCTAGGAACTGAGGACAACTGAGGCTTAAGTGGAGAAAGCAGATGCCCAGGAGGGAATAATATTCAAGGCCAATTAATTCCCAATTAATTATAAAAACATAATATTGTCTTCTTGTGTCTATACAAAACAGACATAGCTTTAAAGTAAATTATTCAAAAGGCACAAGAAGAGGAGAAAGGCAATATTAACTTATATAATATAAATTTAGTATCCTAGGAAGCTCTGACCTTACAAATTAGCAGAGTCAGATTAAGGGAAAGCCGCGGATTAACTCTTTTGGGGAAGAGAGCATGCAGAAGTGATCATAGCTAAACAAAGGGATGGGAGAGATTCGGGAACACCTTGATGGGTGTGACTGGGGTAAGCCTAAACTCCGGGGAAAACCAGGACAAGCTACTTGTGGCAAGCGGGGAGAGGACAAAGTAATGTCATCCTACACTCCAGTACAAATACCTGATTGAGTCTGAAGAAAATCTAAAATTCTTATACAAAGTTTTGACCATGTCTTACATGCATGACTTTGAAAAAGTTACTTAATATTTCAGAATTAAGTTTATTAACTGAGTTATATTATTAACTCTTGATATATTTCAGATTTTCCTCAAAGTGGGTTTGAGGGTCATTCCAAGAAATCTGCTCAACTCTTTAGAGCAAAACACGTAATGATTGTGTATAGTTCACATCTGAGTATCCACATGTCTATATAATCTTCATCATCCTCATTTATTAAGTTATTGAATAAGTCACAAATTTAAAATGTATGTATCTTGAGACCAGAGTGACAGTACAGTAAGTAAGGTGTTTGCTTTGCATGCGACCAACCTGGGTTCCATTTCTGGCATCCCATAAGGTCCCCTGAGCACCACCAAGAGTAATTCTGGAGTGCAGAGCCAGGAGTAAATCCTGAGCTTCACCATGTGTGACCCCCCAAAAAAACCAATTAAACAGTAAATAAATAAATAAATAAATAAATAATATACATATCTTCATTTAACATCACAGGAAGTAAGACACATTGTACTACACATTTTGCAAATGATAAATCCATAGCTCAAATATGATTATTGCTGGAATTCACATAATGAGTAACGGAGCTAGGATGGGATATGAATCTATTTGACTCCTCAGTGTTGGGATTCTATGATTATGCCTTACACTTGTACCTGTACAGCTATCACACTGACAGGCCATACCTTGCAGAACACACCAAAGTCTTGGGGCAGTTTAATGCTAAATGAATTAATCAAAAATTATTAAACAGCTTGAGAACATTAAATACAAAATAACTAGGACATGGTTGGATCTCCACATGAATTCCTCCTGATGAAGCACTTTCTGCTGTGACAGAAATAAAATAAAGTCTCTCAGTAATTCAAAGCATATACAGCAATTAATTCTACATTTATGTGGTCTTTTTTTCAGTACTGTATTTTAATTTTTTAAAGCACCAATTTAATATATGTGCTATAACTGATAATTATTTTGGAAAGGGGGCAGGAGCAAGAGGCTTTTAGTGACAGCACAAACAATTTTTAATTCAACAGCTGCAACATTTAAATCATCCATGTGCCAAGAGCCCTATCGCCTGTCAGGGGAAGGCAGGCTGCAGCCCGTGCCTCTCACTTCAAGGTCAATGGTTTGAGTAGTCAAAGTTGATTGTGGCCAAAGGTCACCTTCAGTTGCTAGCTCCTTGGTGGCTTTAGTAAATGAGATGGCAGATTTATCCAATTTCCTCCTGGGCAACCAACCAGGACTAATTCTGAAGCTTCGTACTGCAAATGGGATGGCCAATCTTGGCACAGACACCCATCTCTGTGTGCCTTCAAGGTCTAGGTCATGGCTAATTATGATCGTAATTATACTTATTATTATTTTATTGTTGTTATTATTATTATAAGTCACTGATGACATAATTCTGGTTTGGAGGAAACAGGCTTATCTGTTTCAGTTGCTATTGACCAAGATTGGTAGCGGTGAGTATAGAGGACACTCATGTAATCCACTTCTAGGCCTGGCCTGTCTCCTAACCAAACTTGCACGTTCATGTCAGCTCTCAGCTAAGCTCTTTGGGACCAATAAACATAGTATAGTATGCTTCAGGAAATGCGATTGTCTATGTTACATATGAACACTCATGATTTGTTATCTTTCATGGTTTCAAGCAGCTTAGAACTCTTGCTTTGAATGCTTAAGTGGGAAACAAAAGGCAGGGTATTTACTTTCTTCTTAGGCTCATTGATTCATAACCCTTCACTTAATATCAGATTTCAGATGTTCTAATTTGAAAAATGATGTTATAATCCAATTACTTCTTTACTGCACTTGTAATTAATATATCAGGTCTAGACATTACCTGCATTCTTATTCCAAGCATAAATGAAATACTTTTTAAGAGGTAAGTATGCACTGATACCTCTTTAATTACTCTGTTACATCTAGAATTCTTCTGTTCAGAAACTGCTAGAACAGATTTGGAATAATCACGTTGCTAACTGATTTACTTATTGTTTTCCTAACAGTTAAAATTGCTACAATAATCATTTTACGATCTACTTAACTTAATACTTTAAAGTATTGTTTTCTGGATATTTCCCCATGAAAACAAGACCCTTTTCTGTTTTAATCTATCCTTTAATTCTAAATGTATGTATACTTTTAGCTATCATAAACTTAGTTTTTATTTCAACTTTTTAGTTCCATATATAAAATTCATCACTCAGGTGTGTATTGAAATTTTCAGTTTTGCTTGAATCCAAAAACTGCTCTGACTCACTTTACCACTCTCCTGGTGGCATTTCAGAGACAAAGTGTACATGCAGGAAGGTTCTGGGCATAACCTAAAATCTACAGACAAGGAAAACCTGCCTAATCTCAGCCATGGAAGAGTTAATGGCACTTAATTAGCACCCCTGGAATCAACTGAATAAATTAGGATCCCTGCAGTGCCTTCCTGAACAATTCCCTCAATTCCTTCCCTCTTAGCTCTCCAGGCCCAGAAGGAATGCCAGACCGCTGATAACTTCCAACCTCTTACTAAAAATGATAAAGACTCCGGATGCAACCACCTGGTCCTGAACTCAATCACCACCTGCCTACCAATTACTTTAGTGATGCAACAAAAGATATTAGCTGCTTATATAGTATGTATGATTTTATATCTCTGCACCTGGCTCTAAGAAATACCACATTGTTTAATTTTTCTAAATCAAATTAGCTTGGAATTTGTGCCCACACTAGTCATGGTTGGGAAAAATTCAAACTCAGTAATAGCTTTGGAAACAGGTGGCTTATGTAAGTCTCCCAAAATGGAAGAATCTTTTCTAACCTCCACAGTACTATGAATCTCTTTGACATCTACATTGCAAAATTTCACATCATCTAGACATAAGATAAAGACTTATGACTAATCCAGCCCCAGTGCAGTGGGTGTGATGCAGCTTGAGTTCTTAGCATTCAGCATTCAAGCTCAGAGCATGGAGTAAATAGGCCTCGGGTGTGCAGAGAGAATTGACCCAATCTCTTTTCCCTTTCCCACACTTATCAAACTCTTCCTTCTCTAGTAAGGCATGCAGTCTGGTTTCCCAAACATTTCTTTCCATCCCTTTGTTTTGAGATCTTGTCAGATAAGGTGGTTATATATCACCAAAACAAGGACATTTTTAAGTATAAGCCATGAAATAAGCATAGCAGAAGAACAGGCATTAACAAAGACATATAGGGGCTGGAATGATAGCACAGTGGGTAGGGTGTTTGCCTTGCACATGGTTGACCCAGGATCGATTCCCAGCATCCCACATGGTCCCCTAAGCACCTCCAGGGGTAATTTCTGAGTGCAGAGCCAGGAATAACTCTGAGCATCACTGGATGTGACCCAAAAAGCAAAACAAAAACAACAACAAAACAAAAACAAAAACAAAAAACATATAGTTGTCTTCTGTGTAGACCCTCCACAATGAATACTTAGACACATAAAGTTAATTTTTTTTCCAGAGGTGACAATAGGGGAAGAAGAAGATTCCATTGGGTAGACTTCACCAACAATGCATCCTATTGCATTTGGTTAAACAAGAGCAGAAGTATGCCCTCTTTCTAGGAAGGTTATCTTTCTGGCAGTGCATGGTGTGTGGACAGAGGGAACATGCCAGTACTCTTATCACCAAGTTCTATCCAAACCATCCGACAGAAAATTGGGATAAAGGCTTCGAGCAGATTACCAGAGAGGAAGCAAGTTGAGATAAGCCTAAAAATATCAATTCATCGTGCCTCATGGCTACCTTTCCTATTTATTTATGTTAGAAGTAGAGATTTTGAGGCAGATGCACTGTTCAGTGAAGCTGCTGCTTAAATTTATGCCTCGCTACAGCTCAGCTGAGATGCTCTCAGATGCAGAGCTTCCCGAGGTAGGAAAAGCAGAAGGCCACCACTTCCAAAAGCCATTAAGAGAGAGTTGCAGGCACTCACATGACCACTTTTGCAGCAAAAAGCCTCTATCTCAAGAGCTTAGAGCTGTTTCCAAGGTGAATGTCAGAAGGTGGCAGAATGTAGCTATTATTACAGCCATTTGTTTCCTATAAACAGCAGCCCCCAGGAGGAGAAATGTGAGTCGTTAACTTCCTTTTTTTCTCCCAATTATTATTTTTTTCATGAGTCGCCACAGTGTCACCTCTCTGAGGGGAGGGCAGGCTTTTTCTGTCCCTCTGTCATCCTGAGAACAAACTAACATCTATTGGTCACCACAGAACCCAGTCTGTTCCCAGCGGACAATTAGACATTTTGAGAGCAGAGAATGTCAGTGTCAATGTTCAATCAAGTGACACAGAGAAACCCAATTGTCCTACAAAGACAACAGAAAGAAAAGTCAGCAAAAAAAAAAAAAAAAACAAACTAGCTCTTCCATTTGTTTCTAAGGGAAGTATTCCTCAATTTCTCATTCACTCTAATGACACGTTTTACCATTAACGAGGTAAAGTGGTAGTTCTGTTGCTTCTTGAATCTAGATTCCATTGGAAATATTTTAAGGCTCTGAAAATATGGCTATACTTTTTTCGTTTACAAGCGGCAAAACAAAAATCAGATATCCTTCCATTGCTGCCTGAGAGATGAAAATATATTTTGTTTTTTTCCCTTTGTAATACCAAGGCCTATAAAAATCATATTTTTCTCAGTATCTTATATGAGTCCTCTTTTTTTCCCTCGTATCTAAAAGAGGGGTAAGGTAGGTTGCGTTAAGAAGAATATTTTACTCCCTTGTAATTAAATACATCCAGGAAGAATTTCCCATATTTTAGGAAAAGGATGCTAACTATGAGCTGATGGGGGGAGTGGGTGCAGGGCTTTATTTCCCGAGACTGTAGCAAGAAATATGAAAAATATCGATTTGCTCCTCAGAGATGCTGGAGCAACTTAATTAAAGTTATTCAAGCACTTTGGAATCTTTTGATGGAAAGGAGCAGCATAAAAGTGTACCGTGCTTTAATGTAATGTGAACTTTTCAAAGACCAGAAGGAAGGCTTTCCACACCCCATTCCATTTTAAAACAATATGCTTGCAAAGATATCCTTTCAATATCCATGTACATTTGGTTGTGATAAATATAGTCTCTGACCTTTAACAGATGTAAAAGTGAAAACAGAGAAAAATTGGACATGCTGGGATGGCTATGCCTATGTTACTGAGCTGTTCAGTGTATCGATCGACTGAAAGACCCTTTAGAGTGCTGGCGTATGAGTCTTTAATAAGCCCACTCCACCGGTGGGGAGAAGTATGTGAGATTCTAAGACGCCCTCCCACTCCCAAGACAAGTACCGTGAAACAGAGACTGGAATAGTCAATAAACTTACTTTAGGACAATAGGTCAGCAGGAAGCTCTGTCACGGCTTGGGGGTGCCAGTCCCCCCTCTAGATTCTTTCTACAGTCTATGCAATTCAGCTGATTTGGTCTTGACTAGTTCCATCAATCTGTCACAGACATGATTGATTCACTTTTCTCTCGTGGCCTCCCAGTTCTCTCTCTAGCATGTGTCTGTCTAATAAAGTTGTTGACATTCTTACTCTGAGTCTTTGCCCATGGGACACCTCTCTGCAGATTTCCACACGTCTTATGCACGTCCTTTCTTATTGGCCAGGTCTTGGCTATGCCTTCTTGAAATTCTGGAAAACTGTGATTGGACTGTTAGCAAGAATATACTTGATAGGAGATAACTTGGATTATCACAGTCTAAAGTTTGAATTATCAGGGACCAAAGAGGTAGCTCAAGTGGTAGAGCAATTAACTGGCATGAATGAGGCCTTGAATTTGATCCCTAGCACTACATGAATCCCCAGACCCCAAGGCACTGCTGAGATAGAGGGTAGGCACTCCTTAACTCCTGTAACAATTAAGTAATCAAATGAAATATAGAGCTTAACAGGCTAAAGAAATTTTACTTAAATAGCTTAATCACATTGAATTAGCCTGAGAAGAACTAAACTGAGAGCTGTGTTCATACACTGGTCTGAAGATAGAATAAGGAAGTGAATTCCACCATTCAGTCCTTCCTTCCTTGTTTTCTCTAATAAGAGAAGATTTTAACTGTAAGCTCCACCAATCTACTTATTCATTTATTTAGGGGGCTTGAGGATCACACTCAGAAATTTTTAAGGCTCACTACTAGTTCTGCACTCAAAGAGGACTTCTTGGAGGTGCTCAGAGGACTATGTGTGGTACTGAGAATCAAACCTGGGTCAGTCACATGAAGAGGAACATGTCAATTGTGGTCCCTCTCCACTTATAGTTTTAAGCCAATCTGTTTAAGGTACTTGTATTTGCACAGCTCAATGGTTTTTGTTTGTTTGTTTGCTTATTTTTGGTCCACACCTGGTGGTGATTAGGATTTATTCCTGATGATGTGCTCAGGGATCACTCATGGCAGGCTTGGGGGACCATATGGGGTGCCAAGTTTTACTGTGTGAAAGAAAAACACCCTACCTGTTTTATTATCTCTCTGGCCCATTTCAAGGTATTTTTAAATTTTTGGCTTGTGGGGAGAAGGCGGTACCTCCTACTACATGCTCACATGCCCTGGCACTGTCCAGAAGAAACAGTGCGGTGTGAGGCACCACAGCTGTTTCTTACATTATTTGCATGTACTCCTATTGAACTACCTTCCCAGCCTGGCTCAGGTCACTATCATGAACTCCTTGGTCATTGTGTGTTCAATTTGCTGGTTTATCACTTCTGTCTCAATTTTGTCTTTGACCCAGATTTTGGAATTTGAAGATAGCATTTTGATCCCGGCTTTCTCATTGAAAGAGATATGGTTATTGCTCTAACCTTGGTACTTCCGGTTTTCTCTCATGAATATCTTCCTAAATTTTACTTACAACACTCCAAATTGATCCCAGACCCTGAATTATTTTCAAAATGGGCTAGCCATATTAATTTACTTTTGGAAGGGACTGATACATACAAGCAGGTAAGATTTGGGATTAATGTTATTGTGATAAAAGTCCTGGGCAAAAAAAATTACTCAATATTTCTTATCTACTTCACTGCCATAAAAGATCAAAAGTTCAACTCCTAGTATTTCAGTTCCCCGAGAACACTAGAGACATATCTCAACTGCAGCTACCAAGAACACAGAATAGGACAAAAAAAGAAAGATGCCTATCTAGCAATTCAAAATGATTCAAAGACTTAATGTAAGACCTGAAACTACACAGCTATTATAATTAAAGCATAGGGGGAACTTTATTGACATTAGCCTGGGTAATGATATTTTGAATGTAACTCAGAAGCATCACTGTATCACTCTTGCACTGTCATCCTTTTGCTCATCGATTTGCTAGAGTAAGCACCAGTAGTGTCTTCATTGTGAGGTTTGTTGTTAGTGTTTTGGCATACTGAATACGCCATGCATAGTTTGCCAAGCTCTGCCATGTGGGTGGGATACTCTCCGTAGCTTGCTGGGCTCACTGAGAGGGATGGAGGAATTGAACCCAGGTTGGCCACGTGCAAGGCAAATGCTCTACTCGCTGTGCTATCGCTCCAAAAACATAAGACAATAAAAACAAAAATAGACAAATGAAATTGCATCAAATTTTAAAGCTTCTGCATAGCAAAGAGAATAATCACTGGATATACAAATTCAGAAATAGGATAAAATATCTGCAAATCCTCTATTTGAAAAGGGATTATTCACTCTTGGTGGTACTAGGGGGACATATATGGTACAAGGTACAGAACCAGTGAGCATCTGCATGCAGAGGAATTGCCTTATCTCTTTTACTATCTCTCCAGCCCCAGTCCTTTAGCAAAGTCTTAAGTGTTTCTATCTCTCAGCTTGCTTTGCATGTTTACTTTCCTTATGAGTTACTATAAGGACCCAGATGAATAAGAGATAAGTGATTCCTTGAACATTTGAATAATAATGACACAGAAATATATGTAAAAATCATTATATCAAAATTTGCTGTTTTCTTTGCATAATATTCTACACTGTAAAGCAATCAGAATTTTAATATATAATTAAACAAAATGAAATATAGAGATAAAATATGACTGTACTTGAAGCTCCTAGGTTTTTGTTGTGTGGTTGTTTAGTATATAATATAATGGACTTCCACTGTATGCAGTAAAGAAAGGCATTTTTCATTGAAAAATGCCCTTCCCCAAATTTAAATAGTACACTATATAATTGGGGTGTTTCTAGCTGCACCCCTTGTTTGCAATTTCTCAGATGGTTTGAGTGCTCAGAAATTAATAAATATGTTGGCTTTTGTATGATATTACTAGACTAATAAATAAAAATTGGGAGGCAGGTTCTGTCAGCAAATGTACTCAATTTTGATGTAAATTGATGTAAACCATTAATAATAGAATGTACAATGTGCAAGAGAAGTCTGATTTTTTAAACTAGATATTGCTGTTCAAGCCATAATTAAATCTTTTTTACAGAATAGTTGTTTCTCTCACAGTTAATGTCATAAATAAATGGAATTAATTGCTCTTTTTTGAGATTTAAACTCTATGAATAATATTAAGCTTGCCTCAAATTAGATAAAAGGAAACAAAAAGTAAATAAAGCAAAAATCAGAATCTCTTAGATGAGTAAACAAGATTTTATTTGAATAAGGTCTAGTAATTTCATTTTCAAAACAAACAAATCAGATATTTAGAGAAAAAAAGTAGGCTAATTACCAGAACTAAAAATACAGTTATTCTACTATTATGTACCATAGGATTTTTTAAAAAGTTATCTAATCTTGATTCTCATCACTATTCTGCATTTGTAAATATATTCATAAATACACACACATATATGTATATATATAAAGAGAAAGAGAGAGAGGATGGACTGCTGGGCATATTCTTGCTACAGTTCCAGAATACAAAATACAAAAGTTAAGAATATATGAATTTCAAAATATTATATGGATAAGAAACAGGGCATTTTAATTTTTTGAATCAACTTTATTTCCTTCTTATGTTTTATTCTTGCTGTCATCAAGAAATCCAAATTTAACATATCTGTGATTTTCCCTTCTCCTGTCCCCATAGGTGATGCCATATGCTATCCCCCAATTTCCATGATTTTTTGATATAAGAGAGAGCTATAATTTATTAGAAATCTGTGACATTGATGGGATACATCTCCCTCCTGTTGGCATGGTGCCTTCAGGTCCTCTCTCCATGCACAAGAAGAAAGTATCTCAACTAGGTGTGGGATCTGCTGCCTCAGAATTCTCTTGAACTTTGTTACGTGGTTTCTGGAGGATGCAGGTTTCGCACTCCAGGAAGCACAGGTCTCTCTCTCCCATACAATCCAGGAAAATACTTTTTATAGTCTAGATAGGTCTCCCTCTTGTGCCTCTTGTTTGCTTTGAATCCTCATCCATTTATCTCTACAAACTCTATTAGGTATACTGTCAGGTTAGATTATTGGAAACAAAAGCCAAGACCAAGCTACCTCTTCTTCTTGGTTCATGAATATATTATCCTAGCATTGCTGATAATGATGAGTCCCTTATTTCCATTCCTATAGTCTAATTTTTTGTTCAGCACATTGTGAGATGCTAGGCTATATATATGCACTGTAGCACTGTCATCCAGTTGTTTATTAATTTGCTCAAGTGGGCACGAGTAATGTCTCCATTGTGAGACTTGTTGTTACTGTTTTTGGCATATCAACTATGCCACGGGTACCTTGCCAGGGTCTGCTGTGCAGGTGGAATACTCTCAGTAGCTTGTAGGGCTCTTCCAGAGGGATGGAGGAATCGAACCCGGTCGGCCTCGTGCAAGGCAAATGCTCTACCTGCTGTGCTATCGCTCCAGTCTAAGGCATAGTACAGGCTGAAAAAAATGTCTGCTATCTCTCAGTGGTTATTAGCTACCATTAATCAGAAGAAGAGAGGAACAGAAAGAAGGGAAGGAAGGAAGGAAGGAAGGAAGGAAGGAAGGAAGGAAGGAAGGAAGGAAGGAAGGAAGGAAGGAAGGAAGGAAGGAAGGAAGGAAGGAAGGAAGTTCATACACTGGGCTGAAGATAGAATAAGGAAGTGAATTCCACCATTCAGAGTCCTTCCTTCCTTGTTTTCTCTAGTAAGAGAAGATTTTAACTGTAAGCTCACCAATCTACTTATTCATTTATTTAGGGGGCTGGGGGGGTCACACTCAGAAATTTTTAGGGCTCACTCCTAGTTCTGCACTCAAAGAGGACTTCTTGGAGGTGCTCAGAAGACTATGTGTGGTATTGAGAATCAAACCTGGGTCAGTCACATGAAGAGGAACATGTCAATTGTGGTCCCTCTCCATTTATAGTTTTAAGCCAATTTCCTTGCAGTACTTGTATTTTGCTCTTTCTTTCTTTCTTTCTTTCTTTCTTTCTTTCTTTCTTTCTTTCTTTCTTTCTTTCTTTCTTTCTTTCTTTCTTTCTTTCTTTCTTTCTTTCTTTCTTTCTTTCTTTCTTTCTTTCTTTCTTTCTTTCTTTCTTTCTTTCTTCCTTCCTTCCTTCCTTCCTTCCTTCCTTCCTTCCTTCCTTCCTTCCTTTCCTTCCTTCCTTCCTTCCTTCCTTCCTTCCTTCCTTCCTTCCTTCCTTCCTTCCTTCCTTCCTTCCTTCCTTCCTTTCTCTCTCTCTCTCTCTTTCTTTCTCTCTCTCTTTCTTTCTTTCTTTCTTTCTTTCTTTCTTTCTTTCTTTCTTTCTTTCTTTCTTTCTTTCTTTCTTTCTTTCTTTCTTTCTTTCTTTCTCTCTCTCTCTTTCTTTCTTTCTTTTTTCCTCACTATGATTTATAATGCTGTTTATAATACAGTTGTTTCAGGCATTCAATATTCCAACACCAATCCCACCGCCACTGTGTGACTTCCCTCCATTGAAGTCCCCAAATTCCCAACTACCTCCCCCAAGTCAAGCCTGTCTCCTTAGCAGGCACAAACAAATTAATTTCATATCACTTGTTACAACAAAATGGCAAAGGGACTTACCAAAAAATAGATTACTAAAAGAGAATTTGTGATAATTATCACATCTCACAGTGGTGTTACTGAAGTCATTGACTGAAGACCTACTGAGCTGGTTGGTGTTAGTTGAGCTTTTTTATTGTTTTCAGTTATTGAACTTAATTTGCTCCTACATAACTTTTCCATCTAATTTTCAGTGTTCCTACTCAGCTGTCACTCTTGTGAAATTTGGAGGTGTTGCATGACCTTATATGTGATTGTGCTTCCAGAGCTGGGATGATTTGGTGACTTTGCAGATTGATAATTTTTCGTTGTGGAACTGGGATATTTATATGACCAAGGATGTTCGGTCGGATGGTGGCTGCTGGACCTTCTGGGAAGGAACACTACCCTACCGCATTTGAAGAAGAGCCCAGAGTTTTTAGCCAAGATACTGGAGACTGACCACATCTCTTATTTCTAAATGTAGATCTCCAATGTGCCGCACAATGTTGAAACCAGTAAAAACCCTGACACAATAATAAATTCAAGGGCTGAGTGAATCTGATGCCACAAACACACTTGTGCTACTTGGAAATCTCTAGATAAAGGGGTGATATACTTGGGTCTGAAGCGATAGCAGGGGAACTGGAACGATAGCACAGCGAGTAGTCCCTCTCGGAAAGAGTTACCAAGAGTATCCCACCCACACAGCAGAGCCTGGCAAGCTAATGGTGTATTCGATATGCCAAGAACAGTAATAAAAAATCTCACAATGGAAACATTACTGATGCCTGCTCAAGCAAATCCATGAACAATGGGACAACAGCACTACCAAATCTTACTATCAATTCATGTCAGTTAGATGGTGCATGCCAATTAGACCGCAAGTTCAATATTTTCTTTTACTTTCTTTTCATTGTGAGTGTATCTTGATGCTGCAAGATTTTTAAGTAAAGGCCATGAGATAAGTATCTTGGCGCAATAATTGATGTCAGCAGATGTAATTGACACAAGCCCAGAATTCTCCTTGAGGATAACCTATATCATCCTATATCATGAACCGGTCATGGTGTTCACTTTATGAGGAAGTACATCAGGTGAAAATAGTTTTGACATTAAGTATTGAAATAACCTTAAGTGTCTGATCTTCAATGATGTTGAAGCCTTCCTTTCTTTAAAAAAATGTTTTATTTTTAATTAAATCACTGTGTGATAAACAGTTACAGAGTTATCTATGAATGAGTTTCAGTCATATAATGTTCCAACACCTGTCCCTTCACCAGTGTATACTTTCCACCACCAAAGTCTCCAATTTCTCTCCTACCTCTTTACCCAGTCTGCCTCTATGGAAGACACTTTACTTCTCTCTCTCTCTCTCTCTGTCTTTCTCTCTCTCTTTCTCTCGCTCTTTCTGTCTCTCTCTGTCTGTCTCTCTCTCTCCTTTTGATCATTACAGGTAGTATTATGTGTGTATCTTTACCTACTTTTAGCACTCAATTCCTGTCCAGAGTGATCATTTCCAAGTGTCATTGTCGTTGTGGTTTTTCCCTCTCCCTTTCCCCACAACTTGTAATAGGCTTCCAACTACAGGCCATTATTTCTATTGTCCATTGATAATAGTCTCATACTGTGATTTTTATATCCCACAAATGAGTGTAATCATTCTATGTCTGTCTGTTGGATTATAGTTCTAAACATTTTAGGTTTAACATTGGTTTGCTATTTCTCCTCAGACCTTTCTCTTCCCCTGCAAGGAGCTTAGGTTTACTGATTAATATCCACCACAATGCTCCTGAAGCACTTCCATTTACTCAGTATTCATCTTTAACTTCTTTCACTCTGATTCCCCTATCTGTTAATCACTCATTTCTTCTAACCTGAACCTGTGATTTATAAAGTCAAATTCTTCAGAGATCTCTGGGTCCGTATTTGTAAGTGAAGTATTGCCTTTGTAAGTGGAGAATAAGGAATTCCTTATTTCTTTTGCATAGTTTACTTTAGAGCAATGTCCTTTTTGTATAGAAACAGGAAGACAGTGAATGCTATGTTTTTTTTTAAAATTGGAAATTAACTTTCTCTGAATAATATTTGCTCCTGGGCATCTGTCATATTTACTCAACCTAAGCTTCAGTTCCTAGCACCCAAAAAGGAGGGTCCCAATGAAGGGATGGGATGGACTCAGGGCAAGTGGTAAACTACCCTGGAGTCAACATGGGACACACTAATTGCCATGAAACTTATAATAAGTTAAGAGCATGTCATAGACAGATTCTGTCATGACTCAAAGAGAAGTGACTGGACAAGGACGCTGCTAGAGTTAGGAAGGACTAATATGGTCTGAGGACTGTGGTCTGGGATCTATAGTGAGATGCTCCCAGGAGGTCCACCCGTTAAGCTTAATATATCTCTTACTGTGTCCATACAAAAATGACTAGAAGGATTATTATGAAGTAAATTTAAGGTGACTGTTTTATATTAATGGACTAAGGAAAGGATAAATATGCCCTTTAGATAAAATTCTGTCCTTGAGCATTTTAGTTTGAATACCCTTCCCTGGCAGGGTGAGATTTTTGTTTTAGAAGAGCTTCCCTGGAAGGAAGGGTTTTCATATGCTGATTGTGCTACCTCACCTACGTGTAATTGCTACCCCTTACTCTTGATGATTGTTCTTTATAACTAGGCTGTGAGAGTGGGCTGGGGGAGAAGGAATACAGGCAGTGAGAGAGACTGGAAGGAAGCAGAGGAAGACTAGTTTGAAATAAATGGCAATTGATCACCAACAAGGCTGGCCCCCATTTTCCCCTTCTTTTGCCCATAGCCATCAGCCATCTGGGGTGGGAAAGCTGCCTGACCACCAAACTCACATGGTGAGAACACCACAATTATTTTGTGAATACACAGCTGTCCCTCTCTTTTTGACTCAGTTCTGATTTATTTCACTTGCATAGTCCAGCCATTTATAAAAATATTCGTGACTTTATTTTTCCTAACCACTATGTAGTATTCCATTGTGTAGATGTACCATAGTTTCATTATCCAGTCATCTAATCTTGGGCACCTAGGTTGTTCCAAAATTCTGGCTATTGTGAATAATGATGCAGTGAACATATAGTGCAGATGGCTTTTCTGCTGGGTTTTGGGGTCCCCATGATATATTCCCAGAAGTGTTTATGTTGGGTCATATGGAAGAAGAAATGCAAATAATCAAAAAGCACATGCAACAAAATTCTGCTCTACATCGATAATTATCAGAGAGATACAAATCAAAATAAAGATGAGATATCATCTCACACTATAGATCAAAAAGAACAAGAACAACCAGTGCTGGTGCTGATATGGGGAGAAAAAGACTCTCATTCATTGTTGATGAAAATGTCAAATGGTCCAGCCTTTTTGGAAAACAATATGGACGTTCCTCAAAAAAACGAAGAGACTTCTTTTCAACTAACCTGTGAGCAATCATGATTTGAGTTATAAATGAGGTGAAACTGGATAGAAGTATTATGAAGCAATTGCTTTAAATGCACAAAAATATTTATCTATTTTCTTTCTTTTGGGACTGGAGCAATAGCACAGCAATAGGGCATTTGCCTTGCATTTGGCCGACCAGGTTCGATTCCTCCATCCTTCTTGGAGAGCCTGGAAAACTACTGACAGTATCCCACCTGCATGGCAGAGCCTGGCAAGCTACCCGTGGTGTATTTGATATGCCCAAAACATTAACAGCAAGTCTCATACTGGAGACGTTACTGGTACCCACTCGAGCAAATCTATGAACAATGGGAGGACAGTGCTACAGTGCTACAGTGCTTTCTTTTATTTTATCTTACTAATCTATGGGAACTTTCATCATAAGACTGTTCATAAATGGGAATCGGGGTCCAAATTACAGTAGTGTCCTATTAGTTTTGTTTCTGCTAAAAGATTCTCCTATGGAAGGCTTTGAAAACACATTTGCTGTAATTTCTTTCTCCTTTGGCACTCTTGAGAGCACTGACTTGAAAATCAACATTAATTTTACCATATTTCAGTAATTTAAAATTTTTTTCTTTTGAATAACACTTTCTAATGTTTTCATATATCATGGATCCTGAGTTTTATCTCATTGAATTGAATTAAGAATTCTATACTTTTACCTGATTTTATGGTCAATTTCTGTTCCCTTGTTTGAAAACACTTGAAGCAATTGAGAGACTTGACTTGAAGGATGCTCCAGTAATACATTTTTCCCTGTCTTCTCTTTGGCCGATTAAAAATAAATGTTTTATTAGTGATACACCATGTGGTACAGTTGTAGACTTACAAACTTTTGTGCTTGGTTTCAGTTGTAAAATGGTAGAGTACCCATCCCTCCATCAGTGCCCACTATCCACCACCAATGATCCCAGTATCCCTCCCACCACTCCTACCCCACCCCTACCCATCCCGCCTCTGTAGCAGGGCATTCCCTTTTGCTCTCTCCCTCCTTTTAGGTGTTGTGGTTTGCAATAGAGGTATTGAGTGGTCCTTGGCTAAATATTACATTGACTGTAACATTGGCAGTGCAACCACATTCAGCAATAGAAGCTTCACATGATTTTATATTTAACTTGCAGGAAAGGAGCCCAGATCTTTCCCCTACTTTTCTCCTCTCCCTTTATGCTTATTGAAATAGGAAGCATCATAGTATCTAGTCCTTTTTACTTTCAGCCCATTGTTTTGAGAAGAATAAGGAAGAAGCTGACTAGTATTCAGAGGCAGCAGTGAAGAAAAGCACACATCTTTTTTCTTCTTTTATATCAGTTTGTTTAATCAGAGCATTTGTACTTTGATGTATTATTATTATTTTCCTCTATGGGAATTGATTTGTAATGTTACTTAATCAGTGTGTTTCCAATTTTAATCTTGGAACTGAGTAATAAATATAAGACATTAATTTCCATAAACCATATATATTTGAAAGCTTCATTTACATAGTGAGCAATTTAGGCCTATAAATTCTAATGTGTTTCTATTCCTTTTGGGTTACTGTTTGCATAACCTTTTTATAGGTCTGGCAAACCATACTGCTTCCCAATGCTGACAAATTTCTCGCTGTTGTCCAATGCATAAAAATGTGTTTAAAGTAACTCTCTAATATTCCCTCTGTAATTTTTCATCTTTCTTTCTCACTCACCACTGAGGGTAATTCCCTTTTAGCAGCTGAAAAATACCATTTCTTTTCCCTACCAATTTCAGCAGCTCATTTGGCAGTTTTCTCGAGCCCAGCATATGCTTCTGATAGAGCTGATACCAATCACCAATCCAGAGCCATTTATCCCAGGCAGGACGACTCAACCTCTCAGCTCTAAGTAATAGCACCCTTGTCTCTAAGAGGCCAGAAACATGAAACTGAAGGTGAGTACTCTTAACATCCACCTGAGTGTTTTTCAGGGCAATAGAAGACTGAATTGGTCATGCTCAGATGGCTCATTTTACACCTAGTTTTAAAGTAAATGTGTGTATGATATGAAGAAGTGTGCATATGGGAGAGAACAGAGTGAGAAGAAATTAAAAGTAAATAATAAAACAAGCAAGAGAGAAGAATGGTGTGAGAGGTTAAACACAGACAAATAGATTCACCTATAGAATCTTTTGTAATTTTTAACCTTTTCCGTTTCTAAAGATGTTAAAGGTTTCATTTTTTCCCCTTTGGATGGATAAATTACCTTGAGCATAATATAATAGCACACCCTATGGACATACTATACAGGTTCTTTTTTAAAAGGAGATATACCCTTAATGTGGACTGGATCGATGGCACAGAGGGTAGGGCGTTTGTCTTGCACACAGCTGACCCGGGTTCCATTCCTCCATCCCTCTTGGAAAGGCTGGCAAGCTACTGAGAGTGTCCTGCCCGCATAGCAGAGCCTGGCAAGCTCCCTGTGGCATATTTGATATGCCAAAAACAGTAACAACAAGTCTCACAATGGAGACGTTACTGGTGCCCGCTCAAGCAAAATTAATGAACAATGGGACAACAGTGTTACAGTGCTACCCTTAATGTACCTGATTACTTTTAACTTTTGAAATATTTCTGTAAGATATATGTATATATATGATAATATGTTACCGAATTCATGGTAAAGATAAAGACTCAAAGGATCAAGAATTTCCTGAATTATATTCTTATTGGCAAAAAGGGAGTATATATTGGATTTATCTGGAGTAATGGAAAAACTGAACAGTTGATGTCCGACTTGTCATTAAGTTATTGATTCTATGTTAGAAGATCATACAAATATTTCTTGGATTATATTCAGCTCTCTGATCCTGAAGGAAGACAGGTAACAATCAAGGAAGAAAAGTAGTCTGACTCCTTAACTGTACTCTTGAGTTGTCCACTCAAACAAATTTTCCTGCATACAGTACTGGTGTGTAGTGAACCCTGCTGCCATTTCACAAGCAAGGTGATGTTACTCAGGAGTCTCAGTTCAGTTCCTAAAAACAAGAGTCTATTTCACCCTTCCAACCTCTTCTGGGAAGAGTTATTGGTCAAAGATTAATTGGTACAAGAGAAGTATGTTCACTATGTTCCCTGGAGTCAGACAGATGGATGCTGAGAAGGATGTTGGTGCTATGTTATACACAGAAACAGATAAAGAACAGCTCAATGGCAAAAATGAAGCTTACAGAAAGGATGTTAAATTTCTGTTCTTTCCATACCCACCTTTGCATTCTCCAGATTAAGAGTTTCTCTGCAAGAGACGAAGATTTGGGGTTTGGAGTCAGGCACAACTGGCTTCCAATCCTTGCCTTCTCCTTCCAGCACTCGGAAGCTTGACCTAGACTTTTTTTTTTTTTACTATTGAGTATTCATTTACTACAGCTGGATAGTAATAGTAGACCACCACTAATTTAGACACTTAGTGTCACACCCAAATTTTTATAGTTCCTTAGATAAGAAATGGAATCATAGAAAAATTGGTCTCCCTGATCAGGGATTCATGGCAAAAACCCAAGGTCTTGGCTAGGGCTGTTGCTCTCATGTGGCCGGTACTTCAATGCTTCTTCCAAGTTCACAGGCTGTGGGTAGAATTCATTTTCCCGCACTTAGAGCACTGAGGTCCTGTTTTCAGGCTCAATGTTGGTTAGAGACCGCTCTTGGCTCCTGCAAACTGTCTGCAATTCTTTCCCTCTGGGTAACTCCCAGGATGAGTATTCGCATTTTTCCAAGTCATACAGAATGTGCGTCTCTGAGTTCTTCTGATATCAGTGAGAGGAAAAACGAAATCACAGAAAACACCACAACCTCTTCTTTTAACTGACTGTTGTGTTTAGGTCAAGCTCACTTGCATAATCTCCCTGTTTCAGGGCCAACTGCACCATAAAGCACAATCTAATCATTGACTAAAATCTATCACATTCAAATATCTAAGTTTATGTATAAAATGTAGTTCATTGGCAGGAAATCTTGGGAAATCTTAGATTTGACCTATCACCAAGAGATGCAATTTAGTGAAAATCACCTAGCTGTAAGCAAATACTTGGTGTTAATAAATGGTAATTTTTTCTATAAAATTAAGCTAAGACATGATGTTTTTTTCTTTTCTTTTTGGGTCACACCTGGTGATGCACAGGGGTTACTCCTGGCTCTGCACTCAAGAATTACTCCTGGCGGTGCTCAGTGGACCATATGGGATGCTGGAAATCGAAGCTGGGTCGAATCAAACCCTGGTTGGCTGTGTGCAAGGCAAATGCCCTACCCCCTGTACTATCGCTCCAGCCCCAAGACATGATAAATTTTAAGGGATATAATATTTTTGGCAACTGTTTCATGCATCTATTTTCCATTAAAAGAAAAAACAGGACTTTCATCAATCATATTATTTCACTTGCCACTGAACAGATTAGTGTGTAATAAAGACTTGTTTATATGATAGGAAGTACCTTACCTTCACTATAGGAGTGGTTTTGACATCTAGATTATGATTCTAGACTTTTTCAAGTCACGGATATTTATATTTATTTTAAACCAATATTAAAATTTTCCTTGTTTAAAATATTTTATTTGTAAAGAATACTTGTCCCGTCCCGCGGGACCAAGTTATTCAGGGTCTGAAGAGGCGCTACTTGAAAGAGCAAGGGCGAGAAAGAAGAGGGAGACCAAGCAAGAAGATGTTGTCAAGGTCTCGTTTATTGAAGGCGAGTATATAGAATATATAGGCTGAGAGACAAGGCTTTGCATGCAAGGGGCCAGGGTGGATCACGTGGGGCATTTGCATAAGGGGGATCAGCAGGCTGGAACATGATATGCCTGTCGTCTTTGTGGGTTTTGCCCTTGGTACATGATGTCTGTTTCAGAATATCAGAAACAGTTTAACTGCTTCTTGTGACATGCATTCTTACAATATCTTGGTGGTCACTCCCTGTTTGGGGAAATGGCTAAGTTCTCCTTTTCCCAGGGTCTCAGTCCCCCACAAATACTCAATATGAAATCTAAATTCTTATCAAAAGTTTAGAGTAAAATACAATACTTCGAACTTATAGGTACAATGGTTTATGGTTAAATTGAGTACATTTACTTTAGTTTAAGTTCAATATTCACAAATTTTTATGTTCAATAAAGACTAGTCTTAGGTTTTAGACATCTTTTAGATCTCCAATTCAATACTGATTATTTCTATTTGCATGTTAGATTAAACATTACAAATAGAACTAATGCAAGTATAACCACACCATCCAAATAATGTCCTTCTTTTATGTTACTCTCATTGTTCAAAACCATGTTCTACCCAATCTTAAATCAAGAAAACTGAGAATCATTCATTTTTTATGTTTTTCTCTATCTTCCTTCCTTTTTCCCAATTGGTCAAATCATGTCAAATCTATCTCCTGAAAAAGCATTTTTGTCTTCTTTAACCTTGGTTCTTGCTTTCCACCTGCACCATTGCAACAGTGTATTAATTCCTAATCAGTTCCCCAAATTCCATGACCTCCTAGCCCCTTGGCCATCCAATCTCCAGGTTATTTAAAAATGATATAAACCTGATTTTAATTTCTTGTGAGTATTTGATGACTCTTAATTAAATCTGAGAAAAAACCTGGTGTTGATCTTCTATTTCTTAAACTACTCATGAATCTCCATAGAGAAGGAAAAGGATCATATAAAAACGCTTTTAGGGTTAGCATATGTATAATAAAACAAAAGCTATCATGTTTTTATGTTTTGAAAAATGTATAACTTGTGAAATCACTAGTTAACATGTAAGACATCAAAGTCATTCCTAGTTGTTTCAATTATCCTAGATTCATCATCCTTTCTCTTGTCTAGAATATTCTCATAA
This sequence comes from Sorex araneus, assembly GCF_027595985.1. Classification (NCBI taxonomy): domain Eukaryota; kingdom Metazoa; phylum Chordata; class Mammalia; order Eulipotyphla; family Soricidae; genus Sorex; species Sorex araneus. The sequence goes on along the minus strand of NC_073302.1, from coordinate 341,164,657 downwards.
CTCTCCCTTTGATTACCTTCTGGTTGGCTGAAACACCACTTCCTTCGAGTTCAATAACTGTTCAAATGGGTTATTTTATGGACAGATTTCTTAATCAAAATAGTGTCAACATCTCAAGTTACTCCTTGAAAACTATTAGCAATGGAGTGATTTTATACATTCTTCTATATATACATATATTAGTAATAGGACTTTAAGGGTCCTATTTGCTGCCATATTCCCAATGTTTCAATGGGTGTTAAAATAGGTTATTGCTACTTGTGAATGGAGACAATATCTGAACTCCGAAGTTGACCATAAAGACTATGTCCCATAAAAAAATATTCCAGAATCCTTTCTGAGATAGTCTTTTATGTACAGAAGATATAGATATTTCACATCCCATAACCCTTCACTGGTTTCAGATCTGTGCATTTCCTAAAATACAGCAAATTTCCCTTTACTGCTCAGCAACCTTGCTCACTGTTCCTTCACTTGATTTCTCAATATTCACCCTTGCACAGATTAATATTCTTCCCTATGTCCAAGTCTCCTTTAGCACACTCATATTTTCACTCTACATATCTTCCTTCACAGTCTTCTTAAAACACTTCCTAGAATAACCAGTAATTATATTGCAGCACAGAATTTTTCTACAAATACTCATTTTTTTAAGAATATTGACATTTTTTTTACCTTTATATCACCAGTACTGGGGCAGGTTACTGAAAAATTTTAACTGTTAAGTGTATTGTTGAAAGAATATATTTTAAAGCAAAAGAAGATATGTAAGGGGTAAGAAGATAAGACAGAAGAACTAGAAAAGAAAATAAATACTTTCAAATCTAGCTTTTAATCTGTTATCTATTATTTATTTATTCTCTGGTAATATTTAAATAATGAAATGTGATGGTTTGAAATCACTGTCCCAAATGGAAAATATTCAAATATCTAGCAAAAACAGAGATTTAATTTATGACTATTCTATTATTCAATCAGTGATTTACACTCAGATATCTAAATTCTTGCTTATGGTGTTTACCTAGGGGTGTGTGTGTGTGTGTGTGTGTGTGTGTGTGTGTGTGTGTGTGTGTGTTTCTGAAGGGACAGGTATTGTATAAAATATATATTAGTTACTTGAATATAAGCTCACAGCAAGTTTAACTACTACTAACAATGGATAAAATACATTTATGTGATACTTGTTACTCATTAACCATTTTCCTAATGTTTCATGAAAATGATGGAAAGACTGATAATACAATCAAAAGTGAAAGTAATCTTTAAGACCAGATAAGCCTTTCCTTTGAATTAGCCCAGACCAGAGAAGCCTGGACCCACCCACCCACCAACAGAAGTTCCAACATGAATAAAGGTCAAAAAATGGAGTTTCAAAGACTATCCCAACTCTACCCTCTTGACCACCATATTTATTTAGGTAGAAAGCTCCACATGGGGCAACTTTGAGAATCCCTATAAAAGCCAACTTGAACAAAAGAAGGGCGCGCATATGCTTCTTGAGCCCATGTGCTGCCGTGTTCATGTGGCCAATAATATGTTGTAACTCAGCAAATATGTTGCCTGCATCTCCCCTCTTCAGATGTGTATTTTCATGTTTTCTTATTTAATACTGGGATGTGAACCGGAGTCTCTCTGCCATTGGAGAAGCCCATGTTCTCTCTTGAGCACGATATTCTCTCTTCCCCTTCCCTTTCCTCAAAAATCTCCAGATAAACTCTGCTTTTGATTTCACTGCTTGTCTTCTCCTGAAATTCTTTTCTGAGAGAAAGGAAGAACCCAGAAGTCCTGGTTAAGGCCTAGGACTGACTTTCCTTTCCTGCACAAAGAGCAATTTCTCGCTCCAGCCTGAGTCCATGTCTCCCTGAGAAATCCGATGGTGGGAATGAACTGCCTTGTTGGGCAGTACAAGTGGACCTCATGTGTGGCTTGACAGACTTTATCTCCTAGTGGGGAGATAAAGTCTCTCTCCGGAGCACACAGAAAGGGAAAGATTTTTATTTTATTTTATTTTTTTAATTTATTTTTTTAGTTTATTTTTAATTAGAGAGTCATCGTGAGGGTACAGTTACAGATCCATACATCTTTGTGCTCATGCTTCCCCCATACAAAGTTCGATAACCCATCCCTTCACCAGTGCCCATACTCCACCACCCGTAAACCTAACATCCCTCCCCCCCTCCCCAGTCCCGTCTCCCCCCACCCCACCCTGCCACTATGGCAGGGAATTCCCTTTTGTTCTCTCTCTCTGATGAGGTGTTGTGGTTTGCAATAAAGGTGTTGAGTGGCCATTGTGTTCAGTCTCTAGTCTGTATTCCGCCCGCCTCACCCTTCCCCCACATGACCTCCAACCACATTTTACTTGGTGGCCCCTTCCCTGAGTTACCCAGAATGAGAGACCAGCCTCCAAGCCATGGAAACAATCTCCTGGTACTTATTTGTACTATTCTTGGGTGTTAGTCTTATAGTCTATTATTCTATATTCCACAGATGAGTGCAATCTGTCTATGTCTGTCTCTCTCTTTCTGACTCATTTCACTTAGCATGATACTTTCCATGTTGATCCACTTATATGCAAACGTCATGACCTCATTTTTTCTAACAGCTGCATAGTATTCCATTGTATAGATGTACCAGAGTTTCTTCAACCAGTCATCTGTTCTAGGGCACTCGGGTTTTTTCCAGATTCTGGCTATTGTAAACAGTGCTGCGGTGAACATATAAGTGCATATGTCACTTCGACTATACTTTTTGGCTTTTCTGGGATATATTCCCAGCAGTAGTATTGCCGGGTCAAATGGGAGCTCAACCTCTAGTTTTTTGAGGATCGTCCATACTGTTTTCCAAAAGGGCTGAACTAGCCGGCATTCCCACAGAAAGGGAAAGAATTTTTAACCAATATGCATCTGATAAGGGATTAATATCAAGGATATGCAAGACGCTAGTAGAAGTGTACTAGAAAAAGAAACTGGGAAGAAGAAATTTTAAAAATGAGGAGAAGAAATGAACAGAAGCTTCCTCAAAAAAAATACAAATGGCCAAAAGGTACATGAAGAAATCCTCCACACTGTTAGTCATCAGGGAGATGCAAATTAAAACAACAATGAGATATCATCTCACACCACAGAGACTGGCACACATTCAAAAGAACAAAAGCAACCAGTGCTGGCATGAATGTGGGGAAAAAGGGACATTCTTTCACTATTGGTGGGAATGCTGATTGGTCCATTCTTTCTGGTAAACAATGTGGAAAGTCCTTCAAAAACCAGAAATTGAGCTTCCATATGACCTGCAATACCACTTCTGAGAATGTATCCCAAGGCTGCAAAAAAGCACAGTCAAAATGACATCTGTACCTATATATTCATCGCAGCACTGTTCACAATAGCCAAAATTTGGAAACAACCCAATGCCCTAGAACAGATGACTGGTTAAAAAACTTTGGTACATCTACACAATGGAATACTATGCAGTTGTTAGGAGAGATGAAGTCATGAAATTTGCTTATAAATGGATAGACATGGAGAGTATCATGCTAAGTTAAATGAGTCAGAAAGAGAAGGATAGACATAGAGGGACTGCACTCATTTGTGGAGTATAGAATAACATCACATGAGGCTGACACCCAATGACAGTAGATACAAGGGCCAGGAGGATTGCCCCATAGCTGGAAGCCTGCTTCATGAGCAGAGGAGAGAAGGCAGATGGAATAGAGAAGGGACTCACTGAGAAAATGATGGCTGGAGGTATTAGTCGGGATGGGAGATGTGTGCCGAAAGTAGATAATGGACCAACCATGATGACCTCTCAGTGTCTGTGTTGCAAGCCATAATGCCCAAAAGTAGACAGAGAGTATGGGGAATATTGTCTGCCATGGAGGCAGGGGGAGGGTGAAAAAGGTGAGGATATACCGGGCATATTAGTGGTGGGGAATGTGCACTGGTGGAGGGGTGGGTGTTTGATCATTGTGTGATTGTAACTCAAACACGAGAGCTTGTAACTATCTCACGGTGATTCAATAAAATAAAACAAAATAAAAATAAAATCTCTCTCCCCTCTGCTTCACATAAGTCATCCAGGGTCCACTGACTTCAAATGTCTATGTTGGTTGCACAAACAAATTCTTCTTTTTGAGATTGAGAAGATCAAGAGTACAGAGAAAACTTTAATAAATGTTTGTATTAATCATGTTTTGTATTTTTTTTAAGTTTTATGATATTTGACATCTAGCTTTCCAGGGCAAGACTGGCCCTTTTTAGGAGGATTTTGCTAATTTCAGGAGCTTGGAAGTACAACTCTCATATGCACAGCAACCCATTTAAAGCCTAAACTGCAACAACAACCTTCTTCCTGGAACTTTAACAGCCAATCAATATCCCCCTGCCATAAATCACCCCAAAGTTGAATATTAAATGACTAGAAACTATGCCTGTAGCTCAAAGGCTGAAGAAATTATTTGAATTCTCCAGTCCTGAACTCACCTATTCTCCCTTGCTTCCTTTCCAAGGACTCTGCAATATAACTCCTGAGTCTACACTTTCCTCATTGCTCCTTTCACTACCTGATCTATGTGATGCCTCTCCATGCCTTTCTTGCTTGGTGCAATATTACCCTCTTCTCTTGTGAATAGTGAGTACAAAGTTTATTTAAATGTTTTTCACCTTTTTGTGTCATTGTTTCTAAATTGAAGTCAATTATTATAAATTAAATTCCTGGTATAACAAAGTATAATGATTCAATATAGATAAAACAAGAGCTAGTAACGAATCCTTGAATAATTTGATTAATTCTAATTATTAATCCTCTGTCTAACCCTTTCCCCAAGAATTCACTTTAATAATAATCATACCAAAAATTTTTAAAATTAGTCAAAATATTAATCACACTGAGCTGGAGCGATAGCACAGCAGATAAGGTGTTTGCCTTGCACGCAGCCGATCTGGGTTCGGTTCCTCCGTCCCTTTTGGAGAGCTTGGCAAGCTTCCAAGAGTATCTTGTCTGCACGGCAGAGCCTGGCACACTACTTGTGGCATATTCGATATGCCAAAAACAGTAACAACCAGTCTCACAATGGAGACATTACTGGTGCCCGCTCGAGCAAATTGTTGAGCAACGGTACGACAGTGACAGTGAGAGTGATTAATCACAGTAAAATTCAGGGTGCTATCAGAAAAGAAAATAGAGGGAACTCCCTAGGAAATGCTGCAATGCTGTTCACATCATTCTCTGGAACAATGCTTTGGATAAAATCCATTTCACATGAATTTACTTTTTCTTAGCCATCACAGTTGTTTTCCAGAATCATAAAATTTCCATTATGAAATAAACTCTGGCATCAGCTTGATTAATATGATCATAAATCTTAACAACGGCATACATGCTTTAAACTGCAGTTTTTCAGCCACAATTATAGATTGTATTATTTTTCCTACCTACTGCAGTAATTAGATATTATTTCAATGTACTGCCAATTGCTAGAATTATTTTCTTTTATGTAAAAGAATCACTCGTTAAAGACATTGAAACAAGGTTTTTGAGGGCTCAATAGCAAAGTAATAAGTATGAATTTTATTGATCAATTTTCAATTCAATTTTCAAAGTGCCTAAAATTAGTGATAGTCTTTAGTTATAAAGTTTCATATTTATGAAACTTGATAATATAAATTTTTATAAATACAAATATATCTTTATATTATGTTTTTATTATTTTTGGTGGGTCCATACCTGGAATTGTTCAGGGACTACTCCTGTCTCTATACTCAGGGATAACTCCTGACAGGGTTCAGAGATCAAATCCAGGTTAGCCACATGCAAGGCAAGAGTCTTGCCCACTGTACTATTACTCCAGCCCTTCCATTTACATATCATCTTCATTGAATCTTTACAGGTATGGACAACAAACATAGAATATATAATGAATACTTTATATGATTTCAGTATCAATAACCTGCTGCTAAATAAAGTGCTGCGTCAAGACTTTCATTGGCTATTAATACAAAGATGGATACTTAGTCCTCTGTAAATGTCTTGGTCATATTTCTGAAGGTAGAGAAACTCCTTGCAGATGCTGAGACACAGTATTAGTGCCATTCTTTCTATTCACAATGGATCCTGCCTGCAGCAGACAGACTTTGTCTCTAAGTAAAAGGTCTTATCTTGCCTTTTAAAAAAAATTCTAAGTGACCCTGGGTTCACTTGAACTCTATAATCCTTAGTTTTATTATCTTTAAAGGAAGAAGTTTAAATGAATTATCTTTAATGACAACCTTAAAAAAGTAGAGGATTGAAGAATTACATAATACAAATATCTAGATTTTACTTATAGAGACGAAGTAACTATATTTTTTGTGTTATTCAGATATAGTCAGAGACTAACTTATTCATTTTATAACTTGTTATGTAACAAATAATGGATAATCTCATATTAGATACAAATATATATGATTGGCTCTGCTTCAACAATGCCCTTTCCATATCCCCATCACATTTAAAAAAATCAGTTTTTTAAAAATATCAAGTTTTTATTGAACCACCATGAGCTATAGTTACAAAGCTTTCATGTTTGAGTTTCAGTCATACAATGATCAAACACCTGTCCCTCCACTAGTGCACATTTTCCACCACCAGTGTCCCCAGTATCCCTCCCCTCCCCCATTCCAGCCTCTCTCCCTGACTCTGTGGCAGACAATTTGCCTCTTATTCTTTCTCTACTTACGGGTATTTTGGCTTGCAATACAGATAGTCAGAGGCCATCATGTTAGGTTCTTTATTCATCTTCAGCACATGTCTCCCATTCCGAGTGATTCCTCCAACCATCATTGACTTAGAAATCTCTTCTCTATCCCAGCTACCAACAATGGAGTAATATTTCTGGCCCTGTGTTTACAGTCCTTGGGTGTTAGTCTCATATTATGTTATTTTATATTCCACAAATTCCATAAAAAATTCCACAAAAGTGAAGTCATTCTATGTCTGTCCCCCTATTTCTGACTCATTTCACTTAGCAAAATACTGTCCATAACTATCCACTTATAAGCAAATGTTATGACCTCATCTTTCCTAACAGCTGTATAATATTCCATTGTGTAGATGTACCAAAATTTTCTTTAACGAGCCGTGTGTTCTCAGCAGAGTCTCTTGCCTCTGTGCCTGGCTGTCTTCACCAGCGCCCCTCAGAGCAGGGTGGGTTGAGCTTCCCTCCCCGCCCCGTTTGGACAAACCTCACACATGAAGGAACTGGCGAAGGAACCCAGGTGTGAAAGACCCGGGACTGAGATCTCCAATCCTGCTTGGATCAGGACTGGGCCTCCTCCACCCAGACCCCCTCATTTTCCAAGAGCTTGGTAGTCACACCCACAAACTGCCCCCTGTGCTGTGTAATCCCATCAACGGCCAAGATTCAGAGACTACAAAACAACGCTCCAAGAAGCTATAACAACCTCTTTATAGCCTAGTTCTCCTCTTAGAAAACCTGGGAAGTTACCGAGAGAGCAACCTACCGGCACGGCAGAGCCTGGCAAGCTCTCCATGGCATATTTTATATGCCAAATACAGTAACAATGATGGGTATCATTCCCCTTGCCCTAAAAGAGCTTCCAATGTGGCACCACTGGAAAGAACGAATAAAGAGAGGCTGCTAAAATCTCAGGGCTAGGAGGAATGGAGATATTAGTGGTGCTTCTTCAAGAAAATTGATGATAAATAGGATGACAGTGATACAGTGATCTTTCCTAACAGCTGTATAGTATTCCATTGTGTAGGTGTACCAAAGTTTCTTTAACCAGCCGTGTGTTCCTGGAGTGCCCAAGAACCACCACTGTCCTTATGTCATTTCTATCCTCCATTTCTTTCCACCTTACGCCATCATTCCACTACTTGGTAGTCTCTGTTTTGTAATTAAAGTCAAGGATTTGCCACTATTTGATAATGTTTATTTTCTTCTTTTGTTACTCTGTCTACACAGATAAGTGATATTTTCTCTATCCAAGCTGCCTTCTCCCCTAGCTCATAAGGCAGGCTTCCAACCATGGAGCAACACTTGTCTCTACTCTCCTTGGGTGTTAGACTCATACTATGTTATTTTATATTCCACAAATAAGTGCAGTCAAGCTATATCTGTTAAAAACTCAGTGGGTGCCCTCAAAAGTAGAATGACAAGCTGAAGAAAGAATCAGTGAGCTTGGAGATGAGCTACAGAAATCATACAGGCAACAAAATATAATGGAAAAAGATATCAAAATACTGCAAGGTTGAATAAGAGAGCTAGGGGATGAATTCAAGAAGAAAAACATAAGAATTACTGGAGTACAGGATGACAGAGAGACAGCCCCAATGGAGTAACAACAATTAAAGATGTCATTGCTGAGAAGTTCCCAGAGCTGGAGAATGCAGGCCTCCAGATCCAAGGAACTGAAGGTAACCATCTAAAAGAGACCCAATAAATAGACTCCAAGACATATCATAATAAGAATGACGGATACCACAGATAAAGACACAATACTGCAAGCAGCAAGGTTAAAGAAAGAAATCACATAAAAAGGAGAATTTCTTTGATTTATAGCAGTCTTACCAGAGGAAAATGTCTGCATCTGAACACAATGGGGGTTATAGTGAAAAAACTCAATGAAGTATTCACCAAGAATACTTTATATGGCTAAACTCTCACTCAAACTCAAAAGAAAAATACAGTATGTCATGGATAAACAACACCTCCGGAACTTCATAGACTCAAAACCAACCCTAAAAGAAGGACTAAAGGGAGCTACTGTAAGACAAGACAAACCCATAGAAGCAGAACAAACCTCTACAGAAAGATGGCACAAAACCCCAAGACACAAAACCTTTCTCAATATCAATGGTCTAAATGCACCAATTAAGAGACAAAGAGTGGCAAAATGAATTTAAAAACTGAATCCAACATTCTGCTGCCTACAAGAAACACATCTGAACAGTCAAAACAAAAGAACACTTAAAGTCAAAGAATAGATAGCAATCCTTCAAACAAGCAACTCCCTCAAAAAGCTGGGGTGGCCATACTAGTATCCAACAACATAGATTTCAAGCTAGAAAAGATTAGAAGGGACAACAAAGGCCATTTTTTAATTACTGTATAACTGTATCACTGTCAACCTGTTGTTCATGAATTTGCTTGAGCGAACACCAGTAACATCTCCATTGTGAGACTTGTTACTGTTTTTGGCATATCGAATACACCACGGGTAGCTTGCCAGGCTTTATGAACATCAGGAAGAAATTGCATTCCTATACATACACACATCCCACGAGGGACCAGCAAAATTCTTAAAACAACTGCTAATAGACTTCAAGGAGGACATTGGTAACAACACAATAGTAGTCAGTGACTTCAATACCGCCTTATCACCTCTTGATATGTCAACAAGACAAGAACTTATCAATGAAGTACTGGCTTTGAAGGAAGAAATGGGAGAGGGCTAATAGATGTATACAAGGCTTTTCATTCCCCTAAAACTGAATACGCATTCTTTTACAGCACACATGGAACATTTTCTAACATAGACCACATGCTGGGCCACAAAACATATTTCAGTGGAATCTGGAAGATAGAAATTGTATCAACTATCTTTTCAGACCACGATGCACTGAAGATAGAAGTTAATCACATGCAGAAATGGAGAGCAAATCAAACACCTTGAAATTAAACAGTTCAATGTTGAACAACGAGTGGGTCAGAGAAGAAATCAAGGAAGAAATCAAAAGATTTCTTGAAACAAATTTTAATGAAGATGTGAGCTATCTAAACTTGTGGGACACAGCTAAAGCAATATTAACGGGAAAATTTATAGCTCTGCAAGCATTTTTCAGGAAGTTAGAAAGGGCCCACATAAATAACTTGACTTCACAGCTTAAAATCTTAGAAAAGGACCAACAAAAGGAGCTCCTAGCAGGCAGGAGTAAAGAAACAATAAAACTTAGAAATTAATGACATAGAATCCCAAAAATCCATCCAAAATAACAATGAGGCCAAGAGCTTGTTCTTTTAGAAAATATACAAGATTGATAAACCACTAGCAAGACTTACAAGGAGAAAGAGAGAAACAGAGAGAGACAGAGACAGAGAGAACCCTAATAAACCGAATCAGAAATGAAAATGGGGTCATCACAACAGAAACCAAAGAAATTCAAAAGATCACCAGAGACCTACTTTGAAAGTCTATATGCCACGAAACAAAAGAACCTAGATATATTGAATCTAAAGAACCTAAAGAAATGGATAAATTCCTGGATTGCTATAACCTCCAAGGCTGAGCCAAGATTTGGAATACCTGAATAGACCTATCACTATCAAGGAAATTGAAACAGTAAGCAAAAGTCTTTCCAAAAACAAAAGCCCTGGTCCAGATGGATTTACTAGCAAATTCTTTCAAAGATTTAAAGAAGACCTATTGCCAGTCCTTCTCAAGTTTTTTCAGGAAACTGAAGAAACAAAAACTCCCCTGAACAGTTTCTATGTGGTACATATCACCCTACTACCAAAAGCAGACAGGAACACCACAAAAATGGAAATTACAGGCCATATCCCTGATGAATAAGGATGCAAATGTCCTCAACAAAATATCAGCAAAAACTCACCAGAAAGATCATACACCAAAACCAAGTGAGATTCATCCCAGTGATGCAAGGATGGTTTAACATTCTCAAGTAAATCAACATTATCTATCACATCAATAAAAGAAAAGATAAAACCATATTATCATATCATAGACACAAAGAAAACATTTGACAAGATGCAGCACCTGTTTATGATGAAAAATCCCACCTGAAAAACAATTGAAGGAACTTTCCTCAATATAGTCAAAGCCATCTACCACAAGCCCATGGCAAGCATTGTCCTCAATTGGAAACACTAAAAGCCTTCCATCTAATATCAGAGACAAGGCAAGGGTGCCACTTTTGCTACTTCTATTCAATATAGTACTGGAAGTACTTGCCATAGCAGTTAGGCAAGAAAAAGATACTAAGGGCATCCAGATAGGAAAGAAAGAAATAAGGCTATTACTATTTGCAGACAACTTTTTAACTTCCAGATTATTAGCTCTGAATTAAGGTTTGTTAGATAATTTACATATGGAAGTTTTTGACTAGCCAGTCATCTTGGTAAGATTAGAGGCCTTAAATTATTTTAAATATTACCTTTTAGTTCATGTTGTTCCATTTAATTTTCTTGAGAAATACAACCATGAGAAATGAATCAGTGAAATTATTTTTTACATCATTATTATTTTTAGAACAAAGATAGATGAATAATTGAATGCAATTTCAAGCTTACTGATCAAATATATTATTTATATTTCAAAACTGGGCTGGATTGGTATGAAATAATGAGAAGTGCAGGTAATTCTCCTGGAGGCTATTAATATGACTCAAATGATTTTACTTAAAATATTATTAGTTACAACAATAATAATATGAATTCTGGTACTTAAAAGAGAAGTGTACAACCACTCAAAATTAATTTCAAGATACAGCCATCTAACCAATAAAGAGGTCCAGGAATAAATACTTTAAATAATTCTTTCTTATGAATTATAAATAGAACCTCAGAAATTCTGTTCTCATTCTGTTAGAAGAGTTGTCTCTTACTCTTCTTAAAGATACAAAAATATTTGAAATGTTATGATAAAACTCTGCTACTTGTGCTTCTGGTATGCTTACCTCTATCATATCCATGGGGTGTTTACACACACACACACACACACACACGCGCGCGTGCACACACACAGACACAGAGACACAGAGACACACATATCAAGCAGAGTGGCCCATTTTTGACATTAACAGATGATAAAGCCCTGTAGCACAACATCCAATGGAGAGAAGTTTAAGCTAACAGACTGTCTAAATATTCAATGTGCTCCAAAATCCTGGTTATCAGGACAAGAGCTAGAATAGCTAATGTACAAGCAGGCTCAATTAACCCTAATTACTTCAGAGTCAGACTACAAAAGAATTAATTAGCAGTTATTAGCTACTTCTCAGAAAAGGAGCATAAATAATGGTTGGTACCAAGCTGTGTTGAAGACTTTACACACACACACACACAGACACACACACACACACACACACACACAAACGTGAAGTCAATGTTCCTTCTTTGAGGATTAAGTATAAAATAATGAGAGGGCCCTTGGATTAAATTTTATTTATTTAGAGAGGATCTCTGATTGTATTTTTTTCTAGGTCAATCAGTTGCTTCAGAAGAGGACTTTGAAAGTTTAATCATTCAATGGTGGATGATAAAACCCTACCACCAAGAGAAGAACATCTGCTGTTGGAATGGTGAGTATTAAACAGTGTTCAGAGGAATGTATGACAACTTTCTATTGAACACTTAAGAGTCCAGTCTTTGTAGGGTCTCACACTGAGGTGAGGAATCCTGGCTCAGACCACTCCGAGATGTATCAAAGCAGCAAACTGATTATTTTTATTTTGAGTTAAAGACAAAATTGGTGAATAAATAATATCCTAAATGTTCTTTGTTACAGAGTAGGGATTTTCTCTGCCACTCAGCCTCTCTGTCTCTCTGTCCTCTCAGAAAATATTAAATGAATGTCCACTTGAAAGTCCCCCACCAAGTACAGAGATGGGAGATATTCTATTGTGAGAAACATTGATACATGGATGTGGTGAAAACAACTTCTGCTTAGTTCACTGAATTACTTTATCAAACCAAAGTATATTCAAGAATTTATCTGTTCTACTTTTCACAAGCATCTTATTTCTTTGTCTAAACATATAAACTGAGTGTTGTGGCCAATCAGTAGGTCTACATCTTAATAACCTGTGCACAAATTTTTAATTGTCTTTTCTATTGCCAATCCCTCTTACATCAGTTTATAGTTGGATTAGCCAAAGGAACTAAAGAAGGTGAGAGGGAGATCTCTACAATGTCTCTCACTGAGAGAAGACTGATGTTTAAAAACAATAAGAAAAACTGAGTTGTGATGAGCATAAAGATAAGCTGACTCTGGTAGCTCATCAGATGTGTTCCTGTTAGTTCAGAGTGAATCTCCTGATTCACTGCTCTATTTCATTTGCCAATATTTTTACAACATAAGCTGAAAATAAGCGCCCTACCCAACTTCACTGTAGAAAGTTTCAACAAAATTCCCTATAAATCTTTTATTATTATTATTATTATTATTATTATTATTATTATTATTATATTCAACCACTGTGAGACACACAGTTACAATGTGGTCATGATTAGGTTTCAGTTATCCAATGCTTCAACACCCCTCCCTTCACCAGTGTACATTTTCCACCACCAATGTCCCCACTTTCCCTCTCACCAACCCCTACAGTCTGTCTCTATGGCAGGCACTTTTCTTCTTTCCTTTTCTCTTGCAATCCCTCTCTTTCTTTTTGGGCATTATGTTTGCAATATTGGATAGCAATATCTGTCTTTTATTAAAAAAAGAAAACAAAACTAAGATAAGAAGAATATAATGCAATGCTTTCTACCAACTTTTCCTTTATCTCTGACACACATTTAGAGTAAATAAGACCCTCAGAGAGGTAGAATATTATATTAGGTTTTATAACGTCTCCCTCCCATGAACAAAATAAAAATAAATAAGGTACAAATATAAAAAGTTAAAACGTATTATTTTTAGCCTAATTGGACCCACTTCAATAACCTGCCTGTGATTAAATAGGAGCAAATCCATTAAAATTCCTAATTACCTCTAAAAATCCTTTTTGTCATGTTGTATTACATAACCTCGGGCAGTAGGCTATCTTACCAAATCCATTGGTTTAGGAAATAGAACTCAGATGTCTCTGCATCCATAGGCAGGCCCCACTGGGAGCAGAGGGGGCTTTGTTCACGGAGCAAGAGCAGAAGAGGTGGGCCAGTAGTGTACAGAGTGTCCAGAAGTGGGGGAGGTCGCTGAGCACCTGTTGGAAAGACACAAGAGGACAGCAGGAGGGAGACTGCACATGGAAAGCCCTACAAGACCCGTTAGCATGCTCTATATTCCTCCTGTAGTTGGCTAACAACTCAGATTAAAAGACAGGGTTATTAAGAGTTTTAAGATGCCAAAAAATTCTGTATGAAGGAGCTTCATACAGAAAATATAACTCCAGTATGTATCCTCTTTCCCAGAGTATTCTATATAGGACTGTGCTGATCACATGGCCCAGAGGCTACAAAAGTATTTTCTGATATTTTCTTAAATGGCAGCAATTGTGTGGATTTTGTGGACATCACTTAGTAGACACAATGTTTAGAAAGCTTAAAAACACCTGTCTTATTCTTAATTTGTACAGATGGACTTAAGAAATAAGATCTGACGCAGATCATCCTACATTCAGTGAGGTTGTTCCAGTGGACTGGTCTAACATCAAATCATTGACTAAATATATTTATTCTCAGGGTGTAAGTCATATTGATGTTTTCAAGGAATATGCAAAGATCCCTTCTTTTTTCACTGTGTGTGTGCGTGCTTGTGTGTGTGTATTGTCCTGATACCACAGCTGTTAAATATCTGGTTTGTTTCATCATCACTGAAATTAATCAAAAATACATCAACTAAAGCTTATATTCACTTTAAAGTGAATAACTATGTAGCTTATCATAAAACCCAACTCAAATTCCATTTTTGACAGGATAAGCTATGAAAATTGTACATATTTCCTCTTTACTTATCTCCTTTTGCTGTCAAAGTATCTGTAGATGGTATAAGGTTAATCCCAAGGAAACTAATAAAAAGAATTGTTCACACAATTACATATGATTTTCTGCTATGTACAATTCTCTCTGGACATCAAATGTTCAGTGATTGACTGATCTGCGAAGCTAGACTCTTTTCTGCTTTTGAGCTTTGAGTATTCAACCAACTCAAAAAAATTTGACAAGACTGTTTAAAGAGTGGTCTGATTGAGTCATAAGACCATTAAAAATTGCAACGTATTGGAGCTGTAGCGATAGCACAGCAGGTAGAGCATTTGCCTTGCACATGGAGAACCCGGGTTCGATTCCCAGCATCCCATATGGCCCCCTGAGCACCACCAGGAGTAATTCCTGAGTGCATGAGCCAGGAGTAAACCCTGTGGAATGCCAAGTGTGACCCCAAAAGAAAAAAAATGGCAACGTATACTTTGTTCTCTGTGGGGAAAATCCCATCACCTATACAAAAAGGAAAGAGAAAAGCACGAAAAATTCTTTGAGTGGTGAGCTGAGTCAAAGACAATACACATTTGAGAGAAATGTATCTGGGCTCATGGTTAATAAAAACCAATGATTCAAAGGTGATCAGAGACAGTTGTGTGCTAATTATCTCCAGAGTGTTCATTAGGATCTTCAGACTCCATTGCAAGCAGCTATAAACTACAGGATAGTGTTTGCAATAACAGATTTCACAGGGAGATTGCATGAGGCAGAGCTATGTAGACACTACCTTCTAGGTGTTGAGAGACTTACTTAAACAAATCTTGTCACCTTTTCAGATGCATGGTTCAATTCTAAATACTATACTTGAGTATTATCTTTGAGTCTTATATATAGTCTTATCTTTGAGACCTTCAGACATAAGCCAGGTTCAATTCTAATTCTTCTGAGATAATTGGTTAACATTGAACTTAATTCTGCAGCATGAGTCTTCCTCCGCCCTCCACCCACTTTGATCCCATGCTTGCAAACTGATCTCATAAAACGGGAAGCTGCCTTTGTGTATCATGGCAAGATATATAAACTATATAGAGGTTTATTTATTTTGTATTTCCATGGAATCAGATTTCTAATTAAGAACTGAGTACATAATACTTGCAAGATGATTCCAGAAATACTGGTAAGGGAATATGGATTAGGAAAGAAGGTAAAGCAGTGAAGGATAGAATAGGAAGCTTGTTATCATTCTGATACCTTACCAAGAATTATTTTCCATAATTGATCAGCATCACCTGAGAAATGATGAGAAATACAAATTCTCAGATCCCACTACAGACCTCCTAATTCAGACGCTCTGCATGTAGATTCAGCAACCTGGGCTAACCAAACCTGCAAGTGATTTTGAAGCTCATTTAAGTTGAACACTTTGAACTAGACAATTCTAGAAGCTGATGCAAAACAGCTGCCTCAGTGTTAATTCATCACAGAGGTAAAGGGGAGCTGGGATATTGTCTCCCCACTTCTATTAGTTATTATTGAGGAATTCTAGGCTGTGAAAAAGAACCATTAATTCTTCAGAACTTCTGCCTGATGTACCCTTGAGCAGAAATTATTTCAGAGCAAGATTTTGGCAATGAAAATAGATGCTGTAGCTGGATGTTATAATTATAATTTCTAGGTTCAAGGACGTTTAAGTGGGAAATCAGTAGCTATGATGATGGTCACTAAATATTGAGATAATATGTTGTAATTGCATCCTTTAATGAGTACACATATAATGAAGAGAGCTATCGTGCAGACTCAGGTTAAAACTAAGGTAGATTCAATAAATGTGTAGTTGGAAATGAAGAGAGGAGACATAACATCAAATTTTGGAAAGAAAAAAGATGTTCTTGAACCAATAGTATATGAGATGGGAAAATAGGCTTTTAGCAGTTAAGATTGAAAATAAGAGCAATGATTGAATTGTATAAGACATGAGTCATTGTCTTAGCTGCTTCATTCTTTCTGGAAACATCTATTATCTTTGGACACCTGAGTTTCATGTGTTAATTAGCAAATTGGAAACAACATCCACAGCCAACAAACTAAAAACGTAAAAATACTAAATATTAATTTTACATTTCATGTCTCCTATAGCTTCACAGGCACTGTTGTTTATTTGGGGGCCACACCCAGCAATGCTCAGGGGTCATTCCTGACTCAGGAACCACTTTTGGTTATTACTGGGAGATCTTATACGATGCTGGGGATCGAACCTGGGTCAGTCATGTGCAAGGTAAACACCCTACCTGCTGTACTATCACTCTGACCGCTCACCAGCACTTTTACTGGAGAAATAATTATGGCTTATAGGTTTAAAAAAAAGATGTTTAAAGCAGCTGAATAGATATGCTGTTTTCATGGGACTTTATGGAAATGAGTAAGTACTGATTAAAATTTTACAGTAGCAATTTTACCATTATAACATACTTTTACAATATTCAGTAGAGCTATAAATATGTACCATAATAATTTTACACATATAAGTTAAAAGATCTGAGAAGATTAAGGTAAGCACCAACCTCTTAAGATTACATTCCTTTTCATACATGTTGCATTTTATGCCAAAGAAAACTGGCATTTTCTTTGCCCAACGGTAGGATCAATAAAATAAACCCCGATTAGTCATATTGGAGATTTCCTATCTATTATTTTGATATTTACATTTTTCAAATCCTTGAAAATATTAGTGAAGATTAAATGAGGGAGAGAAAAGAATACCGAGGTATTTTATTATTAAGAAGCAAGGGGAGAATAGAAGAAACATAATATATTGAATAGAGCAAAGACTCCATTATGAGTTGGTCTTTCTCTCCTCTGTATTTTTCAACAGAATGCATTTCATATGTGGTGTACATCTATAAATAGAACTTAACTTTGCAGAGCATGCTCAAATAGTTGGTGTTCTCCTGAGGTACTTCCAATGCTTTAACTTAGCATTAAATTAGTGGTAATGAATCATAGTGTGGGTAGTAATATCTGAGGTACTGAAGAGGACATATCCACGCTAGGATTTTTTCTTCACAATTAGGCTTTTCAGCAAAATATAAACAGACTTTCTAAATTGTGAACATATGAAAATATTGTCATACTAATAGACACCATCTTGGGAGTGGTTTAGAACATACTGTAAAATATAAACACTACCTCAAGATTCAATGTTCATTTAAAATTTAAAGAAAATGTAACATTTTGGATTGTACTCAATGATACTGTGGGGTACTCCTGTTTACATATGCTTGGCACGTATATCTTGCAGTACTGAAGGATCATTTAGTGATGGGGATAAAGAAACTGACAAGAGGGTGCTTAGCACATGGAACTATCTCTCCAGAGCTAAAAGTTCTTTCTGAGTGCATATAACGCACACAAATGGCAAATAATGTCAGTCACGTAATTGGTTGGTCAACTATTAAACTGATTTGATATTTCTTAAAGAATATATTTGTGCAAAAGACTTTGTAAATTATTTTTAATGTTTTCTCTAGGAAACATTTCATCACAGAAAGAAGTACTGTGATATTAGAAGTATTTGTTACTTAAATCAAGACAAAAGAGAACAGAGAGTAGAGAGTCTGATGCTGATCACACAAATCTTTCAACAGATTAAAATCAGAACTTTTCCAGAGGTCAGATCAGTGGATTAAATAAATAGAATTTTAAAATGGCATAGAACTGTCAACAGATACTAAAGATAAAGGCATTAAAATTTATCAAAAATTCGTTACCTATCATACCTGAAAAACAAAATGCAGTATCTTTTAAGTATATCATATATTCATTCTACTTCTTCATTGAATATTTATTAAAGAATTTCTATTATAGAAAATTTGGCACGATGGGGGACAAAACAGGGAAAGAAATGAATTTTGTCAGATGTCACAGGAATCCTATAGAAATGGAGAACAAAAAAAGAGCATATCAAAGAAGAAATAGCTGGGATATTACAAGCCCTTGGATAAGCAATCTAGAATTATCTCCAAAACACTCTTTAAAGTATTTTAATCAAAGTCAAAGAAAAATAATTCAAAGCAGCAAGAGAGGGTTGCTTTTCACACAGCCAACATGTTTCAATACTCAGTTCTGACTACTGCACCGTTTGGCTCCAACCAACTGCTGTCCCTCAAAAAAAAAATGTATCAAAAAAAAAAAAAACAATCTCTAAGAAGGGAATTCCATGAGTCTTATCAGAAGATGATGTCTTAAAGCAGAGTAGTAGCATATTTGAAGCTTTGACAGAAAGAAAGAGTAGTCAAGAATCCTCAGCAGTGTTGGTCTTCTCAAATGAAGATACAGGAGCTGGAGCCATAGAGTAGGATGTTTGCCTTTCATGTGACTGACCCAGGTTTGAACCCCAGCATCCCATATGGTTCCCTGAGCACTGCCAGGAGAAATTCCTGAGTGTAGAGTGAGGAGTAACCCTTGAACTTTGCTGGGTGTGATCCAAAAAGCCCAAGGAAAAAAAAAATCAAATGAAGATACAATAAGACCCTAACAAAGGAAAGTTAAGGAAAATGACTTCCACTGAATCTTTCATACAAGAAGTGGTGATAAATATAATTAGTAGCACTATATCACTGTGGCACAGTCATCCCCTTGTTCATCGATTTGCTCAAGCGGGCAACAGTAATGTCTCCACTGTGAGACTTGTTACAGTTTTGACATATCGAATATGTCACAGGTAGCTTGCCAGGCTCTGCCGTGCGGGTGGGATCCTCTCAGTAGCTTGCCAAGCTCTCCGAGAGGGACAGAGGAATTGAACCCGGGTCAGCCATGTGGAGACAAATGCCCTACCCGAATTACTTAAAACATCATAATGTTGAAGTATATAATCAGTGATTTTTAAAAACTGCCCTTCTTTATGCTGGTCCTTGAAATAATCCTTAGCATAACAAGGTTTAAAACATCTGTCTACTTCACTCAGTTTAGGCCACTCAACTAAACCTCTGGTTTTTTGACTATTTTCAGTCTGCAGATCTAAAAAATGCTGAAAGTAACGGAAATAAATGACATAGGGTGGGAATGAATTAAACAATAAGAGATATCCAACATGTTGCCTACAACAGTCTCATCTAAGTTTAACACACATACATAAATATAAAGTACAGTAATGAAAAAAATTTTCCCTGATACGAATATAGCAGGAGTGGCAATAATTAGATGGAAAACTTTAAGTGAAAAATAACGAGAAGGTATAGTGATGGCCATTATGTACAAAGAGAAGGCTATCAATCTAGTCCACACCCACCACCCAGCTCAGGTTAGGAGCCACCTGGACTCTCTGGGTGCCTGGCATACTAGATCCAAGACCCCCGCAACCCATTCTTCTCCAGACTGCACACCTGCAGTTGATTTTGCGGTTCTCAATGGCAGTGCCCATACATGCCATTGCACTCAAGTATAGAAATGTCTGGACTCCTTGGGGCCTGGTGTACCCAGCTAAAGACGCCATGCAGAACCTCCACCCAGTTCCCCAATCTACGGTGGTAGCTGTAACCACAGAAACAATAAGGAAAAGGAGGTAGCCACCTGCACTAATGGAGAAGATCCCTGGAAACACCCAGATCACAAAAGATGCTGCTAGTCCCTGGGATGAGTATTTCAATGATGAGTGTCACAGCGACTGGACTGTTTACTGAATTCAACAACAACAACAAAAACAAAACAATGGAGGAGCGACCAAAAAAAGATTAGAATACTTCTGTCAAAAATCACTGACCTGAAGAGTCTAGTAGGAAAAGTAAAATACACAGTAGATGGCATAAGTAGTAGAATTACCCACACAGAGGAATGAACCAAGGTACTAGAAGGCAAGATGCAAGGAATAATCTAAAAATAATGAAAGAAGAAAAGAAAAATATATACCAGAGATTTATGGGACCACCTGAAGAGAAGTAACATTTGAATTGTAGGGGCCCCAGAAGAAGAACAGAGAGATGGAAATAGACATGTTTGTGAGAAAAATTGCAGTTAAAAACTGCACTCTGAAGATCAACAAGACTTCCCAGATAGAGGAAGCATAAAGAATAACAATCAGACTAAACCCAAGCAGAACACCACTGAGCCACCTTGTGATAAAAATAGAAAGAACCAGTGATAAAGACCTTATCTTGGGAGTAGCCAGAACAATTCCACAAAACCACAAATAAGGGAGAACACATCATTAGAGCCACGACAGATATTGTGAGTGAAATCCTATTATAGAGGCTATAAGGAAATAGTATGGTGCACATATATACATACATATGAATATATAAATATATATGACATATATATGATACATAGATCATACTATTAGCATAAAATGTGACTCAAGTTCTACAATTTTAAACAGCATACAAATTCTATTTCTTTTTTTCTTTTATGAGCATTCATAAAATTATTCCCTGTACTTTTAATGAAGGGGGCTGGAGCGATAGCACATCGGATAGGGCGTTTGCCTTGCATGCGGCCGACCTGGGTTCGATTCCTCTGTCCCTCTCAAAGAGCCGGACAAGCCTCTGAGAGTATCCTGCCTGCAAGAGCCTGGCAAGCTCCCTGTGGCTTATTTGATAAGCCGAAAACAGTAACAACAAGTCTCACAATGGAGAAGTTACTGGTGCCTGTTCAAGCAAATCGACGAACAATGAGACAACAGTGATACAGTGCTACTTTTAGTGAAATTCCTAACTCAACAGATATGTCACTGCCTGCCATGGAATTTTAGTTCTTATGCTTTCAATAGGAATGAATACTTAAAATCCTCAGTCAAAACAATTTTAATCGGTTGCCAAACCAAGCAAATGAAAATGTACAGATCTGATCCTTCTCCTTCAGTTCAATCTTTCACATTTAGGTACCATAATATACGTTCACTAAATGGGATATATTTAAATCCTGGCCCATTGTTATAGTTGTCTTTTGTTGCAAAATCAAGTGAGTTTACTATTTGCTGTTGTTTCTCACAGTTTTGTGAATAGTTGAGCTCACATGGAGTATTCTTGCCTAAAGACATTGAGGAGGTTGCAGGCAGATGGTAGATGGGTTCCAAAAGAACTGGGTGCAGTGGCAGCTCTTTAACTCACAATTACTATGCTCATCTGAGAAAACTAGAGCAAAGTTGGGGAAATAGGATGACACTCCGCAGAGATGCTTCCAGACCCCATGCCAGGCTGTCTTCACTCAAAGGGGGGCAGGTGAGTTTCCCTTCCAGCCCTAACAGAGCCCCAGCAGCTGAAAACTCCAGAACTCAGTTGTTGCCATGCTCGCAGCCATTTCCCAGGCCTCACCCATGAGTGAATCGGCTGTACAATCATTCTAAATTTTAGAATTCCTGGCAAATGTGGCCCTTGACCTCTCATACTCTACACCAATGATGTACTAAGAGTAGGACACAACATGTGATGGGGTTTAACTAACATGTTAGTAATCTCTTATACCTGGGCTTAATGGCTCCAGGATGAAATACAATAATCATAGTGCACTTTCTTCTAAAGAAACTTTATACAACCATTTTTATTGGGTTATTCATAACAAGCAATACAAATTTAATTTTTTCTGTTCTGCTTGGGGGGGTATTTGGGATTTGGGGTGGAAAATTCAAAATATGGTGATGGTAAGGTGCAATGGTGGTGGGATTGGAGTTCAAATATTAAATGTAATCAAGTATTGTGAACAACATTATAACACTAAAATAAAAATTTTAAAAAAGAAAACAGGGACTCGAGCAATAGTATAGTAGGTAGGGTGTTTGCCTTGCACGCGGACAACATGGGTTCTATTCCCAGCATCCCATGTGGCCCCCTGAGCACCACCAGGAGTAATCCTGAGTGCAGAGAAAGGAGTAACCCCTGTGCATCGCTGGGTATGACCCAAAAAGCAAAACAAAGCAAAGCAAAACAAACAAACAAACAAAAACAATAAATAGATAAACTAAAAAAATGGGGATATTGGACATTTCTCCTTATCCATTTCATTTCTCCATGTGCTTAACTAATTTCAGTTTCCTTAGAGCACGGACTTATCTCTAAAGACTTCTCACCATAGACTTATTAACACAAAGTCCAATGCAGAAACTTCACACATATTTTTATGATCCAAGGGGGGAAATTGTCATGATTTCACTATAGAGAACATGAGATTGGAAAACATGGTTCATTAAAGGAATCACTCAAACCAGCATCTCAGCTATATTTGCATGCTAAGCCAGAGTTCTAACCTTGTACTGGTTCTCCTTTTAAATTTGTTTTCCATATGTGGTATGTATTTTTATTGTTGTTATCCACTATTCCCCACCTTTTGTTGTGTAAAATCAATAGACTTAGTAAATGGGTCCTAATTTCTCAGTTGATATTTTTAGCTCTGGTATTTAAATTAAACTTTTAATTGACTTACATAATATCTGTCATTTAAAAATGTATATATTTGAGGTCTAAAGTATAGGAGGATTTTTTAAACAGACTGAAACAATAGCGTTTGCCTTGCATGCGGCTGTCCTGGGTTTGATTCCTCCGACCCTCTTGGAGAGTCCGGCAAGCTACCGAGAATATCCCTCCTGCACAGCGGAGCCTGGCAAGCTACCCATGGCATATTCGATATGCCAAAAACAGTAACAACAAGCCTCACAATGGAGACATTACTGGTGCCTGCTCGAGCAAATCGATGAACAACCAGATGAAAGTGCTACAGTGCTACAGCACCATATCACATGTAACACTTGTATCACTTTTCATCCAGTTGTTTATGATTTGTTTGAACAGGTGCCAACAATATCTCCATTCATCCCCCTGGCATGCTAGTGTAGCCAAATGGCGTCTGCTCGCTCCAGGAACACAAAAGCCTCAAACTATTCATTCAGGATCTTGATGAAGAAGTTTGACCGTCTCCTAGATGGGCGGCCACGTGGTCTTTTGATGTCCCATGAAATACAGTCGGTAACAGCTCTAGTCCAGCAGTTGTCTCTAAATCACATTACATGTCTGGCCCATCTGAGTTTTGATGCCTTGGCAAACGAGACAGCCTCCCTGATTCTTGATTGTCAACAAAGATCGGAACTCCGGATTCCTTCTCTTGCTTGAGTGAAATGTGATACTCCAAGCATAGCTATTTTGATTCTTCTTTGGGAGACACGAATAGCGTTCTGATCCTTTTTTCATAGGGCCCAGGTCACTGAGGTGTATGTTAGTGCAGAAAGAATGGCGGAGTAGAAAAGATGTGCCTGGAGCCGGAGGTTCTTCGTCCACTTAACCAATTCTTTGACACTCTTGAAGGCATTTCACTCTGCTCTCTTCCTCCTGCACAGCTCAAGTGCAAGGTCATTCCTTATGTTTAGTTCTCAACCTAGGTACACATAATTGTTGCATTCGGAGATGTTCATTCCATTGATGGCAAATGGAATATCAGGAACTAGTTTGTTTCTCATGAACATTGTCTTTGTGAGATTCAACTGCAGACCAACCTTCTCACACTCACGGTTGAAGTTGGCCAGCATTCATGCTGCTTGGCTGATATTTGGTGTTATTTGAACGATGTCATCAGCCAAGTGGAAGTGGTGTAGTTGCCAACTGTCTACCTTCAGTCCCATTCTTTCCCACTCCAGCCGTCGCTTGATGTTCTTGAGGGTGGAACTGAAGGGTTTTGGTGAAATGTGCTGCCAAACCCCTTTCTACGTTGATGATCATTTCTTTGTAGAATGGTGAGATCCTGGTGGTGAATCTGTAATACAGCTCTCAGAGGATCCTGATGTATTGAGTTTGAATGCCCTGTTTGGTAGGGCTTCGATAACCACTTTCAGTCTCAACAGAATCAAAGGTCTTCTTTAAATCAATGAACATTAGACAGAGCGGCATCTTGAACTCTTAGGAAACCTCATTGAGTTTGGTCACCTTGTGAATATGGTCGGTCGTGCTGAATCCTTTTCAGAGCCAGCTTGCTCACATGGTTGTCTTTTGTCTAGTGTTCTGCCAATCCTATTCAGGATGACTCGGGTGAATAACTTGTAGATGATGGACAACAGTCAGAACAGGCAATAGTTCCCAGTGTTGTTGATGTCTCCCTTCTTGTACAAAAGAATGGTTCTGCTGGTTTTCCATTGGAACAGAATCTTGCATTCAGACAGGCAGTGTGTGAAGAGTCGAGCCAGTGTATTGATGAGTACTAGCGGCAGATTCTTCAGGTGTTCAGGTATGACCGTGTCTGGATTTGGTGTTTTATGCTTCTTTACTGATGAAATGGCATGTCGGATTTCAGAAGGGAGAATGCTGGGAACGGCATATCCATCCTGTGGAATTTGGTATGTGTGCAGGTGGACTTGGCTATCAAAGAGATATGTGTAGAAGTCGTGGATAACCTTTTCCTTTGCCCTTCTGGAAGATGTGATAGATCCATCAGGACATGGGAGGGCAGTCATCTTGGCCTTATAGTTGGCAAAGGACAGGCAGGTGTTGCAAACAGTTTTCGTAGCTTCTGCTACATTGGCCAACACTGCTGCTCTTCTCTCTTTGATATCTTCCTTTATTGCTTCTCTGCACATCTTTGAGAGCTCAGACATTTGCTTGTGATTGCCTGAGGCTCGTGGCAGACCACATTGGCGGATGAGCTCGAGAGTTTCCAAAGACAGGCGACGTTTTCTCTCTGCATTCCTTGCACACAATCATGGAGGTGCTGAACCAGACGATCGTATTCTTCATTGATGTTGTCAACAACTCCATCTTCCCATATTGCTGCAATAGTGCCAAAGAACTCCCACTTGGTGGTCATTATGGGAGTTTTCTTCTTAAATCTTGCTGCCATTTCTCACCATTCCGTGAAGTAGAATTTTGCACGAAGGAGACGGTGGTCTAATCCTGTTTGGAACTTTGGGTCAACAGTAAGATCAGTCAGGCAAAACTGTCAATTGAATATGATGTGGTCAATTTCATTGTGGAATTGTCCAGGAGACTCCCATGTCCAACGTTTAGATTCGGCCTTCTGGAACTTCGAGTTACCATGGATGGTCTTGGTCAATTTGATGAACTCAGACAGTCTCTCACCCGGTTCATTCCATTCTAGGCCGTGGGTCCTGATGTGGAGTTCTTCGGGTGACATTCTAGGTCCTATCTTGGCATTAAAATCACTGACAATTACCTTGTAGAAGGTGTGGTCTTCTTTATAGAACTCCTTCAGCTCCATTTAGAAATTCTCAATTTCTTCTTTGTCATGGTTGGATATTGGTGCAGAGATGACGAAGATAGAAACTGCCGGCAATGAGCCACATATATTCAAATGTAAGCGTCCGATTAGGGTTGTTAGGCATTCGAATGAATCAATCCTCATTGCCAAGTTTGTGTTGACAAGGACACTGACACTACCGAAACCTCTACCTTCGGATGTTCCGAAGAATAGTTCTTCTCCAATGTCGAAAATGGCGTGATGTGTTCGATGCCTCTCATTTCGGTCAATCCAATGATGTCATACTTGATCTTCCAGGTTTTCACCATCAGGTCCTCAATGGATACTTCCTATGACATCGTACATGTGTTAAAAGTGCAAACAGTCATTTCAGTCCTTTATTTTTGCAGCCTAGTTTGGCCCTGAGATTTTATCAGCCTTTCCTTGTTCTTCCTTCTTTTTTTAATTTTTATTGAATCACAATGTGGAAAATTACAATGCTTTCAGTCTTAAGTCTCAGTTATACAATGCTGAAACAATTATCCCTGCACCAGTGCCCATATTCCACCACCAAAAAAACCCCCAGCATAATTCCCATCCCTCTCCTCCATCCCCCGCCTAGGTAACTGATAAGTTTCACTTTACTTTCTCTTTACTTTGGTTATATTCAATATTTCAACAAAAAATTCACTTATTGTTAGGAGTTCCCCACTAGAGTCAGACCTGCTGTGAAGAGATATAAGATATGAGGTTTTGGATTTCTGTATTTTAGCAACTAAGTCCAGGGAAATTTCTTCCAGAAATTTGATCATTGCAAGCTTGTATCTCTCATCTGTGGTCCTCATAATATGGCGGTCACCACGCCCTTTCCCCTCAGCAAAGAAAAGGCGAGAGAGAAAAACCTTTCCCCTCCTGGGTAGGCCTGCGGCCTCGGCTTAGTTCTCA
The DNA here is from genome assembly GCF_027595985.1 of Sorex araneus. Taxonomy (NCBI): domain Eukaryota; kingdom Metazoa; phylum Chordata; class Mammalia; order Eulipotyphla; family Soricidae; genus Sorex; species Sorex araneus. Next base: position 341,137,896 of record NC_073302.1, on the reverse strand, counting down.
GTCTGGAGACATTCTGCAAGGAGCTGCCGGTACCAAAGGTAGTTTAGCTGGCCTCTGGAGTCATGTTCCTGCAGCTGCGGAGAGGCCACACATGTGCGGCCCTGGGGATCACATCTTGGCAGAGGGCAGGGCCAGTGCTGCCCACCTTCCCAAGAGACCCTCGCCTGTTCTTCCTTCTTAATGCTGCTTATTGGGGGCTCTTTCAGGGTCAGGAGAAGTAGACATATTGTTGTTATTGCTTTTGGCATATGGAATACACCACACGTAGTTTGCCAGGCTCTGTGGGTGGGATATTCTCGGTAGCTTGCTGGGCTCTCTGAGAGGGTTGGAGGCTTTTAGGGTGGCCTCCAATCGCCATTATAGGTGTTCCAATGGTTCACACCATATTTGAACCCCATCAAATATGGTGAGCTAATGATGGGAAATGGGTACGAAGTATTTATGGTGTGTCGTGCGGCCGTGAAGTGGTCCAGAAAGCGGCCTGGAGTGTGGCAGCAGTTGCGATATACATATATACCATATACAAAATGAAATTATTACTACTGTAAAACTAATAATACCATATAAAATATTGTTGTACATTAGGTCACTAGCTTTGTCTCATGTAAAACCAACTTTTCCTCCTTTGAAAAGCATCTTCATATCTTCCATCTCCATCATAATTTATTTCAACCTACTTAAGATTAGTAATGACCAATTCTTGTAAAATATGGCTCCATTCTACCTATGCGATTACTTTCTTATAAATTGGATCTATATATCCTCTAAACACGGTAATATAATCATGGTAATTGCTTTAAAATATTTTAGGTCTTTCAATAAATTATAAGAAAACAAAAATATATGGTGTGAACCTTTTACACTTTCATACATATTTATCATTTCCTTTCATTTTATTTTCCTTGTATTTTTAATTTAATATTTGGTCTAAAGTCCTTTCAGTTTTAAAAGACTTTCTTATAGAATTTATATGCTAGCAAAATTTGATTCTTTTTCTTATTTACAAATGTCTTTATTTTGTCTCATCTTTAAAGGATAATAATGCCAGATGGGGATCTTTGTTTAAAAGTTCATGAACTTCTACAGTCTATTAAGTGAAGCAATTAGGATTTGAAGCAACATTTCCCTAGCAAGTACATTCTTTGTAAACTTGGTTGTTACAAAATATTCATGATCTTGTGTCATTGGAAAATACTAGTTTTCTTAAAATAAGGGTTCTTAGAATCTATCAAATGTTAATGTATGCTATGATATATGAAGAACTGCAGGGTTAACATGTTTCATGAAAAGTTCTTTTTTTAAACATTTTTATTGAGTCACTTTGAGATAGACCATTACAAAGCTGTCCATGATTGGATTTCAGTCAAACAGTATTCCAACACCCATCCATCTACCAGTGTACATCTCCCAGCACCTGTGTTCCCAGGTTCCCTCCCATCATCCCCCAGCTGCCTGCCTGTATGGCAGGTCTTTTCTTCTCTCTCTCTTTCTTTCTCTCTCTTTCTCTCTCTCTCTTTCTTTCTCTCTTTCTCTCTCTTTCTCTTTTCCCCACTTTTAAGCATTGTGGTTTGCAATACTGATACTGAAAGGTTATTGATGACATGAAAAGTTGTCTATTGAGAGTCTCATTTTATTATTATTCTACAAACAAAAAGTTAAGAAAAACAATAATCTAGTTTGGATAAACACATATAGTAATTGATTGTAACCCAATGGAAGGAAAAAAAAACAGATTACATTTTATTCTATCATTCCCATCAGCCTCTCAGTGAGGATCATGTTCTTGGAGAAACAAGGGTTGGGACATTTACTAATAGTCAAGAAAATAATTTCTACTTTACTTATCATTTGTGAATATTCATTGTCATTAAGTACTGCCCTATAATTGACCACATAGATTGACAAATGATATGAAATGTGTTTGTTATTCTACTTTAATGTAACTACATAGTTGACTGTTATAGTTCAAACTGAAATTTTAAAATATGAATGTGAAGCATCCCTATTTTATAATTACATTTTGATTGCTGAAACATTATCAGGGCATCCTGAAAAGCTCAACTAATACAACCTAATTCTACTTTAATACTATTCCCAGGAGGAGTTTAATTTGAAAACAGTAAGATTTATGTTGAGTCTGTATTATTTTAATATTTAGTTGCTGGATATTATGCACTTTTACAAAATATGTAATTAGAAAACTGAATTTTTTTATTTGAAAATGACAATAAAAGGTAAGTTATGTAATATGAAAAATGATAGTATAAATTTTGAAGGTGGTAACAGAGCAAACATGTACTTCAAAATATAAAAAAACCTTTTCAGCTAAGATATTAAAGAACAGAATTTTACACTTATATAAATATTAGTATTATTAACATTCATATAGCTATGCTATACATCATTATATGCATAAAATAGTCTTATCAGGTAGTTACTACCAATTGCCTTCACTATGAACGTAAGGAAAGTAAAGTCCAAGAAACACACTTTCTTCTTTTCTGTCTGCATCTTTACTTTTAAGGGTTGTTTTATATTGTGGACCACTATAGCTGTGTTTTCAAGGTGTGTGGGGAACTTGAAAGAAATGCAAATACTTAATCCCTACCCAAGACAGTTGAATCAGGATTTCTTGGATAGAACCCAGCAATCTGCTTAAACAGGTTTCTAGCTTATTCTGATACCTCTAACCTTTGAGATACACTGCTACTAAAGCATGATACTTGGTAATGTGTTTTTGACTGAGGTACATTTTTTTTGCTTTTTGGATCACACCCAGTGATGCTCAGGAGTTTATCCTGGCTCATACACTCAGAAATTACTCCTGGTGGAGCTCAGGGGACCATATGGGATGCTGGTAATCGAACCCAGGTCTGCCGTGTGCAGGACAAATGCCCTACCCACTCCATGCCCTACCCCTATTGCTCCAGCCTCTAACTGAGGTACATTTAAAGAGATAATATGATAGTTTTTTCTGCATGTAGCAATACATCAAGTTTAATATCAAAATATTGAGAGCAATACATTGCTCAATATTTTAATATTGCACTTGAGATAAAAACAAAATACACTTGTCTTATTCAAGAAGTGCAGTGCAAGATTTTGCTTTATTTCATCTAATCTTGTTTCTGGTATCAACAAGGGTCCCCAGAACAACTGCATTGCATGGGCAATTATCCCTCTACCTTTGGAATAGTCATTTCTACTTCTATTCATGTCTTCTGAACTTTATTTATTATATACTCCACTTATCTAAAAGGATTGATCATTATGTAGCACAATTTCTAGGATATGTAGGTCATTAATAAAATTATTAAGAGCCATTCTCTCATATAGATTTAATTTGAAAGTATATTCTTAATATTTGTGAATTAATTGATTTGGGCATAACAAGGGTCTGCCAACACCAAGCAACATCATATTTCAAACAAACATGGCCATGACAAACATGGCCAATAGTCTTCAGAGCCACGTGTGGCCCCTGAGCACCACCAGGTGTGACACCCCCAAATAAATAGATAACAGTTGTAAATCCAGATATATAAATAATAATGTTAAATACGAGTGAACTGAAGATTACATTCACAAGTAACAAGTCATCAGTTAAGAAAAAAGATTTAATTAGAAGTTCTATACAATTGACATAGTTAGATTCAATATCACAGAACAATGGAAAGTTAAAGGTTGAAAAGAATATCAAATGAATAGTAACCAGAAAGCTCTGACTTTACTATATTAAAACAGTAACAACTGTTTCATTTTAAATGCCTAGATTTATAAAAATATAGAAAGTATTTTGGCAAACATTTAAAAATTAAAATCTAAATGTCTTTTTTATAAATACAAAGGAACACAATATTTTTCAAAAAATAAGTTTAGAAGATGACATTATTAGAAGCTCTATTCTCTTTCTTGGTCCAGTATTTCTTGTTCATCTTTAAAGAGGCACTGTAGTGCAACAATTAAATTAAAAAAATTTGTATTCACATTAAATACATTTTATTTTTTAATTTTTTTCTCTTTTATTTTTTTATTAATGAATCATTGTGAGGTACAGTTACAAACTTATGAACTTTCATGTTTGCACATTAAATGTTTTAAATTTACTCCTTATCAGCAATATGGTCTTATAAAATTTTCTGAACTTTCGTATGCTTCCGTGATCTCTTTTGTAAATGAGGGATAATAATGTGCATATCTCCTAGGAATTTTGTGAGGCAATACATGTAGAACGCTAAGAACAATACCAAATAAAAGGCAAATTCTCCATAAATGTGAGTTATTTTTATTCAGAACTTTGGGATGTTCCAATAAGTGTGTGAAGGATAAGTCATTATCACATCTGCCAGCACATTTACATGATGCTGGTGCAGATTTTAGAGCTCCTGACTCATGTTGAATATACATCTGGACATCAAGAAGGTTTTAGCAGTCAGCCTTAGAGAGATTGAGTTGCAAAAAGGCAGCACTGAAGGGAAAGCCTTGCTAACAAGGTGAAAAACACTGAGCTCAGCAGCTTTGTCTCTCCTGCTACTGATGGAGGGGAGAGGGTGCAGAATGTGAGATATGGGACACTTAGGGAAGTCAGTGTGGTGCTCGTAATTCATTGCCTGCTGAAGACTAGGGATGGAACACTAGGTCAGCACGATGACCAGATGGCAATTCACTGACTTTTCCTCCCAGACCTCCCCTCCCCATTTTCATATTTGAACTCTTTGTGCTTGGACCCCCAACACTAGCAGCATCCTTTTGATTCTGAATCTTTAGTCACTTGGATCACTTATCCTGCAATGTCCTCCACCGGCCTGATTGTTTCCTGCTCTCATTTTCTTCAGTCTACTTAAGAGAATGCAATTCATTCAACTGAGCTGGTGAGATAAAAATTTAACCATCACAAGTGAGAGTTTTTTATTTAGAGATGAGTTGCTCTCTAGCTATGAGTAGATAGCATCGTCAAAGTATTTAGTTGACGCCAATAAATTCACTTCTAGATGCATATTTAGAGATTTGATTCAAATATAGATTCTTGAAAACATAGGAAATCCCCGTCATATTTAGAAGTCTCTCTAACCTCAGAACACAAGCCCAGCCGTCCATGTCATAATCCATCAAGATTAGAAACGGTGCATGGGACTTCCCAATTGCAGTCTAACTTCCACAACCAACAATAGTAGCAAAAGGCAAACTCTCCCACAATCAGTTCAAAGTTCTATTACCTTAAAAAAAAAAAAGGTTTTCTATTGTCAACGAACAGACTCAGAAAACAAAAAAGAAACTGAGTGCCAAAATGTTTTTTTAATGAGAAGAGTTTTATCCTGTCCAAAGCACCATAAAACTTCCAGCTCTGACAGTGCCGTAGTTCCCATTTAATCTTCATTTCTTTATTTCTCATCAGCTGTGCGTACAGATGCTGAAATCTTGTTTGTTTATCATGGGGCCAAAAAGATTTATGGTTGGGTGATGCTGGGCTGGCTTTCCTGCTCTCTTGGCACGGCGCTGGAACTGCACAGCACGGGGGACACTTAAACACGTTTAATAGGGAAGATGGTCCCACATGCTCCCTGTAGTTTTCATCTGGTTATTTTGCAGCTTATGCTTTGGTTGAAGTTAAAGTAATTACGAAGTTATTATTTGTCATTTCTATTATCTTTGGGGTCAGAAAGACATCTGTTGAAATTTAGCATCATCAGTCATTTACACCAGCTGGTGGCCAGCACCTGAGTGCAGCTAAATAATGAGGGAAGGAGCTGCATGTGCCGCTGAGTGCACATGATGCAGAGAAAGAGAGAGAGAGAGAGAGAGAGAGAGAGAGAGAGAGAGAGAGTGAGTGAGCTTGTGCATGCTGAGAGAAGGAACCCAGCCCTGCTGGGAAGTCCCAAGTCTACCTTATTGCAGTATAGTCATGATGGTTGTCATGATGGTTGGAAAAGAAACGTGGAACTTTTCTTTTGTGTCTTTTATGTAGCTGTCTATAACATTCTCAAGCCACTGAGAAGGAAAGTAATGGAGTGAGGTGAAGGATTTGGAGTTTCTTTACTGTAGGGATGTTTATTTTTATCAAAACATGTCTTACATAGTTCTTTTTAGAGGGTAAGAATAAGAAGACCACAAAGGGTCTGAAATGCTATATTTCATAATGAAGATTATACCATGCATATAATTTAATGCTCATTGTTTGAACCACCAAATGCCTGAGAGTTTGCAAATCAGTTTATTTTTTCAATTCTTAATAAATATTTTTAGTAGAAAGGGATATAGGAAATATTTTAAGTTTTGTAGGCCATGCAACCCCTGCTGTAACTACTAAAATCTACTTTGTAGCCTAAAGCAGTCCTAAGAAATGAGCAAGTGAATGTGCTTGGCTTTGTTCCAGTAAAATTTAATACAAAATTCCTGTTGTAGGCCAAATTTTACTCACAGACCGTAGTTTGCAAACCCTTGCTTTTATTGATATTTCTCTCTCAAAAATTTTCCCTTAATACGTAGGTTATGGGATAGAGAATTGAGATCTGGCCATCAAAAAGTATGTGTGTGTGTGTGTGTGTGTGTGTGTGTGAGAGAGAGAGAGAGAGAGAGAGAGAGAGAGAGGGAGAGAGAGAGAAAGAGAGAAAGAGGGAGAGAGTTCTGTGCCAAACTCTGTGATTCTTTTGACATTGTTTATTACTCCTATATATTATTCTCCCTGAACTATATACTTAATCCTATTTCCTTTCCCAAAGCTCCTATCTACTGAGGAAGATCAACTTTACTTTAGGATCACGATATACGAATTCAATTTTGCTTTTTATGCATCAAGCACAAACTTTGGTACATATTTATCTGAGCCCCATGAAAATATGAGTGACATTTAAAATTCTTTACAGATGATTAGTCAAATATTCAAAGCATGACTGTAATCTAAACATAAACTACAAACTGATGTTTTTCAATCACACCACTTACCAAATGGAAAACAAGCAGTTGTAGGGTATGTTAATATTCCACACTTTTGTCAGATGGGAAAAAAACACACCTAAACCTTAAGAAGGTTAATGAATATTTAAAGTTCTGTGGATTTAGTTCAAATATCAGCTCAGAGAATGAAATATGCCAAACCAAAAGACCAGTGATGAGTCCTTAGTGTCTTAAGTATTTGCCAGAATTTAGAGTGTGGAGATTGACTTTGAATTCAGTTTTACGAATGTCTTTAACTTTTCTCAGGGGTTGCTTTTTGTTGGATAAGTTTAAGGTATCTTATTCTATTTTTATGGATTTGTTCTATCAGAGAAGTTCTTAAGAGGTACAGAAATGAAGGATTTTCTTTAACTTTTAAAAGCTATTAAATAAAACCAAATAACTCTACTTGGATTTAAAAAAATTAGGAGAAAAGAATGAATAAAGTGATTAAAATTTGCTGAAACTCAAGAATAAAGTAAAATGGATTAAAAAAATAGTTCAAAGAGCTGAGCCCAAACTTTGCATACAGGAGGTCTGGGTTAAAACCTCAGCATTGCATGGGCCACTGAGCACAACTGGAAGTAAATTCTTGAGCAAAGAGCCAGGATTCACACCTGAACATTCACCACATATGGTCCAAAAAAAAGAAAAAAAGAAAAAGAAAGAATACATCCAAGTGTGGACCACTTTAAATATGCTTTTTTTTCCAGTGAGAAATTATCTTTGAAGAAGTTTATATGAAACATAAACCTCAAGATATGTAGAATAATATGCAATCCCTTTTACATGATTACCAATAGTCAATATATATATCAAATAGGATCTGGATTTCTAAGTATGGCTGAAAGCTTGGACAGAGTAATTGAAAATGTTTCTCCAATATCTTCATATGCTTCTGTTACTTTAAAATTTTAATTACTCCTTATGGAGTTGTGGACACACTAAAAGGGTTTATTAAAACAAACATTCTTGGGGCTGGAGTGATAGCACAGTGGGTAGGGTGTTTGCCTTGCACGAGGTCGACCTGCGTTGAATTCCCAGCATCCCATATTGTCCCCTGAGCCCCTGAGCACCACCAGGGGTAATTCCTGAGTGCAGAGCCAGAAGTGACCCCTGTGCATCGCCGGGTGTGACCCAAAAAGCAAAAAAAACAAAAAAAAAACAAAAAAAAACAAAAAAAAACCAACAAACATTCTTTTTGATTTGATAATGGCAATTAACTTGCTTTAATTAGGAAATTAGGGCCAAGAGGCACCTAGACAAGATAGACAAGACTTGATCCCATGCATCACATGTCCTCCCAAGTGCTTCCAGTTGCAGTCCTTGAGGCTCCCGAGGGTCCCTGGGAGTGGCCCTGGGAGGTGGGGGTGGAGGGGGGTATGGACAATCCCTGATACCATAGGCCAGGGCAATCCTGCATCCTCAGACACTAGCACTTAATCACTGGTTCAGTTAGTTGATTATCACCCAAAGTTTTCCAGAACCCCCAACACCTCTTGCCCCAGTAGTACATGAAGATAACTGGATATGATATAAACATTTGGTGTATATAAATTGGGAAAAAAAAGATATATGTGTATTTGGGTGTCTAAAATTCCCTGAAAAAAACTCATTACATATATTTTCTTTAATATCATTAACCTGATTTAGTAAAAGCTCATATAATATGACTTATTATTACACATCTTGGATAAATATCTAATTCTATTACCTCATAATCTAATAAATTAACTACATATCCATACATGAAGGAGTTCATAAAATGTAAGTAAATATGTAGTTATTCATGTCAAACAGATGTTCTGCATGCTTTAAAATTTGATCTAACAATAGGTAAATTGCTATTTGATCAGTAATTGACATAAGCATAAATGTTATTAATATAATAAAATATTAAATATCAATTTAAAATAATTAAAAAAATTTAAAAATAGCTGAAATTTTGCATTCAAAAATTTACATAAATTTCAAAAGTAGACACTTCATATATAAAAACTGGGATAATTGATAGAAGTTACCTTTACATATCCGTTTTTGAAATAAGTAATGCTTATTGTCTGAATATTTTGCAACAGGTTTGAACTATGTAAGTCACTTTGCCAATTACAGATTGGCATGCATATATATTTGCTCTGTATCTGCAAAGCTTTAAAAAGGGATGTGATGGGGTTGAATATCTTTTCTTGTAAAACTCTACCAGTGCTTTATTGATCGTTGGTATTAGCCCCTTATCATAGGGGTATTGGGTTAATAATTTTCCCATTCTGTGGGATTCTTTGTATCTTGATTCTTTGTATCTTGATCATCATTTCTTCTGAGGTGCCCAAGCCTCTTAGTTTAATGTAATCCCATTTGTTTAACTCTGCTTCAACTTGTTTGGTCAGTGGAGTTTCATCTTTGAAGATGCCTTTAGCTTCTATGTCATGGAGGGCACTGACTATATTTTCCTCTATGGACTCAGTCTGATATTAAGGTCCTTAATCCATTTTTTTTTTTTTTGCTTTTTGGGTCACACCCAGCGATGCTCAGGGGTTACTCCTGGCTTTGCACTCAGGAATTACTCCTGGCAGTACTTGGGAGACCATATGGGATGCCGGGGATCGAATTCAGGTCGGCTGCGTGCAAGGCAAACGCCCTACCCGCTGTGCTATCGCTCCGGCCCCCCTTAATCCATTTTAATCTGATCTTTGTACCTGGCATTAGAAAGAGATCTGAATTCATTTTTTTCTCATGCACCTGACCAGATTTCCCAGTACCCACACACCCACAAGATTTCCATTGTCATTTCTTTTTGTTTGTTTTGTTTTTAAGCCATGCCTGGAGATGATCAGGGGGTTAATCCTGGCTGTGCAGTCGGGAACCACTCCTGGTGGTGCTCAGGGAGCCATATGGGTTGCTAGGGATCAAACCAGGGTCAGTCTCATGCAAGGCAAATGCTCTCCTTGTTGTACTATCACTCCAGCCTTCCCTTGTGATTATTATTATTATTTCTAAAATTTTATTAAATCACCGTGAGATAGTTACAAGCTTTCGTGTTTGGGTTACAATCACACAATGATAAAACACCCATCCCTTCACCAGTGTACATATCCTACCACCAATACCCCTGGTTATACCCCTCCTTTCCCACCCTCCCCCTGCTTCAAATGGCAGAAAATATTCCCCATACTCTCTCTCTACCTTTGGGCATTATGGCTTGCAACACAGACACTGAGAGGTCATCATGTTTGTTCCATTATCTACTTTCAGCACACATCTCCCATCCTGACTGATTCCTCCAGCCATCATTTTCTTAGTGATCCCTTCTCTATTCTATCTGCCTTCTCCCCTCTGCTCATGAAGTAGTCTTCCAGCTATGGGGCAATCCTCCTGGCCCTTGTATCTACTGTCCTTGGGTGTCAGCCTCATGTGATGTTATTTTATACTCCACAAATGAGTGCAGTCCCTCTATGTCTGTCCCTCTCTCTCTGACTCATTTAACTTAGTATGATACTCTCCATGTCTATCCATTTATAAGCAAATTTCATGACTTCATCTCTCCTAACAGCTGCATAGTATTCCATTGTGTAGATGTACCAAAGTTTCTTTAACCAGTCATCTGTTCTAAGGCACTTGGGTTGTTTCCAGATTTGGGCTATTGTGAACAGTACTGCAATGAATATATAGGTACAGATGTCATTTCTACATCATAGAATGTAGAATTTTGCATCCTTGGGATATATCCCCAGAAGTTGTATTGCGGGGTCATATGGAAGCTCAATTTCTAGTTTTTGAAGGACTTTCCATATTGTTTTCCAGAAAGGCTGGACCAGTCGGCATTCCCATCAATAGTGAAAGAGCGTCCCTTTTCCCCCACAGCCATGCCAGCACTGGTTGCTTTTGTTCTTTTGAATGTGTGCTAGTCTCTGTGGTGTGAGATGATATCTCATTATTGTTTTGATTTACATCTCTCTGATGACTAGCGATATGGAGAATTTTTTCATGTGTAAAGGACTCTTTTTTCATTGTTCAAACATCCATAAAGTCTCTGGAATGCAAAGGAAAAGACAGAGTGATGCTATAGAAAGATTACTGACACAGCCATAAAGATGTTTATTTTCCAGTGTCAGTTTTGCTGCCAGATACTTTTGAATCTGAATGTGGGAACCTGCCAGAAGAGCCCCCTGATGTTCAAGTTAGACCAATTTAAATGACAAAATTTGGCATTAAATTATAAGTCAAAGTATAAAATGTCCATCCATTAATTCATATTTTATAAAAAATAAATAAGTAGGGAATATGGGGCAAATATTTTATATGAAAAAATTTAATTTATATAGATTCTACTCTAGAAGAAGGTGTAACATGACCCTCAGCCGAAATAAACAATTCATCTGAATAACAAAGTAATTTTATGTAGATAAAATCTGAAAACTGATAGTTATGATCAAGGCTAAGATCATCAATGATAAGCACATTCTCTGTACCCTTGCTATATGTCATGAGAGGAGACTTTACTTTGTAATCTTCCTTTAAAATATTCATCACCCCATGCTGGTGAACATCAGAGGAGAAAAATCTTAGATTAACACAAATTGAGAGATACACTACAACATATGCAACCTGCATTTCTCAGAAACCGACTATTACAACATATCTAATAAATGCAGTCTTCTGAATAGCAAAATAAGAATTATAATCTCAAATACAAGAGCCTACGGAGCTATAGCAACTAATTGCAAAGTAATTTATCAAAAGAAATCTTGGAACAGAAAATGTGAGGTGCAATAAAATCTGATCAAATAATAAAAGTCAGTAACAATAATATATCATTATTAGTTTTCTTTTTGTGACAAATCGACAACATAAGATATTAAAGTTAAAAAAAATTGGATGTAATATGTAGAAATTCTTTGTATAATCATCGAGTCTTTTTTGTAAATGTAAAGTCATTTTGAATAAAACATTTCTTTAACTATAAAATAGATGTTTTGATTAGATCTACCTATAAGCTTTCTTTTAATGTTTATGACTTTAATACTTTTTTTGTATTATTATTTCTGTGATTTAGGATTAAGAGAACTCTTTGTGCTATTGTTCAATATGTAGATTACCAATTGCCTTCATCTAATTTCATGTCACTCTCTGCCACGTCTGTCTTCCTAGCACCACAGATTCTGAAACATTTTTATAACATGGGGGAAAAACATGATTATTTTTCCTCATCTATAAATAACTAGAAACAAATCCTCATTTAGAAACGAGAACAAATTTTATTTATTTTAACCCCCCACCTTAACAAATGCAAACTTTTTAAATGGTTAATGCATGTACCCAGATGAAAAGTCTATCAAAATGCTTATATTGATATAGCTGCTTATCAATACTCTTACACAGAAACTACAACTAAAAAAAAGAAAGCAAATCCATTTTTCATACTCTTTGTTCAGACTTTGGTACTTCAATAGCTCAGTCCAGAGAGCAGTGCTCTATGAGGTGTGAAATTATTTTTGTAACATTTTGGGTCACACTTGGTGATGCACAGGGGTCACTCCTGGCTCTGCACTCAGGAATTACTCCTGGTGATGCTCAGGGAACCATATGGGATGCTGGGAATCGAACCTGGGTTGACTGCGTGCAAGGCAAACACCCTACCCGCTGTATTATCACTCCAGCCCCAAGAGGTGTGAATTTCTTTTGCCTATTATCACAGTGACTTCAAGGGTTAAACTGTGGCCACATAAATCAATCTTGCTTCAAGACAGAAACTGAAGCAGGGGAAGGGTTTCTCAGATAACTTTGAGCAAACAAAATTAAAGGAAGTATGACATGAATCTCCTTTTCCACTTGTAAATGATTATGAATAGGAAGGATTTTTGAGGCCCTGTATTTAGAAGTATAATCTGACCTTGGAGTTCTTTCAGTATTTCTGATTTCTTTGCCTGGTTTTGCTTTATGACTTCCCATTTTGCTGTCGTCTCTTTATCCACATGGATCTCTAATTTCTCTACTCCAGGGCATGTTTAGTGAAACCCTGCCTTCTCCCCAGGTACACTGCACAGATGAGTAAGTCAGGAACTGTCAGGGGTCTTGTGAGATACATCTATTTGTATATGCGGATATTATTGAAATCTTCAGCACCTGGCTGGTGAAAGCCAAAATCTCAGAGCAGCAGTCACATTTGCCAATCATGTCAAAGAGATTAAAATTTGATGCCCAGTGAAGCAGGATATTTCCTTTAACTAAGAAAGCATAAGAAAGGAAGTGTGTAAAATCTAAAATGTTTCCTGCTGAATCTCTAAACAATGCTATGTACTGTTAAAAATATCACAAGTCTGTTGATTTCACATATTCAGTTATTTATTTAATCTCTTGTAGATTCTTTCCAACAACTTTTTTGTTTTGCCATTTTGTTTTGAACTCATGGGTTCAATAATACTTCATTAGCTCTGAATTGGTTAGAAGACTAGTTGCAATTTACTTTCATATAATCTCTGTCTTTTAGGGTTATGATTTCCTTTGTAAACATCTCTGTATATATATATATATGAAAAAGAAAAAGCTCTATCAATTTCATAGAAGACATTTTTGTAAGAAGTATTGAATGCCTTTGAAACTTATAAAATGTCATATTCATCTGTTTTTTTGAACATATAACTTTATTTTAAGGAATTGTTCTTTTCACTGCAATCCAAATTGATAAAGTAATAATTCACAATAAAATTAGATTGTTTAAAAATGTCCTAAAAATCAACCCTTCTAATTTTTTAATTTGCTTTGCCCTAAAGTACTATACTGCAACAGTGTGTGTTCAGTTTGTGCATATGTGTGTTTATGCATTTTAATTCACATGATTTTTCTTCCCCTTTCAATTTCCAGTGCTTTCTGCTGTGATAGAAAAGATCATGATCACCACCAGAGCATTATTTCAAAATGGATTGAAAATCTATTTTCAATGATAGAATTCTCTTCACCTTTCCTGCCTCAGAACTGAATGACAACATATCATTTGATTATCCATAGATCGGGTGGGTGTGTTATTTAAAATAAATGTTAAAGCAATCATTGGGACCCTAATGATATGTCTGAGCTTTCCTGAAATAATGGAAGTTTTTCAGTAGTGACCTGCTTCTTTGTTTTACCAGTGATAAAATCTAAACTCACATACAAAACCAAATAAAACAAAATTTACTATCCAGATTCACAGTAATCAGTCTGTTGCTTCTAAATCTAAGTTGACATTAAACATACCCCTTGTGCTACTGATGCTTCTTATAAACTTTGCTGGGGCCATGCCCAGAATTCTTCCTTGCCATTCCTGCCCAAATAATGGTGTCACGGTTTGAAAGGTTTCTGTTAAATGTAAGGTGGTCTCAGAGATAGATGCTTCTCTCTCAGGTCTCTTGATAGAGGGAGAAGATCTTTCATTTAATAATAGGAAGTTCAAAATCATGGTGAAGTGGGATTTACAGTCCCCTACAATTTTAACATTGCTGTTGGTTTTACTTTTCAGGTCTGTTAGCAGTTGCTTTAAATAATTTTATGTTCCTTCATTTGGTACATATATGTTAACATGTTACATTCTATTAAAGGGTCGATTCCATATGTTCCATATGTAATATCTATTGCTGAATTTAGTACCTTTACATGCCATCAAGTTACATGCTACTTTTTTGCCAATTTTTCTTCATTTTTAAGGTGTAGAGTTTTTGAGAATAATATACACATGTTTTATGTACATATATATTTAAATAGTACATAAAATTATCCAGAAGATTCCAAATGGTAATATCCAAATTGCTAACATATCCAAATGAGCTATTGATCTTAAACTACTAGTTATGTCTTGTACTTATGGATTGAAAGAATATAGCAAGATAGAAAATGCAACTCATGCAAATGATGATTACAGTGATGTTAAAGGGATTTTTTTTTACATGATTGATTTAATCCTTCATTTATTCTCAGATACTCTGACACAGAGAAGAAACATTACCCACTGGAACTTTCCCAGAATAATTTCAGTGTCTCAGAGTATCTTGGATAGTCATGAAATATATCTATAAGTAAGTTTATGGTCAATTATGTTTCACACTTATTCATTCATTCATTTTTTAAAAATAATTATTGTGGGGTTTTCATCCAGCAGTGCTTAAGGAATTGTGAGGTACCAGGAATTGGAACCAGGGCCTTTCACACACAAAACACATGCCATTAACATTTTAACCATATTCCAAGTTTATTTATTACTTGAATTAAAAAATTTTGTTTACCATTTTTTTTATCACTCCTTTACTATTGGACTGGAGCAATAGCACAGCGGGTACGGCGGCATTTGCCTTGCATGAGGCCAACCCAGGTTCGATTCCTCCATCCTCCCGGAGAGCTCGGCAAGCTACCAGGAGTAACCCGCCCACCTGGCAGAGCCTAGCAAGCTAACCGTGTTGTATTCAATATGCCAAAAACAGAAACAACAAGCCTCACAATGGAGACATTACTGGTGCCCGCTGAAGCAAATGATGAACAATGGGAAGATAATGCAAGTGCTACTATTAGCATCTCTTTTATTACGGTGCTTTCATTAAAATAGAGAATGTGGCCAACATTCTTGTACTCTGTTTTTGAATGTGACCTCTAAGATCGATTTTCGTATATGGTGATATTATGCTGCTTCTTTGTCTGGAAGCCACCCTGTTATATAAATCAATGCTACCTTTGTTTCACTTACTACATAATAAAGAATACTATTCAGTACATCCCTAGGACTATACTGTTTGCTCTCAGAGTCACTCTAAACCACTGTATTGTTAAGGAATTGAGAAGGAAGTTGGTACTCTGAATGCAAGCCTGCAAAACATTTTATTAATATTTATCTGGTCATAATACAGAAAACTCATGCAATGCTTCGTGAGGTATTAAAAACGTTGGTGGGTAGTTTAAAGTATTCTCTTACAAAATTAGATTGTATGTAATAGAATTATTTCTCATTGGTCTTGAAGCTTATAAGATTATCACACATATGTGCAAACTGAGAATATTAATATAGATTTCAAAGTTTCTTGGTTTTAACTTATTTACTCTGGAATTCAAAAAATGTCACTTAGCTACTGATGAGGAGGCTTTAGATGGCAATTGAAATTGGCATTTAATTCCTAACTACAGAACTAAAGTTCACACAAAAAAATCGCTCTATTATCTTTGATCAAACTTTCAGTTTTAGTATCAAAGGAAGGAGAAACTTGCCCTCTGGAAGAATTTAGCAATATCTGGGAACATAGTCATATTAGAATGTACCTGAGTCCATAGATTCTTATTTTTAAAATTCAGATTATAATAATCATTTTAATTGAAATAGCAGTTTGGTCACAGATTTTAAAGATATTCTTCCCTAGGACATATTATCATCCAACCTCAGATATTAGTTAGTTTTCTTAAAATAAAGCAGAGATAGTTTCTAGACAATGGTATATATGATAAAAGATACGTAAGCTCTGTGAACTTTTATTTCCTCAATATTTAGCTTGTCTTATAAGTAGATGGGGGTTCTATATTTTTTGACCAATTTTCTTTAATAAGGAATATGAGTTAGTGTTCAACAGTCTCAAATGCATGTTCCTTAATGATTAGTCTCCCATATCTGTTCCTTCCCTGAAAATTAAACAGTTTAGTCCAAGGATGGAACAGCTTAATGAGAGCAAGTGCATTGATGGGGCAATGGGAAGAAATAGCAGAAAATATTTTATATGTGTTCAGTTCAGAAAAGGAGAGATATAAATTTATTGTCTTTGTTTTATTTTTAAATGCAATTTATTTTTAAAATTGAGTTAAACATATATATATACAAGGTTGTATATGTTTAAGGGTATAATTTTACACCTCTTTACACCTCTTCAAAATATGTACCTGGTGTATGCAGATATGAGAAGAGCTATGGAGAGCACAAAATACCACAGGAGCCATTGGTACTTTCCAATCATCTTCCTTTTGTGACCCGTAGGAAGGAAGAAAATTTAAATAATGTATCATAGCAATAATTGTTTTTTAAAATAAATGCAACTACTGTTTTAACAACCATGTATAATTAAAGATTAAGAAATCATTCTTTTTACAAATGTCAAAAATAAAAAAGAAATCACTCTTCATTTTTGATTAAGATAACCCTCTATTCTTTTTTTTTTTGCCTTTTGGATCACACCTAGTGATGCACAGGGGTTACTCCTGGCTTATGCACTCAGGAATTACTCCTGGCAGTGCTCGGGAGACCATAAAGGATGCTGGGAATCGAACCTGCATCAGCTGCGTGTAAGGCAAATGCCCTACCCACTGTGATATGGTTCCAGCCCAATCCTACATTCTTTAAGAAGGGGAAAACAGACGTCAGAAGTGAAAAGCTGAAAACAATTAATTCAAAAACAAAGCAGTTTTATGTTTTATCCTCATGATTTAAACTCCTCAATGCTTGAAAGCAGATGTTTTGATTGACAGGGCTAAACCCTTATGCAAAAGTCTTTGTTCATGATGATAATTTACTAAGAAAAACATGCTTCCACACTATTGCCAATTAAGCTGTAACCCAACCCATGCTTAAAATGTTTTATTCCTATTAGTGGGATGAGAAATCATGGAGATTTACGATGAAGTGATATAAAGTCCAGACTCCAAATAAACCAAGAGTTCATTATCAAATTCTAAGATATCATTTTAACTAGGTGTTTTATCCAATATCTGTGGAGCTGTGTAGATATGTAATAATTCTCTAGGAAGTAGATATGAAAAATGAATAAAACCCTCTATAATTTAATTTCCTCCTGCTTCTTGCCCTTTTCTTTGCTCAATGCATAAGTGAATTAAATACACTAAAATCCTCCTCCTAATTTTCTCCCCTCTCCATGAACACAGGTTTGGCTACTCTCAGAAATAATTGCTTTCCTTCTTTTAACATGCATCAATAAAACTGAGCTACTGTGAACTGATATTGGTTAGAGAAAAGGAAAACTTCAGGTTGAAGTTGAAAGGAGAAAAGCAAGTAAGTGTCCCTGCTTATATGAGCTTTAAAGAAGCAACACCTGAGCTGCATGCATGTGGAGCTTGTGATTGCAAGAACAGCTTTGCAAACTGAATCAGTTATGATGCATAATAACTTCTTGGATCTAGAAAGCATGCCCTTCGTTGCTATTCTCTGAGTTGGGAGGATTGTTATTGAAGGTTGCAACCTAAGAGGGACCCTCTAGGTGTGGGAAGGAGAGAATCATTGGCATGTCAGCAGTGTTGATTATCAAGGGCTTTCTCTGTTTCTATGTGGATGCTGTGGAATCATTTTATTGATTCTATTGAAAATTCAGCCGCTTTTTAGTTCAGATAAATTTGACCTAAATGTTTTCACTCAAAAGAAATAAAGGAATAAAGAATGAAAGAATTCTAGTTTACACCCATTGTGTCCTTGCTAAAATTGAGTAAAGGGCATTTTAAAAATTCACCATTCTCTTTTCGTGTAATCTAGAGCAGTGCATGCATATTAGGAGGTAACTTAACTATTGAGAGGACAAAACCACAATTCACTTAGGGCCTAGGATTTAATTATTGTTTTCATTAAGATCAAGGCAGACCAAAATAATTATAGAAACTATTTATCTGAATTCTATAATGGGCTTCATGTTAAATGGAAGGGAATTGATTTTAAATGTTAGTAGGAATGGACCCAACAGGAAAAAATGACATTAATGGAAAATCTAGTAAAATGAAAAGTACATTGGACATTTAATGTATTAAAGTGAGTTTTTAGTTTTTAAACATATACCACAAAAATGTAAGATGATAATTGTTGGGGAAAGAAATTGGCTGAGGGGTCTATAGGGATTCTGCAATATTTCTCTACATCTAAAATGAACACAAAAATGTTTATTCTTAATTGTTACAAACAAATATGATAGGCAGGTTAGAGAAACAAGACTTGGGGCTGTCAGGAGTGAGCAAAGAAATGATTTGTTAGAAGCGTGACATTGTCAGCAAAGGCTCAAGAGCAGGAACTGGCAAAGGGGGGGCTGGGACTTTGCATTGACACAAGGGGTGAATCACACAAGACAATCAAAGCTTGAGTTAGCTCTGTCTGTGCCTTGAGAATTCTCTATGCATTCCCCCTGGAGAACTAGTCTGAATATCCACAGGCATAAACTCACTGAAGTCCATAGCCACCTATACTGGACTTCAAACTCATTAGATGGCCATTATAAAAAGCTGGTGATACATTCAAGACCACCTCCTCCAAGGCAATAAAGAGGAACTATGGATACTGAGCAGGTACACATGCAACTTTCTTGGTTCTAAGAAAATGCTATATTTTTTAAAATTTATTCTTTTATTGAATCACCATGTGGAAAGTTACAAAGCTTTCAGGTTTAAGTCTCAGTTAAACAATGCTCGAATACCCATCCCTTCACCAGTGCACATATTCCACCACCAAGAATCACAGTATACTTCCCCCCTCCCCCCACCTCCCCAGCCCCCCACCCCGCATGTGTAACTGGTAAATTTTACTTTACTTTCACTTTACTTTGATTACATTCAATATTTCAACAAAAAACTCACTATTATTGATTTGGAGTTTCTTCCCCCTAAAGTCGACCTGCTGAAAAGAAAGCATTTGATAATTTGTTTTCTATTGCTGGGAATGAAGAGATATGAGGTTGAGAGGCCGCACTAGCAGCCGCATGGTTTTGGATTTCTGTATTTTAGTATTTTAGTAACTAAGCCCAGAGAAATATCTGCCAGAAATTGCATTGTTGTAAGCTTGTACCTCACAGCTACTTTATATTCCACATATGAGTGCAATCTTTCTATGTCTGTCTCTTTCTTTCTGACTCAGAAAATGCTATATTTTAAAAATTGACATAAGAGGAGGTAAAGGGACAGATCCCAAAGAATCAGGTGGTTGACAGAGTAAGATCAGTGGTGATCCATGTGGGTCCCACCCTAACGCAGGTTCTGTCTGTACTTTCACTGTTATAATAAATGCTGAATTTGTTTGCCTTCATGGTTCTCCTGAATTCCTTCCAGGGACTACACATAAACAAGACAGCTCCCTGGCTTTGATAAATATACCACTTTTTAAAAAGCGTATAGAAATGTTTCACAATATCCTTCAGTACCAATGCTCCTGTCACTCAAAGATTATGTTTACTTTTGTTAGGTTCTTAAAATAAGTGTACTGGAAAGCAATCCATTCTACTTTATTTTATAAATGAAACAAATAGTGTGTCCTTGTCACCATGTGTACCATTAAGATTACAATTGTAAGAGGATGCTCAGAGTTGGGGATGTTTGTAACTGTGTCAAGAATCTCAGGAAGTGGACAGCAAGGTCACAATCTTCCAGTGAATGAGATAAAGGCCATATTGAAACCCAGAAATCAGGTATGCTTAAGGTCTGGGCAAAGTAAACCCAGAGAGACCTGCTGAGATTCCAGGAGAAAAAAACTACGGTATAGAGTGTCTCAGTTTCCTCAGTGAAAAAGCATGTGATCCAAACATGCTTGTAAAATGAAACTAGTTTCAAAACGCAGTGGAGCCTGTTATGTTTCTTTCTGTGATATATTTTTCCTTAATATCATTCAGGCTCCAGAGCAAACGTTGCAATTACCCCTCAGAGTGATGTGGGGAAAGGCAAACGACCCTCAGGGATCAGAGAACAGGGCACACTTACCTTGCATGCAGCCAGCCTAGGTTGCTTCCCTGGCGACCCCTCAGATCCCCTAAGCACTGCCAGGAGCAATTTCTGAGCACAGAGCCAGCAGTAGCCCCTGAGCACTTCCAGGTATGCTCCACCCTATGCCCATGTAGCATCTCCAGGAGTGATCCACTAGTGCAGAGTCAGGAGTAAGTCCTGAGTATCGTCAGGTGTGGACCCCCCAAAATAAAAGAAATACAGAAACTTTGGGCTGGAGCGATAGTTCAGCAGGTAGAACACTTGCCCTACATGCAGCCAACCTGGGTTCTGTATTTGGCATTCCGTTCGGTTCATCCCATAACATTGCCAGGAGTAATTTCGGAGTGCAGAGCCAGAGGTAAACCTTGAGCATTATCAGGTTTGGACTCAAAACAAACAATTTTTAAAAAATAAAAACAATGTCCCGAAATAAAATTGCAATACTCATTGCTCACTCTTTTTAGTTCAGGTAGTTTCTAGAGAAACATCTCGTAAGATGTTACTTTGGAACTGAGCATCATTCAAAGGACACACACAAGACCCCATGTCCATTCCACAGTACCAGATAGCTACCCAGACTACTGTGTGTTTCTGATGGACCAAAGTGCTGCTCAGCCCAGCAGGACCACATCCAGGACTGAAAACTGAATCCTCAGCCTGGAAAGTGTCATCGGAACGCCCTCTAGATCCCCTAAGTATCTTGGGAACCTCCACCTAAAAGACTTAGATGTTGGCGCTGGAAGGGCAGCGTGTCTTGCAAGCAGCATGTCCGTTCAGTTCCCGCCAGGTAGAGTGACCCCCCTGGATGCAGAGCCAAGAGCAAACCCTAAGCACAGCTAGCTGGGGTGCTGCCAAAACGAAACAAAATAAAACAAAACAAAGAAATAAGAAGGGAAAAAAACAAAAGTAAAATGTTGCTTCAGAGGAACAGTGTAGCAACAGAAAACATCAAAGTTCTACTCACTGACCCAAACTAAGAAAGACTCAGAATTCGAAACCATTTTTCAGTCCTGGGAATTAGGGGAAAACCCCGCCAAAGATTAGAACATGACAGACACAGAGATGAATCTCGGGCATGAGCAACTTCCTGCAGCGATTACTTCAGACCCTGATTATTACAAACTTAGGATTCCTTGAGCGACATTATACTGTATCCATAACAAGCAATACAAAACACATTGTCTAGCATTGCATTTTCGTCAAGTATGAGGGATGGTGGGACTGGTCTTGTAATATCGAAGGTAACTAAAGTAGAGAAAGAATATTTTGCAAATTGTCTGCCATACAGGCAGGGAGAGGTGTGGAATGAAGGGGGGTGGAATCTGGGGATTTGGGTGGTGGAAAGGATGGGTGTTTGACCCTATAATCAAAGTTCAAATATGAGATTTTTGTTACTGTATCTATTGATTAATTAATAAAATATTTTTTAAAAAAGATTAGAACATGAAAACCTATCCTCCACCTTCTATTGCCACATCTCATCACTCCTTTGGAAATTAATCATAACCAATTTTTTTCTCTATGGGCTTGGAATGGAGGAGCAAAGTAGCACCAGAAAAGATCTATTCTGCCTCTTCTGTCACAGTGCAGTCCCACACAAACAGCAGGAAACTCTTCAAGGGAGTTTGAAGGTGAGAACCCTGGAAGCAATCAGAGATTGTGGTACCAAGTGAAACTCTGGATTGGTCACATCCTTCATTTAAAAAAATAGATCCCCATTTCTTTTTATTTCTTTGGAGTTTTGACCAAGGAACCAGTATCCAAAGAAACCTTGAGATGCAGGTGGTCAAACTGGGGTTGTCCACAGGAAGGGTAAGTGCCTTAAGCCCTGTGCTGTTTCTCTGGCTCCTTTATTCCCTTTTCTTTGGAGGAACCACACTTTTTTCTATCATAAGAATATGGAAAACAAATGTAGAGGATAATCATAGCTTTAGTTGAATGCAAGGTACACATATTTGTTACTTATCTGTGCTGCTTATCTGTGTTACTTCTACAAGTAGAAGAAGACCTTCAACTCATGGCAAAGTCCAAAACTAGTTAATTAAATACATGTCTAATTAGAATTGAGAATGGCTCTTCATTACCAATTTCATTAACATTAATTATTATTTCAAGTGGATAACTATAGATTATTGCCATAGATCCAGGTGTAATTTAAGGTCAATTTGCACAGGTTTTCTTTTATCTTTTTCTTTTACACAGAAGCACAAAGCAAATGAGCAATTAAACATTCATTCTATTCAGAGTTCAACATTCTCCATTAAAAAACATAATTTTCTATCTGCAGTGAAATGATTTTAAAATTCCAATAGCTTTTACAAGGGCAGGATATTGGTATTTATTTCTTTTCGAAAGACACGATTTATCCTGGGAGTGCTTACAAACGTTTCCTAAATTAGCTATCTTTATAATGAAGCTGGCAGAGTCAAAATTGATCATCCTGAACAGTTCCTATAAGTAGCAATGGCAATTTTCATCTTCCCCTACACTTTCCCCATAGAGTGACAGTATTGCCCTCTATTTCAAATTTTGTTATGTTAATAAATACTCAACCATTGATTAAGGGACTCCAAAAAATAAAGAATCGAAGAGTATTCTAAACCTTGATTCAGCTGGTGGTTATGAAGAAATATATACGTAAAAATCCATTGTGTGAAATAATTAAGTCATTCAACTTTCTAGTCTTTAGAATAAATCATGAAAATAAAGGCAAACTATTAATTTAGCATACATGGAATTCATATAAAATAGAGCACTCTTAATGAATTTAAACATTATCAACTTTTTGGTAAAATTTTCAAATTTTTGAAATAATTTTTTGCCAATATGTGATATGTATGAAAGATGTGAATTTAATAAGGTCATGAAATAGAGATATGAACTTTTCTCTCCTCTAATAATTTCCCTGAGTTTTTGTTTGTTTGTTTATTGAATCACAGTGAAGTATTTATTTACAAAGCTGCTCGATTAAATTTCAGTCATATAATGTTCCCCCAAGTGACTGGAGCAATAGCACAGTGGGTAGGGCGTTTGCCTTGCACATAGCCAACCCAGGTTCTATTCCTCTGTCCCTCTCGGAGAGCCAGGCAAGCTGCTGAGAGTATCCCTCCATCACAGCAGAGCCTGGCAAGCTCCCCGTGGCGTAGTCAGTATGCCAAAAACAGTAACAACAAGTCTCACAATAGAGACGTTACTGGTGACCACTCGAGCAAATTGATGAACAACGGGACAACAGTGCTACAGTGCAATGTTCCCCAACACCCATCCCTTCACCAGTGCACATTTCCCCTGCAGCCTGCCTCTATGGAAGACACACTCTTCTTCTCTCATTCCCTTGCTCTTATTTTGCTTTTATGTGCTACGGTTTGCAATACTCTTACTGAAAGGGTAGCATGCATATCACTATGCCTCCTTTCAACACTCAGTGTTGGTCCAGAGTAATCATTTCCAACTATCTTAGTCATAGTGGTCCCTTCTCTGTCCCAACTTCACCCCTACAGCCCCCACCACCAGCACTTATGGCAAACTTCCAACCATAGATCATTCCTTCTGGCCTATGTTTATGTTGTGCTCGGGTATTAGTCTCATACTGTGTCTTTTTATATACTACAAATGAATGCAATCATTTTATACCTGTCCCTCTTCTTCTGACTCATTTCACTCAGCATGATACTCTCATGTCCATTTATTTATAAACTAATTTCATGACTACTTTTTTTCTGATATCTGCACAATACTCCATTGTCTAGGTATACTGTGATTTCTTTATCAGCTCATCTGTTCTCAGGCAATTGGGTTGTTTCCAGATTCTGGCTATTGTGAATAGTGCTGCGATGAACATAAGCGTGCATATGGCCTTTTGTTTATTTGGCTGTTTTTGTTTGTTTATTTTTGGGACCACACCTGATGATGCTCAGGGGTTTTCCTGAATCTGCACTCAGGGCTGTTGGGGATCTAACCTGGGTCAGACAAAAGCAAAGTGTTATACTATCATTCTGTCCCCCCAAAGAGTTTTTACGGTTGTTTCATTAGAACCTAGGGTAGAAAACTATTCTATCACATGTCATACTGTGTTTTAATTACCAAATTCATTGTCTATTGTACCAGATAGGGTACAAAACATACTTGTGGCTTGTTTACTCTTGCTTCCAGAAAAAGACCTAGAAAATAAGAAATTCTTGATAAATTTTGTAATTAGCTCCATGGATATAAAATTTATGAATCGCTGGACTGGAGAAATAGTACAATTGGTAAGGCACTTGCCCTGCACAAGCTCAACCCAAATTTGATCCCCATCGGTCCCCTAAGCACTGTCAGGAGTGATCCCTAAGCACAGAGCCAGAAACAAGCACTGAATACTTCCAGGTATGGCCCCCAAACAAAATCACATATCATAACAATCACCAAATTTTAGAGTATTTCATGTTGACTTTCATAACTTCTCCAGACATGCAACCACATCCACCATCATGATGTACAACAGTTTACACTGTAAAATTAAACTAATTAAACTGCTCTAATCAGGATGGTGTACCCCTACCTCCCTCCGCCTCCCTCCACTCTGGAAGCCCCAGCAGTCATACCCATGTCCCACCACTGCTGTCATGAACGTTTATCTACTACCCTTGTACCAGAGACTCAAATAAATCTTGAAACAGATCACCTAGCTGCAAAATTTCTCAGACACCTATTCTGGCCTGAGACCTCTAGGGTGTTCTCAGAGCAGGAGGGGCAGGTCAGCTCCTACCTGCCTGGAAGCTGGTCCTTAAAGAGGAGGCCTCAGTTTACCCTTGCCGGCTATTGTGAGCAGCCCCACTTTCAGCTGGCTCTTCCTACATTTTTGCTCCCTGCAAATGCCTGGGATTTCAGACCACCCTATAGATTCTCTGCATTCCCTGTAATGCAAAGCCTTGGTTTTCCTACAAAAACGTCACAAAAAGAAACATAATTAACTTAGTCCCCTGCTAAGTTCCTCTCCATTGTTCCTCCCCAAAGAACTCTTCTTTCTTCTTCTACTTTCCAATAAACTTTTCTACTTTCCAACTCTGGGTCTCAGCATCTTTATTATTCAATATTTTCATTCTTGAAAATATTGAACAAACTTTGCATTGCAACGAAACAGAAATCTGCCACCACCGCCTGCCTCTCCTGCTTCACTCCCAAACACCAAAGTTACCGCCCAGTTAAAAAAATAACTCCAGGGACCCAAGCCATAGTACACTGACTAGGGCATTTTCATTGCACGTGAAGGAACTGTGTTCAATCCCTGATATCCCGTATGGTCCCCTGAACACCGCCAGGAGTGATTCCTGAGTGCAGAGTCAGGAGTAGCCCCCGAGCATCGCTGGGTGTGACCCAAAAAGCCAAAAATAAAAATAAAAAAAACTGAAGTGCCCACCCACATTTGCAGGAGCATGACATCTCTAATATCTACATTGACTTTGCAGTCCTAGACAGATAGAAACTAAACAACCTCGACTAACAGGAGCATTCGCACAGAAGCTTCACTTGCCACAACAGCTTAGTAAGCCCTCCGACAAGGGCTTGGTGTCCTCATGATGAGGTACAGTCATTTTCACAATTTTTCCCCTAGGAAATATTTTTTGATCATTCCATTAGATAGTTAGGGATAACAAGCAATACAAGATAAACTATTGTCAGCCTGCTATGGGGGCAGGCTTGAGGGGTGATTGGAATAATAAAGACAATGGTAGAATGAAGGTGGTAGGGTGGTGGGAATTTTGAATTCCAAGGGGTGTTGGAATATTGAATGCCTATAACAAATTATGAACAACTTTGTAAATCACGGTGTTTAAATAAAGTGGGAAAATAATTAAAAAATAAAAATAAGTAAGATAATAAACCTCCTTCATGAACTAAAGATGTGGCTCAACTAGTAGAATGCTTCATATACAAAAGGAATTTTGTTTTGTATTAGCAGAGTCTCTTGCCCGAATGCCTGGCTGTCCTCCCCAGGGCCCCTCAGAGGGGATGGGTTCCAGCTTTTGTCCCCACCCTGAGCAGAGCTCCAGGCGGCCCAAGACCACCAGAACCTGGCTACAGCCATGCTCGAGGCCCCTCTCCACACGTTTGGACGGGCCTTACGCATGAAGGTACCGACAGAGGAACCCAGGTGTGTGTAATCCCATCAACGGCCAACATCCAGAGACTTAAAAGCGAGCTCCCAGGAGTTCCTGATATCCTGTAGCCTACTTCTCCCTCTGGAAGAAACTGGCAAGCTTCTGAGAGTTTCCTTCCTGTATTCATATGCTAAATTTAGTAACAAGCTGGATCCCATTTCCCTGACCCTGAAAGAGCCTGCAGTGCAACATCATTGGGAGGCCGAGTTGGTTGAGAGAGACTTCTAAGATCTCAGGGAAAGGACGAATGGAGAGGTTACTGAGCCCACTCGAGAAATCGATGATTAACGGCATTTCATGATCGTGATCGTGATTAGCAGAAAATGATAAAAAGTTATCATTTTGATAATCTGATAAAATGATAAAAAGTTTCCCTTTGCAGTTAATAATTCCCTCTGGCTTGTGATTCCAGTAATCACTGATTGGTTTTATTTTTTCTTTTAGTTTTTCTAATATCTCATGTCAATTAAGTGACAAAATACGTAAATTATATTTCCTTTCGTTTAGAATAGTGCTATATGAATTCATTCAAGTTATTGGATATCTGAGCAGTTAGTAGCACTGATCTAGTAAGTATTTAATCATACACATATAGCAAAGTTTCTCTTCACTATTTTATAACAGTATAATTTCCTGTGTGCATAGTAGGGGTAAGACTAAACTATTACAGAGTAGTGTCACAAGTTTCTACAATTTCTCTGTCAATTTGCATTTTCATCTTCAATATGTGAGACTTCATATGTTTCTTATACTTTATTTGCATGTAGCCATTCTAAGAAGTGTGAATATCATCATTTCAATTTGGCTTTTATTTTGTTGCTTTCCATTTTGGGAATTCTTTCAAGGCTTTCCAGTTTTGAGCACTACACAAAGCAGTTTATTACAGGGCTGGGTGATGTGGTGAAGCTTAGGACCAGTACTTCTGGTGGTGCTTAGGGGAGCTTGTGGTCCTGGGGTTAGAACTCTGATCCTTCAGCATGTAAGACATGAACCCCAGTACCTGAACTATCTCCCTGGTCACTGATTGATCGACATTTCCAGTAACTTTGATTTCCTTAACGTGGAATGACATTTCCAGTAACTTTGATTTCCTTAATATGGAATGCTGATGCACTTGCTTTGTTATTTACATATCTTGACAGGTATTTGGTGACAGGCTTATAAGAATCTCAAGTCCCTTTAAAAATGTAGGTTATTTGTCTTGAGGACTGGAGCGATAGTACAGAGGGTAGGGCATTTGCCCTGCACACAGCCGACCCAGGTTTGATTCCTCCTTCTCTCTCGGAGAGCCCAGCAAGCTACTGAGAGTATCTTGCCCGCATGGCATAGCCTGGCAAGCTCCCCGTGGTGTATTTGATATGCCAAAAACAGTAACAACAAGTCTCACAATGAAGACATTACTGATGCCCACTCGAGCAAATCAATGAGCAATGGGATGACAGTGATACAGTGCTACATTTATCTTGAATTGAAAAATTCTTTGTGCATGAGGGGGTCCTTATCCCTTGCTACCAGGAAGTATCCATAGAAGATTAACACCACGTATCTCTTCAAAATTTAAGCAGGTGGAATGTCTAGGTGGGGGGTGGGGGGAACGGTGAGCAGATACATGGGGAGTCCCTCATAATAAGCTTTTTGGAAAGATACTTAGTCACAAGTCCTGGAGTAGACCAAACACATGAGGATCACATCCCCTAGAGATGTGAATATTAAGTAGTTTGGGACATTTGGAAATGACAAAAATGAAGCGTCACCCAGAAAGGGGTAGCACTTCTCAGAAATAGAAGAAACTATAGGAGAATATAAAGGCCTGGCAAAAATATGAAGAAACAATAAAATACCCAAGGCCCTTCTCTTCCACAAATGCTAGCAACATATTCTTATCCCAGAGGGGGTAGATTGAAAAAAATCCCAACTATAAAACCAATTTTGTAAAGAAAAGTAGTATGCATTTTCCAACCTGGAGATGCTATTCTCACACTCTCAACTTTTTCTCTTCTGAAAAATCCCATGTTTTCTCTTGAAAACACATCTCTCTTTCTCTCTCTCAAACACACACATATAAACACATGTGCATATTCCTCTAAATCAATTTCTATAAATAAAACTGTTTTACTTTACTTTAAAGGAGTGGTTTGTTTTTGTTTAGCTGTATTCTGATACAAGTTCTTTATTAAGTAATTTTTTCTTCGAATTGTAGTTTTCTTTTTCATTTTTAGGTCTCTAAAAAAAAGCCTTTGAAGATCTAATATTTTTCTCAAATTTTGATTAAAGAACCTTGAGTTAAAAAGTTATTCATAGGCACCTTTCCGCCGCCGCCGTCGGATCCTGACCAATCTCCATCCTGCAGGAAGAGGAATAAATAACTACAAGGTTCCAACTCTGCACTTCCGTGACAATATGAAGAAACAGCGAAAATCCCCTCAACCAAGAGAGGGAGAAGAAAAGATACTAGAAACCTCAAAAGAGTCTCCCAACATCTACGACCTCTCAGATAAACAATTCAGAGAGGAAATATGGAGGAGAGTTGACCTACTCCAAGCAACTATGGAACAGACATCCAATAAATTAAGGGAGGAGATGAATCAAGCGCTGGAACGGTCTACCAAGAAAATACAGGAAGAAATGAGAGCAGAAATGAGAGCAGAAATTTCAAACCTTCGAACCAAAGTCTCACAAATAAAGCAATCGGTAGATGAAATAAAAATCTCACTAGATGCCCTCAACAGCAGAATGACTACAGCCGAAGACAGAATCAGCGAGCTTGAGGATGAGCTGCAGAAAGCTTACAGACAGCAACAAATAATGGCGAAAGACCTCAAAATGGCTATAGAGCGAATCAGAGCCCTGGGGGATGACTTCAAGAGGAACAACATAAGAATCATTGGAGTACCAGAACCACAGGGAAGTAACCCCAATGAAAAAAACATAGTCAAAGACATCATCACTAAGAAATTCCCAGAGCTGGACAAGGCAGGCGTCCAGATACAAGAAGTCTGAAGAGTGCCAGCAAAAAGAGACCCAAATAAAAAGACTCCAAGGCATATCATAGTCAGAATGGCGGATGCTGTAGATAGAGACACAATTCTACAAGTAGCAAGGTCAAAGAGGGAAATCACATACAAAGGAGCACCCCTCAGATTTACGGCCGATCTGTCAGAAGAAACCCTCCGAGCCCGAAGACAATGGTGGGACATAGTGAAAAAACTCAACGAAATGAATGCCTCACCAAGAATACTTTATCCAGCTAAACTCTCACTCAAACTCGAAGGAACCATACACTATTTCTCGGATAAACAACAGCTCAGGAACTTCATAGACTCAAAACCAATCTTGAAAGAAGGTCTAAAGGGGCTACTGTAAGACAAGGAGGAGCCCCATAAGAACAACAAATCCCACAGAAAGATGACACAAAACCACATCACAATAATCTCTCTCAATGTCAATGGCCTAAATGCACCTATCAAAAGACACAGAGTGGCTAAATGGATCCGGAAATTAAACCCAACATTCTGTTGCCTGCAAGAAACACACCTGAACAAACAGAGTAAACATAGACTCAAAGTCAAAGGATGGAAAACAATCCTCCAAGCAAACAACCCCCTTAAAAAAGCTGGAGTGGCCATCCTGGTATCCGACAACATAGATTTCAGGATGAAAAAGATCAAAAGGGACAGCGAAGGTCATTTTCTGTTTATCAAGGGATATGTACAACAGGAAGAAATCACACTCTTAAACGTATATGCTCCTAACAAACGACCGGCTAAATATTTAAAACGACTCCTAACAGACTTCAAAGAGGACATCACTAACAGCACAATTGTAGTCGGAGACTTCAATATGGCCTTATCACCTCTAGATAGATCCACAAGAACAAAACTCAACAAGGAAACACTGACTCTGAATGAAGAAATTGAAGAGAGAGGCCTAATAGACCTATACAGGGCCTTACACCCCAAAAAGAAAGAATACACATTCTTTTCCAGTGCACATGGAACATTTTCAAAAATAGACCATGTACTGGGCCCCAGAACATACCTCAATAGAATCGGAAAAATAGAAATTGTATCAACCATCTTTTCAGACCACGATGTGCTGAAGATAGAAGCTAACCACCCACAAATACGGAAAATCAAATCAAACACCTGGAAATTAAACAATTCCATGTTGAACAATGAGTGGGTCAAGAAGGAAATCAAGGAAGAAATCAAAAGATACTTAGAAACAAATGAGAATGAAGACACGAGCTACCAAAACCTATGGGACGCAGCTAAAGCCGTGTTAAGGGGAAAATTTATAGCTCTCCAAGCATTCCTCAGGAAGGAAGAAAGGATCCACATAGATAGCTTGACTTCACGACTCAAGACCCTAGAAAAGGACCAGAGAAAGGACCCCAAACCAGACCGAAGGAAAGAAATAATAAAAATTAGAGCAGAAATTAATGACATCGAAACCAAAAAAACAATCCGAAAGATCAATGAAACAAAGAGTTGGTTCTTTGAGAAAATAAATAAGATTGATAAACTGCTAGCAAGTCTCACAAAGAAAGAAAGAGAGAAAACTCTAATAAATCGGATCAGAAATGAAAAGGGGGACATCATAACAGAAACCAGTGAGATTCAAAAGATCATTAGAGACTACTTTGAAAGTCTTTACGCCACAAAAAAGGAGAACCTAAAAGAAATGGATGGATTCCTTGATTCCTATAATCTCCCAACACTGAAGAAAGAAGACCTGGAATACCTGAATAGACCCATCAATGTTAAGGAAATTGAAACGGTAATCAAAAACCTCCCCAAAAACAAAAGCCCAGGCCCAGATGGTTTCACTGGCGAATTCTTCCAAACATTTAAAGAAGACCTATTGCCTGTTTTCCTCAAACTTTTCCAGGAAATTGAAAAAACTGGAACTCTCCCAAACAGTTTCTATGAAGCACATATCTCCCTAATACCAAAAGCAAACAAAGACACCACTAAGAAAGAAAATTACAGACCAATTTCCCTGATGAACACCGATGCGAAGATCCTCAACAAAATACTAGCAAATAGGATCCAACAACTCATCAAAAAGATCATACATCACGACCAAGTGGGATTCATCCCAGGGATGCAAGGATGGTTTAACATTCGGAAATCAATCAACATAATCCAGCATATCAACAAAAGTAAAGATAAAAACCATATGATCATATCAATAGATGCAGAGAAAGCATTTGACAAGATCCAACATCCTTTCATGATGAAAACCCTCGCCAAAATGGGGTTTGGAGGAACTTTCCTCAAGATAGTCGAAGCCATCTATCACAAGCCTACGGCAAGCATTATCCTCAATGGGGAAAAACTAAGGGCCTTTCCTCTGAGATCAGGCACAAGACATGATGCCCACTCTCACCACTCCTCTTCAATATAGTACTGGAAGTACTTGCGATAGCTATTAGACAAGAAAAAGAGATTAAGGGCATCCAGATAGGAAGGGAAGAAATCAAACTCTCACTATTTGCAGACGACATGATACTATATCTAGAGAAGCCTAAAACCTCTACTAAGAAACTCTTAGAAACAATAGACTTATACAGTAAAGTTGCAAGCTACAAAATCAATACCCAAAAATCCATGGCCTTCATATATGCAAACAATGAGGCAGAGGAAAGGGACATGAAAAAAGCAATCCCATTCACAATCGTGCCCCAGAAAATCAGGTACCTCGGAATCAGCTTAACCAAGGAAGTAAAAGACCTTTACAAAGAAAACTACAAAACGCTACTCCATGAAATCAAAGAGGACATGAGGAAATGGAAACATATACCCTGCTCGTGGATAGGGAGAATCAATGTTGTCAAAATGGCAATACTCCCTAAAGCATTATACAGATTCAATGCGATCCCTATAAGTATACCCATGACATTCTTCAAAGAAATGGATCAAGCAATCCTAAAATTCATATGGAATAACAAACGTCCAAGGATAGCTAAAACAATTCTTGGGAAAAAGATGATGGGAGGCATCACCATCCCCAACCTCAAACTTTACTACAAAGCAGTAACAATTAAAACAGCATGGTACTGGAACAAAGGCAGAGCCGTAGACCAATGGAACAGGGTGGAATATCCCTACACACAACCCCAAATGTATGACCATCTAATCTTTGATAAGGGAGCAAGAGATGTGAAGTGGAGCAAGGAAAGCCTCTTTAACAAATGGTGCTGGCACAACTGGACAACCACATGCAAAAAAATGGGTTTAGACCTTGACCTGACACCATGCACAAAAGTCAGATCAAAATGGATTAAAGACCTCAACATTAGACCACAAACCATAAGGTACATTGAAGACAAGGTCGGCGAAACCCTCCACGATATTGAAGATAAAGGTATCTTCAAAGGTGACACGGAACTAAGCAATCTAGTGAAAACAGAGATCAACAAATGGGACTACATTAAACTAAAAAGCTTCTGCACCGCAAGAGATACAGTGACCAGAATACAAAGACTATCCACAGAATGGGAAAGGATATTTACACAATACCCATCAGATAAGGGGTTGATATCAATGGTATATAAAGCACTGGTTGAACTCTATAAGAAGAAAACATCCAACCCCATCAAAAAATGGGGCGAAGAAATGAACAGAAACTTTACCAAGGAAGAAATACGAATGGCCAAAAGGCACATGAAAAAGTGCTCTGCATCACTAATCATCAGAGAGATGCAGATCAAAACAACTTTGAGATACCACCTCACACCACAGAGACTAGCACACATCCAAAAGAACAAAAGCAACCGCTGTTGGAGAGGATGTGGGGAGAAAGGGACCCTTCTTCACTGCTGGTGGGAATGCCGACTGGTTCAGCCCTTCTGGAAAACAATTTGGACGACTCTCAAAAAATTAGATATTGAATTCCCATTTGACCCAGCAATACCACTGCTGGGAATATATCCCAGAGAGGCAAAAAAGTACAATCGAAACAACATCTGCACATGTATGTTCATCGCAGCACTGTTTACAATAGCCAGAATCTGGAAAAAACCCGAATGCCCCAGAACGGATGACTGGTTGAGGAAACTTTGGTACATCTATACAATGGAATACTATGCAGCTGTTAGAAAAAAGGAGGTCAAGAATTTTGTAGTCAAGTGGATGGGCATGAAAAGTTTCATGCTGAGTGAAATGAGTCAGAAAGAGAGAGACAGACATAGAAAGATTGCACTCATCTATGGTATATAGAATAACAGAGTGGGAGACTAACACCCAAGAACTGTAGAAATAAGTACCAGGAGGTTGACTCCATGGCTTCGAGGCTGGCCTCACGTTCCGGGGAAAGGTCAACTCAGAGAAGCGATCACCAACTACATTGTAGTCGAAGGCCATGTGGGGGAAGGGAGTTGCGGGCTGAATGAGGGCTAGAGACTGAGCACAGCGGCCACTCAACACCTTTATTGCAAACCACAACAGCTAATTAGAGAGAGAAAACAGAAGGGAATGCCTTGCCACAGTGGCAGGGTGGGGTGGGGGGGAGATGGGATTGGGGAGGGTGGGAGGGACACTGGGTTTACGGGTGGTGGAGAATGGGCACTGGTGAAGGGATGGGTTCCAAACTTTGTATGAGGGAAGTATAAGCACAAAAGTGTATAAATCTGTAACTGTACCCTCACGGTGATTCTCTAATTAAAAATAAATAAATTAAAAAAAAAAGTTATTCATAGCCTTCCCCAGCCCCCTGCACGCGGTTTGGGGCAGGCTCTGAAGCCCCAGCCCACCAGGCACCTTTCAGCCACCACTCCGACCGGCCCTGACCCCTCCCTATTCTCCAAGTTAGGGGCATGTCCTCACCTTAGGGGGCGTGGTCTCAAAAGTGGGCGTGGTCTCTTTCTGGAGAGGCTGCCGCTTATGCCGCCACAGTTGTTTTTTCCATTTTATGCATTGTTCTTTGGCCGCAATCGATATAATCTATTCCTCTGAAGAATACCCTGGTCATCTTAGTCACTATATGTTAATATCAACTAACCTAGCCTAATCTAATTTCACAAAAACTGTCAGTGAACACATCAAGCTGCACATAAAAGTCCTTTGTAAAAACATTATAACTTCACGTCTTCAGTTGAGGCCCTTCCCAAGCTAAGGAGAGCACCTGATAGTAAATCCCATAACAACATGAAGAAACAGTGAAAATCCTACCACCCAGAGAGATAGAAGAAAGTATCTCAATAACCCCAGCAGCAACTTCCCAGAAATACAACCTCCTCTCAGATAAAGAATTCAGAGTGGAAATCGTGAAGCTGGTTCATGAAATCAAAGCAACTATAGAACGAACATCCAATAAATTAAGGGAGGATATGGATGCAGCATTGGAACAGTCCACGATGATAATCCAGGAAGAAATGAGAGCAGAAATTTCAAATCTTTTTGAAGTCACACAATTAAAAGAATCGGTAGATGAAATAAAAAACTCGGTAGGAGCCCTCAATAGTAGAGTGACTACAGACGAAGACAGAATCAGTGAGCTTGAAGATGAGCTGCACAAAGCATATAGGCAACAACAAATAATGGAAAAAGACCTCAAAATGGCTCTAGATTGAATTAGAGTCCTAGGGAATGACCTCAAGAGAAACAACATAAGAATCATTGAAGTACCAGAACCACAGGGAACCAGTCCCAATGAAAAAAACACAATCAAAGACATCATTGCTAAGAAATTCCCAGAGCTAGAGAATGTGGGCATCCAGATCCAAGGAGTCTGAAGGGTGCTAGCAAAAAGGGACCCAAATAAAAAATCCCCAAGGCATATCATAGTCAGAATGATGGATGCCATGGATAGAGACACAATACTGCAAGCAGCAAGATCAAAGAAGGAGTTCATATACAAAGGAGCACCTCTTAGATTCACAGCAGACCTATCAGAAGAAACATTCCAAGCCCGAAAACAATGGTGGGATATAGTGAAAAAACTTAATGAAATGAATGCCTCACCAAGAATACTTTACCTGGCTAAACTTTCAGTTAAACTTGAAGGAACCATACACTATTTCATGGAGAAGCAGCAGCTCA
Organism: Sorex araneus; assembly: GCF_027595985.1. Classification (NCBI taxonomy): domain Eukaryota; kingdom Metazoa; phylum Chordata; class Mammalia; order Eulipotyphla; family Soricidae; genus Sorex; species Sorex araneus. The sequence goes on along the minus strand of NC_073302.1, from coordinate 341,102,096 downwards.
GGAACTTCATGGACTCAAGACCAAATTTAAAAGATGGACTCAAAGGGCTACTATAAGACAAGGAAAAAACCTACAAGAACAACAAACCCCACAGAAAACTGGCACAAAATCCCACGACAATAATTTCTCTTAATGTTAACGGTCAAAATGCTCCAACCAAGAGGCACAGAGTGGCAAAATGGATTAGGAAACTAAACCCAACTTTCTGCTGCCTACAAGAAACACATCTGAATAGTCAGAATAAACACAGACTCAAAATCAAAGGATGGAAAACAATCCTGCAAACAGCTCCCTCAAAAAAGTGGGGGTGGCCATACTAGTATCCAACAACATAGATTTCAGGCTGAAAAAGATCAGAAGGGACAGCAAAGGTCATTTTCTATTCATCAAGGGAAATGTACAACAGTAAGAAATCACACTCTTAAAGGTATTCGCACCTAAAGAACGACCAGCTAAATACTTAAAAGAACTCCTAACAGAATTTAAGGAGGACATAACTAGCACCACGATAGTAGTTGGAGATTTCAACAATGCCTTATCACCTCTGGATAGATCGCCAAGAACAACACTCAGCAAGGAAACAATGGCTCTGAAGGAAGAAATGGAGGAGTCAGGGCTAATAGACCTATACAAGGCTCTACACCCCAAAAAGAAAGAATACACATTCTTTTCCAGCGCACACGGAACATTTTCCAAAACAGACCACATTCTGGGTCACAAAATATACCTTAATAGAATCGGGAAGATAGAAATTGTATCAAGTATCTTTTCAGACCATGATGTGCTGAAGATGGAAGTTAATCAAACACAGACACGGAGAACCAAATTAAATACTTGGAAATTAAACAACTCACTATTGAACAGTGAGTGGGTCACGAAAGAATTCAAGGAAGAAATCAAAAAATAGCTTGATACAAATGAGAATGAAGACACAAGCTACTAGAACCTATGGGACGCAGCTAAAGCTGTGTTAAGGGGAAAATTTATAGCTCTGCAAGCTTTCCTCAGAAAGGAAGAAAGGGCCTATGTGGATAGCTTGACTTCACAGCTCAAGATCTTAAAAAAGGACCAGCAAAAGGAACCCAAACCAGATCGAAGGAAAGAAATAATAAAACTTAGAGCAGAAATTAACAATATGGAAACCCGAAAAACAATCCGAAAGACCAATGAAACCAAGAGCTGGTTCTTCGAGAAAATAAATAAGATTGATAAACCGCTAGCAAGACTCACAAAGAAAGAGAGAGAGAAAACCCTAAAAAACCTAATCAAAAATGAAAAAGGGGAAATCCCAACAGAAACCAAGGAGATTCAAAGGATCATCAGAGACTACTTTGAAAGTCTGTATGCCACCAAACAAGAGAACCTGAAAAAAATGGACAAATTCCTTGATTCCTCCAATCTCCCACAACTGAACCAAGAAGACTTGAAATGCCTGAATAGACCCATAAATATTAAGGAAATCAAAACTGTAATCAAAAGTCTCCCCAAAAACAAAAGCCCAGGTCCAGACAGCTTCACTGGCGAATTCTTCTAAACATTTAAAGAAGACCTGTTGCTAGTTCTCCTCAAGCTTTTCCAGGAAATTGAAAAGACAGGAACCCTTCCGAACAGTTTCTATGAGGCACATATCTCCCTAATACCGAAAGTAAACAAAGACACCACTAACAAACAAAACTATAGACCAATATCCCTGATGAACACCGACGCGAAGATCCTCAACAATATACTAGCAAATAGAATCCAACAACTCATCAAAAAGATCATACACCATGACCAAGTGGGATTCATACCAGGGATGCAAGGATGGTTTAACATTTGGAAATCAATCAACATAATCCATCATATCAACAAAAATAAAGATAAAAACCATATATCATATCAATAGATGCAGAGAAAGCATTTTACATGATCCAACATCCGTTCATGATGAAAACTCTCAACAAAATGGGTTTTGGAGGAACTTTCCTCAAGATAGTCAAAGCCATCTACCACGAACCTATGGCAAGCATTATCATCAATGGGGAAAAACTAAGGGCCTTTCCTCTAAGATTGGGGACAAGACAAGGATGCCCACTCTCACCACTTCTCTTTAATATAGCACTGGAAGTACTAGCAATAGCCATTAGGCAAGAAAAATATATTAAGGGGATTCATATAGGAAAGGATGAAATCAAGCTCTCACTATTCGCCGACAATATGATACTATATCTAGAGAAGCCTAAGAGCTCTAGTAAGAAACTCTTAGAAACAATTGACCTGTATAGTCAAATCGCAGGCTATAAAATCAATACCCAAAAATCCATGGCCTTCCTATATGCAAACAATGAGACAGAGGAAAGGGACATGAAAAAAGCAATCCCGTTCACAATCGTGTCCCAGAAAATCAAATACCTTGGAATCAGCTTAACTAAAGAAGTAGAGGACCTCTACAAAGAAAACTATAAAATGCTACTCCATGAAATAAAAGAGGACATGAGGAAATAGAAACATATCCCCTACTCATGGATAGGGAGAATCAATATTGTCAAAATGGCAATACTCCCCAAAGAATTATACAGATTCAACTGGATCCCTATAAAGATACCCATGACATTCTTCAAAGAAATGGATCAAGCAATCCTGAAAATCATATGGAACAATAAACACCCACGGATAGCTAAAACAATTCTTGGGAAAAAGACGATGGGAGGCATCACCATCCCCAACCTTAAACTTTACTACAAAGCTGTTACAATTAAAACAGCATGGTACTGGAACAAAGGCAGAGCCACAGACCAATGGAACAGAGCGGAATATCCCTACACACAACCCCAAATGTATGATCATCTAATCTTTGATAAGGGGGCAAGAAATGTGAAGTGGAGCAAGGAAAGTCTTTTCACCAAATGGTTCTGGCATAACTGGACAACCAAATGCAAAAGAATGGACTTAGACCTTGACCTGACACCATGCATAAAAATAAGATCAAAATGGATTAAAGACCTCAACATCAGACCACAATCCATAAGGTACCTCAAAGACAAGGTCGGCAAAACCCTTCACTATATTGAAGCCAAAGGTATCTTCAAAGATGACACGGAACTAAGCAATCAAGAGGAAACAGAGATAAACAAATGGGACTATATTAAACTAAAAAGCTTCTGCACAGCAAAAGACACAGTGACCAGAAATCAAAGGCAATCTTCAGAATGGGAAAAGATATTCACCCAATACCCATCCGATAAAGGATTGATATCAAGGGTATATAAAGCACTGGTTGAACTCTACAAGAAGAAAACATCCAACCCCATAAGAAAATGGGGCGAAGAAATGAACAGAAACTTTTCCAAGGAAGAGCTATGAATGGCCAAAAGGCACATGAAAAAATGCTCTGCATCACTAACCATCAGCGAAATGCAAATCAAAACAACCATGAGATACCACCTCACACCACAGAGAATGGCACACAACCAAAAGAACAAAAGCAATCGCTGTTGGAGAGGATGTGGAGAGAAGGGGACCCTTCTACACTGCTGGTGGGAATGCCGACTGGTCCAGCCCCTTTGGAAAACAATATGGACAATTCTCAAATAATTGGAAATTGAGCTTCCATTTGATCCAGCAATACCACTGCTGGGAATATATCCTGGAGAAAAAAAAAGTATAGTCGAAATGACATCTGCACTGATATGTTCATCGCAGCACTGTTTACAATAGCCAGAATCTGGAAAAACCCGAGTGCCTGAGAACAGATGACTGGTTAAAGAAACTTTGGTACATCTATACAATGGAATACTATGCCGAAGTTAGAAAGGATGAAGTCATGAACTTTGCATATAAGTGGATCAACATGGAAAGTATCATGCTAAGTGAAATGAGCCAGAAAGAGAGGGACAGACATAGACAGATTGCACTCATCTTTGGAATATAGAACAACAGAGTAGGAGACTAATACCCAAGAATAGTAATATATAATACCAGGAGGTTGGCTCCATAGCTTGGAAGCTGGCCTCACACGCTGGGGGACAGTCATCCCAGATAGTGGGGAACACCAAGTAACATGTGATTGGAGATCCTATGCAGGAAGGGAGATGCGTGCTGAAAGTAGACTAGAGACTGAACAGGATGACCACTCAATACCCTTATTTGGAACCAAAAAACCCAGAAGGAGAGATATCAAATTGGAATGCCCTGCTACAGAGGCCGGGTGGGGTGGGGGGGTGGGACTTGGGGGGTGGGAGGGATACTGGGTTCATGGGTGGTGGAGAATGGACACTGGTGGAGGGATGGGCTCTTAAACATTGCATGAGGGAAAAAGAAGCACAAAAATGTGTGAATCTGTAACTGTACCCTCATTGTGTCTCACTAATTAAAAAATAAATAAATTATAAAAAATAAATAAAATAAAATCAATAAATTCCAAGGGGAAAAATAGTTATTCATAGTTGGGTTTTTGACATCAAGTATTCCATCCCGATCTCACCACCAGGATCAACTTCCCTCCACCAGTATTCTCAGCTTCCCTCTCCTATGCCCAAACCCCTATCCTGCCCTTCCCAGCCTGGTGTCTTAAGAGGCACCTTCTACACTTGCTTATTAAAGTTTGGGTCTTGTGATCCCAGTGCTGTTGACTCTGTGGTTTCGATATTTAGCTGTGTCATTCCTGAACACCACCACTGAATCCTGTTGACTCCTACCCCCACTGCTCTGCATCTGTATCTTCTTCTCTTTGCCTTCACTCTGTATCTTTCCTTTTCCTTCCTGTACTCTGGACCAATGATGATTTGATGATCTAATGTTTAAGTTTTTGGGTGCTTTGTGCATTTTTTCCACATTTGATTTTTATTTATCTACTTATTCTACTTGTCTTCTTTTTTCTATCTACCCTACCTTCTTTCAGAACAATAGAGGAATTTTGTATGACTTTGGTTATTTCCTATATCAGTATATTGAATTTATTCAATTCATGATTCACAATTGATCATTTAAAAAATTGTTTTGGAGACTCATCCAGCAATTCTCAGGTTCTTGGCGCACAAGGGACCATATGGGGGACCAAACCCAGGTATTCTTCCGTGCAACTCCATGAACTCCATCCCTTTGAATTTTCTCCCTGGTCACACAATTTACATCTTTAACTTATTAGAGTTGAAGGTCTTCTTTTAGGACACATAAATTTCAAAAAGAAGTCTCCTTGGAGCTTCCCTTCTCTGACTAAAGGCTGAAACTTCAGAGTGAAGTTACCCTAAACCCATGCTGAGAGTCCCTCAGCTTAGACAGCTTACACAGGAATGACAAACTGTTTACATAACTCTTACCACAAACTCTCATATATTCTATTTGTCTTTCTATTCTATTCTTTGCTTTCCCAGAAATTCCTTTATTCCCCTAAACATTTCCCTCTTAAGTTGCATATAAACCCCTTTCTATATCTTATCATATCATCTATCCCAGTGATCCCACATGCAACAGTAAATAACTATGTCCCTATCCTGCCCATCTTTCATTATCAGATATTGTATATGCCCCAACTGCTGCACCTAAAATGGTAGAGGAAAATATTTACTTAAACTTAAATACTTCGAAAAATATTATAGCAGTTGAAAAATTAGAAAAGAATAGTATATTATTATTATTATTATTATTATTATTATGTATAGTAAAGAGAGGCTTCTAAAATCTTAGGGCTAGGACAAATGGAGACATTACTGAGACTGTTCAAGAAAATTGACGATCAACGGAATGATGATGATGATGATGGTGATGATGATGATGTATAGTATATTCTTGAATAGTATATTCTTGGCTACTTCTATGATTTGTGATATTGTCATGTGCTTTATTTCTACATGTCATAATCCTCTATACTTTATTATGACTTCCCTAAACACACAGTTGACTTTTTTAAATTTTTTAAATTTTTTTAAATTTATTTTATTGAATCACCAAGTGGAAAGTTACAAAGTTCTCAGGCTTATATCTCAGTTACACAATGATCAAACACCCATCCCTTCACCAGTGCCCCTATTCCACCACCAATAAAAACAAAAACAAAACAGAAACAAAAGCAAAAACAAACAAAAAAAAACAGTATACATCCCACCCCTCACCCCCTAATCCCCCCCCCATGCGTGAGTGATAATTTCACTTCCTTTTCTCTTTACCTTGATTACATTCCAGATTTCAACACACAACTCACTATTGTTGTTAGAGTTTCAAAACAGACTCACTATTTTTGTTGGAATTTATCCCCCAAGAATACAGCTCTATTAACAAGGAAATGTTTGATAATAAGTTTTCCACTGATGAGAATGAAGTGATAAAATGTCGTGCGGCCGCGGTAGTGGCCGCGCGGTTTACAATTTCTGTATTATAGTAATTAAGTCCGCGAAGATTTAAGTTGGAAAATGAATCATTTCCCTTCCTGGAACAGCATGTAGCCAAAGTTAGTTCACAGTCTCCATACATGGGTGCAAGCACTTGCTGGAACCCCAATTCCTAAAGCTGTCTCTGGTTCCCGCTCGTTCCACATCCACCGGCTGTGCAGAGGCACGGGCATCCGGCCGGAGCCGAGCACCGGCCCCGGTTGGGACTACAATTGACTTTTAAGGAGATTAAAGTCAAGAAGGAGCCGAAGAGATAATACAGTGGGTAACGCACTTGCCTTGCATATGCCCACTCTGGGTTAGATTCCTACTATCACATAATGATAAGATCCCCATCACAGTGATATGATCTGCATATCCCCGGGTGCCCACCAGGTAATCCTTGAAGGGTCAGGCATGAAACCCAATAAAACAAACTGAAAAAAAGGGAAAATCTATTTTAATCTGTTTTATATTTACTTAGCTAATTGCTCTTATCAACATTCCTCATAATACTGTGTATAAGATTCAGCCTAAAGTTTCATTTAACATTTTATGTAGAGCAAATCTGCTGGCAATGACTTTTCTTAGTTCTTATTTGAAGTACCTTTTTCTTAATTTAAAAAATATTTTACTCTATATAGAACTCTAGATTGACATAATTTTATTAATGATTTTGTTTCATTATATCTGTCTCATGAGTGTTTTAATCAGCATGCTATCATTCTTGTTAAACTTTTTCCATGAAATATATTTCTCCTATAATTTTAATTTTAGAATTTATCTTTTTAATCACTTTTTTAAAAACAATTTGATTATGCTCTGTCTTGGTTGTTTTGGAATAGATTTGTACAATTTCTTGGGATTATGAATTTATAATTAAATCAAATCTGGTATATTTTAAGAATTCAAATCTAAAAGTATTTTTCCTCCCTTCTAAGAAATCACATCATATGTATATTTGACATGATATTGATGATCAAGTCATTTATGCCTTTTCATTAGTTTAGTATTTTTTCTTTGTATTGCATTTCATTAAATTTTTGCTATATACTATATGCTCTGTCTTCAGGTTTACCTATCTTTTCTTTTGTATTAGCCAAGCCCAGTATATGAATAGCTATTAACCCTGTCCAGTGTATTTCATTTTTAATGTCATACCTTTTATTTCCAGAAATTTAATTGGGTTTTATTGTGTGACATTGTTTTCTCTTCCATCATATTCATGTTTTCTTCTTGAATATAGTGAGTATGTTTATGGCAACTGTTTTAATATCTGTATTTCTAAAAACATTGTTTCTGTGTCAGTTTATGTTGTTTTCTTCACCCAGAGACCATTTTCTATTTTTTCACTTGCTATGTTTCTTGATAATTTTGTGTTCTATTGAAGCTCTAAAAGTTACATTTGGAAGAGCTCTGGGGTTTATTTTTTTCCTTTAAGAGATGTGCTGTTAAAATATTGATGTCTGTTTGACCATTTTAAGGTTGAAAATAAAAAATAAAAAGTTATAAATTATTAAAGAAATATTAGTTTACAAGTGGGTAAATGTTTATACGCTTTAAGGATCAAGTGTTACCACATGACTTCCACCATCTAAGTGCCTATAGCCCTGTACCATGGTTCATAAGATCCTATCATCCTCCTTCCCCACCTACGTAATGTCCTTTATGTTCTCAGAGACCATGGATTTGCTTTCCCCAGACCTATGAGTGAGGACAACTGCTATTTGTCTTTCTTCTTCTGATTTATCTCAATTTTTTGGGGGGTGGGAGTTTCACTGGAGATGCTCAGGCTCTGCACTCAGGAATTAGAGTTGGTGGTACTCAGTGAGACCTGGGAATTGAACCGGAGTCAGCCCTACCCACTGTACTATCCCTCTGGCCCATGAGTTATTTTACTTATACGACACCTAATACCTTCCAGTTGTAGCTATAGTTGTAACAAAAATTAAGATTTCATCTTATTGTATAGCTAGAAGTTCTTCATTTTGTGTATTATAACATTGTGTACATCATAACTTCTTTTTTCATTCACCTGATATTGGGAATTAGGATTTTTTTCCCCAGGTCTTGAGCCTTTAAATAGCATTGCAATAAACATGGTTTGCATGTATCTTTTCTGAATTCATAGTTTTGTTTTATTGGGTATCTTGATAGATATCTAGGAGTGGAATTACTGCACCATATGGTAGTTCTGTACGTAGCCCCCATACTATTTTCTGAACTTAATGGGAAAAAAATATTTTAATCAAGAGTAAACAAGGGTTCCCTTTTCCTTTTTTTTTTCTCTTTTTACTGCATTCTTGTCAGCATTGTTTCTTTCTGGGTTTTTTATTCTTGGTATAAGCTAGTTTTAAGGGTGTGAGGTCATTTAGACTCTAATTGTCTTTTTGACTTTGATTTACCTGTAATCAAGGCTGAGATTTGGTAGACTGTATTCAGACTGTGTTCAATTAGTCTTGGACTGATTTAGTTTTGCTCTTCCTGTGATATTCTCTCAGAACGCTTAGTCCTATTTATTTATATCATATTATCCCATAAGTGAGCTGGGGAACTGTTTGTCTTATAATTTTCACATTAAATTGCTTATTTACTTCTTAAATATATTATGCATTGAATGGGACTCTTTGGGCTGGAGCAATAGCACAACGGTAGGACATTCGCCTTTCATGCGGCTGACCCGTGTTCGATTCCTCGGTCTCTCTCAGAGAGCCCGGCAAGCTACCGAGAGTATGGCTAGCTACCTGTGGCATATTGGATATGCCAAAAACAGTAATAATAAGTCTCACAATGAGAGATGTTACTGGTGCCCGCTCTAACAACTCAATGAGCAACAGGGATGACAGTGAAGTGGAGGAGACTTTTTACCTTTCGGAGAATTCAGAGAATAATGTTTTTTTTTTTTCTCATTTCCACTCTGATTTCAATATCTTGAACTGAAAATGTTCATTGGACTGGAAGCTGCCACTTTCCATTTAAATTCAAGATGATCTTAGAGCTTACCTCACTTGTTTCTCTGGTTTCAGGAAACAGTCTTATATTAATTGCTATCCACAGATTATAACCATTGTTTTATTTTTTTCAGCTTCTAGCTGCCAAGGTGAGAGGGTAAGTCAGATTTCCAATATTCATTCATGTTCAAAATAATTCTTACTTCTGAGTGAAAAGTTGTGATAATTTCTTGTATAAATTGCATAAATTTAAGGGTAATGTTTTAGAAGGTGACTACTAGGGTCAGAATACAAGCATATTATAAAAATTTTGAAGTAGAAATTTTGATTATGCTAGTTTTGATATAAATCTCTGAACTTAAGCTTATTTAAATCAATTTTTAGTACAAAAATGGAAGAAATAAAGCATGGAAAATATAGTTCAGGGGTGGTTTACATTTAAAAAATCTTAGGAATTTTGGTAATTTACAACAATTCTATATTGGATATTTTATCAAGAATTATTTTTAATCATATCTTCAGAAAATCATGTTCACAATGCAAAAGATCATGATTATCACTATAATTCTGTACTGTCTGTTTTGAAAATAAATACATAAATTTAGGTTATATATTCAATAAAATACTTAAATTTAAAAAATAAATTCTGAAAAAAATGATATGCTGTACAGTTTTTGGAGATGAAAATAGTAATGCTTTTTCATTTTTTATTTTTTTTAAATTTTTATTATATCACCATGTGGAAAGTTACAAAGTTTTCAGGTTTAAATCTCAGTTATACAATATTCAAACACCATCCCTTCACCAGTGCCCATATTCCACCACCAAAATCCCTAGTATACCCCCCACCCCAGTCCCCCACCCCCAACTGTATAACTGATGAATTCCACTTCATTTTCTCTTTATCTTGATTACGTTCCATATTGCAAATCAAAACTCACTATTGTTGTTGGAGTTTCCCCCAAGAAAGACAGCCCTAACGAGGAAGCATTTGATAATTGGTTTTCCATCTAAAGATTGCATGTTTTCAGTTTTTAGAAAAGGTCGCACAGCCGCGTTAGGGGCCACGCGGTTCAGATGTGTTCCAGTCCTGCAACCCGGAGCCGTTTTAGTTGCTGCTCAGTGTCACCAGGGCTCCATCTGGAGAAGGTGTACCAGCTGTACCTCCTCGTCTGGATCCCCGGTGTTGTTGGCCCAGATTCAGGTCCGGAGCAAGTAATGCTTTTTTAAAAGTTAATGTAGATTTTCGGTCCCAGATATTGGATCAAAATACAAAATTTTGCTTCTTCATGTACTCCTTTCTTACTCTTCTCCTCTGTAATGGTTTTGTATCATTCTCTCACCATTATGACAGTTATTAACTTCTGAAAACTAGAAACTTTAATAATGTATTTTACAATAGAATTTAATATAAAGAACACTGGTATGAAACACCTTGACAAGATAAAATGTATTAATTTGGAATTCTTTAGCATTAACTAAGAGAAACCTAAATCAAACACATAAAAATGTGAATGGACATTATATATTGAATGGTTTAACATTCTTATAGATCTATAGATTTATTGAAATCTTTTTCAACCCCCCATCAATTCTCTTTGCAAAAACCCAGCAATGATTGAACACAGGTAGAGTACTCCTGGAGATACTTGGAACGGTTGTGTGTGTGTCATGACCCAGTTCTTAGCCCCAGCAATGTTGGAGATCACCACATACATACCTAACTGTGTCCAGGGAACAGTGAGAGGAACTCAGCTTGGGCTTCTGTATTCAGAGCTTATGCTCTAGTCCTTTGAGCAGTCTCTCTTGCCTTAATATATATATATATGTGTGTATATGTATATGTATATATATGTGAGAGGCTTCTAAAATCTCAGGGCTAGGACGAATGGAGACGTTACTGAGTCCGCTCAAGAAAATCGATGATCAACGGGATGGTGATGATGATGATGATGATGATATATTATGTATGTATATACACATATATATTATACACATATAATATATATAATCTATCTATCTACATATGCACACAAACACATAAAACAGAAGCAAAGATCTTAGATTTTAATTTATACCATCAAAATATATGGTTGATGGGTCCAAGGAAGACGGCCCACGGGGGCGGGGCCGGAGGTGCAGATCAAAACAACCATGAGATATCATCTCACACCACAGAGACTGGCCCACATCCCAAAAAACAAAAGCAACTGGTGTTGGCATGGATGCGGGGAGAAAGGGACTCTTCTTCACTGCTGGTGGGAATGCCGACTGGTTCAGCCCTTTTGGAAAACAATATGGACGATTCTCAAAAAATTAGAAATTGAGCTTCCATTTGACCCAGCAATACCACTCCTGGGAATATATCCCGGAGAGGCAAAAAGGTATAGTAGAGATGGCATATGTATTTCTATGTTCATTGCAGCACTGTTTACAATAGCCAGAATCTGGAAAAAGCCAGAGTGCCCCAAAACAGATGACTGGTTAAAGAAACTCTGGTACATCTATACAATGGAATACTATGTAGCTGTCAGAAAACATGAAGTCATGAAATTTGCATATAAATGGATCAACATGCAAAGTATCATGTTGAGTGAAATGAGTCAGAAAGAAAGAGACAGACATAGAAAGATTGCATTCATATGTGGAATATAATGTAACTGAGAAGTACAAGTTGGCAACGATGCAACTTCTGGCAGATATCTCTCTGGACTTAGTTACTAAAATACTAAATTACAGAAACCCAAAACTGAGAGGCCGCTAAGTGTGGCCACTCGACCTCATACCTCTTCATCCTCAGCAATGGAAAACAAATGCTTCCTTTTCAGCAGGCCTGACTTTAGGGGAGAGACTCTCCAAACAATAATAGTGAGTTTTGTTGAAATATTGTATGCAATCAAAGTGAAAGTAAAGTGAAATTTATTAGTTACACAGGCGGGGGGGGGCTAAGGGTGGGGGGGCTAGGGGCGTGGGGGGGTTAGGGGTGTGGGGGGCGGGGTGGAGCTATACTGGGATTCTTGGTGGTGGAATATGAACACTGGTGAAGGGATGGGTATTCGAGTATTGTATAACTGAGATTTAAACCTGAAAACTTTGTAACTTTCCACATGGTGACTCAATAAAAAATTAAAAAAAAAAGAAAGATTGCACTCATCTGCGGAATATAAAATAACAAAGTAAGAGACTGATACCCAAGAATAGTACTAAATAATACCAGGAGGTTTGCTCCATAGCTTGGAAGCTGGCCTCACATGCTGGGGGAAAGTCATCCCAGATAGAGAAGGGAACACCAAGTAATATGTGATTGGAGTTCCTGTGCGGGAAGAGAGATGCATGCTGAAAGTAGACTAGAGAGTGAACAGGATGACTACTCAATACCCCTATTGCAAACCACAAGACCCAAAAGGAAAGAGAAATTTCAAATTGGAATGCCCCGCTACAGAGGTGGGGGGGGATGAGATTGGGGGGATGGGAGGGATACTGGGTTCATTGGTGGTGGAGAATGGACACTGGTGGAGGGATAGACTCTCAAACATTGCATGAGGGAAAAACAAGCACGAAAATGTGTGAATCTGTAACTGTACCCTCACTGTGACTCACTAATTAAAAAATAAATAAATTTAAATTAAAAAAATAAAAAAAAAACAAAAAACAAAATATATGGTTGAAATAGATTATAATCCTAAATACAAAATGCATAAGCTATTGTTGTTATTGAAAAAAATGAAAAGAAATATTCTTAAAATCTTGTATTAAGCATTTCTTAGGTTCATCTTTACAAGCAATATCAAACAAAACGTTACCATTAAAACATTTTGTTTTTCAAAAGACAATTATAATTAAAAAACAGACTCTGAGAAACTATTTGAAAATTATATATCTAATACTTTTTGGATTATGTAACATTCACTTGCTTGAATATTTTTAGAAAGCAACATAAATTAAATTTGAAGTATTTCTATAAACCAAAGGTACATATGTATAATTGACCCCTTATAAGAAATTTAGAGTCATTAGGACCCAAAACATAATACAGGGGGTAGGGCATTTACCTTGCTTGTGTCTGACCCAAGTTTGATTCCTGGAAACCCATGGGGTGCCCTGATCCTACAAGGAGTGATCCCTGAGGCCAGAGACAGCAGTAAATCCTGAACACAGTCAAGTATAGCTCCCAAACCAAGACAAATTTAGAAAAAAATTAAAAGGAACAAACTGGATACAAGATGGTTGGACCTCAAAATTATCATTCTATATGAAACAAATCAAAGTCATAAAACCAGAATGTGTGCTCTACTAGATAAAACTTTTATTTAAAAATGCCAACAGGGGGGGCCGGAGCGATAGCATAGCGGGTAGGGCGTTTGCCTTGCACGCGGCCAACCCGGGTTCGATCCCCGGCATCCCATATGGTCCCCCAAGCACTGCCAGGAGTAATTCCTGAGTGCAAAGCCAGGAGTAACCCCTGAGCATCGCTGGGTGTGACCCAAAAAGCAAAAAAAAAAAAATGCCAACAGGAAGAGAAAGAAGATCAATGGCTGCCTGAAACAGCAAGTTGGAATTAATTGTAAACCAGCATTAGTCAACTTTTGGGAATGATGAAAATTGTCTAAACTGATGTGAATTTTGCTTATGACTCCTAACTCTAAAATTAATTGAAACTTTTTGAATTGTGTACTTACACAATATTTTAAAATTTTTTTAAATACACACAAAAATGAGTCTGTCATATTACCAAGAAAAGGGTTTAATTAAAGTGGTTGACTTAATAATCTAAAATAGTAACAGATGCTTGTTTATAAGGACATTGAGAACAGACAGGAGGAAAGGATGGACAGAAGCTTAACACGTGACTCTGAAAATATACTTCTGAAGCTTCATAAAAATATTCACTAAATTAAAGAAATATGTAGCACTGTAGCACTGTCATCCCTTTGTTCATCGATTCACTCGAGCGGGTACCAGTAACGTCTCCATTGTGAGAATTGTTGTTATTGTTTTTGGCATATCGAATACGCCATGGGGAGTTTGCCAGGTCTACTTTTGGTAGCTTTCCGGACCCTTCAAGAGGGACGGAGGAACTGAACCTGGGTCGGCTGCATGCAAGGCAAACACTCTACCCACTGCGCTATAAAACTCCATGATTATGTGGGGTCTCTGAAGCCCTCTCTAGATTTCAGTAGTTTCCATAGAAGTTTTTTTCCTTGAAAAATATCTCTCCTTTCTCGGACAGGCTGAATAACAGCTTCCCCCACTGGATTATCAAATTGCCCCTTTGTTGTTTGGAGTCTCCCTACTTTACTACTAACTGAGTTGTATGTTTCTTTCATATAATATAAATTTTCCCCAATAAAGTATGTATCATGTGCACACACACACAACACACACACACATCTTGACTGGCTTGACTCAGAAATTAAACCTCTCCACACAAATGAAAGTTAGTACTCAGAGATCGAACCTGATATTGCAATCTAGAATTATTAATAATGAGCATGTCACTGTCATCCCGTTGCTCATCGATTTGTTCGAGCGGGCACCAGTAATTGTCTCCATTGTGAGACTTGTTGTTACTGTTTTTGGCATATCAAATATGCCACGGGTAGCTTGCCAGGCTCTGCCATGCGGGCGCGATGCTCTCGGTAACTTGCCGGGCTCTCTGAGAGGGACGGAAGAATGGAACACTCTAGGCCACATGAAAGGTGAATGCCCTACGCTGTGCTATCATTCCAGCCCAGAATAATGAGCATGAAAGAGAGAAATCTTTCAAACACTAGTGGGGCATGAATATAACTAGTTCACTGGTAACCAAAGTGACCCATGACTTGTATATCCATGAACCAGCCTACATCTCTCTTTACTTCTCTGTGTTTGGGTTTGCGTGTGTGTGAGTGCGTGGAGTGTGTGTCTGTATGCATAAATACTCATGCATTTGTTCTATGCTTTCTATATGTATTTTTTTTCTATATATCAGGAAATTTGGATCCTTGGATTACTTTTAATAGTAGTCATAATGGAGATGAACTGAAACTCTCCTCTCAGTTAATTAATCCAGGGAAAAGCACTGTTTATCTTGATTTAGGATAACTGTGTTCCTTGGCATCAATAGCAATTGCAATCAGTAAGTAATCATTGATCATTATAGAGGTAGGGTCTACTATCACATGTGCACTTTCTGTAATATGCTCATTTTTTATACATACAAACCTACACATGAACTCTTCCCTTCTTCTGTTGAATCTTTTAAATATTAATTTTAGGGTAATTCTAGGAGGTGGATCACAACATTTCCATTTTACAGTTGGGAAAATTAGCACAGAGATGTTAAAAAGATATCATGAAGGTCAAAGAAGCTAAATTGTCAGTATCAGGATTTGCACCGGGTTTATCAAGTGGTTTTTTTCTCTCCCGAAGCACTGCATCTTTTATCACTTCCATTTCATAAGAATATGAGTGTTGCATCACTTCAACATTCATATTTCAGATTGTCTCTAATTTTTCTAGATAAAAATGATATTTTCTGATCTTATCCAAAGCAGTGATTTGTTTCTGAAAAATGAATAAATGGATATTTTCCTTAGATCTTCTAGCTTATATGTCAGCTCCTGTTTCTCTGCACTACTAGCTCTCTGTTTTTTCTACAAGCATTTAAATGTCTAATTTTCAACAGTTCCTCTCCAAATGAAAATCACTATTGCTATGGTAAGCATTTGGAGTTTTATTATTGATTTATGCCTTGGGTGAAGAGGTTAATTAAATGTGAATTTTAAGCCGATGACATGATTAGAAGAGTGAAGCAACCAGAATTCATGAATACTTCCAGAACGATTAGAATGATTTAACATGAACAATGACTGAAGGAGGAAATGGAGGTAGGGTAGGGAAGTAGACCAGCTCTCTGCTATTTGTGACTAGACTAATGAAATTCTGAAGAATAACAAATCCTTTGAAAAGCTTTTTATTTTCCATTTGTATTGACATTAGCATGGAATAGAACACATTCTAAATAAATCACACTTTGGTGTTTTCTTTGTTTTTCTTTATACTCCAAGTTGTATCACAGAGTCCTCTCTTTACCAGTTCAACAGAGGGGACTACAAGGAGTCAAGTATTCATGGCTTGCCAACCCTAAACAAGCCCTTAGGATGTCTGCTAAGTTTGAGAAGATATGCACAATAGGCATTTTCATGCTCCCTGTTTTTAAGTAAAAACCTTTTCTAAGGGGTCAGCTGGAAAACATGAATTAAGGGTGTATTTTATTTACAAAAATTAGAGGAGATCATTACACAAAATAAGGATATCAGGAAATGAGAAGTCTTGGTTTGGTATCAACCTACATTATAATTTCTCAGAATTTTTGTGGAGTTTATATACAATCTATGTCCTCTCTTCTAAATCTCATTTACATAATAGTCACTTGTGGTCAATGAATGAAGTTCTACAACTCTAGAAGATTTCAAAACGTAAATGACATAGTTATCACGGATGTTAAGAACATAGTCAAAATGTTGAGACCAAATATGATAGTTATTTATGAAAACCGAAAAGTGACAAAGGGCAGGACACACAGAAATTTAATGGTTGCACAGCTATAAGAAAGGCATCTATCTTAGAGGCAAATTAACAGTTTATAACATTTTTATGTATGTAGTTGCAAAATAAGTATACTAAAAACCACATACTGCGTAAGTCTATTTATTGCCTTTAACTTGCAGAGGGTGTGGCTCTTTTAATGAATAGATCATAAATACACTGCAGAATGTAGACTTAACGCTTATGCTATACACCACAGTAATACCTCAAAATCAATCTTAGAACACTAAAAGAAAAAGCCATTGTGTTGTAATTTTATTCAGGAAATTATCAATGGTGCCAAGATAACAAAATCTATAGACTCATATCCTGAGTTGAAATAAAAGTCTCAGCCAAATAGAAATTAGAAATCAGCCAAAGAATCAAATATTTCAGATGTAAAAGATTAAAAATCCTGATATATACTGCACTAATAGGTAGATATGCCTGAAGGACGGAAGACTCAACCATTTTCTTAGGAGATTGTGAAGATTCACCAAAGCAATGTGAAAAGTCTTGCTTTTCACAAGCACAAGGTCATTGACAGTGGAGTTCTAGAAAAGTCTTTGTCTTTTGTCTTAAAAGCTACAGCAGATCAACATCAAAGCCTAACATCATAACATCTAAGCGAAGGCAACTTCACGGTGACATATGGCTCACGGATTCTGGGGAGAGTTTTGCGGTCTGGAGAGGTTAGCTGGTAGAATCCCCTGAGTCTCATGTTCCCAACACGATAAAAGGATCTCACTCTCTTTCAAGTCTTCTTCTCCACTCTGTAAGTCTCCTGTGTCCACACAATAGCAGTATAGATGCTTCTAATCTGATCCCAGCCCCCATGTGATCACACCTTTTACTGGGCTCACCTCACTGGGGTTATGCTTATTTTAAGACCTTTTGGTGCTCTTCCTTTACACGTGGCCCACTGTCACAGCTGCGACACCCACAGAATGAAGACAGCAGCCATAACCCAATGGCTGTGTTTCCCAATTTGGGTACTGTTAAGTTTGGTACTATTGGCTTCAGTACTAATTCTCTATTTTAAGGGACTTTCCTGTGATTTCCAGGATGCTTAGAATTGCCACTGTTTTTTACACATTAGATTGTCATGGAATATCAATTTATAACTATAAAAATATTTTCACACTGCCAAACACTCCCCGGAGAAGCAAAAATGACCTTCCCTGGCTGAAAACCACTGTATAATAATTGTTACCTTTAATACATAGGACCCCGGAGCCCAACTTTCAGCTTAACTAAGCTCAAACTGTATGCTTAGCAAGACTGTAAAGAATAGCTGAAAATTAAAGAAGAGTCTAATGCTGGAAGAATACTGTTCAGCTCATTTCTGGATGCTTTCAAGGCCTAGAGCCTCTGTCCTCTGGAGCCTTGACTATGTCCTCTCCTACTTCCCCCAGAGCAACCTGATTGTCCAATTAGAGGCATGCTGTCGGGCTGAGCTACCCAGAACACAGAATTATGCTAAAACTTCTCTATAGATCTAGCAGACTAGTCTCAATGAAGTCAGGACTAGAGAAAATAAAGTTGTCTTCTTATATTTGGTGTCCCAAATTAGTTTTTCCTGGCTCTGTTAGTTGAGTGTCTGAATATAGGATCTCTTCTGAGGAACCTTCTGTTCCACTCAAACATATGACCTAGCAGAAATGTCCTTAACAGAAAATTACTTCAGTGCATTTTACACACAGAACACTCATAACACATCAAGAGGGTACCTTTTTTTAGTTTCTCACTTCCAAGTTGTAGAAATTAGAGGAAATTTCTTCCATTCATAATATTTGTTAAGTTTTTCCCCTCTGGAAAAATTAAACTACATGATGAGAAGGACTAACAGAGCACTAATGGATGAGATTTACAGGAAAGTTTTATCAGCAGAAGGAAGGAGACTCTAAAGTTTGGAGTCATGAGACCCTCCGTGCCTACAGACTGTGATCCTGAGGTCTCCTAACCCATTTTGGCACCAGAGCGGCTTCTTGCAGCCATGCATTTTGACTGTGAACTGAGCTAAAATATTAGAAACCCAAAACAGAGTCTTCACTCTCAGCAATGAAGAGAAATTATTAGATGATGCCTATTCAGCAGGCCTGATTGTTGGGGAAAATTTCCAAACAATAGTAGTGAGTTCTGTATGGAAATATGGAATGTACTCAAAGTATATAGAAAATAAATGGAATATCATTAGCTACTTAGATGGGGGGTGGGGTGGGAGTGGGGGTGTATGGGGTTCTTGGTGGTGGAACATGTGCACTGGTGAAGGGATGGGGGTTTAATCAGTATTTGACTGTGACTTAAACCTGAAAGCTTTGTAATTTTTTTTCACGGTGATTCAATAAAATATTTCTTATTAAAAAAATAAAGTTTGGAGTCATTTGAGATATGATGGTAGACAGTACTTTTCAAATCCCTGTATATCCTTCAAGCAGGAGCAAGAAGATATTGTAAAGGATTGTTGGTGTTTTGGATGAGTGGTTTAAGATGACTATTGATTTATAAGACTGTCAACGTTAGAAGAGAGAGACAACTTTCTCAATACAATAATTCAACATCTCAAAATTTCAAGATGACCTTACCTCAGAAAAAAAAAACGGACTACTTTATTTGATTCCCTTAAATATCAGGTGAGTATCAGGTGCTTCTTGTATACAGTTCAGTCATTAGTAAGAATCCAGAGACCATTAATTTTTCTTATTCAGTGAACATATTTAATTGATAAGGAAGTTAATTAACCAATTTTGTGTTAAGTTCATTTAAAAATTTTAAAGCAATTATAATGGGGACAGGTAGACGGTATAAGGGTAGGGTCTATCCAGTTCCATCTCTGGCATTGCAAGAGAGATCCCGGAGCACAAAACCAGGAGAAAACCCTTATCACTGCCGGGGCTGACACCTACACCCCTTATAAGTACAAAATAATTATGCGGATACTGTAAAAATGAATTAAAAATACCTCTGAAGTCACCAACCACAAAAAATAAGGCTCTGTCATTTAGAACAGTGTATAGCACATATTTCCTATTGGATAGCCTTAGTATGCTCTTTCTCACTAACTGGGAATATGAATAACACAATTTCCCTCTGTTGGTCTGCCGGGAAGCACTGGGGCAGCCGAGATGGTTTGTTTAGTGGCCACCGCTGAGCTTCCTTGAGAATATGGAGGTTGTGAGGGGTGAAAGATTTGTGGAAAGAAAAAGGGAGCATGTTGGTAAGAGCACAAGGACAGAGTGATGAAAAATCAAAGAGAAACGGGGCAGGGAACTCATGCTTATTTGGGTTAGTTCTTGCCTAAATTAATGGCCAGAGACTTAGAAATATTTGCTACATTATTTTTCCAGTGTTACCTTTTTGTTGTTGTTGTTTTCTAAGTCTGGATGCAGCAATGAACTTGACTTCTTGAGCTCTATCTGCAAGTGTTTTCAACAACACTCCATGGAAATCAGTAATAAAATGTTCCTTTTTCTCCTTGCCCTGGGCATCGTGTGCTGTGTGGATAGCTCCCAATGCTAAGAGCTGTGCTGGAACCATTTCCAGCCCAGAAGGTGGACTGATATTTGTTTTCTGGTTTCCTGTGTGGGAAAATCATGTTTTTGGTTTTGTCTATTTCAGAAACTATTTCACTATTGAATAGATTGCTACAGAAAGAGCAAATCTCCCGGAATACCTGCTCACAAAGATAACTGGAGAGAAGCATAAATTGAAACTATCTAGAGAAGACTCTTATAGAAATTTTAAACCTAGAGAGGAAAAACACAGAAGCAAACACTCTTTCTGTCTTTCTTTTTATTGATACTATACCTAACCATGCTTTTTATTTTACCACTGATTTATAATCCTTGTCTGTTTTGTTTTGTTTTGGGGCCACATGTGACAGTGTTCAGAGCTTATTTCTGGCTCTGTGCTCAAGAATCATTCCTGGTGAGATTCCAAGACTCATGTGGGGAGGGCAGGGATTCAAGCTAGAACATCCATGTGCCAGACACACACCCTACCCCTCATACTATCCCTCCAGCTCTAGATTTAGTCAAAGAAAGGGGAAATCTTGTGGTTACATACAGTTTATAGTTCAGCTGGACAGCTCAGGCCAAACATTCAACTTCCATGACTGAATTATTGAATTACTTGCAATAGATTTTTGCTTCAACCAACAACCAGATAATTACTAAATGTCCCTATCTTTTAGCATGCATACATTTATTGAATTGAATTAACTAAAGCAAGCGGAAATATTTAGCACAAAGACCAATTTGGAAGATTTCTAAACGAAAGGAAAGTTTCACTCCCTGTGTTCATTACAAAAGTGAAGAAAGCACTGAGAGAAAATCATTTTCTCAATGGCAACAACAAAATCTCATTAGTTTTAACTTTCCCTGACAGAAGATATTGATATTCCCTGTAAACTTGTGAAGCACAGTCTCTGATCCACTGATAATGGTATGTTCTCCCTTTTAAAGGGGTAATCTAGGAAGTCTAGTCAGTCACTCAAAATATGTTACTGAACATTGTGAACCTCCAACAAAACCAATTAGTCCAACAACACTCAGACACCAAAAAAACAAAGAAGAGGGCAGAATGGACGTTTATGGCAAGACACAGGTACTCTTTCCTGAATCAACCAAGGGAAGGCAGTTTCCTAAGTCACTTCTGGAAAACCTCCTTCCTCATTTCCTATAACATAGGAAATTTCAACACTTGTAGGAGAGGCAAAGAATTATGGGTTTTGTAATTTGCTTAGTTACCCACAAAAACTACTCTTTAATTTCCAACTTCACTAAAATAAGGATCTAAAAATTAATATTCCTAATATCCCATTGTTTACGGTCCTTTTGAAAATTGTCATAAAGTCACACAGTACTGTAAAAAAAATTCAATAATGATAACTCTGAACAATTTTGCTCATTTCTTTCTTTATTTCTTCTTCTTCTTCTTCTTTTTTTTTCTTTTTGAGTCACACCTGGCATTGCACAGGGGTTACTCCTGGCTTTGCACTTAGGAATTACTCCTAGTCGTGCTCAGGGAACCATATAGGATTCTGGGAATTGAATCCAGGTCAGTCACATGCAAAGAAAATGCTCTTCCTGCTGTACTATTGCTCCAGCCTGTTGCTCATTTCTATATTTTTTAAAAAAGCTGATCTTCAAAAAAGCAAATCTAAATTTTCTTTTTTTCAAATTTAATCTGTTCTGGACAGGTCTACTATGAACTAAGGAACCCCATTATTTAAAAAAGATTCAATAGATAAAATTTTGAGTGATTAATCAATCCTTATAAAATGATAAAAATCATGACTATTTAGAAAATTGTTCTTTTGCATTCAGCACATACAAGTATTTTCATTCTTGGATTAGAAGAAAAAATAAGCTTCTGTTCATTCCACTTATGTGGTGGTGTCTTTCCTCATCCATATGTAAGAGATTCATTTTGTACATGCTTGGATACATTTTCCATGAAAAAACTTTAATAAAGTAGAACTAGAATTCTTCAGTGGACCCATTAGAATTGTGGAGTAGTCCTTGATTCACAATCAAAATGTAGAAAATTGCCACTCACTCAGGTGAGTGCACCAGTATATTGCCTTATTTTGTGGTTGATATATAAATATATCAGTCGCCAACCTAACTTTCAAGCTACTAGAGAGTAGGATTTGCATTTATTTTTAGTATATTTTCCTTCATCCTAGTGACTGTGATTTAAAAGGTAGTTAAAAAATGTCATTATTGTAAGACCCAAAAGGGAATAGAGAGAGCGAAGTGTCTGTCATAAACGTGGGTGGTAGGGGTTGGGGGGGAAAGGATGGCAGAAGGAAAACTGGGGATATGGGCGGTAGTAAATGTGCACTAGTGAGGGGATCTTTTGGAAAGCTGTAGGACTAAAACTCAATCATTTACAACTTTGTAAGTATGTATCTCAGTGAATCAATTAAATAATAATAATAATAATGTCATTAAATTGTTTCAATTTTAAATGGGGATGGGGTGGTGATGGGAGGAAAACTGGGGAAACTGCTGGTAGGAAGTATACAGGGGTGGAGGGAATGACATCCTATGACTGAAACCCAATCATAGCCAACTTAGTAACTGTGTATTTCATGATAATTCAATTAAAATAAAAGACAAGAGGAAACCTCACAGTCTGCGGCAAATACAACATGGATGGATGCAAATTGTCATATTAAGAGAAATAAGCCAGAAGGAGAAGGACAAATACCAAAATGCCAGATGATTGAACTCATCTGTGATACTCAGAGAGACAAAAAGGAATTGACAGTATCAAATTTTGACAACTCCTTGGACTTGGATTCAAACTCTGAGATTACCAAATAGTGGGGGAAGGAAGGAGTGAGGAGTTGGGCAAGGGGTGATGTCAGGACAGTGATGGAGGGTCCTGGGAAGTTAAATGGTGGTGAAGTAGCAGTAACCATACATCCTAGTGATCCTAATGTGACCACTGTTGTATAACATTACTAAGGTAATGTATAATTAGAATAAAAACTTAAAAGCTTTTTAAATAATAAAATTTTTCATAATACTCTAAAGGAAATTTCAAATAGGAATTTGAAAAGTGTTTTTTAAATTCTTCAGGATTGATTACATTAGTGAAAAAAGGTTAGGACTTTCCAAATTTAATGTTGCAAAATGTTTATATAAATTATGTGGGCATATAAAAGGAAGCACACTGTTTCTTGTTTCAAGTCTTTATTATCTGGCCACATCTCCTCTGACATATTTTAATAATAATAAATACATATGTGTCTTTAACACCTCTTATCTGCTTCATGGAACATGGCAGCTCAAGACTGAATTTGAATTTGAGCTCTTTGACTTATTTGAATAGTCATACATACTTAAATATGTCACTTAGTCTACCCACATCTCAGATTTCTCATCAGTAAAAAGGAGACATTAAACATTTTTAGAATTAAAATTAAAGGAGATGCCACATCTAAATAGCCTAAGATTTGACTCACCATTTATATATATCTCATAAATATTAGCTCTACTAAACATTTAGAAATTATTGACCATTAAGATTCTATGCATCAGCTATGTGTACCTAGGTCGAGAACTCAACATGACAAATGACCTGGAACCTGAACTGCGCAGGAGGAAGAGAGCATCGAGGAACACCTGCAAGAGCATCAAAGAAGTGGTTAAGAGGATGAAGAATCTCCGGCTCCGGGCACATCTTTTTGACTCCACCATTCTTCCTGCACTAACATATGCTTCAGAGACCTGGATCCTACAAAAACAGGATGAGAATGCTATTCGGGTATCCCAAAGAGGAATCGAAAGAGTTATGCTAGTAGTATCACGTTTCACTCAAGTGAGAGAAGGAATCTGGAGTTCCGACCTCCGTTGACAATCAAGAATCAGGGACGCTGGCTCATTTGCCAAGACGTCGTAAATCAGACCGGCTGAATACGTAATGAGATTTAGAGATGACAGCTGGACTAGAACTGTTGCTGACTGGATTCCATGAGAAATCAAAGATCATCTAGCTGCCCACTTAAGAGATGGTCGGACTTCTTCGTCAAGACCCTGAATGAAGGGTTTGAGGTTCTTCCTGTTTCTAGAGCGAGCAGATGCCATTGGGCTACACTAGCATGTCACAGGGATGAATGGAGACGTTACTGGCACCCGCTCAAGCAAATCAATGAGCAATGGGATGATAAGTGACACAGGTGATACAAGTGAGATTCTATGAGGAAAGTTTATTGGAACAAGTGAAACTATTTAGTATAACAGGTCCAGTTATCCCTACCACTGAAAGCACTTTCTTCAAAGTATAAAATGTCCAGTCATAGCTTTCTTATTTGATTCTTAAATATCCATAACTTTGCCTTAGTTTTTTATATACATGTTATTTTTGCCTCTATATGTCTTTTGTTTTCTGTGAAATGTCACCTGATTTTTTGTTGCCCTACTTTGCTGTGAACTCTTACCAAAGACTAAATTAAGGTGATTTCCTGGAATTAGAATGGAAACTGTCTGAGGTCTTCCATTTGCTTGATCTGCATGTGATTCACAAGTCACCACCTGAGCCATGACTGACTCCAGCAGAGCTGTCAGTGCTGAGAGAGAAAGCTGAGCTAAGCTCTGCATTTAAAAATATATATCCTGAGTTATCAAAGTTGTTAAATTTAATGTGTTTGACTTCAGAAAGGATTTGGACAGAATTTGATAGACAACTACTAACCCAGCCCTGGAACTCAATTCACCTCTGAAATGAGAAAGGTCCCATTTCTTTTCTTGTCTTTCTCCTCCCCACTCTTTCCGGGCCTCATTTTTTTCTGCCTGGTACAAGGTCCAATCAGCAAGTAGACAGATGGTGCAGTGAGAATGCGCACAGGGTTAACTCACTCCCCTGAAACATTCCCCTTTCTGGTGGAAAGGTAGATTCTATTCCATTTCAAGCCGGACTTGAAATCAATATGTCATTATAAACACACATGGTGCAGGGAGAGACAGGAAGTGGATACACACCCAGGATAAAGTAATTTGGAAGCATTAGTTACTTTGAAATGTGCTGGCACAACCACGGAGACATGGACATTTCACAGTGGATTTCTATGCCTCAATCAATGTCCTTTATTTTTCTCACTGAAGCAGTTTTATAGACAAGCATGTACTTGCTGGGGAAAAGTTCAAATTCCAGTAACATTTGCTGACTGCTTGTCCAGCAACCACCCTCTAATTGTTTGCTTTTACCTGATTCCCACATCAATTGCCTTGGGGAGAAAATCTTGGTAAATTAGAAAAGTTAAAAAAAAAAAAGAAATGTGTTTTCAATGTATCCTTCAAGTAATGGTCTTTTGCACTAGATTATTTTTCAGTCCTATAACTATCCTGAGAGTAAACCCTTTGATAGTATTTCCACTTCTGTTACCCCACAAGTAAAACAAAATAAGCCAATATGACAGGCGTGCAGTGACACATAAAAACTGAGAAATGGGTCAGAGCAGGATTTACAAAATTCTCCTTTAGTTTTTCATACCCTTCAGTCTCTCTCAAAATATTTTTTTATTTCTACTAAGCTACTTTGAACCATTCTACTCCAGTGCTTTAACTTCAAGACTTTTGGAACAATAACTATTCTGCTCCCTGTTACCAGGTAGAAAAGGTGAGATCTTTCCTCTCCAAAAACCGTCTCATCTCCTATCTTAAACCCTAATGCAAAGCTTATGAGCTGTGTCTTTTATAATATTAGTTATGCTAATCTTTCATATATAAGGAATGCATTTTGGTTTATTTTCAAAAAATGAGAAGATGTTTATGCCTCTCTGACTTGACTCCCTCATTAGTTTGGAGGCTGAGGTTCAGACTTTGGGATTTGAATGGAGTTCAGAAAACTGGTCAATGTGGGGATTGAGGCTGTAACCCCAACCTCATTAACATCATGTTCCAACGAATTGATTGACCTGGTCCTAATCCAGGCTGGCTCCCTTCTGCTTTCTACTTCTAGTTATATTTCTAATATATTTTTTAAGAGACAGTGAATATATTTAGGTTCTTCTTGGGCAGTATTTCAAGGAAGACATGCGGTAATTTGTTAAAACTACTTTAAAATATGTACATAAGAATTGTTCTTTAAAAGCTACTAACCTTAGAGTGTTAATTTTTAGTCTGCATGCAAAAACAAACATTGCAGACATAAATCTATGCGGTAAAGATTAGCTTGACCTCAAATAGACTTTTTAATCTTTTATCCTTGTAACTTGGAAGAGTTATACAGCTAGTCAGACTTCAGGAGGCCGGGGAGATTACTCTGTGGCCAGGGGCACGTGCCTTGCGTGCAGAGGAACCAGCGCAATGCCCAGCATCTTGTGGCCCCCTCCCGCGACCCCCCCCACTCCAGCTGCATGTCATTGTCCAAGTATTGAACTGTCTGACCCTGACCTGTTCACTTAAAATTCCTAGCAATGTCCCCTAGGCACACAGGCCACTGCTGGAGATGCTCTTCCACACCCATATATGAAGACTTCAGCATTATGAAAAGTTCTGAAAGTTAAAACAAAGTTTAGGGTTCACTATGCTATTCTGTTTGCCTGAATTGTCAATTTCATTAACATTTTTTAACTTGTAATTTAGGTTCTTTAAAAAGTTTTTGATACTGGTGCCCGCTCGAGCAAATGGATGAACAACGGGATGACAGTGATACAGTGATTCTGTTAATACAATGCTATTAGCAATGGCTTCTCATGAGCATAATTCCAACACCACACACATCACCAGTATTATCATTCCTTCTCCCTGGAACCCCAATCCCTCTCCCTCTGAAGCCTCCAAACTTAATTATGTGATTCAGTTATCCTATTTATGTTGTCTTTGAGAAGTATGTATATTTAAAATAAATTGTCAGTTTAGCATATCTTCAAGAGTTGGTCTTTCAGTTTCCTCTTTCTAAAAAAATAAGCTTTTATCATTGTAGCCTTGGTATTTTAACTTCATATAACTTTTAGTATACAATGTTATTGTACATTTTTATTTACATCACATACCAGCAAAGATCTACTTTCTACCCACGCTATAGGCTTGGAATTTGACCTGCTTTGCCCATTACAACTAACCCTGACCCCAAGCCCCTTTTCCCTATGACACTTCATCTGTGATCTGTATCTGTTTAGATTTGTTAGTTCATTTATATAATTTCTTAGTATTCCACATATGTTTAAAATCATGAGTAAAATCATAATCTAACTTTCCTGGTTTGACATTTTATTTAACACAGTCCCCTCCAAATCTTTCTATGCTGTCACAATGAGATTTCATTTCTTTTAAGCTGAGTACTATTCCATCATGTTTGTTTTACTTTTTTTAATTCAAATAATTTAATCAAATGACTAATTCTACCAAATTTTAATCCATAAAGGTAACTAAAAAAAGAAATTATCTAGAAAACAATAATAAATAATTTTTCTACCAGCTTCAGCTAGAATATATTTTAGCTATTTTTCTAATTTATTTTTTAAATAGTGAATCACCGTGAGGGTACAGTTACAGATTTATACATTTTTGTGCTCATGTTTCCCTCATACTAAGTTCAAGAACCCATCCCTTCACCAGTGCCCATTCTCCACCACAAATAAACCCAGCATCCCTCCAACCCTCCCCAATCCCATCTCCTCCACACCCCACCCTGTCACTGTGGCAGGGTATTCCCTTTTGTTCTCTCTCTCTAATAATGTGTTGTGGTTTGCAACAAAGATGTTGAGTGGCCATTGTGTTCAGTCTCTAGTCTACATTCAGCACGAATCGCCCTTCCCCTGCATGGCTTCCAACCACATTTTACTTGGTGTTCCCTTCTCTATCTGAGTTGCCTTCTCCCCAGAATGTGAGGCGAGCTTCCAAGCCATGGAGTCAGCCTCCTGGTACTTATTTCTACTATTCTTGGGTGTTAGTTTCCTACACTGTTATTCCATATTCCACAGATGAGTGCGATATTTCTCTGTCTGTATCTCTCTTTCTGACTCATTTCACTTAGCATGATACTCTCCATGCTGATCCATTTATAAGCAAAGTTCATGACTTCATTTTTTCTAACAGTTGCATAGTATTCCATTGTATAGATGTAACAAAATTTCTTCAACCAGTCATCTGTTCTAGGGCATTCGGGTTTTTTCCAGATTCTGGCTATTGTAAACAGTGCTGCGATGAACATATAAGTGCAGATGTCATTTCGACTATACTTTTTTGCTTCTCTGGGATATATTCCCAGCAGTGGTATTGCTGGGTCAAATGGGAGCGCAATTTCTAATTTTTTGAGAATCGTCCATATTGTTTTCCAAAAGGGGTGAACCAGTCGGCATTCCCACCAGCAGTGGAGAAGGGTCCCCTTCTCTCCACATCCTCTCCAACAGCGAATGCTTTTGTTCTTTTGGTTGTGTGCCATTCTCTGTGGTGTGAGGTGGTATCTCATGGTTGTTTTGATCTGCATCTCCCTGATGATTAGTGATGTAGACACTTTTTCATGCGCCTTTTGGCCATTCATATCTCTTCCTTGGGAAAGTTTCTGTTCATTTCTTCACCCCATTTTCTGATGGGGTTGGATGTTTTCTTCTTGTAGAGTTCAACCAGTGCTTTATATACCATTGATATCAACCCCTTACCTGATGGGTATTGTGTAAATATCCTTTCCCATTCTGTGGATAGTCTTTGTATTCTGGTCACTGTATCTTTTGTGGTGTAGAAGCTTTTTAGTTTAATGTAGTCCCATTTGTTGTACTATGTTTTCACTTGGATGGCCAGTTGCATGTCATCTTTGAAGATACCTTTATCTTCAATATCGTGAGGGTTTTGCAACCTTGTCTTCAATGTACCTTATAGTTTGTGGTCTGATGTTGAGGTCTTTAATCCATTTTGATCTGACTTTTGTGCATGGTGCCAGTTCGAGGTCTAAGCCTATTCTTTTGCATGTGGTTGTCCAGTTGTGCCAGCACCATTTGTTAAAGAGGCATTCCTTGCTCCACTTTACATCTTTTGCATCCTTATCAAATATTAGATGATCATACATTTGGGGTTATGTGTAAGGATATTCCATCCTGTTCCATTGGTCTGCGGTTCTATCTTTGTTCCAGTACCATGCTGTTTTAATTGTTACCCCTTTGTAGTAAAGTTTGAGGTTGGGGAAGGTGATGCCTCCCATCATCTTTTTCCCAAAAATTGTTTTAGCTATCCGTGGGCATTTGTTGTTCCATATGAATTTTAGGATTGCTTGATCCGTTTCTTTGAAGAATGTCATGGGTATCCTTATAAGGATTGCATTGAATCTGTATAATTCTTTGGGGAGTATTGCCATTTTGACAATATTGATTCTCCCTATCCATGAGCAGGGTATATGTTTCCATTTCCTCATGTCCTCTTTTATTTCATGGAGTAGTGTTTTATAGTTTTCTTTGTAGAGGTCTTTTACTTCCTTGGTTAAGCTGATTCCGAGGTACTTGATTTTCTGGGGCAGGATTGTGAATGGGATTACTTTTTTTCATGTCCCTTTCCTCTGCCTCATTGTTTGTATATAGGAAGGCCATGGATTTTTGGGTGTTGATTTTGTAGCCTGCAACTTTACTGTATAAGTCTATTGTTTCTAAGAGTTTCTTAGTAGAGGTTTTAGGCTTCTCTAGATATAGTATCATATCGTCTGCAAATAGTGAGAGTTTGATTTCTTCCTTTCCTATCTGGATGTCCTTAATCTCTTTTCTTGTCTAATAGCTATTGCAAGTACTTCCAGTACTATATTGAAGAGAAGTGGTGAGACTAGGCATCCTTGTCTTGTGCCTGATCTTAGAGGAAAGGCCCTTAGTTTTTCCCCATTGCGGATAATACTTGCTGTAGGCTTGTGGTAGATGGCTTTGACTATCTTGAGGAAAGTTCCTCCAAAACCCATTTTGGGGAGGGTTTTCATCATGAACGGATGCTGGATCTTGTCAAATGCTTTCTCTGTATCTATTGATATGATCATATGGTTTTTATCTTTACTTTTGTTGATATGATGGATTATGTTGATTGATTTCCAAATGTTAAACCATCCTTGCATCCCTGGGATGAATCCCATTTGGTCATGATGTATGATATTTTTGATGAGTTGTTGGATCATATTTGCTAATATTTTGTTGAGGATCTTCGCATCGGTGTTCATCAGGGATATTGGTCTATAATTTCCTTTCTTAGTGGTGTCTTTGTTTGCTTTTGGTATTAGGGAGATGTGTGCTTCATAGAAACTGTTTGGGAGAGTTCCTGTTTTTTCAATTTCCTGGAAAATTTTGAAGAAAACAGGCAACAGGTCTTCTTTAAATGTTTGAAAGAATTCGCCAGTGAATCCATCTGGGCCTGGGCTTTTGTTTTTGGGGAGATTTTTGATTACAGTTTTAATTTCCTTAATCTTAATGGGTCTATTTAGGTATTCCAAGTCTTCTTTGTTCAGTCTTGGGAGATTGTAGGAATCAAGGAATTCATCCATTTCTTTTAGGTTCTCTTGTTTTGTGGTGTATAGACCTTCAAAGTAGTCTCTAATGATCTTTTGAATCTCACTGGTTTCTGTTATGATGTCCCCCTTTTCATTTCTGATTCGATTTATTAGGGTTCTCTCTCTCTCTTTCTTTGTGAGTCTTGCTAGTGGTTTATCAATCTTATTTCTTTTCTCAAAGAACCCGCTCTTTGTTTCATTGATCTTTCGGATTGTTTTTTTGGTTTCCATGTCATTAATTTCTGCTCTAATTTTTATTATTTCTTTCCTTCAGTCTGGTTTGGGTTCCTTTTTCTGGTCCTTTTCTAAGGTCTTGAGCCGTGAAGTCAAGTTATTTATGTGGGCCCTTTCTTCCTTCCTGAGGAATGCTTGGAGAGCTACAAATTTTCCCCTTAACATGGCTTTAGCTGTGTCCCATATGTTTCGGTAGCTCGTGTCCTCATTCTCATTTGTTTCTAAGTATTTTTTGATTTCTTCTTTGATTTCCTTCCTGACCCACTCATTGTTCAACAATGAGTTGTTTAATTTCCAGGTGTTTGATTTGGTTCTCCATGTCTGTGTGTGATTAGCTTCTATCTTCAGCGCATCGTGGTCTGAAAAGATGGTTGATGCAATTTCTATCTTTCTGATTCTATTGAGGTATGTTCTGGGGCCCAGTACATGGTCTATTTTGGAAACTGTTCCATGTGCACTGGAAAACAATGTCTTTTTGGGCTGTAAGGCCCTGTATAGGTCTATTAGGCCTCTATCTTCCATTTCTTCTTTCAGAGTCAGTGTTTCCTTGCTGAGTTTTGTTCTTGTTTATCTATCCAGAGGTGATAAGGGGGTATTGAAGTCTCCGACTACTCTTGTGCTGTTAGTGATATCCTCTTTAAAGTCTGTTAGGAATTGTTTTAAATATTTAGCCGGTCGTTCATTAGGTGCGTATAGGTTTAAGAGTGTGATTTCCTCCTGTTGTACATATCCCTTGATAAATAGAAAATGACTGTCGCTGTCCCTTTTAATATTTTTCAACCTGAAATCTATGTTGTCGAATACTAGGATGGCCACTCCGGCTTTTTTAAGGGAGTTGTTTGCTTGCAGGTTTGTTTTCCATCCTTTGACTTTGAGTCTCTGTTTATTCTGTTTGTTCAGGTGTATTTCTTGCAAACAGCAGAATGTTGGGTTTAATATCCGGGTCCATTTTGCCACTCTGTGTCTCTTGATAGGTGCATTTAGGCCATTGACATTGAGAGAGATTATTGTGATGGGGTTTTGTGTCATTTTTCTGTAGGGTTTGTTGTTCTTATGGGTTTCCTCCTTGTCTTACAGTAGCCCCTTTAGACTTTCTTTTATGTTTGGTTTTGAGTCTATGAAATTCCTGAGCTGTTGTTTATCCAAGAAATAGTGTATGGCTCCTTCAAGTTTGAGTGAGAGTTTAGCCAGATAAGGTATTCTTGGTGAGGCATTTATTTCGTTGAGTTTTTTCACTATGTCCCACCATTGTCTTCGGGCTCGGAGGGTTTCCTCTGACAGGTCTGCTGTAAATCTGAGGGGTGCTCCTTTGTATGTGATTTCCTTCTTTGACCTTTCTGCTTACAGAATTGTGTCTCTATCCACAGCCTTTGTCATTCTGACTATGATATGCCTTGGAGTCTTTTTATTTGGGTCTCTTTTTGCTGGCACCCTTCAGACTCCTTGGATCTGGATGCCTGCCTTCTCCAGCTCTGGGAATTTCTTAGCAATGATGTCTTTGACTGTGTTTTTTTTTCATTGGGGTTACTGTCCTGTGCTTCTGGTACTCCAATGATTCTTTTTTTTTTTATTTTTTTTTATTTTATTTTATTTTTTTTTTTTTGCTTTTTGGG
This sequence comes from Sorex araneus, assembly GCF_027595985.1. NCBI lineage: Eukaryota > Metazoa > Chordata > Mammalia > Eulipotyphla > Soricidae > Sorex > Sorex araneus. The sequence continues at coordinate 341,069,417 of NC_073302.1, read as the reverse complement.
TCACACCTGGCGATGCACAGGGGTTACTCCTGGCTCATGCACTCAGGAATCACCCCTGGCGGTGCTCAGGGGACCATATGGGATGCTGGGATTCGAACCCGGGTCGGCTGGGTGCAAGGCAAACGCCCTACCCACTGTGCTATCGCTCCAGCCCCACTCCAATGATTCTTATGTTGTTCTTCTTGAAGTCATCCCCAAGGACTCTGATTCACTCTATAGCCATTTTGAGGTCTTTTTCCATTATTTGTTGTTGTCTGTAAGCTTTCTGCAGCTCATCCTCAAGGTCACTGATTCTGTCTTCGGCTGTAGTCATTCTACTGTTGAGGGCATCTACTGAGATTTTTAAATCATCTACCGGTTGCTTTATTTGTGTGACTTCCATTCGTAGCTTTGAAACTTCTGCTCTAATTTCTTCCTGCATTTTTTTGGTAGACTGTTCCAGTGCTTCATTCATATCCTCCCTTAATTTATTGGATGTCTGTTCCATGGTTTCTTGGAGTACGTCGACTCTCTTCAAGATTTCCTCTCTTAATTCTTTATCTGAGAGGTCATAGATGTGAGTAGCCCCTTTTGAGTTTTCTGGAATCTTTTCTTCTCCTTCTCTTCGTGGAGGCGATTTTCGCTGCTTCTTCATATTGTTATGGAATTATAGAGTTGGAACTTTGTAGTTGTTTATTCCTATTCCCTCTTGCTGGGGGAAGGAGGGGCTCTGGTTGTGCTATTGCTGATGGCAGCCTTGTCCCTATTCTAGAGTTCTTCCTTATACTCAGGTGTTTTTTCCTGATGGATGTGGTGGCTCTCATGAAGACTTAAGTCTAAGTTCTCTTTACGAAGGTTTTGCTAAGCTTCTCTTATTCACGTATAGTTTTTCTAAAGTTGAAGTAAGCTAATGGGCTATTTTGCATAAGTGATTGAGGTGGCCTAGAACGATTTTCAAAGAAAAAGACTGTACGAATTGTGATAGGGTAAAAAATAATAACTGCAGACGCTCCAACAGGAGGCCATGCCCCCTTGAGACCATGCCCACTGATATACAGGCCACGCCCCCAGTATCTTCTTGGCCGGGGTCGAGGGAGGGGGTGGGGGCATGGCGGCTGCTAAATGTTCGATGTCGGGGCGGCCTTGTGGGAAGGAGCTGGGGGGGATCTGGGGAGGCGTGGCTCGGAGTGGCCTGATTACCTGAGGAGAAGGCCGTTATGAGAGAGCCAGGAAGGGAGGCGCGGGTCGAGAGACGTGGGGCGGGGCGTCTGCTAAATGTCTGCTGCGTGGGAACAGGGGGCGGGGAACTGGGGAGGCATGGGGCGTGGCTGCGAGTGGCCTATTTTACTTTTATAAAAGTATTATTTCATTGTTTCAATCTCTCTTATTGTTCATTCATCACTTGATGAACACAGATCGTTTGCATATTTTTGTTATAGTAAGTAATGCTGCCAGGAATATATGCTCATATGCATATTCTCACCTATTTATTCATTCACATTTGTTAGCTATGAAACAGGGACTAGACTGAAAACTACGTAAAGACTTGGTGGGAGAATTGAGATATATGTACCCAATAATAACACAGATCAAATATGATACATTTAACTTGAAACACAGAGTCTAAAGGAGACAGTAAATACAGCACATTACTGTTGATGAAGAGTTCAGAATAAATAAGAGGTAATCCACGGAGTGGATTAGCTTTCCCATTATATAAGGTAGAAGAGAATTTGGGTAGCCCTAAAAGAGAAGAGAAGGACATAAACTGTGTAAATTAGTCAGAAAATAAAAGGTCATGATAGGAACAGAACTTGGTTTGATAATGACGGAGCACATAAAAATGAGCTCTAATAGAAGTGAGCACTAAATTAATGGATGCTAAAGAATCAGATTACATGTTATTTAGGAGGCAAAAACAACAATTAAAAATAATTAAAATTATTATCTTGATATTAAAGAAAATGGCACATTTTGGGATCAGAAAAAATAGCGTGACAGATTTTGGTTTGCAAAATATCAACAATTCCTTCCACACAAAATTATTGTGATGATTAAATGATGCAATGTTTTGACATGAATATTATTAGAATGTATGGTATACAGCAAATGGTTATCAAAAGTAATTTTAAAGATTAGTGTATTCTTAAAATAAAAAAATACATTGAACCTTACTTTCCTTTTGAAAAAAGACAAATCATTAGAATTGAAAAATAAGTAGGTTCTTTACATTCTGGTCATAGATTCCTTTGAACTGCAGAAACTTGTTAGTTTGATGTAGTCCCATATGACAATCTTTGTTTCTGTTTTCATATGACCAAAATAAAAAGACTCCTCATAGACTGGGAGATAATATTTTACCATAACCTATTTGATGAAGAATTAACATCCAAGATATATACATTAAGAAAAAGAAAACAACCAGTGTTGACAGGCACATGGGGAAAGAGAACCCTCACCCACTGTTGTTGGAAATTATTCAACTTTTTTTTGGAATGCAATATGGACACATTTGAAATAATCTAGGAACTGATCTTCCGCATAATCCAGAAATTTCACTTCTTGGCATTAATATCAAGAACCCTAAAAACCTATTCAGAAGAGATATTCACATTCCTGTGTATATTGTAGCACTAGTCACAATGGCGAAAATCTGGAAATAACCCAAGTCTATAAGAACCGATGACTTGGTAAAGGAACTTTGTGGTATAGATGAACAAGAGAATATTGCTTAGCTATAAGAAAAGACCAAGTCATGTAGTTTGCTGCTATGTGGATTGTTTATGAGAGTATTGTTCTGGATTGTTCTGCAGAGATTGTTTTGAATGAAGTTAATCAGAGAGAGAGGGTCAGATAACAAACTGATCATTCTCATATGTGGGATATAAATAAGCATATAAGGAAACAACAAAATGCCTAAAAGCAACAAAAACTAATAACTGGTCTTTAGGATGAAGCATATTGCTATAGGGGGTGGAGGACTAATGGTGAAGGAAAGCTGGGTACTCTGAGGGTGTGGTCTTGGAGACTTTGATACATGAGTTCCTGCAATACTGTTTACATCAGTATTGTAAATCATGGCGTCTAAAATATTATATGTATTATATGTACATATGTATGTTCTGAAAAAGGTAGCATAGAGATAATAAAAACACTAAGACATGGTATAATTATAAATATATTATGACATAGGTAACATGGACTAAGATCAAAAATAGAGATAAAGGGAAAAAAAGAGAAGAGTAGGTAGAGGATATGTTTTGCATACTCCAGACCTGGTTTCCACCCTCGCATCCAATAAACTTTCCTGAACCCTACCAGAATTCAGTCCTGAGTCCTGAGTCAGAAATAAGCCCTGAACAAATCTGGATCTCTCCCCAAACAATAGTAAAAAATAAAATTAAAACAAAATTAGACAAATATTATATTGTTTTTAGAGATGCATAAAAAATAGAGAAAATAAATCACTGTATCACTGTATCACTGCCATCCCATTGACCACTGATTTTCTCCAGCAGGTGCCCGTAACATCTCCATTCATCCTAGCCCTGAGATTTTAGCAGCCTCTCTTTACCTGTTCTTCCCAGCAGTGCCACAATGGAGGCTCTTTCAGGCTAAGAGGAATGAGATTCATCATTGTTTCTGTATTTAGCATATCGAATATGCCACGGAGAGCTTGCCAGGCTCTGCTATCATGGCGCCTAAAATATTATATGTATTATATGTACATATGTATGTTCTGAAAAAGGTAGCATAGAGATAATAAAAACACTAAGACATGGTATAATTATAAATATATTATGACATAGGTAACATGGACTAAGATCAAAAATAGAGATAAAGGGAAAAAAAGAGAAGAGTAGGTAGAGGTACCTTGCCAATTTCTCCGAGAGGAAGAACTAGGCTATAAGAGGCTATAAAATTCAGTGCTTCTGGAAACTTTATTTTATAGTCTCTGGATCTTGGCCATTGATCAGATTGCACGGCACTGGGGCCAGTTTCTGGATGTGGCTGCCAAGCTACTAGAAAATGGGGGATCTGGGTAGAGTAGTCCCAGTCCTGATCTGAGCAGGCTTGGAGATCCCAGCCCCGGGTCCCTCACACCTGGGTTTCTCTGCCGGTTCCTTCATGCGTGAGGCTTATCCAAGCGTGTGGAGAGTGGCCTCGAGCATGGCTGTGGCTGAGTTTCAGAGGTCTTTGGCTGCAGGGGCTCTGCTCATGGGGAAACTCAACCCTCCTGGCTCTGAGGGGTCCTGGTGAAGACAGCCAGGTGCAGGGGCAAGAGCTCTGCAGAGAGAAAAAAAAAATAATGAAAAAAATTAGTAGAAATGCATTCTCATTCACATAGTCCTCCAGCAGACATTTTTGGTTTTTTTTTTTTTTTTTTTTTTGTGGATCATTGAAATGTACTGTTACTGCCAAGTAAGGGGACATTAACTCTAACTGACCATGCTTAGAGAAAGGGATTTCTACTTAGTTCAAAGCTTCAACAAACTGCAAAGACACCCCATGACCACCATCAAGTCTTGTCTTGTAGACTTCACAGAAGTGGATATTTTATGACCTGCATTTGTTCAATGTATCTACACACAAATATTTTATTTGTTTTTAGTCTCTAGCACGCTGACCAAAGGGAAAGAGATCCTTCATTTTATTTTACTCCTTGATATGTACTGAATCCATACATTTCTTTGCAACTCCATATTTGTCCCTGCTACTCAATCCCTTGTTTTAAGATAAGTCAATATAATTACCCCATCAAATAACTTTTACTTGCTTCTTGTTTACTTTGCTCTACTTGTGATATTTAAAATTATCAGTCACCTTTCTGACCTCTGCTATACTTCCTGCCTTCAATCGTACCTCATCCCAAGCCTTCTAGTGGAAGCAGATGCAAAACATATTTATTTTCTTTCCCCTCACACTAAATTCTGTAACACTTACTAACTCTTCTGAAAAGGATTTTTCTTTCCCACTGTTTCTAGCAGACTCTCTTTCTTTTGAACACTTTAATACGGATCCTGTGCTTTTTCTAAGTCATTTTATTCTGCTATTTGACATGCTGACCGATGTATCACTGGTGATTCAAACAATGATGTGCAATCAAACCGGATGTAGCACCAAATATGTATAATAGTGATAATTTTTGCTCGTAATAATTTTTAATTGTGCTTTTGCAAATTTTTTCTAACACCTCAAACATAGTTCCAGCTGATCCTCACAAAAATGGCAAAAAACTTTGCTCCTTAAGCTCCATTTATAGGAGCAATTTCTACTTTCAAGATAGAAAGTATTGTTTTAAAATATTTTTATCATCCCTTACCTTGGTTTTGTGATGTGCTTACAGATTCAATGTATGACTCAAGAAATGGGTAGCACTTTATTTTCAGTTATTTGTTCTTCAGTAGCCATTTCTTCAATATGGCATTTGTTGATCATAACTATTAATAATTCCTTCTGTAAATTTAAAAATATTAATTTGTCTATTATCTCATCATTGATGTACATACCACACATTACAGGTAAGGCATGCTAACTGTACAATATTTTTGTACCACTAAACAATTTTTCAAAATAGCTATAGTACTGTGCATTTGATCTGATATTTCAATAACTCCTTTGCAATATTATGATAAATAACATAACTAGATTTTTTGCTTTTATTTTTCCCTTCAAAAACAAGTAAGAGATGAATCTTTCAAGCAGTTCTAATGCTAACTGGCCCTTTCTAGGCTTACTCAAAAATCTGTCCTGTTATGATTTTCAAAACTCATCATGTTGCACTTTTTGTCTTTCTTTCTTTCTTGTGGTAAAGTGTTTTTATTTGCTTTCACTCTACCACAAATATATGTTTGTTTCCTAAAAAGCTCTTCAATCAAAGGGACAGCTGTGCAATAGCTGTGTCTGTAAATAGTGTGCACTTCTCAAATAACTAGTGGCCCATCAAATTCATCTTGATATCATGCACATGTGTTTTGTTCATGATTGCTGCATCCTTTCCAGCATAAATATAAATATTACAAGAGTAGCCTCCAGGAAAACAAGATCTTCATATTCATAGCCTATACTTGTATATCTTTCCTGGAAATGTTGATGAGAACCAACTTGCCCTCTTCCTGGAACCCTATGTTTGTCAATTCTGAAATTTTGTCCAGTTTCAATGTAGTAGCAATTGCTTCTACAATACTTCAAGGTTTGTCTAGCTATTTCTCAGTTCTAGTTGTGGTATTGTTGGAAAAATATGAATACTTAACAATAGACAAAAAAATCATCACACATTATGCCATTTTTTGTTCCTGTACTTGCATTACACTCACATAAGCAATATGCCAATACAAGTGTTCATTTCTTCAATCACAAAAATGTTCCAGAGATCATTTGCATTATCTGTGGTTAGATGCAGAATTATTTCCACTTTTCATAGAACACGTGTTGGTTTCTTCAATGATGATTTGTAATATGCAGTTTGTTAGATAATCTGTGGAACAGAAAAGGACCTTTTTTATTTTTTTTTTGCTATGGTTTTGGTCAGAAACTTCTCTCTTCTCAAATACTTATGGGCCATTGTACCTCTTTCTCTTATTTGCTACTGTTTTGCATTGGGTCACTTCCTGAAACAGATTTGCAACATTCTTCCTTTCATTCACCTTTTATTACCTAAAAGTACATTTCTGGGTTTTCTTATACATTTACAAAATTCTCATCTGAAAAGTATGAAAAAAATTATTGGTCCTAATTTTTTTAGCCTACAATTAAAAAGTGCTATGACTGATATTTTTACATTTATTTACAATATAACAGCATATTCTTCCCTGTATCACTCCAATTTTAGTGTATGTGCTGCCAACTGGAGTGATAGCACAGTGGGCAGGGTGTTTGCCTTGTACGAGCCTGAGCGGGGTTTGATTTCTCCGTCCCTCTCGGAGAGCCCGGCAAACACCTGAGAGTATCCCACCCGCAGGGCAGAGCCTGGAAAGCTAACTGTGGAGTATTTGATGCGCCCAAAACAGTAACAAGTCACACAATGGAGATGTTACTGGTTCCCGCTTGACCAAATAGATGAATAGGACAACAGTGCTACAGTGCTACAGTACTATAACAGCATATTATAATGGAGTATAATATATTTACATATCATGATGCATAACAAATATTATAAAATAAAATAATAGGGGCTGCATGATAATACAAAAGGTAAGCTGCTTGCCTTGCAGAGGTCAGTCTGGGTTTTATTCCCTCATTTATTATGGTTTCCTGAGCTCTGCCAGGAATGATTCCTGAACACAGAGGCAAGAATAAGCCCTGAGCACAGCTGGGTGTGATTCTTTCCTCCCAGCAAAAGGAGAAAAAGATAATAAGACAACATTACAAGCTAAATCAATCAGTCAATAATTGTTGGCAAAGTAACAACAAAAATGATTATTATTGCCAAAAGTTTCTATTACTCTTAAGTTTGGTGCAATTAGGCAAAGCAGAGCACCATTTTTTTAATTGACATTTTAAAAAATTATTGATTTAACATAAGATATAGTTAGAAGCTTTCATGTCTTAGTTACAATCACACAATGATCAAACACCCATCCCTCCACCAGTGCACATTCTCCACCACCAATATCCACAGTATACCCCTTTCCCACCCTCCCACTGCCTCCATGGCAGACAATATTCCCCATACTCTCTCTCTCCTTTTGGGCAGAGTATATTTATAAGACCATCAGAGGGTGGAAAAACTAGTTTTGGTGTCCGAGTCAAAGTGTAAAGCACTCATTTTGTTGTTGACCCACCTGCCATTCTAAAGTCCCTCTAGCTTCGGTAAGCTAAAGTTGCCCTATGCTGTATAAATTTAAGATGTACAGCATAATGATTTAATTCATTGTTCATTGCAGAGTGGCTTGTATATTAAGGTTAGTTAACACAGCAGTCACTTCACGTAGTTATTCTTCTTTGGTTGTTGTGGTGGTGAGCCCAGGAAAACAAGATTTACTCTCAGCAACTTTCAAGTATGCAATAGAGTATTGTCAGCAACAGTCACCAGATGCAACTTAAACATGGTACAGAAACAAAAGTACATCAAACTCTTCTAAAATATTAAGTGGTTAGTGAAAGACAGTTTAGACAGAGAAAGACAGAGTGCGAGAAGGAAGATTGATAGGATAGGCAAAACCAGGTCCTGGAGGAACTTCTCTGTCAGAATAAAAGCACAGACTGTATCCTTCAGGCAAGAAGAATAATTAAAAAATGTTTAGCATAGTGGTGGTAGCATCACATTTTGTATTAGAAGGACCACACTACAGCACAACACAGAATTTTCTAAGCAAGAAAGTGTTCAAATGGATTCGTGCCATACAGAGATTCTCTGGAACCCAACCATTTACAAATCTAGAAATTTACATTTACAATCATGGCTATCCGAGCTCTTTTGATATTCAAAATAAGCAATGGAAAATAAATTATCTAGCGTCTGCCTCTAGCAGGTAGGCTTGAATGGTGGTGGGAAACTTTGAGCAAAACATAATGCCCCAAATTAGTGAAAGAGTATTGGGGAAATTGTCTACCATAGAGGCAGGGTGAGAACTGGGGCATGTGGGTAGTGGAAAATGTGCACTGGTGGAGGGATGAGTGTTCCATCATTGTATGGCTGAATCTCAAACATGAAACCTTTGTAACTCTATCTCACAGTGATACAATTTAAAAAAATAAGGTGGAGTTCATGCTTAATTCAATCAGCTTAATCAATGGCTAAACAAATAGCAGTACTCCTACATTATTTAAAAAAAAAGACAGTGTTCAACTCACTTTGGACTCCCATTATCATCAATGTGTTGATAGTAATTTGGAGGCTAGATCAGGCTAAGTTCATAAAATGCCATAGTTACATATCAAAGTATGATTTGTAGTTTTGTCTTTGGGACGCAGCCAGTGCTCAGGGGCTGCTGCCAATATAGTGCTGGGAATCGAACTTGAGACTCCCACATGTAATCACATTAACACAGAGCCTTCAGCCTACGTGGCATGATATGTCTCATAGCACATTTCAAACCTGGCATTGGAATGAATCCCTCAATGTAAGCCACATGTGTTTTGATAGACCCAGGAAAACAATGAATCCTTGGTCTTGATAAATAACCAGCAGAACCTGGGGGACAGAACCTTGCAGATGAAACCAAAGAACACTGTTTACTTGCCTAGGCCTAGAGACAGAAGTGGCCTTGTTCTGTCCCCATCAGTGAGGCTTCCTGAGAGATACTGAGGCAGGGCTTTGCCACCTAAGAGAGCTTCTGCCAGCGGGGCACTTTTGGGAGCCGCTGCTCCCGAGATGAGCCCCATGATTCTGAAGAGGTGGAAGGTTCCAGAAAGAAAGGCAGTGGCATGGCTGTTGCTTTTAGGAAGTTGCTGAAAGCCAGCTAGAGACTGACTAAGGTGAGCCAAGGGCCAGGACTGCTGCTATCCACTGAGATGTGCTCAGGGAGCCCAGGAGGGGGAGGAGGTGGTCACTGGCCCTGACCGCTGAGAGAGTAAGAGCAGAGAAAGCAGAGCAGCAAAGTTATGAGCGAGGGAGCGAGTGAGAAACAGAGACAGAGAGACAGAGAGCAGTGAGCTGCCAAGGCTCCATTTCCAGAGAGAAGCTGCTGCAGGGAGAGTCCCAGGAGAGCGTGAGCAGGGCTGAGGGCCTAGAAGAGCCAGTTGCTGTGGGACAGAGCCAGGGGACTGCTGGTGGGACAGTGGAACTGTGTGCTGCTCCAGTAGAGAATGCTCCATTCCTCCCCCGGCTGGTCCCCTCATAGGGACTCCCAGGATAGACCATAGCCCAGGCTCCACCCACCCATGGACCTGGGTCCCCACAATATCACTTCCCCAAAGGCACATTCAACTTCATCATTTGATATCTAGGCAATGTGAAATGTTGTCTGTCGGAGGAAGTTCCACAGCAGGACATGACCTGTTTGACTTGCCAAATGCCCTGCACAATTGGAGACTGCCAACCCTCATTCCTGTCCTTGAAATACACACACACACATAGACACACACACATACATACATACATATACATATATATGTATATATATATATATAAAAGTTATTTCCCACTGTGGAGTTGTTTCAAGGATGCAACCTTGAATGAGTTTTTGAGCCCATCTGGATTGCGTATATGACTGAACCCCATTAAGGCATCAATGTAAATGTTTTAAGAGCCTGACAGGCAAGTGTAGTTACTCACTGGTGCTGCCATCACTTAAGACAAGGCTTGTATGTAGCCTTTAATTATTAAAACCACCACTTGCCAATCTGGAAGTTTCTGCTTCTTTCTTTAGTCTCTCTGCCCTCTACTCCCAAGGGCCAGTTTTTAATTCCACCTGGCAAGTTTTGAGGTTGTGAGCTAACCAGTCTAGTGAGGATTTAATGGACAGATAAGTCAGGGGATGATCAGTTTCCAAGAGATATAAGATTTTTCTTTAGCATTAAAAATAATTGTGACTGTTAAGTGCACAGACTGGAGAAATGCAGATGATGTGCTATTTATTTACTGTCCAGGGACTGGCCCGGGACACAAAAGCAGGAGGGGGTGAGAAAAATGTGGGATCTGCTGTCGAGATCCAAACTAGACATGAGGGCTTGGGAGAGAAGGCTGAGGGATATCATAAAATCAAATTCATTGAGAGACTCTTGGGATTATAACCGTTAATTAGTTGATGGGGAAAGAGCTGCGGATGAAAGATAAGGAAGGGTCTACCTGGAGATCTGAGAAAGAGGTAGGCACGGTGATATCACAAAAGGCTAATTTCAGGTCAGGAAGAAAAAAATCGTTGTGAAAAGGTGAGTCATAAGATGAATGAAAGAGGCCCATTGAATTTCACTGCAGGGATAAATGAATCTTGGAAAGAACAATTTTAGTATACTAGTGGGATGGGAAGCCAAGTGTTTATTTCCTCACCTTTACTCACATTTACCTTTTCAAGAAACTAAGTGATAAAAGCAAAAAAAAAAAAAACCAAAGCTATGGCAGACTTAGGATCATATTCTCTCTTTCACAATCTTTAGTTTTTTGGTCCTACCCATTGATGCTCAGGAAAATACTCCTGGCTCTGCTTGGGTGAACACATGGGATGCCAGACACAAAACCTCGGTCAACCACATGCAAGGTAAGTGACCTACCCAATGTATTATCTCTCTGGTCCTTGTCTGAGTCTCTATTTTGCTGTATTTTTTTTTTTAGGTAAGGAAGACTGAAACACGTTCATAGATAAAGGAGAAACTTATTTGTAGGTGAACAGAGAATCTGAGGTCCCTGAGCTGCTAGAGAAGTAAAGAGAAGGAAGAAGATAGGGAATGAAGTGTGGATGTAGATCATTTTAGTGCTGGGAGGAAACTCAGGGTATCTGCAGATCACTTACCCATTTTGTTCGACCAACTAGGCCTGTTTCCCGATAGAGTGAGAGATAGTATAGGGGGCTTCAGAAGAGTAATATTTGTACGGAATGCTATGGTAAATATGAGCAGGTAAGAGGCAATTATTAAAAATTGTTTGCATTTTTTTCTGCTGAGTGAACTCTGACATTGAACTGCAATTAGTAGTGCTTATTTGGTAGTTCTCTTAGTGATAAGACTCTATTTGACCTTTTGGTACCATCTTTGAAAGAAAAGCCTTTGGATGGGACCTGTAGATGGTACAGTAGATAGCAACCTTGCCTTGCAGGCAGCTGACCTGGTTCAATCCTGGGCATCCTGGGCATCACAAATGGTTGGTTCCCAAGTCTATCACAAATGAAACCTAAGAAAATAGACAGGAATAAGCCCAGTGCACCACCGGGTATGTCCCCAGTACAAAAGCAAAATAGAATCAGAAAAAGTGTGTGTGTGTGTATGTGTGTGTGTATGTGTGCGTGAGAGAGAGAGAGAGAGAGAGAGAGAGAGAGAGAGAGAGAGAGAGCCTGCTTCACCACTTATACTTGGGTTTGATACCTCTGCAGAGTGGAGAGAACACTCAGGGTATCAGTGAAGGTGATAAATTTTCAATGAGTTCCTGAAGGAACTCTCAGAAACCTGAAATGTACTTAATTCTAATTATGAATCATCTGATCCAGTCCCCAAAGAGACTAATCTTGTGATTTTCTCTACTAAGTGGCATCAAACTATAAAACCAGTTTTTGAAGCTTCTTCCCTTCCTATGAAGCTAAATTTTGTCTCTGTCCTCTAAATCAGTTTCTTAACCTTCTATTTTTTTGACCTATAGCCATATTCAGATCTAATTTACTCATTTTCTTTCTCTGCCTCCCTATCCCACTACCTGCATCCTAGGCTTATCTGTGTTCTCTTCCCTCTATTGATGCAAATGTTCACATGTGGCTTTTGTTTGAATATCCTGGGGCCTACATGGTGCCCTGCTGAAGAATACTGCTCTAGACTAAAAGCATCAGTATTTGGATTAGTCCTATAATCATTGACCAGGCACCTCTTTCTCCTGCAAAAATCTATGTGTCTTCTCTTCAGATTAAAACCTGTGAGCGTCTTCACCCAGGACAGAAAGCCAATAGGTCGTTTTCAATAACGGACTCAGCATGCTCTATGTGGGATGTGAAGAGATTGGCTGCGAGACTCCATGAACTGCTAAACCCCATGAGCTGTGGTTTACAGACACTCAACCACAGGGTAGTATCAATGATTGCAAAGTCTGTGTTTGACAGCCTAGGGAGGTTCACACCAGGGAATCAATAAACATGTTTACTGATGACTTCCAGGACTGTGGCTGGTTGACTCATTAAGGTAGAGGTCCCACAGGATTGGCATTGTAATATGTAATAACCCTGCTACAGTGCATATACATATACATATCTATATACATACTATATATGCATACACATTATACACACATTGCATGGCACGGCATTGTCACACTGTCGTTTGTCGTCCCGTTGCTCATTGATTTGCTTGAGCAGGCACCAGTAACTTACAAAGTCTCCATTGTAAGACTTGTTGTTACTGTTTTGGGCATATCAAATACACCACGAGTAGCTTGCAAGGCTCTGCCGTGCGGGCAGGATATCTTGGTAGCTTGCCGGGCTCTTCAGAGGGGCGGAAGAATTGAACCCAGGTCAGCAGTGTGCAAGGCGAACGCCCTACCCGCTGTGCTATCACTCCAGACACACACATACACACTAAAGATTTCAGCTTTTAGAAAACTTAGTAGCATATCTATAAGAATTGTTCTGTGAGAAAAGAGACCAGATTTAGGCTGAGATGAGAGAATGATATAATCACTGTTGTCACCTTCAGCCTCACAGGGACCATTGCAGTTGATTACTCTGAGTGAAGCTTATTCTGTAGGTCCTGAGTCGGTCTGCGGACAGTTTAACTATGGTTAGGTCCAGTTGCTCTTATCAACAATATAAAATCCCAAAGGTCTGAACATCAAAAGTGGTTTTATAGGTGTAGACAAATTTGGCAGCAAAATCTGGCTTTTGTAGATGTGGACATTGACTGTAATTTCAACATTTTCACCCAATGAATGCTTTCTGACAGAAATATTAGTTCTATGGCACTAAATAAGTAGAGTGCCCTAGACATTGTACACCTTTGAGAATTTTACATAGTAAAGCACATCTATCCCTGAAGATTTTGAATAAGGAATTGGGAGGTTATATTTATGTCCATTCTGTCAAAATGTGGCTGCTATTTGCCTGAACATTTAGTGACATTTTGATGATCTCTTAACCTTTATTTTTCTATAAGTCAGTGATTCTCAAACTTTGCACATTGAAGTCATCTGGGATCTTTAAAGTGACTGAAGGCTGGCTCTAACCTCCAGACATTCTGATTTAATTAAGATGGGGTGCTGCTCAGGTGATGCTGTTCCATAAAATTTGAAAATCATTCTTTTAATCTGTTGCAGAGTCATGTCTGGGGACATGAACCTCAGTGAACTGAGCGTGAACGTTGGTGAGAAATATTCTATGAAACATATTAAATTGATTGCAGAGACGATGCTATCCAGCTGGAGCACATGTGTGTCTTGTTATTGAGTGCTGAGTCTTATTTCACTTTCTTATATGTGTATGTGGGGGCACCATATTTGGAACTGAAGTTACCATTTCTTATTGCAGCACAAGAACTTTAAATTCCCCACACTTGATACTGTGTAATTTGTAGAAAGCAGAGTAGTAGCAAGGTTTAGCTACACATGATCTTCAACATAGTCTTTCCATACTTATCTGATATTTGATTAACAACTGAATTTTGTCCTCAATATTAGGTAAACTTTAACAAACACTGGTTTTGGAAAAATTTTGCTGAGAATTCCAAGTTGTACATGAAAGGATACTCTTTTCTGATAATGCTCGTTCAACTGCATCTAGTCTAGGTTGTGAGTCTTTTATTGTAGGGGGTATGTCAGAGTCAGCTGTCCTAAGAACTTACTCCTGGCTCTACACCTAGAGATCACTCCTGGCTGGGAACCTGGGTTGGCCACATGAAGGCAAGTGCTCGACCTTCTGTATTATGGCTTCATCCCCTAGATTTTAAGTTTTTTACTAAATATGAAAAATCAAAAAGTACAAGGAAAAGGTCCCAGAAAATTGAAAGTGAGTTCGGTTTCCAAGTGTTGGGTAATTCTGTAATGATTTAATCACTTATAACTTAGGTTAAATTTATAAAGGTAACTGGAGATTCTGTCAAATGTCTCTAGAACATGCTGAATTTCAACAATGAAAACAAAGCTATAAAAGCCATAGAGACTTACAATGCGATGAATGAAAAGAAATTAAAATGTTTTTCAACTGAGGCAGAAGGAAAATTCTCCTTGTTGATGATGAGTGATAATAAGTAAATTCACTTCAGTTTATGGAAAATGTTTTTTATTGTTAAAGAGGCAAATGAATCCGTGATAAGCTTTGTCAGCAGGGCGCCTCCGGGAGCCATGCTCCCAAGGGAAGAATAACTAAAAGTAGACATTTAGTATTCCTCACAACTTTAAAAGAAAGAACTTGCTTTCACCACTGACTGCGCGGCCAGTTCTGTTACCAGAGCTTCCAGAATTTGTTTTCATAAGCAGATGCTGTTTTTCTCTGCATTTTGCATTGCTAGCCATCCAAATAGCAATTAAGGCACAGCCAGCTTCAGAATTTGTGAGGCAGGATAGTGAGAAGCACACCTTTAGTAAGACCGCATTCTCTAGGAGCTGTTTTTTCGAAACTGTTTTGCTCACCTGAAAAATAGAATTCTGAATTTAATTGTCATTTTGAGGCTGCCAAAAAGAGAGAAAAATGTATAATAATTGGGGAAGATCTTTTGTTTGGAATAGCATAATAAGCACACGGGGATTGCTTGAGAAAGATTAGGTGCGGGCCACAGAGTGAACAACCAAGTTAACAATAAAGCAAGAATAGACGTATATTTACTTCTGAAAATGGTGCGCTTATGCTTCCAGGTTTTGTATCAAATCTTACCTTATTATGGGAAAAAGAAATGCTATTTATGCTTTGGGTCTGTTTGGCCTTTTTTTTTTTCTTTTAATGATCCTGGTCTTGGGTTCTCCATTGATCATTCTGTGAATCCCAGACTTGCCTGCCCTGGAATAAGCATTTCACTTATATAAGGGTATGGCCTACCTCTGTTTGGAGTTGCTCAGAATTCACGTTGCATTATCTCCGTATCCATTGCTGCAGCTAGTTATAAAATCTGATAAACAATCCCAGCAATTTGGAAGTTTGAATATTTTCTCCATAGGTGCTGTCTGCTCTCCAAGGAATGACTTATTCTACTTCCAGTGTGTTGGAGAGGCCAGGGCTGGTGACCCATTACTTACCTACCCCGTCCTGCCTTGAGCTGTGTTGAGTGGGATGGGATCTGTTATGTAAGTTTGGGGGGGGGGAGATGTATGGATAGGGTAGGAACAGGAGCTGCTAGTCCATGCCACAAAGGCTCCTCTAGTGGCCACAGTAACACCAGCAGACTTTCAAACATAATATAGCATCACAGTTCCTCCTCCCTAGTCTTCTTCCAAACCAATATAATCAAGTCTATAGCAAGTCAGTATTTTAGATATGTTGATTTAAAAATTTTAGTCTGACTACTGGGTGAGAAAGAATAGTATAGACAATTGATTCTGAAAGTGGAAAATCAATATCCATAAGTAAGGATGCAGCCAATTCTTAAAGGCCCAGCTCCACACAATACCACTCTTATTGGTTCAGAAACTGGTAAAGTTTCAGTTGGGACTGGGCATCAGAGCAGTTTATGGAAGTAAAGGAAACTTTTACCCTTGTTGCACCCAGGGAACCTGGCTAAAAAGGGCTCATATTCTACTTGAATCATAGCTCAATTTCCAGTACTGTGTCTTTCTGACCAAACTCCTCTTTGGAGAATATCATAATCTAGATATTTATCAAAGACAAATTTTGTTTCCTTCATTTCTTTTAATTTTTTAATTTTTATTTATTCATTTATTTATTGGCAAGATAGCTATATTCAAAGGTTAGGCCTGGCTCAGGGGGCTATAAGTGGTGCCGGGATTGATAAGTGTCCTACTTGTACTATCACTCTGACTCTTATACCATTTTATTTTAAGCAAGAAAAACATCTGACTTTGGACTGCAATCTGGTGTGCAATATTTTTATTAAGGGCCAATAAAAATATGAGACTTACTGCATAAATCCCAAGACAGTATTCTGTGCATGGGGGTTACTTGCTAAATCAAGATTTAATTTGCTGAATGGAAATCTGCAAATTGTGGTGTACATTTGCCAGTTCTTCTACCTGGCTAATTGACAATATTTTTTCTGTATATTATTCACCATATTGAATTGTTTAATCACATCGCCTTCAACACTGAAACATCTTTGGGCAGATTATATAGTTGTAAGTTCAGATCCACGAATACTCAGTATCATTACTGTATGTCCATACCAATATTTCACTTCATATCTTCCCAGAATAAAAGTGAGGATGCTTCCAATATAGAGCTTGGCAGCAAAGCTAGGGATCAGTGATAAAGGACAGAAATACTTGTATCCAGATTCTGATTATATATACCAAATCACACAGCCTGTTTGCTTTATAGTTGAGTGAAATGTTATGAATGTATTAGAACCTTGAAATGTTCCATTTGATTCTAATTCTCTAAGTTTCCTTAATACTGACCATGCTTCTAAACATTGTGCAAGGGAAAATGCTGGGAAAAAATTGACCACAAGGAATATTTTTACTTTCAAATCTTTTTGAAATCTTTGCTTAATTCAACAATGGTAGCTTTAACCAAAACATTTGGGACTCATGGCCGAGGGGACAGGATGATACAAGATTTATTACCACATGGAGCTGAGAGGATGGATGGATAGGGAAAGCAGCAAACAATTTTTAACACATGCTATATGCCACAATCATAGTGACTTAATTTTATTCAAGAAAGTTAGAATACATCAAACATCTGTTCAGAATACTGTTTCATAGGAAGCCATTTTAATAATACCAGACTAGTGGGTTGCTGACAAGTCTATTCCACAAACTCAACTTCGGGATGGACACGTTTTAGATTTTGATGGAATCAGAATACTTACTAAATCTATAGTTTTCACCCAGGGAATAGATCTCATTCAGGGCTCTCTTCTTTTTTTTTTTTTTAATTGAATCACCATGTGGAAAGTTACAAAGTACTCAGGCTTATGTCTCAGTTATACAACATTCAAACACCCATCCCTTCACCAGTGCCCATATTCCACCACCAAAAACCCCAATATACCTCCCGCCCCAACCCCCCCACCCCCAACTGCATAACTGATGAATTTCACTTCATTTTCTCTTTACCTTGATTACATTCCATATTTCAACACAAAACTCACTATTGTTGTTGGAGTTTCCCTCCAAGAAGGACAGCCCTACTACCAAGGAAGCATTTGATAATTAGTTTTTCCATTGCTGAGAATGAAGAGATATGTAGCCCCACTGTTCCAAGTACATAACTCTTTTTTTTTCCTTTTCCTCCCCCCCATCCCCCTTCCTGCGCCTCATAGTATGGTGGATGCCATGCCGCATTTCTCCCCGAAAATGGGAACAACTGGGAAAGAGGGATATTTCCACTTCTCGGCTGGCGTGGGGCTGTTGCTTAGTTTGGTCTAGAGAAATGGCTGCTACTTTGACTACCTTCAATATTTCAACAAAAAACTCACTGTTATTATTTGGAGTTTCCCTCCAAAGTCAGACCTGCTAAGAAAGGAAGCGTTTCACATTGCTGACAATTAAGAGATGTTAAGTCAGTTTTGGAATTCTGTATAAAGTCCAGGGAAAATTCTGCCAGAAACTGCATAGCCCATCTCACAGTCCCAGTGCATTGCTGTAAGAAGCTGCGCTGGATGCCAAAATGTGTTAGAAGGTCTCTGGAACCAAAGTCTTTAGGAGCAGAGGGTCCGTTTCACTATCAGCAGCTCCTGATTTATCTGGGCCTAGGGCGTGCCGGTTACACCCATTTCCCATGATTCCCTAGGAGCCCCAAATGTAAAAACCGTATACCTCTGGGTTAGGAGTCTTAGAAGATGGCTCTCACCACACGGATATTGCTGCTGCCACCATTTTCCGTGCAGAAAAACAGGGTGGAGAGGAATGATCCATCCCCGGGCAGAATGGGGTTGTAGCCCAGCTCACAGTCCCAGTGCATTGCTGTAAAAAGCTGTGCTGGATGCCAAAATGTGTTAGAAGGTCTCTGGAATCAAGGTCGTTAGGCACAGAGGGTCCGTTTCACTCTCAGCAACTCCTGATTTATCTGGGCCTAGAGCATAGTCAGAGCTCTCTTCTGCCTCATGTCCTTCTATTCACATTTCATCTCATTATCTAGTAAATAAAAAAGTCCTCCACAAGGTTTAAACTACATCTACCTATTAAGCCAGATGCATTAAGTTCTATTTTATTCTCTGAATGTATGTCTTATTGTTGCTCTAATGAAATACCACAGACTCAGTGATTTAAGCAACAAAAATGTATTCTTTTCCAGGTCTAGAGGTTTTAAAGCAAAATTATAGGTATCAGAAAGGTTGTCAGAAAAGGTGACTCTGTGAAGGAGTCTTTGTCCCATGCCTTTCCCTCATTTCTGATGGTTTGAAGACCATCTTTGGAGTTACATGACTTGTAAATGCATTGGCCCAATTTTTGCCTTCATGTTCACCTGTCTTTTCCCTGCCTCTATTTCTTTCACTACATTTTACCTTTTAGACCTAGTCACATTGGGTTAGAGAAACACACTTTAATTTAATTACCTCTTTAAACACTCTATTTGTAAATAAAGTCAAATATATCTTTATGTTCTACTGGGTTCAGACATCAACATTCTTATTGGGAGAGGGTCAAATTTTAATGCATTCACATGCCATCTCTATTCTCAATCAAATGCTGGTATTATGTTATAGACACAATATTAATACCTGAACTAATTGTGATCCATGAGTTTCAGTGGGAACAGGCATTAGCTATCAGGTGCAAACAATGCTTTCTCCTCTCTTATAGATAAGACCCTTGCTAAAAGATGCTCGTAGGACAAAACAATACTTGCTTTCTTTTATAGGTAACACTCATACACTACCTCATTCTCTCTTCTACACACAAATTCATATAAGAATCTCCTTTAAAAATAAATATCAAGAGTAAATCCAGAAAGGTAATAGCAATAATAGCAATAAATAATGGTGCATTACCTCTCCTAAAAACTTCATGTTTGGAGGGTCTAGTTGTCATATTAGTTTGAGAATTGAAATCCTGTGTTCTTTTTCATTAAATTAGTTTTAAAAATTGGGACTATTTTAAATATTTATGAGCATACCACTGTTTATAATACTGCTCGTGATGGTTCCATGTGTATATAATTACAACACCACACACACCAACAGGGTACTCACTTTCCTCCACCAAGTGCCCCGACTTTTCTCCCATTCAATCTCTCCCCAACTACTCACCCTGCCTGAAAGTTCTGTGTTCTTTATTCATAAGCCAGCATATCCAGCTCTTCTCCATTAATGACTATATAGCACTAAAGGTTTATTAATACAAGATTCTGGGCATCCCTATGGCTTGTCACAGTCACAAAACAACTACTGGTGGCTATGGCAACCCTCCAGGTGACAGTTTTGGGCAAGGATCATATATACCAACACATTCAAAATGCCTGCAGGAAAGGTAGAAAGAATGGCAGAGCACATGCAGCTTTATAAATGCTGATTTGATTTTCTTCCAAATGCAAAATTTCCAGCAAGGAAATCATTAAGAACACCTTTAAGAATACCAATATCTTTAAGATTAGCAAAATCTGCTAATAAACTAGCAAAGGTAATGCATGTCATCAGCATGAAAATTAAGTTTTCCCTGAGGTGGAAATTATCTTTAAAAAAAAAAAAACTGGTGATTTTTGATAAGTAATGGTCCATGAGCTCTGTTTTCAAAAGTTGTGTTCTTTGAAATAGTTGTTGACTCCAAACTGCATGCACACAGGGAGCCACCTTTTGAAGTTATATCCGGTCTGCTTGGTCTGCTTTGTTCTGCATGTTGCCGGCATGGCAGCCCTCCACGGTCGGGGGACTTTGTCTGCCTGGTGCTTTCTTGTTCGACTTCGACATCTTGTTTTTCTGGGGTTGCTGCTGCCAAGGCTGAACCTGAGGAGACACCTGGTGGAGGATGGAAGCATTCTTTTTCTGGGTAAACATGCTTATTCTTTTCCAATCACATTTCAGTGGGCGAGCAATCAAGGTTTTGCCACAGCATTATTGTACTTACTTTTTCTTAGTAGAGTTGAGATGTGAAGCAATTACAGAAGCTCTGAAAAAGAAACTGTATTAATGTAGTCATATTATATTATTTTCCGTGGGTTTAATGATAATTTATTTATTCACACATTTATAGCATCATTTATGCACCAGGAAAGCAGAGATAAGTCCCTGTCAGCTGCTCATAAAGGCAGGAAATGATAATAACAGTCAATGAAGTAGGGAACAATGCTTTAATCGTAGAACTGTGATCCCAGAAAAGATGTGAAATGTCAGGTAGGCAGAGGCTATGTAGAAAATCATGAACAGATGGATTGAAAGTGAGTTGTTGAATAAGATTTAGCTGAGAGGGACGAAAATCACCACCAGGACTGAGTGTACAAAGAAAGCAAGTGAACACAAGTACTTGATGGAAGAACATCAACTGACTGCAACAGGAAGGTGTGTCAGCGATTAATGAAGAGAAACTTGGTTGAGGCAAGATATAGCATAGCCAAAGAACCTGAAAAGCTGTACAGACTCTGATATATTAGTGGCAACTTGATTCCATGTCAGTATGCCCTAGAGTTGGGGTCAAAGCAATGATTGATTATCAAAGTAATGACTGTTCTAACTAGTTTGTGGTCTAGCCCATAATCCCAGTTAGCTAATAATCCAAAACACAGACAAAAGCCAGTTGCTTAAAACACCCAGTATTGAAAGGGTGAGGCAGGCGGAGATTTTTTTTAAAAGATTATTTGGATAGCTTACTGTTTTCTTGTTTGCATTTTTGAGTTATTATGATTGGCAATACCTTTAATGATATATTCATGTGTATGCTGTTTCAACAACACACCCACAAACAGAAAATCCAGTTCTTTTCACAGATGTCTCAATGGTGCATCCCATCTACCCTTCCCCATGAGCACCACCCCCATCCCAACCAGGTAAACTCAGTTCTGTAGACCAACTCTCCATGCTGATGCCTCATGTATCTGCTGGTCAGCTCATCTAGAGTGGATACTGCCAAAATGGCTCTGCTCTGCTTTCCTCTCATCCTATTCTGAGGACTCACAGGCTATCCAGGGCATGGACTTCTCATTTGGTTAGTCAGGGTATAAATGTCAATAAGGCTTTAGAGACTGAAACTCATAACTGGAGTACCATTGCTTCCCTCTTGAACCATTGACCAATGAAAAATAAGAAAGTTCTTCTCACTTCTCTATGGAAGGAAGTGAAAACTTCATGCAAAGGAGTCTGAGATAAGAAAGGACATTCATTTTTCCCTCCATCAGAAAAGAGGGAGGAATTGAGCCAAAAATGCAATCTGCTGCTAACAACCACTTTGTATTCCCAGTCACTTGTTCTCTTCACTAAAATGCAGCTATAATTCCTGACCTCAGGAATTAAGAAGACAAATATAAAAATTAATGCATTCAATATTTTACTCAGCAGTAAAACATACTGCCAAGATATGATTATTTTGCACCTGCCTATATTTTTTCTCATTCCTGCCTATATTTTCTCCCACCTTCCATCATGTCTAATTTCATAAGCCATAACATAAAATTGTCAAGACTATGTTCCCTTAACACTATTGTAACCATCTTACATAAACTATAATAAAAAAGACCAAAATGTATTTTAAAATATATTTTAAACCTTTTCCATTTGTGAAGTTGTGAGATAGGACAGTGGGTAGACCACTTGCCTCAGACATGGCCTTGGACATGACCAACACTCTAACAAGGTCCCCAACCCCCTCAAGGAGTTATTCCTGAGTGCACAGCTTGAGGGATTCTGGGCTTAAACCAAAAATATCTTTTTGCTCCAAAATAAACTTAATTAGTAATAAAAACTGTGTTCCCCAAGCTGCTCCCAAAAGAAAAGGATGGATATTTCTAGAGCGGCTTGGTGTGTATTCAGAAGAATTGATGGAAAACAACCCACTTCCATGTTCCTGATGCTTTCACTATAAATGTGCTGTGTAGGCTCTACTCCTTTCCGTAGAAAGTCTCTCTCCCTGAAGTGATGGTGTTCTTAAATGACTCATCCTAAACACCCGGTCACTTCTTATTTCCTAAGTATTGGTATAAAACAGCTGGCCTGGGTTGCAGCAGTAGGTGGATGGCACGATGCTAACTAGATGGGCATAGTATTTTAATCTTTTAAAGTTAGTTTTGTGTATTTATTAATTTATTTTTAATAGTGGGTCATGCACAGTGGCACTGGGTATAGAGTGAGGACTCACTGATTGTCCTTATCTTGGTGCTATAAACCTGAAACTTCACTGCTTAGGTCTCATGGTAGGGTGCTCATGGCATACCAGGGGCATGCCTCCCTGGACAAGGGGTATACAGTGCTAGGATGGTATTTAGGATCATATACGTATGAGGCATCTCCTCTACCTAGACATAAAGCTGTCCAGAATACATTCCCTTCACCATACTGAAACCACTTTACTTAAACTACAATTTAAAAATAAAATATATTTTGAGAATATAATTTGCATATTTTTATTTATGAAGAAAATTTTAAAAGTTTTTTTTGTTGTTAATTTTGGGGGACCATATGTGGTTTCAGTGAACGAACCTGTGTCAGACACAAGCAAAGAAATTGCCCTACATGCTTTCTCACCAGCCCCTAAAATTGTGATCTTTTTAGCATTATGCTCTAGTTACAAGTGAGTGAATTACCATATGTCTTCAAATTGCGGCTCAGAGTAATTTATGTACATAATTAGTAATTAATAAATTGAAAATTATTGACTCCCAATGGTAAGTAATACAGCAGTCAGCATTATCTGTGATACAAGATATTACTTATATATTCAAGGAGCTTAAGTTCTAGAATATGAAAGGCAGTTCTGGAAAAGTTTTAGTGGGTTGCAGGCATTTGAATTACTTTAAGAGAAAAGAATTTTTTTCCCAAGCTTTTGCAGAAAAGTATAAGATTGAAAGTGAGTTCATTTAATGAGACTTGGTTTTAAAAGGAGGCTGAACTCTTCCAGACAGCCATCAACTAGGAAACTGAGGTATTTCATAGATCTATGCTGTGAGTTCCAGCCCACTTCACAGTGTTTCCAAGATGTTCTCTCTGTCTGTCTGTCTGTCTGTCTGTCTGTCTGTCTGTCTGTCTGTCTGTCTGTCTCTCCTTTGGCAGACATTTTAAACCAGGGGAACTGTAGATCTTAAAATAATCTGAGATATGAAAGATGAAAGAAGTGACCAAGCTGATTCAGAATTGAAGTCTGTTCAAAGCATAAGTCATGTGGAGAAGATCATGCACTGAGAATAAAAGAGTTAGCAATAAATATATTTTACCCGCTTCTGCAATGTCCTTCCACTCCTAGTGTCTAAATTTAAGTGCACCTCTACTTTAAGATAAGCTCTAAAATGGTGTGCTTCTGTTGCAAAATTGCAGTTGTGTTTCTCTAAAGGCAAACACACCATTCAGATTGCTCAGATGTTTTGATTGAATTGAAATAAAAAGTTTTGGAGACAAATCTATTTACAAAGTTCATGCAATTTCTCAGATGTGTATTTTTTCTCTCTCCCTAACTCTCTTTTTTTCCTTTGAAAGGCAATGCCTTGCAGCTCTTTTTTTTTCCTGAGATAGAAAAAAAAAAATCAATGATCAACAACAGTCCAGCACTCAAGAACAACCCAGAAATAACAAATCAGTCTGTGTGTGTGTGACAGAAAAGGAGAGTGTATATGAAAAGAAAAGCAACTACCATTCCAGGCTCCCACAGGGCAATTATAAGGAACAGTGAAGAAAACCTGATTAGAAAAAGGCAAGGGAAACAGGGAAACAGCGGTTTCACTTGGTTATGAAAACCCTGGGATTTGCATTCAGCTGACAAGCAATCACTTTCTCTTTGGGCTAACCTTGTCCTCCTCACATCACTAAATCTCAGAAGATCTGCCCATTTCTTTCAGTGTGGTGGTGGTGGTAGTGGTGGTGGTGTGTGGGGGGGGGTGTTGCAGATAATTAGCAGCTGAAAGACAGCAGGCAGCACTGGCAGAGGCTGACTCTGAGTAGCTAAGAACTAAGGTTTTATAGTAAACAGGAAACAAAACCCAGATTCTCTTTTTTTAAAAATTTATTTCATTTTTTTGCTTTTTTGGTCACACCCAGTGATGCACAGGGGTCACTCCTGGCTCTGCACTCAAGAATTACCCCTGGCGGTGCTCAGGGGACCATATGGGTTGCTGAGAATCAAACCTGGGTCGACCACGTGCAAGGCAAACGCCCTACCCGCTGTGCTATCTCTCCAGCCCCAAAACCCACATTCTTGTAGTCAAAAGAAAACATCTAGAACTTCAGAATCAAATCTCAGTCATTTATTTTTCAAGTACTTCATTAAATTATTATCAATAAAAAGCTGTACATATTTTATACATGTAACACTGGGTTTTTCAGCTAGGTACACATTTATAGAACCATCATTACATTTATACATAAACATTTTTAACACAATGTTTTCTCCCATTCTTGTTATCTGCTATTATATTTCTTATTGTTTCTGCTCAAGAATTTAGCATGAGATATAGCTTCTAGCAAATCTTAAATATACAATCTCGTATATTAACTAGAAGCACTTATACTGTATGATAGGTCACTGGAATTTATTTATCTTGTAAAACTCAAGTTTTGTGGTTGTGGTTTTATTCTACCTTTGCTAGCATGGCATAGACAAGTATTTGAATGTGTCTCTTCTCATCTGTGTATTATGAAGAAGAAATGAATACCAAGCAAAACTATATTCTTATGAGAATTGCCTCAGAAAAATAGCAATCTAGCAACTTGAAATATGTAATAACCTAGTTAATATAACCTAATACTTAATAATAACCTAATAAATATAGCCAACCAACTTGGCTTAAGCAAAGTTTGCAGTTATTATATTAGTCCAGGTGTGGAAAATAGGGTGCAATATTTGCTGTGTTAGTTATTTTTTAGGATGTAGGGCATACTCAGGGCAAGGACAATATATGAATTTGTTTTCCAGCTCTGAATGTTGGGAAGTATCTGCTTGGATGATTTGGCATGAGGAGAGCTTTGAGAGAGCTCAAGCCAGTTTGAAATTATATAGTGATATAGTATTGCAATCTGTTGTCAGTGAAGAAAGGAAAAATTAAATCAAATAAACCATATGTTTACTCTTTCTTCGTGTATATCAATATATCAATATATATCTATCTATATATATATATATATGTCTGATCTTTAACAATCTTGTAGGCTAAAGAAAGATAAATACCAAGAAAATTAATACTACTCAAATAACTCTAACATTAATGATCTAGACAAATATTCAAATATTTAATTGTGTGATTATTCCAAAAGGTTACCTTTGGAAGTTTGTCCCAGGAATGACCCTTGGAACTTCAGAAGTGATACCTTGGAATCAAAGGGAAAGGCACAGGCATTCCTGAAAATGGTAACAAAATAGATGAAGACAGAGACATGGGAGATAACAGAATAAATGCAAATTTTAAATTTAGAAAATGACACTTATATAGAGAAATATTGAAAGTCAATTTTCAAAGGGGACAGATAATGAACTAAGTGAAATTACCTTAAGATAATAAATTGGCTTGATTTGAGGGTGCTTGGGGAGGAGAAGCCATGAAGTTTGTATCTCCAAGAAATCTCTATTCACATTTATTAAAATAAATTTTCTTGACATGTTGAAATTTAAAAAACTGATGAGAAGTCATGAATTTTTATGTGCAGTTTCATTCTTCTGCTCTTCTCTGTGCCATCTCAATGAGATAGCACATAGGATAGTATGAGTTCACAAAATAATGTGTGGGTGCTGCATGACGATGTATGTGCTCTTGGGCCAAGAATCACCTCCTGTCTTCCTTAGGCCTCCCCATCACAGAGACAGAGAGACAGAGAGACAGGATCAAAGCTTGATGGTGAAAATGACCTTGTTTAATGCAGAGCTGGTAGCATATTTATCAAACATCTAAGGGAGGTTGAGGTATGGGGCCTAAGTAGGCTTGATCATTCACATAGAAAAAACATCTGCAAATTTACATAGATCATTTACACAGATAAAACACAGGAAGTTCTCTTGGAGAGATTAACTCAAGGAGACACCCTGTCTCCCAGGGCCACTACATGGCTTTTATCTTTCCCTCTAGATGTATATGTTATCAATACTTGCAGTTATTTGGATAAACACAGTAAGAGACAAAAATCCCACACTTAATTCTCTGGGCTCTGAGAACAAGCAAGGCTTTTTCCGTAAATCCCAGACTAAGTCTCCTTAGACCAGTTTAGCTTGTTCTTATCCATGGGGTTACTGTCACTTAAATCATAACAGCTTGCATCAAGACCATGAATTTAGACTTTCTAGACTGTCCCATTTCAATGTCACATTAGCTTTGCCACTCACCCCAGGTTCATCCGAGTCCCAAGATGAGACATTCCTTTTGGGGTGTTAGGAACTACAGCAACTGAAGTCAAGTAATTATGACCAATGCCCAGGAGCAAATATATTTCAGAGTCAATCAACTCCCAAATAGTAGGAGCATAACATTAATGATCTTTCTGTGTTTAATCAAAGAACTTTGCTCTACAGTAAAATATAAAAAAACTATAGGGGAAATAGAAAAGCAGCTACAAATACACAGCACTTCAAATACAAAGCACTACAAACACAAAGGCTAGAATTACCAAAAAGTTTTGCTTATAAGTAATCCAGACTGACTTGGGGAGCTGTGACAATGAGAGGTAAAATACAAAGGGAAGGTTAAAGATAAACTTTAACTAAATTAGGGATGCAAGCAAGAGCATGATAAGCTTCTCTGGGAGGAGGAAAAGGAACCCAGGGTTCACCGAGGAACCCTAAAAAAATACAACAGGATAGAACGCAATGGTGTGTCTTTTAATTTATTGTTATGATAGATTGTTGTCATCATTAGTAGAGGGAAAAACAACTACAGGCACTAAAGATTTCTAGTAGGTAGCTTTTGTTTGGTTCCTTGGTCTTCTATATTCTTTTTCTTTTACTAATTATTTTCCAATGCTTCTAGAAACCTGTATCAATTTTCTATTAAAGAATTAACTACTCCTTTATGTACCATGTACTCTAAAATACCTTTTATATACATCTTTGTTGCAGTATTCATCCTATTCAGTCAAAATTTTATAGTTGTATTGTGTGTATATGTGTGTATGTGTGTGTGTGTCTTGCACTTAGAAACCAGCAAGTATTTGATAAATGTGTGCCTGAGTAAATTGAATAACAATTGTTCTTTGATAGTTGAGTTTTAATCATAGTAATAATGGAATTATCATCTACCAAGTTTTCACTATTGTTCATAAAGCTGTGTTTCTAAATACTTGCCATATTATCAACTTATTTATATCTCCAAAATAGAGTGAGGAACAAGGTCCAGGATTAGTTTAAATCTAATTGATCTTGTTTATAAAAATTAAAAGTAAGGAAAAATATGAAAATCATTTAGTTACAGTCATTGTATGTTAACAGCTTTCCCAAATAAGTCCCCAGTAAACTTACTGAGATTATAGGTTGGGGGGTTAAAATTAATTTAGTTATGGAACAAATAAGTACCTTCAAAGTTAATATTAAAGAATTACTGATTGACCTAAATCAAGATATAGTTATCTCTTGTATATAATGAGGAGTTGAAGACCTCTAAGGAAAAGGTGCTTAATGAAAATTATTAACAATTCTATGAAAAGTTCAGGAAAATATATAATAAAAGTACACTATAATGACTATGAGCAGAGAAGAGGTGTGTGATTACAAAAAAAGAGAAGCAACTTTGATTTCCTGCCATTAGAAAGCTCAGAAAACAAAGGAGGTAATGGAATAGTATTTTGTTTGGCACCTTTTCTTTCATAAGTATTTCTTTTATGAATCCCATTATGGGGGATGATGACTCTAGAATGGATTTGAAAACTTTCTGTGGGTGAAGTACTTCTAAAGTTTTGGTTTCAGGCAATAACAGATTCTAATATTATGTAAAATAAAGGCATGATTCTAAATAAATATTACTTCATCAAGTGACAATTTTCTTCAGCTAAAATATTAGATCATGTCTTCAAGAATTCTGCTGAAAAACGTGGTGAGGTATAGGAAAGAAGCAAAATGAATTGCATTATTTTTTGAAAATAATTCTGGAATTGATGGTAATATGTATTGATAGAGAGCTATGTAAGTTATGTATGATACAACAGATGAACAAAAGAACCATCTCAATTATTAAGAGGACTGAGCTTCAATGCTTAATAATTTAAATTCATTTTCAAACGCTTTTTTTTATATATCAGTTTGTCTCAATGGTTGTTGAGCTCACACTTTATATCATCAACAAATCCATTTCACCATGGATATATTTTTTCACTTATTATTAAACATTATTCTAAAACATAGAAGTGATACATGCTCTAGGATCACAAATAAAACCTATGGGAATATGTTAAAAATAGCCTGTCTTTATTTTTATATTAATTTTTCATTATCTTATTATTGGTTTACAATCAGATGAATAGCTTTTGTCCCATTTTAATCATCCTTGACCTTCAGGTATCACTTCTTTGTCCCTTCAAATATTCCTTACAACATACAATCTTGAATAAGATTAATTTGAGACCATATCTGTAGGATAACATTGACACAGGGAGCTTAGGTTTATTTGGGTTACTTCCACGACAATGTTCCCATTCCTCTGTGTTTATTTGTAACTTCTTTCTTTGTGCTTTGTTGACTTGTAAATATTGTTTTCCTCTTCTCCTTAAGTCCTTTGCATATGGGCACAGAACAATGTCCTTTTTGTATGGGTACAGGAAGACAGTAAATGGTATGCTTTTGTAACATGTGAATAAATTGACTCTAAATGATATTTTCTTCCTGGGCATCCGTTCTCTGGACCTAAGCCTCAGCTGCCCTTACTTACTAGCACCCCCCAAAGTATCGAGGGACTGGATGGACCCAGGACAAGTGGTGAGCTATGTGCTACCCTGGCATCGAGATGGCCCTGGCCAAAGTGCCTAATGCTTAACTGCAAGTTAAAAGCATGGTCATAGACAGATGCTGTCATTATCCATAAAGTAATAACTAGATTCGGACCCTGCTAGGGTTAGGAATGAGTAATCTGGCCTGAGAAGTGTAGTCTGAGTCTGTAACAAGATGTTCCCTGGAGAGCTGCCCTATAAGCCTCAATGTATCTCTTACTGTGACCATACAAAAATAACGAATATTAAGATCTTAATTAAGATGCTAGGAGGAGAGGAATACCCTGAGGTAGTGTTTCTGCCCCTGAGCCTGATGGGCAGTCAGGAAGAACTTTCTTATGTTGATTTTGCTACCAGGTGGGGTGTAGCATGGGCCCAGAGAGAAGGGGTGGAGAGACTAGTAGGAGAGAGGAAGAAAGAGAGAGAGAAGGAGTCCTTGGAGAAGAAGCAGTCAGAGTCAGAATCTGGAGGTCAGAGTCAGAGTTAGAATCCAGAGAGTAGTGAGAAAACCCAGGCTACGAGACAAAGTGCAGAGATGAGAGGGAGAGAAAGGAGGAAAATATCATTTAGAGTCAATTGATTCCCACTTTACAAAAACATAGCATTTACTGTCTTCCTGTGCCCATACATAAGGACATTGCTCTAAATAAACTATGCAAATGACTTAAGGAAAAGAGGAAAACAATATCTACAAGTCATGAGAGCACAAAAAATGAAGCTACAAATAAACACAGAAGAATGGGAGCACTGTGATGGGAGTAACCCAAATAAACCTAAGCTACCTGTGGCAATGTTATCCTACACATATCTATCGAAATCACTGACTTTGAGGTATGAATGGTTGTAAATATATCTTAGTCCAAAACTTATGTTTTAGATACTAAGAAAACATGTTTCAGCGAGACGATGTGGTTCATGATAGAATACTTGCCTTTCATGTGTGAGACTCTTGGTTCAACTTCCAACATTAGGAGGGAAAAGTAGGAGGAAAGAAAGAAGCCTGTATTCTGCAAAGATCCCTAGGTGCTATAGCATGTTAGCGTCTAACCAGGTAACCTAGAGCTTCGCTGTGAGAGATAATTGTGAGTTATTATTGTTATTAGTATTGCCTATTATTGAAAACAATGGAAAAGTTATCTGACTGGATTAACAACAAAAATAAGAACGAATTTATAGGGCTCTGCTAGTTAACTGGCCATGCCAGAGGATGATATGGACATGGCGTCTTTTTTTTTTTCTTTCCGATTTCAGCTCTTCTCTGTAGTCGGTTCCATCACATTCATTTTCACATTGGTTCTTCTTAGGTTGCCAAGATGGCTGCCAACTGCTCTAAGGTTAGATGTCTCTTCATTTGCATTCAGGAGGGAAAGAGATTTTCTTTACTTCAGAATTCCCATGAAAATACCCAGATTCATACTTGCTAAATGGGCTCAGATCAGTGGTCCATCCCTGTAACATTCAGTAATACCAAGTAATTAATCTTTGACCTAGTTTGAGACTTTGAATGATTTAGCCAGGGTTATGCATTTAATAATAAAACTGTCAGGACTGTCAGATTCCTTATGGTCGCTTGATCCTACAATAGCAAATACAAGAACAATAACATCAACCAGCAAAACAATTTTGAGGAGGCCAAAGAGGAGCTATAGATAAAGGAGGACCAATAAACTTTTATGTTGTAATTTTAAACTAGTTAAATTACAGGCGTGCAAGGTTTGGTCATCAGACTAACACTACTTATACTCTTTCTGTCTCTATTTCCAGAGCCTGGCATACCTTCCTCATGTGGGGCTCAGGGTCAGGTAGGGAGGGCAATATAACCAACATATCCTTAATCTGATTTGAACATTTTGGCTAATTATCAAATAGATTGACTTTGAATCTCAAAATATTGTCCATTGTCATATGTATGTGCCCAGTGTTTGGGCCAAATAGATGTTGAAGTTTGCTAAGCTGAGATGATTGACTCATAATATCAGACAACCAATATTTATGTTTGCATTTAGACATCCTAATTTCCTTGGCTGTCTTTGACTGAGTAACTAAACCATCCCCAACATTTCTGTGCTGAAAATTCCTACAATTTATTAAATGAGGAAGACTTGCTTACTTCTTTCAGATTCCTCAAATTCTGATTCTTTTCACTGTTTTCTTCTACTGCTCTCTTTATTAGGGCCAGTCAATAAACATCATACTACTCCTGACTCAAGGAATGAAAGTGTTAGAGAAGGTGGAAAGGAAATGATTTTCTGAAGAGGGATTCAGGAATAAAAAAGATGCGTTTCACCCTCAATAAAAATATCTACTTAAAAACAACTAAGAGTTATGTTATTGTAATCTTCCTCTCTCAAGTATCTTAGTGAATGTAGGATTTTCCAATCACAGTTAAGTATAAGCAAAACAGAGATAGTATTCATGGGTATGGGATCAGGATTATACTCAGGTCACACAGAGTTTAAAAGCACCACAATAAATATAAAATAAAATTTTCACAATTGTCAGGATCAAATATTTAATTTTGGGAATGGACATGATGAAGTTTGGAGAAGTTAAGTAACATTTCCCAAGGTTAATAAGGTTCTTAATAATAATTATTTATTTAGTAACAATGACTGCACATTCTTATTAAGATATTTAAGTGACTTAAAATCTAGCACCTACTCAAAGTATCTCTTACATTCATACCTGAGAACAATGGATGAAATACACATCAGTAGCAATAAATCAAAACAGGAGAAACTGGATGATCTATTTTCCTTAGTATTCACTCACCTCTCAAAAAGACTGTGAAGAAGTCAGTAAATTACACAAATGCCATGAGAATGTGTCTCAAAATACTTTTTCTTAAAATTAGTAATAAAATGTTCAGTTATGCATCTCTAGATTCATATTTGTTTTCTTGCTTCAAGGACAAAGTAAATAGCACACTTTTAGAGAGATGTATGTTAGAAATGACTGATTAAAATGTTCACATGAGTTAAATGGTTCCAATTTAAACATGTTAGTACATAAATAAATGAGTGTCAGCAAAAAAACTGCATTGTAATGAAATGAGACCTCTATTTTCTGATCATTTTGCCTAGATAGCAAATTTTGTTTAAAATGTATTTTATGACCCTGAATTTAGTATTAGGGAATTTAGTTTCTGCTTTATTTTAAGAAAGATGCTCTTGTGCAGATCTGTAAAATATCATACCGCAGAGACAA
Organism: Sorex araneus; assembly: GCF_027595985.1. Lineage (NCBI taxonomy): Eukaryota > Metazoa > Chordata > Mammalia > Eulipotyphla > Soricidae > Sorex > Sorex araneus. The sequence continues at coordinate 341,036,516 of NC_073302.1, read as the reverse complement.
GAAAGTGATTTCTTTAAAGTGAATTAGCTTTACTCAACTTTATACTGGAAAAGTGATTTAGATGAAGAAATTACCCTGGTTAATTATGACATTCTATTCTACTCTGATTCTATCCAATTTTTGAAATGAGTACTGATCTTTGGGAGCTTATCAGAACTGCTAAAAATTTTCTTCCTTACTTGGTCTTTAAATATTTCCTAGTGAATTACACAATACTGTTGATTAGCTAATATTTAGTGATTCTTAAAGTTTTGACTTGAAAGATGGTAATTGCTATCATAATAGTATCATAAGTTTAAAGAAGAAGAGTCAAGTCAAAACACTTTACTTTGACTTTTTCTAGAATGCTATTTTTTTAAACCTTTGGCAAAGCTTTTCAAGTCTTTTGCTTCAAGCTGATCTCAGTAATTAAAATAATAATTAAAAAACTTTCAAAAAGGAACTTGCATAATAAAATTCATTAAAATGCAATATTCACAAAACAGAATATTTTATGATAACTATGTGGAGAGGAAAAATAGGAAGAAAATTGGGTGCTTTCTTCATAACCATTGCACATGTGTATTTGTTATATTTGTTTAGTGCCAATAAGTAGTTACATGGCTATTCTATCTAGAGACTTTAGAAAAGAAAGAAAGGATATAAAGAGGAAGAAAAATCATTCTTACTAAACTGTCTATTAGAAGAACAGCCAATTCATTTTCACAAATGTGTTACATTTAAGACTAACAGACAATTCAATAGCAAACAAAACTCATCCATTGGAATCATACAACCCTTTATACTCTATCTAAGCTTAAAAGGGGTAATTGTAATCAAACAAATGGGGTATCATTTACATAAGTAAGTGGGCATTATTGAAATATAGCGACTGGATAATTGGTGGAATATTCCTTGACAAGAATGCTGTCATTGAGATAAAACCAAGTGAGTCTTAGAGTAAGCCTGATGACAAAGATCCCTGACCATCCAAAGTTGCCAAAATTTCTATCTATAGCCAGCATTGGAGATTAGTCATAGAGGTGAGATATTTTCACAGTGACCTACTTCAGAAGAATATATAAGTGTAATAGAAGAAGAGGGAAGAATCAGGAAGAGTTATTATAGGCATTCCCAAATATCAGATAAAATATATGACAGAAAGTATGACATATTGGTAAATCATGTTAAGTTAAAATTGCTTTCATAATCAATGTCTACTTTTATAAGTAGTAACTTCAACAAATGAATTAAAATATTCATATGAAAGTTCAGTTTTGAATGAAGTCTAACCTGTCCTAGCTTTCAACACCTTTTAACGTTTGCCTTCATGAGAGTTCTGTGTTGTTATTTAATATGTTTGCTGTATATATTGTATACTTTAAAATGTTGACAACTTATAAATAATGAAGACTATATGAAAAATAGAGACTCATCCTCTAGCTAGTGTTTTTCTACTTCACAGACTCAGTAAATATTTGCTTATTTAGTTGAACTCCTCAATGGCGCATACTTCTGATTTTCCTGTTATCTCAATTACCTTCAGACCAAGGACCGGCCCTACTCTTTCTGTTTTTTAACAAAATACTGACACATATTCCAAACCAATAGCTGAGTCCTGATGCTTATAAATAGGATTTGCTATAAACTGTGCTAAATTTGAATCACCTGCTTTTGCCTTCCTAAATTTAGAGGTGGTTAAGTATAAGATCCATCTCTAAGAACCTCTGTATCCATCATTTATCAAGAAAAATCTTGCCGTTTAGACTGGCTTTCTGGACTTGATTTAAACTTTTACTTTGTAAATCAGATGCTCATATTGTTGGCATTTACTTAACTTTTGCCCGTGGATGGTACTAGGTTCTCCTTTAAGTGTTGGTCTCTGCCTTTTATTCTTCAAACCACTGAAGTCATGGAATCTTTACTAACCTGGTACAGAACATAATATAAGTGGCTTACACATGGACTTCTTAAAAAGAGGTAGGATGACAATCTTTATAAGTAGAGACATTTCTAAATATTAACTGCTGCCCATTGTAAATAAGGAGATAATGGGAATGTAATAGACATGGTGTTTGGAACGACATTCATGCCATGGTTTACATCTACCCAATTGCAAGTCCTTATTTAATGAAGCCCAAGTATTCTCAGTGTTCACGAAATACTTCTCTTAACAATACAGTGGTGTTCAGGAGCAGATTTCGAAATCCTCCATTTTATCCTAATTATTAACTAGCTACCTCAAGGCACATAGCAGAAATCCATCCTTTAAGAAATTAATTGACAATAAGCTATCAGATAAAAGTTTATCTCAGAGTTTATATGTAGGTATAGAAGGACAGGTTTGTGTATATGTTTAGAGAGCTTCAAAGATGTAAGAATTGACTGTATTTGCTCCATTTTTTCATAAATGTCCATCAGTTTCACCTTAAGAGTACTAAACAACAATGGGACAGACACACACTGTCTGGGCTGAAAAAGTGAGAAAAGGTTGGTACCACAGTTAAGTGTGGTGCTCTCTGCAGAGCTAATGGAGTTTGTATTTTAGCAAAGTTCAATGTCTGGGATGGGCAGGTACAGCATTGGGGGAAGACAGATCAAAGGTGAAGGTGATCAAAGATCAATTTTTCTAAAATTTACAATATAGGTCAGGATCTTTCCTGAGTAGTGGGTTAGAATTTTATGACTCTCTATGCAAACAAGATTTTAAAATTATTCTCCTCTCTTTCAGAATTTACTCTTAAATTGATTTAAACCATAGAAGACCCAGAAAAACCAGGAAGAAGACTGGAAAGAAAATATTTCTACTCAATTATGCATAGACTCAATACGTGGCTCATATCCTGAAATGATAAACAGGATAATGTTTTCAAAATATAAAAATGAAAGTAAGTGTCTATCATTTCAGGAAACCTTCATAAAAAGAGTAAACAGAGAAAGATTAAAAGGTAACATTATCTTACCTTGCTGTACCTTTATAAAAATGTATTTATACATTTTATGGGGCTAGAGAAATAGTACAGTGGGTAGGGCGTTTGCCTTGCATGCAGCTAACCCAGGTTTGATTCCCAGCATCTCATATGGTCCCCTGAGCACTGCCAGGAGTAATTCCTGAGTGCAAAGCCAGGAGTAACCCCTGTGCATTGCCGGGTGTGACCCAAAAAGCAAAAAAAAAAAAACATTACATTTTATAATGAACATATTTATAGATACTTTATTTTATAACTATAAAGTTTTGTTGGAATGGAAAGGAACAGAGTGATTGGTTTGATAAGACAAGATTAAGGGTGAATTTTCCTTAATTAGAAAGTGACTGATAACTTCTTAGTCTAAAAGAAAAGATTCAGAAGAAAAAGAGAGCATGAATGTGTAGATAATTGATTTATCACAGTCGCTAAGATAAATGGAGGCATGTCATTTTAAATAATGATAGAAAAATTAGTTTTTAATAAAAAAGAGTCCTGGTTAAATTTTAAATCTTAAACATGAAGGAAAGTATTGGTAAATGTAATGCAGACTCAAGAAAAGTTTGTTACATGCTTACATATTGGTCATCACACCCAGAAGTCCAGAGTTTACTCCTGACTGTGTACTCAGAGATTACTCTTGACTGTATCAGGGATCAAATGGGAGTTGCCTCATGCAAGTCAAATACTTTTTACCCTTGTACTATTCCTCTAATCATGTAATTGTGTTTTGATGTCCTATAGATCCAGTTTTCATAGAGCAACTTAAAGGGATCCTTGTTAAGCCGTTCTGTCTTCCGGCACAGATGTGTGACATCCGCTCGACCCGCCCTCTCCGTGTCCCAGCCTGCTCCTCTGACCCTGAGCACCCCAGCCTTCCCGCCCTTCTGGACTGCCGCCCTAGAGGCCGGCATGCTGCCCCCAAGCACTGCAGCCGTTCTCTCTTCTGGCACAGGTGTGTGCTATTTTGGGGGAAGGGGTGTGGTCTAATGGTCAGGGGCATAGCCTAGGCAAAAGTGGGCGTAGTCTCATTTTGGGCCACAGATATGCTCCTCAAACCCATCAATATGTTGTTTCATCTCAACCTTCATTACCTTTGTCATGTCCAAGAGTAACATCCTAGCTATCTGTAAACAGTAGGACAATAAAACACAAGACTTCACATAAAAATTAAAGGAACATCTAAGTGGGAGGCCATACTCTAGAAGGGCAAAATTAAAAGGGAAGCACCATTGACTGAGCCCATCCAGAATCCTTTCTTGCAGCAAGAGGGAACAGGGATACTGATCTTGAAGGTCCCTCTTCCATACTTCCACAACAACATGAAGAAACAGCGCAAATCGCCACCATAAGCGGAGGACTATGAAAGGAGTCCAGAAACCTCAATAGGCGTTTCCTGCAACCTTGAGCTCTCTGATAAAGAATTCAGAGTTGAAATACTCAAGATGTTCAATGAACTCAATGGAAAGATTGACAACTTAAAGGAGGACCTGACAGAAAAAGTACAACAGACAGCTGAGAAAATACGGGAAGAAATGAGAGCAGAAATAAAAAAAAAAAAACCTACAAAAAAAAATGAAGGATTTGATAGATGAAATAAAAAACTCTGTGGCTGCCCTTAACAATAGAATGACTGCAGCAGAAGACAGAATCAGTGTGCTTGAAGATGAGCTGCCAGAAGCCTACAGGCAGCAACAAACAATGGGAAGAGACCTCAAAATAGCTCTAGGGCGACTCAGAGTCCTAGGGGATGATTTCAAGACGAACAACATTAGAATCATTGGACTACCAGAAGGACAGGGAACCAACCCCAACGAAAAAGCCACAGTCAAACAAATCATTGCTGAAAAGTTCCCAGAGCTGGAGAATGCAGGCGTCCATATTCAAGGCGCCCAAAGGGTGCCAGCTGAAAGAGAACCTAACAGAAAAACCCTAAGACATATCATAGTTACAATGATAGACATCATGGATAGAGACACAATACTGCAAGCAGCAAGGTCGAAGAAGGAAATCGCATACAAAGGAGTACCCCTTAGATTCACAGCAGACCTATCAGAGGAAACCCTCCAAGCCAGTGGTGGATATAGTGAAGAAACTCAATGAAATGAATGCTTCACCAAGAATACTTTATCCGGCTAAACCCTCATTCAAACTCGAAGGAATGATACACTATTTTGGGGATAAACAACAGCTCAGGAACTTCATAGACTCAAAACCAAACCTAAAAGAAGGACTAAAGGGGCTATTGTAAGACAAGAAGAGCCCCTACAAGCACAACAAACCCTTACAGAAAGATGGCGCAAAATCCCATAACAATAATCTCTCTTAATGTCAATGGTCTAAATTCACCAAGTAAGAAACACAGAGTGGCAAAATGAATTCAGAGACTGAACCCAACATTTTGTTGCCTGTAAGAAACGCATCTGAATAACCAGAACAAACACAGACTCAGAGTCAAAGGATGGAAAACAATGCTGCAAGCAAACAACTCTCTCAAAAAAGCTGGGCTGGCCTTACTAGTATTGGACATAGATTTCAGTTTGAAAAAGATTAGAAAGGATAGGGAAGGCCATTTTTTATTAATCAAGGGATATGTACAGCAGGAAGAAATCACGTGTAGGCACCCAATGAGGGACCAGCCAAATTCCTATAACAACTGCTAACAGACCTTAAGAAGGACATCTCGAGCAACACATTAGTAACTGGAGACTTCAACACTGCCCTATCACCCCTGGATAGGTCAAGAAGATTAAAACTCACCAAGAAAATACTGGCTTTGAAGGAAGAAATAGAATAGATAGGGCTAATAGATCTATACAGGCTTTATATCCCAAAAAGAGGGAATACACATTCTTTTCCTGTGCACATGGAACATTTTCCAGAATAAAATATGTGCTGGGCCACACAACATACCTCAAAGAATCAAGAAGATAGACATTATATCAGCTATCTTTTCAGACCATGATGCACTGAAGATAGAAGTAAATCACACACAGATGCAGAAAACCAAATCAAACACCTGGAAAATAAACAACTCGATGTTGAACAATAAGTGGGTCAGAAAGGAAATCAAGGAAGAAATCAAAAGGTACCTGGAAACAAATGTGAATGAAGACAGGAGCTACCAGAACCTGTGGAACGCAGCTAAAGACGTGTTAAGGGGAAAATTTATAGCTCTGCAAGCATTCCTCAGGAAGGATAAAAGGGCCCACATAAATAACTTGACTTCACAGCTTAAGATTTTAGAAAAAGACCAAAAAAAGGAGCCCAAACCAGGCAGAACAAAAGAGATAATAAAACTTAGGGCAGAAATCAACGACATGTAAAACCAAAAGACCATCCGAAAGATCAATGAAACCAAGACCTGGTTCTTTGAGAAAGAAAAAAAGATTGATAAACCATTAGCAAGACTCCCAAAGAAAGAGATAGAGAGAACCCTTATAAACAGAATCAGAAATGAAAAGGGGGCCATCACAACAGAAACCAAAGAAATTCAAAAGATTGTCAGAGACTACTTTGAAAAGCTGTATGCCACAAAACAAGAGAACCTAGAAGAAATGGATAAATTCTTGGATTCCTACAATCTCCCAAGGCTGAATCAAGAAGACCAGGAATACCTGAGCAGTCATATTAATATCAAGGAAATTGAAACTGTAATCAGAAGTCTTCCCAAAAACAAAAGCCCAGGTCCAGATGGATTCACTAGCAAATTCTTTCAAACATTTAAAGAAGACCTGTTGCCAGTTCTTCTCAAGCTTTTCCAGGAAATTGAAAAAACAAAAACCATCCCAAACAGTTTCTACGAGGCTCATATCTCCCTAATATCAAAAGCAAACAAAGACACCACAAAAATAGAAAACTACAGTACAATATCCCTGATGAACACGGATGCGAAGATTCTCAACAAAATATTAGCAAACAGAATTCAACATCTCATTAAAAAGATCATATACCACGACCATGCGGGATTCATCCGGGGGATGCAAGGATGGTTTAACATTTGGAAATCAATCAACATAATCCATCATATCAACAAAAGAAAAGAACCATATGATCATATCAATAGATGCAGAGAAAGCATTTGGCAAGATCCAGCACCCGTTTATGATGAAAACTCTGGCCAAAATGGGTATAGATGGGACTTTTCTCAATATAGTCAAAGCCATCTACTACAAGCCTACAGCAAGCATCATCCTCAATAGGAAAAGACTAAGAGCCTTCCCTCTGAGATTAGGGACGAGACAGGGATGCCCACTCTCTCCTCTCCTGTTCAATATAGTACTGGAAGTACTTGAAATAGCAGTCAGGCAAGAAAAATGTATTAAGTGTATTCAGGTAGGAAAGGAAGAAATCAAGCTCTCACTATTTGCAGAGGATATGATACTAAGAGAACCGTAAAACCTCTACCAAGAAACTCTTAGAAACAATAGACTTGTATAGTAAAGTTGCAGGCTATAAAATCAACACCCAAAATTCCATGGCTTTCCTATACGCAAATAATGAGAAAGAAGAAATCGACATGATAAAAGCAATCCTGTTCACAATTGTGCCTCAAATAATCAAATACCTTGGAATCAACTTAATTAAGGAGGTAAAGGACTTGTATAATGAAAACTACAAAATGCTACTTCAGGAAATAAAAGAGGACATGAGGAAATAGAAAGACATCCCCTGCTCATGGATTGGAAGAATTAATATTATCAAAATGGCAAAACTCCCCAAAGCCCTTGACATTCTTCAAAGAAATGGAGCAAGCATTCCTGAAATTCATATGGAACAATGAGCCCCCATGAAGAGCTAAAGCAATAATTGGGAAAAAGAAAATGGGAGGAATCAACCTCCCCAACTTCAAACTCTACTACAAAGCAGTCGTAATTAAAACATCATGGTACTGGAACAAAGGCAGAGCTGCAGACCAATGGAACAGGGTTGAATATTCTGACACACAACCCCAAATATATGATCATCTAATCTTTGATAAGGGAGCAAGAAATGTGAAGTGGAGCAAGGAAAGAATGTTTAACAAATTGTGCTGGCAAAACTGGACAGCTATATGCAAAAAATATGGACTCAGATCTCCACCTATCATCATGTATAAAAGTCAGATCAAAATGGATTAAAGACCTCAACATCAGAGCAGAATCCCTAAGGTATATTGAAGACAAGGTTGGCAAAACCCTCCATGACATTGTAGCCAACATTATCTTCAAAGCTGACACACCCCTGGCCAAGCAAGGGAAAACAGAGATAAATAAATGGGACTACCTTAAATTAAGAAGCTTCTGCACCTCAAAAGCTACAGTGACCAAAGTATAAAGACAGCCTACATAATGGGAAAGGATCTTTACCCAATATCCATCCAATAAAGGGTTGATATCAAGGATATACAAGGCACTTGTTGAACTCCACAAGAAAAAAACTGCCGACCTGATCAAAAAATGGGGTGATGAAATGAACAGAAACTTCCCCAAAGAAGAAATTCGAATGGCTGAGAGGCACATGAGAAAATGCTCGACATCACTAATCATCAGGGATATGCAGATCAAAACAACAATGAGATACCATCTCACACCACAGAGACTGGCCCACATCCAAAAAAAACAAAAGCAACCGGTGTGGGCGCGTGGGGAGAAAGGGATTCTTCTTCACTGCTGGTGGGAATGCTGACTTGTTCAACCCTTTTGGAAAACAATATGGATGATTCTCAAAATATTAGAAATTGAGCTCCCATTTGACCCAGCAATACCATTCCTGGGAATATGTCCCGGAGAGGCCAAAAAGGTATAGTAGAAATGACATTTGCATTACTATGTTTATTGCAGCACTGTTTACAATAGCCACAATCTGAAAAAAACCGGAGTGCCCCCAAACAGATGACTGGTTAAAGAAACTTTGGTACATCTGCACAATGGAATACTATGTAGCTGTTAGAAAAGATGAAGTCATGAAATTTGCATGTAAATGGATCAACATGGAAATTATCATGTTGAGTGAAATGAGTCAGAAAGAAAGAGACAGACATAGAAAGATTGCACTCATATGTGGAATATAATGTAGCAGAGAGCTACGAGCTAGCAATGATGCAACTTCTGCAAGAAATTTCTCGGGACTTAGTTACTAAAATACCAAAATACAGAAATCCAGAACTGTACAGCCACTATTGCAGCCGCCCGACCTCATATCTCTTCATTCTCAGCAATGGAAAACATTGTCAAATGCTTCCTTTCCACTAGGTCCGACTTTGGGGCGGGGGGAACTCTAAACAATAACAGTGACTATTTTGTTGAAATATTGAATGTAATCAAAGTAAAGAGAAAGTAATGTTAAATTTACCAGCTACCAGGTGGGGTGGGGGGCTGGAGGGTTGTGGGGTTGTGGGAGAGGTTTACTGTGGTTCTTGGTGGTGGAATAGGTGCACTGGTGAAGGGATCTGAGACTTAAGCCTGAAAGCTTTGTAATTTTCTACATGGTGATTCAATAAAAAATAAATTAATTTTAAAAATAAGGATCCTTGTTAAAAAATGTGGGGAGTTGAGAGTTGATAGGAACAACAAGAAGAGTAATAATGGCTTAAAACAGTCCTGCAGACAACTGATGAGAGAGAGACAAATGGTGGTTAAAGAATTACTGAGGCTCCTCGTTTGCCAATAAAAAAGAGTTCATATTGCAGATATTAAGAGTAATGTCTAGCTTGTGTGAGACCCTGAGTTTAATCCTCGGCACCTTTCCCAAGAATGCCTAAATGTAGCTCTGCTGGCTCTCAAGCCATGCCCAGACAATGTACCACAGGCCAGGCCCAAGCCCTGAACCATCAAGCTGCACTCTCTGGTCTAACATATATTCAAAGATGATCATTCCCAATGGCTCAAGGATGAAACTTGTGTCACGTGACTGCCTTGTAAGAGTAAGACCATGAATTCAATTCCGGAAGCACCCACCATCTGAGTGTGACCCACAAGGACTGTGACAATCTTCCCTTGCAATCTCAATAAACCACTACCAATAGGGTCCCAGCATAACAACAAGTGTGTGGGTACCACAACCGTGTATATACCCTATAAATATGTCAACAGCAATGGAATGAAATGAAGGTGGTAGGGGTGTCATTCTATCCAATATTGATCACTTAAATTGGCTCCAATTTTATTTTTGATGTGATTTATTAATCTAAGTGTGCAAGATAGGAATATTTACCCCAATGAAGTTTTCTTTTTTTTCATTCGCGTAGGCCATTGTGTCCTCCACAAAATGATCACAACTACCTAATAATAATCCTAAGAACAGAGCTATTACTTCTGGTTGGAATGTTATTTTTCTAATTTTTACCTAACCAGCATTTTGTTACTCTAAAAGTTTAAAATTTAAATTTTCCCTAAGCATTGCTTAGGCCAAATTAGGCCTACATAGAATTTGTTTTCTCAGAATCTTGTTCTTAAATATTTTATATAATTTTTACATTTTTAATTTCTTATTTAAAATATGGTTTTCTTGTCATTTATTTGTTTATGACTACTGTGTTCCTTGCTATATCAGCTAGAACAATACCTAGCATAGATTAAGCATGTAGTGTGAGTTTCCAAAGAAAAGGGTGTGTGGGCATGTGTGGGACTCAAACATTTGGTTGCTAAGTGCTGCCTCCCCAGGCCAGTCCACGGCAATGGACAGATGGATGAAGGACCAGGGGAATGGAGGAACAGGAACTGGGTCCCAGGATGGTCGGTTTATTTTTCTGTTCCCCCAGTGTAGTCCGATCTTTCCCTTTCCTGCACAATCACAATCGTAGTCATTTTTGTCTTAGTCCCAGTCATCATAGTTCCATCATCCTAGTCTCCTCATAGACCTCAAAGTCCTCTACTTCATCATATCTTCTTCCTCGACTCGTCATAGTCTCATAGTACTCTACTTCCAGTCATCTTGTCATCTACTCTTCCTTTTAGTCCTCACAGACTCTCTAGTCCTCAAAGTCCCAAAGTCCCAAAGTCTCCAAAGTCTCAGTTCTCATCATTCCACGTGGTGGTACACATAGGTAAGTTTTTAACATTGTCATAACAACAGAGATAAAGCTACTCCTTTATGAGATTAACTCAAGGACAAAGCCTCATCTGAGGGTTCAGCACTCAGGATTACTTGGAGTATTTACTCAAGGGTGGGATTCCATCCAGGGTGATTGCTTTCTCGTTTCCTCAGCTAGTAATGCATTTAAACAATCGCAGTAAATTTACTTCTTATAATAATTCTAGTAATTTTGTATGGACACAGTCAGAAATATATTAAGCTTAAAGTTTGGCTCTTCCTGGGAACACCTTGCAATATATTTCAGATCATTGTCCTCAGGTCAGGTTAATATTTCCTAACCCTGACAGGGTCCTTATTCCTTATACTTCCTTGGAGGTCATGACAGAATTTGTTCCATGAGTGTTCTCTTACTATACTTATGGCACTTAGCTTGTCTCCTTTCGATGCCGGGGTAGCTGACAGCTCGCCCTGGGCCCATCCAGTCTCTTCCTCAGGAACCTGCTTTTGTTTTTTTTGTTTTTTTTCTGTATTATAATAATTTTTTTATTTTTATTTTTATTTGTTATTTTTTAATTTTTTTATTGAGTCACCATGTGGAAAGTTACAAAGTTTTCAGGTTCAAATCTCAGTTATACAATGCTCGAATACCCATCCCTTCACCAGTGCTCATATTCCACCACCAAGAATCCCAGTATAGCTCCACCCCACCCCCTCACACCCCTAACCCCCCCACGCCCCTAGCCCCCCCACCCTAAGCCCCCCCCCGCCTGTGTAACTAATAAATTTCACTTTACTTTCACTTTGATTGCATACAATATTTCAACAAAACTCACTATTATTGTTTGGAGAGTCTCTCCTCTAAAGTCAGACCTGCTGAAAAGGAAGCATTAGATAATCTGTTTTCCATTGCTGAGGATGAAGAGGTATGAGGTCGAGTGACCACACTTAGCGGCCTCTCAGTTTTGGGTTTCTGTAATTTAGTATTTTAGTAACTAAGTCCAGAGAGATATCTGCCAGAAGTTGCATCGTTGCCAACTTATACTTCTCAGTTACATTATATTCCACATATGAGTGCAATCTTTCTATGGAGTGCTGGGAACTAAGCACAATTGAGGCTTAAGTAAAGTAAATATGGATGCCCAGGATTAATGTTATTTTGGAGTCAATAACTCCCATATTACAAAACATAGCATGATTTGTCTTCCTGTGTCTATACCAAAAGGACATTGCTGAATAAACCATGCAAATGATATAAAGGAAAAAGAAAAGCAATATAGGATTATTTGTGCTTGATGGAATTGGGTGTGCCTCAGGGGCACTTTTGTGGGAGTAGCTCAACAAACCTAAGCTGCCTGCAGGAGGAGCAAGGACAACCTAACTTTTTCAAACAAAGTATTTTTTTTCCCAACTGACAAATATTGAATAAATCATTAAAGATTAGATCATTTTTTAGTAATTTTGGGGCTACCATATTTTTAAATTAATTAAAAATGGATTAAATACTTAGTTTTAGGGACTAACATTTGAAAATTCTTTAAGGAAACTTTTGACGGAATTCTTGATAACTGGCTTTAATATGACAACCAAATCATAGAAAATATATATAAGTGGACCTCACCAAAATTAAAAGATTCTGTGTAGAGCCAGAGAGATAGGGCACTTGCCTTGCCAGGTTTGATTCTTTAATCCAGCATGGTCCTCTGAGCCCTTACAGCAATGATCCCTAAGTGCAGAGCCAGGAGTAAAACCCTGAGTACCTTTTGGTTTGGCCCCAAAATAAACAAACAAAAAATGATTTTGTGTAACAAAGAATATTGTCAAGAAATGAAATACAACCGATAAATAAGGGAAATATTTGCATATGTCTAATAACATAAAATACAAATTTAGAAATGATTTTTGTAACTCTTAGAACAAAAAATACAACACAATAGGTTTGAACAGAAATTTATACAAAGAGAATGACAGATGGCTAATACACACATGAAAATATGTCGAACATCACTAGTCATTAGTGATGTAAACCATGCTTAAATACCACCCTGCATCCACTAGAACAGTTACAGTAATTATAGTAAATAAAATAAATGCTGAAAAGAATGTTAGAAATTTAGACTTTTTAGACATTGCTAATGGGAATATTTAATAATGTGCTTGTGGGAAAACAGTTTGATCATTCATCAAAGTATTAACCAATTATCATATGACTCAGTAATTCCACTCAAATATGTATTTTTAAAAATTAAAATAAAAATAAAATTAAAAGACAGCTAACTGAATAGAAAAAAATTTGCATTTAACACTTCAGATAAGGATTTGATATTTAGGATATATAAAGAACTCACAAAGCTCATCAACAACAAAAATTTCAAAAATGGGGAGAGGAAATGAATAAACACCTCCCAGAGGAAGACAGGAGGATGGCCAATAGTCATGTGAAAAAAAATGCTTAGCATCACTTATCATCAGAGAAATCTAAATTAAGAGGACAGTGAGATACCATCTCATACCAGTGAGAATAGCTATATCAAAAATAGTAGGAACAATATGTTGGCAAGGATGTGGTAAAAAAGAAATTCTCATCTACAGTTGATGGAAATGTTTGTACCCTCACTGTGTGGACTGGAGCTGGTAGGGATTTTGCCTTGCAAGAGGCCAATCCAGCTTCAATTCCTCCGTCCCTCTCAGAGATCCCGGCAAGCTACCAAGAGTATCCCGCCTGCATGGCAGGGCCTGGCAAGCTCCCCGTGATGTATTCAATATGCCAAAAACAGTAACAACAAGTCTCACAATGAAGGCGTTACTGGTGCCTGCTCAAACAAATGGATGACCAACGGGGCAGTGCTACAGTGCTATGCCCCCTGTGGAAAACAGTATGGAGAGTTCTCAGTCAACTTAAAACTGAACTGCCATATGATTCAGGAATTCCACTTTGGGGCATCTACCCTCAGGATATAAAGAGAGAGAAAGGAAATAGGCTCGGGGGAGATGGTGTGAGGGAAACTGGGGTGGGAAGTGTACAGTGGTGGTGGTTGGAAATGTACACAGGTATAGCAATAGGTATTAGAATACTGTATGACTGAAACTCAACCATGACCAGCTTTCTAAACCTGTATCTCATGGTGATTCAATTAAAAAAATTAAAAATAAAATTAACAAATAAAAAATAGAGTTAAAAGTTAATGTGATAATATAGCAATATTAATCACCACAATAAAAATTTGGGAAATAAGTATTCATCAGTCAATGGTCTAAAATATGATATGAACATATAATGAAATGTTATTCAGTCACAAAAAGAAGAGAAATGACAAAATTTTCCATAACGTAGATAAAATTGAAAACATTGACTAGGTGAGACAAGTGAAACCTAAAGTCCCATATCACTGTATCATTATCATCCTGTTGCTCATCAATTTGCTCGAGCAGGCACCAGTAAGACCTCCATTGTGAGACTTGTTGTTAATGTATTTGGCATATCGAATACACCACAGGGAGCTTGCCAGGCTCTGCCATGATACTCTCAGTAGCTTGCAGGGCTCTCCGAGAGACTGGAAGAATTGAACCCTGGTTGGCCACATGCAAGGCAAACCCCCTACCTGCTGTGCTATCAATACAGCCCCCCATGGGATTCTAAAATTATCTGGGATGTCTAGAATAGGCATAGAAACAAAGAAGCAGGAAATCCATGACCTTAATTCCAGGACAGGCAAGCAAGGATAAAGAAGAGTGGCTTGTTTATGAATGTAAAGATTATTTTTTAGAGTGATAAAATCCTCTGAGTTAATTATAGTATCAAAACTCTTTGAATGTATTTTAAGAAACAACAGGTTTACACATTTTAAAGTAGTTAAAATGGTGAACTTTATGTTTTGTCGATTTTATCATGTGCATTGACCTTGCACATGATCGATCCAGGTTTGATTCCTCCGTCCCTCTCGGAGAGCCTGGCAAGCTACCAAGAGTATCCTGCTCTGCTTGCACGGCAGAGCCTGGCAAGCTACCTGTGGAGACGTTACTGGTGCCCGCTCAAGTAAATCAATGAGTAGCAAAGGGATTGCAGTGATGATAGTGATGATCTAAATGAAAAAGAAAGAAAATCACTATCTAGCAAGTCAATAAAAATGAAAATAACTGTCCTTTAGGTATGTAATTTTCAAGAGTCCAGGAAAGTCAGATGGTATCTCTGACACTGGTTTAGGACTGTGATTAAATGATTTAGAAGACATGTTCCAGATGCATAATACAGCAGGAAGAGTGCGTATCTTGCATGCAATCAATGTGGGTTTGAGCCCCTGCAACCACAAGGCAGTTCTTGGAGTCTTACCAGGGGTGATCCCTGAGCACAGAGCCAGGAATACACCCTGAGCATAGCCAGGTGTGGTCCAAAAAGACAAAATCATACTAATACTATGATAATTATAAATATTAAGAAGACAAATTTAGGACCGCCAACATTTCCTGAGATCATATCATCAGTAACAGCCACAAGATGAGCAATTAATAAGTTTAGGGGCTAGAGAGATCGTCCAGGAGGGTAAGGCACAAAATGACCCCAGCTCAGTTCCTAGCACTGCATATGGTCCTCTGAGCTACTCTGGGAGTGACCACTGAATGCAAAGCCTTCAGTGAGCACCTCTGTTTTTTTGGAGTGTGTGACCCCTCAACAAAAAATCAAGTAAACAAAAAGTTCTAGGCTGTCTGCTCCAACAACAATCACTTCACTTGTATCACCTGTAGTCCCGTTGATCTTTGATTTGCTTGAGTGGGCGCCAGTAACGTTGCCATTTGTCCCTGTCGCGTGCTAGTGCAGCCCAATGATATCTGCTTGCTCCAGGAACAGGAAGAGCCTCAAATCGTTCATTCAGGGGTTTGACGAAGAAGTCTGACCATCTAGTTGGTGGGTGGCCACGCGGTCTTCTGACATCCCGTGGAATCCAGTCAGTAACAGCTCTAGTCCAGCGGTCATCTCTGAATTGCATTACATGTCCGGCCCATCTGATTTTTGATGCCTTGGCAAATGAGACAGCGTCCCTGATTCTTGATCATTGACAGAGGTCAGAACTCCAGATTCCTTCTCTCACTTGAGTGAGATGTGATACTCCTAGCATAGCTCTTTCAATTCCTCTTTGGGATACCCTAATAGCGTTCTCATCCTGTTTGCGTGGGGCCCAGGTCTCTGAGGCATATGTTAGTGCAGGAAGAATGGTAGAACTGAAAAGATGTACCCAGAGTCGGAGGTTCTTCATTCTTTTAACCACTTCCTTGACACTCCTGAAGGCATTCCACTCTGCTCTCTTCCTCCCATGCAGTTCTGGTGCTAAGTCATTCTTCCACTGAGACAGAACCTTGCATTTAGACAGGTAGCGTGTAAAGACCGAGCCAGTGTATCGATGAGTACTGGCCGGCAGATTCTTCAGGTGTTTGGGTCTGACCTTGTCTGGACCAGGCACTGTACGAGTCTTTTCCAATGAAATGACGTGTCGGATTTTGGAAGGGAGGGCATTGGGAATGACGTATCCATCCTGCGGAATTTGGTATGTGGGCAGGTGGACATGACTGTCAAAGAGATCCGAGTAGAAGTCATGAATAATCCTCTCTATTGCCTTTCTGAAAGATGTGATAGATCCATCGGGATGTTGGAGGGCAGTCATCTTGGTCTTGTAGTTGGCAAAGGACAGGCGAGCATTGTGAATGCTTTTCCCGGCTTCTACTGCATCGGCCAACACTGCTGCTCTTCTCTCTTTGAGGTCTTCCTTTATCACTTCTCTGCACAGCTTTGTGAGCTCGGACATTAGCTTGTGGTTGCCTGAGACTCACGCCAACCCATGTTGATGAATGAGCTCCAGAGTTTCTGAAGACAGGCGTCTGTTTGTGGCTTTCTCACTCTTGGCATTCTTCGCACAGTCATGGAGGTGCTGAACCAGACGATCGTATTCCTCGTCGATGCTGTCAAGGGTGGCAACTTCCCATGTTGCTACAATAGTGCCAAAGAGCTCCCAGTTGGTGGTTATTCTGGGAGTTGCCTTCTTAGATTTAATTTTTACAGACCTTTCTCCCCACTCTGTGAAGTAGAATTTTGCATGAAGGAGACAGTGGTCCAATCCCGTTTGGAATTCTGGGACAACAGCGACATCGGTCAGGCAAAACCTTCGATTGAATATGATGTGGTCACTTTCATTGTGGAACTGTCCACTTGGAGACTCCTATGTCCAGCGTTTAGATTTGGCCTTCTGAAACTATGAGTTACCATGGATGGTCTTGGTTGACATGATGAATTCAGACAGTCTCTCACACTGATCGTTCCATTCTAGGCCGTGGGTCCCAATGTGGAGTTCTTCAGGCGACCTTCTTGGACCTATCTTGGCATTAAAATCACCAACAATGATCTTGTAGAAGGTGTGGTCTTCTTTATAGAGCTTCTCCAGTTCCATGTAGAACCTCTCAATTTCCTCTTCATCGTAGTTGGATGTTGGTGTGTAGACAAGGAAGATAGAAACTGCAGGCAGTGAGCCACATCTATTCAAGTGTAATCGTGATCCACTGCCCAGCCACCACCACGCTCCAGGCCACTCTCCGGACACTTGGGCCAGGCCTTGCGCATGAGTGAAGCCCCACAAAACCAGGTAAGCAGAACTTTTTGACCTTGAACTCTAGATTCAACAAGACCCGGAGACAAGATCCTCTGTCTGCCCTCTCCATCTGTCTGCATTTGAGGGAGGGGCCAAACCCAGATGCCCCACCCTACCCAAGCCAGATAAGAGCCTCACCGGCCGACCCCCAGTACATCCACTACCCAGCCACTGCCATGCTCCAGGCCACTCTTATGGACCACCAGAAGACACTTAATACCTATTATTCTCACACCATGTTTGATGGGGTTCAAATATGGTGTGAACCATGGTAACACCTCTAAGGGCGATTGGAGGCTGCCCTAAAATCCTCCATTGCTCTTGGAAAGCCCAGCAAGCTACCAAGAGTATCCCGCTCACACGGCAGAGCCTAGCAAACTACCCGTGGTGTATTCAATATGCCAACAACAGTAACAACAATTGGCCTCATTCACCTGACACCAAAAGAGCCCCCAACATGGCAGTGTTAAGAAATATGAGCAAGGAGAGGCTGAAAAAATCTCAGGAATGAACTAGACTACTGCCAAAGTGAAGAAAGACTAAAATGATTGTCTGTACTTTCAATGCATGTATGCTGGCATCAGAAGCATCTGATGGTGCAAGCGCAGAAGATCAAGTACAACATCATTGGTCTGACCGCAACGAGAAGACATCAATCACATCACACCATTTTCGACACTGGAGAAGAATTGTTCCTAGGAATATGTGACAACAGAGGCGTTGGTGGCGTCGGTGTCCTTGTCAACACGAACTTGGCTATGAGCATTGATTCATTTGAATGCCTAATGACCTGAATTTGACGATTACGACCAACAACAATAAATATAACAATAATAAATATGATAATAAAAACAAAATGTATGTGATATAACATCTTTTGGTGTCAGCTTGCATTAGAATATCGAACCATTCCCTTGATGCAGCAACATCCTCATCAAGCAGGGTCTGGGCCTTGAGCCAGAATGTTTGTCAAGCTATATCCTTCCTGGTGGCAATGCTGGCGACATTACAGAACTGCAGTGACAACTGCCCTGGATACGTGCTCTGGACCAAGAGCTTAGAAATAGATGCAGCATCTCCTCCAGGAAAATATTTCTGCTTTATCTTGGCAGACACTGTGTCCCATCAAGGTGCCCTGTAAATTCTTTTGTTTTTGTGGATGGGGCAGCAATACTAAGTGCTCATTTAGCAATTTTGCTGTGTATATGTGTGTGTATGTGTATGTACACAGAGAGTGTGTATGTACACAGAGTGTATATATATTTATACATGTATATACATATACCGAATATATACATATTTATATTTTCTCACATATATGTGTGTGTGTACTGTGCCCATTGAAAAACCAAAGTTATAGCATAAAATTGTCAAGACAAACCAAAAAAAACAGTTATTTTTAAAATTGCCTACTGGGGCTGGAGATATAACATGGCAGGTAGGGCATTTGCCTTGCACGTGGCCAACCCTGGTTTGATTCCCAGCATCCCATATGCTCCCCCGAGCACTGCCAGGAGTAATTCCTGAGTGCAAAGCCAGGAGTAACCCCTGAGCATTACTGGGAGTGACCCAAAAAGCAAAAAAAAAATGCTTATAAACAATTGACTATGAAGGCAAAAAAGGCTTTAGGGAAAGGTCTTACCTAGAGCTGTGGGTCAGCTATAGTCTGGCCACATATTCTTACTTGATCCCTGCTCATTTTCTGTGTCAACATGCTCAGAATTCTCAGTAAATCTGCAACTTATAGAATATCTTTTCAAATAAACCAAATAAACTAACTCTATTCCTTTCCTTTGCTTCTCAATGCAATATCAGTTTTTGTGAAAAATTACATTGGAATTGACAAAACTCATTGCCAAATGGGGTGAGGCCACTGGTGTGGGATTAGACCATTACTTCAGGAGTATGATCAGAGCTCTATGATGATCTATTTGAGCCGAAACCTAATTATGTCAGGTAGCACTTTCACATCACCTATGGGACAAATGGTGACTCCTGGAGCATCTCTCCTCGTACCTCTCCTTCTCATTCTCCAAAATGTCTGCCATCTCTTCTATGGCACTTTTTCTCATGAACTCTGTCCTGAGGTTCTTGGGACACCGTCTTTTAGCCTATACCTTCCTTTCCACACATAGTGCCATGTTTTCTTGGATTTTTCTTTACATAATAGGCAGCGATTTACCCTCAAGTTCTACCTACTAGCTCTGAGTTCTTTCTAAAGTCTTTTCTTAAAAACTCATGTCAAGGTGGTCACACCGTAAGTGGAATTTCAGCTTAAACATTAGGTAGCGAAGATCCCAGCTCTCTCACTAGGTGTCTGTCTCTCCCAAGCATCACATACACTCTTTATTTTTTTGCTTTAAGTTTTATTTTGACATTTAGAACTGATGTCTAGGCACTGAGATGCAATTCATGTTCTAAACCCTGGGGAATTGGTCCTAGAGGACTCCCTGCAGAAAGTCAACATTCAAGAGGCTAAAATGACTACAGGCCCCAGAGATTGGAAAGAGCTTATGCCGATGTCTCTGGCCAGGGAGAATAGGAATTTGGCGAGACACAATAGAAAGGTGACAGGTTTGGAAGCTTTGTGTAGGAATGCTAAATGCCTATGGGGAACACACAGTAGCAAAGTGCCTGTGTAGTCTTTCTGGAGCAGTTGCTGCCAGCACAGACAGAGAAAGCCTATTTATTGAATAGCATTGTTTCAGCTTCCCTACAGCTGCGTTAGACAGTGCAAGGAGGTTTTTGAGTCCCTGTAAAGCTTTCGACTCAGGGAGAATGGTCTGCAACCTTCAATACATACTCTTTTCAAAACATGGGAAGACAAAGCACAAAAGGTTTTGCAGAATAACCTCTGGTAAAATGTGACTGAATTCTGCATTAAGAAACTGAATGTTGCCTTTCTCTGTGCAGGTTTGCAGAGCTGTCAGATAAGTGGAACCCAGGGTAGGAGAGAAGATTTGACAGGTAACTTTGTGGTCAGACAAACCTCCGTACTCAGCTCCTCAGGGGGGATAAAATGGCTGTGAATTTCACAAAGCATGCTTCAATGTTTCCACAAACATTTTTCTTCCAATTAATGGTAGCTAAAAACCACTGAGAGATAGTAGACATTTTGTCTGCCTATTCTGTGCCTTGGACTGGAGCTATAGCACAGCGGGTAGGGTGTTTGCCTTGCATGAGGCCAACCCAGGTTCAATTCCTCCATCCCTCTCAAGAGCCCAGCAAGCTACCAAGAGTACCCCGCATGCACAGCAGAGCCTGGCAAGGTCCCCGTGGCATATTTAATATGCAAAAAACAGTAACAAGTCTCCCAGTGGAGACATTACTGGTGCTTGTTCGAGCAAATCCATGAGCAATGGGATGACAGTGTTACAGTGCTACAGTGCTATACTGCACCTTATACCAAAGGAAGTGGGGGAAATGGAGAAACACCTTCACTGAAAAGTGATACCTAGGGAGAAGTATTTGGTGCCCCAAACACATGTTCTGGAAACCCATCATTCAGTGCTCAGATATGTATTGAGTTTGTTTTGTTTGGGGGGGGGCTTGAGCCACACCAGCTGTGCTCAGGGCTTTATCCTGGCTCAGGGATTACATCCTGGCATGCTCTGGAGTACTAAGCATTGAACTCTGTTGAACATGTGCAAGTAAAGCACCTCTCCTGCTGAACTAGCTCTCATAGGTGTTGTTTTCTTAAGGACCTAGGTTTACCTGTTCAGTGAAAACCACTTCTGTTAATTCTCCCTATCCATGAGCAGGGAATGTGTCTCCATTTTCTAGTGTCCGCTTTTATTTCTTAAAGTAGTGTTTTATAATTTTCCTTGTATAGGTCCTTCACCTCTTTGGTTAAGCTGATTCCAATGTACCTGATTTTCTGAGGTACTATTGTGAACGGGATTGTTTTTCTAATGTCTCTTTCTTCTCTTTCTTTATTTGTACATAAGAAAGCCATGGACTTTTGGGTATTGATTTTGTAGCCTGCCACTTTACTATATAGACCTATTGTTTCTAGGAGCCTTTCTGTAGAGTCTTTAGGGTTTTCCAAGTATAGTATCATATTGTCTGCAAATAGGAATAACTTGACCTCTTCCTTTCCTATCTGTATGCTCTTGATATCTTTTTTCCTGTCTAACTGCTATGGCCAGAACTTCCAGTACAATATTGAATAGGAGTGGTGAAAACAGGCAACCTTGCCTTGTGCCCGATCTTAGAGGGAAGGCTTTCAGGTTTTCTCCATTGAGAATGATACTTGCCGTGGGCTTTTGGTAGATAGCTTTGGCTGTATTGAGGAAAGTTCCTTCGACTCCTATTTTGCTGAGAGTTTTCATCATAAACAGGTGCTGGATCTTGTAAAATGCTTTCTCTGCATCTATTGATATGATCATATGGTTTTCATTATTTCTTTTATTTATTTGATGAATTATGTTGTTTGACTTTCAAATGTTGAACCATCCTTGCATCCTTGAGATGAAGTCATGAAATTTGCTTATAAGTGGACAGACATGGAGAATGTCATGCTAAGTGAAATGAGTCAGAAAGAGAGGGACAGAAATAGGAGGACTGCACTCATTTGTGGAGTATAGAATAACATCACATGAGGCTGACACCCAAGGACAGTAGATACAAAGGCCAGGAGGATTGTACCATAGCTGGAAGACTGCTTCATGAGCAGAGAGGAGAAGGCAGATGTAATAGAGAAGGGATCACTAAGAAAATGATAGCTGGAGGAATCAGTTGGGATGGGAGATATGTGCCAAAAGTAGATAATGGACCAAATATGATGACCTCTCAGTGTCTATGTTGCAAGCCATAATACCTCAGAGTATAGGGAGAGTATGCTGAATATTGTCTGCCATGGAGGCAGGTGGAGGGTGGGAAAGGGGGGGTATACCGGGGATATTAGTGGTGGGTAATGTGCACTGGTGGAGGGATGGGTGTTCATTGTGTGATTGTAACCCAAACATGAAAGCTTGTAACTACCTCATGGTGATTCAATAAAATTTTTTAAAAAATTATAAAAAAGAAAGAAAACCGCTTCTGGGACTGGGCCTCCTTCAGTACTTGTACAAGTGATTTAGTAATAGGGATTCATGTGATTAATCAGGATAGTGTGAAACTCAGGCACACAGCATCTCTTAAAGCTTCTCACATAACATGCTCATGCAAACTTAAAAAAATATCTATCTTTTATCCCTTTTAATTACATTTTTTAAGTTTTCCCCCATGCTACTTTCTCTTCATAACAGCTACTGAATTTAGAAAGTGAGAGCAGGGAACTTGCCTGCCTTGCTTTCTTGTTTTGGTTTGGTTTGGGATGGAGTGATAGCACAGCAGGTAGGGTGTTTGCCTTGCATGGTTTGCCTTGCAGCCCACCTGGGTTCAATTTCTTTGTCCCTCTCAGAGGGACGGCAAGCTACCAAGAGTATCCCAATGCACAGCAGAGCCTGGCAAACTCCTCGTGGTGTATTTGATATGTCAAAAACAGTAACGAGAAGTCTCACAATGGAGAAGTTACTGGTGCCCGTTCGAGCAACGGGATGACAGTGGCAGTGACACAGTGTTTGGTTTGGGGCCACACCTGCCAGTGCTTCAGGTTTTACTCCTGTCTCTGCAATTTTGGATTATTCCTTCCCTTCCCAATGAAGGTCTAATGTCCAATTAGTAAAACAGAAGCAAGGCGTGAGAGGATTGGAGTCATAGTACAGCAGGCAGGGTGTTTGTCTTGCATGCTTCCAACCCGGGTTTGATCCCTGGCAACCCACATGGTTTCATGATCCTCACTATACTCACCGAGAGTATCCCTTCCCTCCCCTCCCCTCTCCTATTTCCCCTCTGCTTCTCCTCACTCACCCTTCCCTCCTTTTTTCCCCTCCCCTTACCCTTTCCCTCTCCTCCCCTCTTCTTCTCTTTCATTTCAGAGGCAACAACTGTCTGTGGTCAGGAATTACTTCAGGTGACCACATGTAGGGCCAAGGATGAAACGTGAATGAGCTGTATATAAGGCAACTGCCCTACTTGCTGTACTTTGCTCCAGCCCAGCCTGAAAATTTTCATACACTGTGAAAATACTTCATACATATCAGTAGGATGAAAGTTACCCCCAAATAAACAATGTGACTCCATACATTGATATAGGAAAGGGGACCTCCAGAGATGGTCTTTCTGCCAATTTATTTTATTTTTTTATTTAATTCTTCCAACTCTTGAGAAACTCTTTCTTCTCTGACCCCAGACTGTTATATTCATATTTTCTTAGACGTAATGTTGACAATCAGTTGTATCATATCCAGCATAATTTTAATATGTCCATTTAGGTGAAAATACTTAGTAAAACCTATAGAAAAAGAGTAGACATTTCAATCATATGATCTAGAAGTTCCACTCCCATGTATCTATCCCAAGGGAAAAAATAATTTAAAACTGAATAGATAATACAGAGTTTATGGCATTTTCCTTGCACATGGTAGACCCTAGTTTGATTTCTGATACTGCATATGGTCCCCCAAGTACTGCCCAAAGTGATTCTGATCACTGAGCCAGGGATAAGCCTTAGGATCAACTGAGTATAAACACAACCCTTCCTACAAAGGTAGTAATTAAAAAGGACATGTGTACAAAGCATGAATACTATAGAATTACTTGTAATATCTGGTAAAAATCCAAATCCCCAGCAACACCCGCATAGATGCAGATGTTACGGTATATCTATGCAATGGAATGTAAGAAAAGATGAAACCATATAACTTCCCAATTAGCAGCTATGTGGATGGATCTGAAAAGTAGTATATTCACAATAGCCTGAATCTGGAAACAACCTATGTGCCTGGAAAGTGTGGGATTTATATACAATGGAATACTGCTCAACTCTAAGAAAAGACAAAATCATACAATTTGCCACTGTGAGGATAGATCTGGAAATTACTGTGCTGAGTGAAGGTAGCCAGAAGGAGATAGACAGTTAACAGAATCATCTCTCTCGTATGTTGGACATAAAGAAGCATAACAAAAGAATAGTAAATTTTCAAAGGCAACAGAACCTGAGAACTGGTCTGTAGAATTGACCTTAGTATGGTAGGGCAGGTCACTCCGGGAGAGTACGGTGATGCAAGGGACACTCTTGCAGAGACTGTGTTTCTGGAACATTGTATACCTTCATGAAAACTCATCATTAACAATATTTAACTCATGTTACCTAAAATTTAAAAAAAAATTAAAAGAAAGTGAAAATGAACATGCTTTTTTGCTACTACATAGATGAAACTAGGACTATCATCTAAGCAAAATAAGTTAGAAGGAGAAAAAATATATGATATGATTGCATTCATATGTGATATATAAAGAAACTGAGTAAGAGAATAGGCAATGTCTAATAAAAATAAGCTAATCACTGGCCACAGAACTAAGCTTACCAAGGAACCATGAGAAAGAGAAAAGTGATAGGGTTTAATGGATTGTGTAGAGAGATATTGGTACTCAGGCTGTGGAATGGTGTGGCAACATTTTGCTCTTAAAACATTTATAGTCATAAAATAATTTTGCCCAAAAATACTAAAAATTTCAGGTTTTTTTGTACTTGCTGATAGATCTTATTACTATTTGGAAGGAAACCTTTGCAATAGCTACTGAAGAACAACAACAACAAAAGCAGAAACAATAAAAACCCTGTTTCTATGGGCCTCTGTCCAGTTTCCAGTGCCCCAACTCCTTGATGTCCTGTTTGAGCACTGTGCCGTTTAGATTCTGAAGCAAAACCAAAACAAAGAAAGCAACAGAATGTCCTTTATGATTTGAAATGAAAATCATGCACAACTAAAACATGAACTATTATAAAATAATGTTACCTTAATAAAAGGAAGTAAACATGACCTTTTATTATATTCACACAAATAAACCAGACAAGAAAAATATCATTGTAAGTATGATAAACTATCTGATCTAGAGAAAAATTTTTTAAAAAATCAAAGATTACTATGTAGGAATTTCTTGATTTGGGTGGAAGTGGGTAGACTCTAAAACATTAAAACCATTGCAGGGCTGGAAAGTACAGCAGGTAGAGTTTTTCCTTATACATGATTGAACTAGGTTCAATCCCTGGCATCCCATAGGGCTCCCTGCTCACTTCAGTAGTAATTCTTGAGTGCAGATCCAGGAATAACCCAAGTGTTGCCAGGTGTGGCTCAAAAACCAAAAAAATAAAAATAATTAATTAATTTTAATGCCAAAAATAAAACCATTGCAATGCTTGAAGATTTAGCACTTAGTGTATCTAATGTGAATTTATTCTTTATGAGAATGCAAGCAAGTGAGACTTCTTTCCACTTGCTCTTTGGCGTGGGGTTAATTAGTAAACCTTCTGATGATCAGCGGGAGAGGGAGGGCTAGGAAAAGGTTCAGCAGACAGAATTCCATTGGTAGTTTTCTGCGTCAGTGGTCTTTGTAGAGAACTACTCTAAATTTATAAGACAGCTAGTCTAGACCTCCTGGTGACAGATGTTCTTTTAAGATAGACAGTTTTAAACCATGATATCTTTTATGGTGAAATTTTTCACAACAAAGTGTACGAGAGACCTGAGACAAATGAAGCAAATCCTATCTGTCTACCTGCTAGATTACATTAACAACAGACAGCAAAATGGTGAGATTTGTAGCTATCCTTAGTCCCCTCAAAATTTAGTCCTAATGTTTTGTGCTTTGGGGGAATAGAACTTTAAATCAGATGGTTCAGGAAATAGTCTACGGAGTGCATTTTCTTCTTTCACTTCTTGCTTTCTGCACTTAAGGCTTTGTTATATTTTTCTGAAATGATACTGTTGGAAAAGAAATGTAATAAATTCTCAGGCTGACAAAAAACCTGGAATACACTGAGATCCTCAAATTTGTCATTCTTAAGTCTAGTGGTTCAACTCTTTGAAAATTAAGCTAATAAGACACTTTGAAGAAGAAAGAAATGGCTCATGATAGCAAACACGTGAGCTCCATGATATTATAGAGAACTGATCTCAAGGGATGCTTCTTAAATGTTGTGCAAATGTTGTCTGGAATCTTATTAACCTACAGCCTCTGATTGCAACTTCAGTGTGGTCAGTTAGTCGCATTTCTAACATGCTCCCAGATGATGCCATGATGCTAATTCCTAGATACTCATTAGTTAGAGAGTAAGGGTCCAAAGACCAACCTAATTTTTTGCTCACTTGTGAATGAAGCAAGTCACTTAATTCCAGGAACAGCAACTTCACTTTTTATTAAATTGGTGTTAATGATATCAATAAATATGGATACATACCTCAAAGCAAATAGGAAGATGTATAGTGAGAACTGGTCTATGTATCTTTGGACACAAATAAAAATATAGTATTAATAGGGTACAGTAATGATGAATCCCAATTGCCATCCATTCCTTATCACAACCATCCTTATGACAAATGGGAAAACTCCCACTGTTAACCCTTCCTGATGTCTTTCCCTTTATATCAGTTCCTGTTTTTCCACATTAATAGAATCTCACCTAATTAAAAATTCAGGAGAAAACCAAGAGCAGGTAATAGTTGATTTACAGGCTTGCTTTGACTGCAAGTGGGAACTCTAAAGATTGGATTGCCATTGAATGATTACTACAAAAGAAATAAAGCAGGAAGGTAGCTAGGGGTCTTCTGAAAATGGATTTCTAGAAGGAATACAAGAGATAAAAGATCTCTTCTCTTCTTGAAGAGATCTAAAGGAGTTACAAAGTCACCAGCTCAGAAACAGGAAGACTGAATCCCTGTGGAGATGCAGGAAATGAGACCTGACAAGACTCTGAATAGCCCCAGCACTGGCCTGGTGAAGGCTGGGTGCTCAGAGGAGAGGATGAATTTATGAAGGAATAAAAGGCCCTAAAACAAGAATCTGTAAGAAGACAACCAAAATCTCAAAGTCCTTTCCCTTTAACAACACCCTAGCAATGTGTCATCTATGTAGAAAGCCCCACCTAACTAGACAGTGTGTATATATGTTTGTGTATGTGTGCCTGCATGCATATGTGTGTGTCTGTGTGTGTGTGTGTCTGGGTTGTGGGGAGAGATGGGGGTCAAAAATAAATAAATGAATAAACAACTTTTCAAAAGCAAATAGCACTCTTTTCTTTGGAAACTCCTACACTCTCCAACACATTACTCCCCAGCTCCCCTCTCTATCCTTCCCCTCTCCCTCTCCATTGCCTCTCAGACTCCTCATATTCCCTAAGGAAAACTGTCTTACCTCATCATTCGTCATTTGAAATTCTTCTCTGTGATGGTAGATAAATCTGGGCTGGTTTGGATTGACTTTTTTTTGCCTACAAAGAACAATCCTTGGCTCCAGGCTGAGATCAGGCTCTGGAAAACTCGTATTGTTGGGACTCAGTTATCTTGCTGTGCAGATTAAGGGGCCCTCAGGTACCACTTGAGATTGCTTTGTAGGGGCTGGAGTTAGGGTGACTTATGTGGCTGGTGAAACCCTAATTTCCAACGTGTGTGGGTGCTTGTAGCAGAATTCTCTGGTACCAATCCCCCATAGTTACGTTGCTGAGGAAGAGGAGTTGGGTTCAACAGGAAGGCTTCACTGGGGAGGGTTGGATCTCCTTTATACCCCACCTTCTATTTACACCAAAATGACTAGATAAAAACGGAGATCCAAAATTAGTTAGAAAGTAACTGGAAGTGAAACAAAATAGTACTCCTCTGGGGAAATATGTATTGTGTAATTAACTTAATAAGCACTGTTTCTCATGAGCCCAACTGAATGCTCTGCTTCCATCTGTGTAGGGTCTGTTTATCTATCTATTAGTCTATCTGTCTTTCTGTTTCACATGCATATACATACATACTCATATGCACAAACACACACACACATTTTAGAAAGGAGATTTTTCTGAATGACTAACTTGAAGCAGAGATTGCTAGTGAGTCATTGCTTTTAGAAATGATGTCACTGCTGAAGACTTCACTTATCACCTGGGTAGAGTAGGCAATTGCTCTCAGAGTTCAGAAGCAAGCTGGATTTAGCATAGAACTCAAAAGATTTTATTTACCCTGAATAACTTCCAATAGAGTTTTGCATAGAGAACTTGTATGATTGAGGATGTATGTGTTCTGTTGCAATTAAACAAGTAGAGCGAGGGACAGTTTGGTGATAATCAGAGGTTAGTCTCAACAGAATTGTTTCAAAATACAACTTTCAACAGTGCAGGCTCTGGAAAGCAGTAATTTA
Source organism: Sorex araneus (assembly GCF_027595985.1). Taxonomy (NCBI): domain Eukaryota; kingdom Metazoa; phylum Chordata; class Mammalia; order Eulipotyphla; family Soricidae; genus Sorex; species Sorex araneus. The sequence goes on along the minus strand of NC_073302.1, from coordinate 341,007,694 downwards.
TTTGAGAGTACCTTTTTCCTTTTTTTTTTCTTTTCGGGTCACACCCAGAGATGGAGATGCACAGGGGTTCCTCCTGTCTCTACACGCAGAAATTACTCCTGGCAGTGCTCAGGGAACCATATGGGATGCTGGGAATCAAACCTGAGTTGGCCGCGTGCAAGGCAAATGCCTTACCTGCTGTGCTATCTATCACTCCTACTTTTTTTTTTTTTAAAGTGTTTGTTTGGAAGGTGCAGAATCCATAGGAAAACAGGCGATGTCCACATCTTGAGTGAAGGAACATTGAGAGGGAACACTCGGATAAGACATGTCAAGAACTACCCCCACTTCTATAGAAACATGTCAAGCATCAAAATTTAATATCTCAGGAGTTGCTGGGGGTTCTGGGTAATGAAAAATATATATAAATGAGAAAAATCAGAGTCTGACCTTTGACCTTTCTTGTTAACTAGGTCTGCAGAGAATTCCTCTTCAGAAGAAGCAGAAGCAGGTTGCTTCAAGCCTTTGGTGGTGGCGGCTTGGATACCTTATATGGTTAGAAGTCTCCTTTACATGCTTGAAGGATGTGGACATTAGTGACAACTGCTAGATGTGACCTTCCTATAGGTGTCAGGGAAGATCCAGGGATGGCATATTGAATTCTTTTTCTATCACTATCACTATCATCCCATTGATCATTGATTTGCTCCAGCAGGCCCAGTAATGTCTCCATTCGTCCTAGCATTCCTGCCCACACTGGAGAGCCTGGCAAGCTCCCCGTGGCATATTCATATGCCAAATACAGTAACAATGATGGGTCTCATTCTCCTGACCCTGAAAGAGCCTCTACTGTGGCACCAGCACCATTGGGAAGATTGCATAAAGAGAGGCTACTAAAATCTCAGGACTAGGACCATTTTTTTTTTAAGAAATTTAAATAAAACAAAAACAAAAGTCTAAATAGATACAAAAAAAAAACTCTAAGAAGCTTCATAAGACCAACAATAAAGATAAAAGTATACTGGAGGAAAAGAAAGCAAGAAAGAATTGGTCGGCTTTTTATCCAAATATGATGGAATAATTTGACCCTGAATGTTAAAATAATCTTAGAAGAATATAATGTGTCCTTCTTCTGTAGAGCCTGGTCACCAACTAACATTACAAACCCAAGTTCAGGACTCTTGTTAGCACTTTATTAAAGACTGATAAAGTTAAAAGTTATACTTTGCCTATGTCTATGATAAGATTTTGCTAACATGGATGATTGCATTCATGTTAAGGTAAAAACAAACAAGCAAAAAAGAGCAGGCTTTAAAATTGCATATGCAATATAATGGCCAAAATGTAAAAGGAAAATAAAAAAAAATTGGGACCCAAGATAATAACAAGGATTAACATGGATGACATGTCATGAGTTATTTTTTCTCCTTTTAAAAATACTCTCTGAATTTTATATTAAAGAGAGTATATTATTTTAATAATACAAAAATTTTTAGAAAAGAATAAATAACACTGATGAAGTAACTAAAGCATTGCAGACTTTACATAAACATTCAAGCAAAAATAGTCTCCAGGAGAATGGGCAGGATAGAAAAACAATCTTAATTTAATTAAATAACTAATGTTTTGGAGGGGGCAAAAACCCAGGGTGCTAAGGTAATTCCTAACTCTGTTCAGCTGTGACCCTTGATTATGCTCAAGGGACTGTTTTTGTTCTGGGGGTTGGGCCAGAGTAGGCCGCATGTAAGGCAAGTGCTTACTTCTTATAATACTTTTTTGTCTCACTGTAATTTCTAAATACAGGAAAAATTATTATAACAACCTCAGGACTAATCATGACTTTCACTGACATAAAGGAATTAAATTTTGTGGGCAGAAGTCCCTAGGTGAATAATATTTAACAATCAACTTGCATAACAGAGGTGAACCGATTTTTTGTGAAGTCAAAACAAAGCCATACAAAACTTCAGCTTTCCATGAGCAGAATCAGATTCCCAGAACATGGTCATTCATCTGTAGTTTTTATGATTTTTTTTCCCGTTGTCTGCAAAATGGGCATTGTGTACAGGTTGGTAAAAGATGCAACTCTTAAAGATGCCTTTTACTACCTCTTCTCCCTGCAGTCCAATTATGTAGCTTCTATCTAAGTATATGGCATTTAATTTTTTCATCCAAAAATAACGTGGTTTAGTACAGACAGTAAAACAAGTTTAAGCATATGCCTGAATGTGACCTGTTTGCAACCACACAAGAGGATGATTTAACAGGATTTTATTTTTTGAAAAAAATCACTTTACTTTTAGACACTTCCATTAGAAAAACATTTATTTGGAGATGTGATCAACAAGTCTGAAATCCCAAGAGAAGCAATATGGGTAAAATCTTTAAGAATGGAGGGCTGCAGCAATAGTACAGAGGGGGCACTTGCATTGTGTGTGGCTGACCAGGGTTCAATCCCTAGAATCCCATATAGTCCCTAGAAATCCACGAGGAATAATTCCTTACTGCATAGCTAGGAGTGACCCCTGAGCATCACCAGGTGTAGCCTCCAAACAAAAACAACACAAAACAGAACAGATAAAAAACCAAAGACCCATCTGAATCCTTATATAGATATTGAGCTTAACAGAGGTCACCTGTGCCAAACTGTCTTAACTCTTGTCCAGGAAGATAAGAGGGTAAAGTAATAAATTGTTTGTGGTTTGCTTCAGGGAAATTCTGCAAATCAATTTATGGGAACAAACAGTTTGCTCATCTGGGTAAATAACTCTCCTAGCAGGATAAATAAATTGTTCCCTTGGGCAAGCATCTCACTTATCAAACAAAGAATTTTCTTATCAAGATTGGCTTTAAAACCATCCTCAATCTTAAAGCATCATGTAAAAACCTTTATCTGAATCCAATCAGCTCCTTGTTCTTAAAAAATCTCCCTTACATGATAAAGCCCTTTAAAAGTCTTTCCCTAACTCCCTTGTCTGAGATAACACTAGGCTCTGTAAGGTTTCACCTTATTACACTGGTCAAAATAAATTGAAGCTTGCTGCATCAATCTGCTTTCTGTCTGTGGAGTCCAGAGTTCTCTACCCACCTGTTCTTCCATGAATTGATTATTGAAAGCATCTTGGGATGCTTCTTCCCTCTGCTAAGACTCTCTAGGATAGGCGAGAGAGATGAAAGATCGAGAATAAAAGAACAGAGGGTGGGGTGAGGGAGGACTTCCAGGCTCTTCCTTTTGTCAGCTCTCTTTTGAGAAGAAGCTTGCTTCAGACCACCTAGTGACAAATCCTCCAGTTTAGTTCCAAGACAGCTCCAACAAGTATTCATCAAAATGATGTAGAGACTTTTACAATAAACTAGAAATTTCTATCTTTCTCATTGTAGGATTGGCAAAAAAAGGTGGGGGGGGGGGAGTCAAAGAAACCCAGGTCATCAGATTCCTAAATATTTAGCCCTGCTTCCTGTACATCAGAGTCCAATTGCATATCCCTCCTGGTGAATGAAAGCGCTCAGCGGCACCTGGGGCTGGAGACAGCTGGGATGAAGCTGCATGTCCAGAAGCCTGACATGGAGCTCTGAAGATCAAGCTTTTCAGTCTTTTACACATAAGTGAAAGCCAAGCGGTGAAATAACCAAGTTAACTCATTCTGACACTTGTTTTTGAGAGCTGTGACCGTCATTGACATTTACATGACATTTTAAGGTACTCCACAAATATCTTATAAATACTACCTAATGCAAAGCCTGACCTTCCTCTTAAAATACAGCTACTCATGAGATTTAATTTTTCTGCTCTACTTTTTATCATTCTTGTGTACTGTCTGTATATGTGTGTTTATTTATACCACATCTATTTCCACCAAAATGATTTAGTGTGCTTATAAGAGAAGAGAAAATGAGGTCAAAATGTGCATCCTACTAGGAGTAATATACAAGTTAGACATCCATATCTTATTTTTAAAAAGGGTAGTATTTATTGCTTAAGTCTCCATCCCAATGTGCTTAGCATCAATTATAATTATTTCTTCTAGGACATTCTGTGGATTTGAAGAAAATTCTGATATCAAATTTATTATCAGAAGAAGTAATAAGTTATTTTACTTGTCAGTTCTCTGAACTTCACTTCCACTGGAAAGTACCAGAATATAACCAGACTATTTGATTTACTGATTGACCTGAATTCACAAAACATTTCTCTCTCTCTCTTTCTCTCTCTGTCTCTCTCTCTCTAACACACACACACACACGCGCACACACACGCACACGCGCACACACACGCACACGCGCACACACGCACACACACACGCACACGCGCACATGGTTAGTTAATCTTAAGCATTCTCTTCTTCCCCATTTCCACTTGAAGTGGATCATCTAACTTAAGGCATGGCAATTTTCTAGAAATGATCAGATAATTTCCTTGGTTTTGTCATGACTCCAGCTATCAGCTCTGCTGTTGACAATTTTACCAATCACATGGAATAACACAACGATAATCACAGAAAATATGTTAAGAATAGGTATAAGTCTATTACAATAAAACTTTATTTATAATTAAAAACAGTGTAGGGAAGCCCACCTGGGCCACTGACCGCAGTTTGCTGACTCTTTTTCTAATAGTTTCCAAAATTTCAGTTTAGGTTCAAAGTGAAAGATTAAGTTGCAGAAATGAAATAGGAAAAAATAAGAATTCAATGTGATGTCGGTGGGCCCCATGGGTGACTTACGTGAAGCGGGAAGGAGAAAGATGGTCACTTTCTCACCAACCGCCTCTATCGCCCAGAATCAGGGTTACTGGATTCTTGTCTTGTCCGAGGAAAAGAATTTCAGGAGTAGACAAGCAGTGAAGTAAACAGATTTTATTTAGAGGTTTTTTGAGGGAAGGAGGAAGGGATAAGTGGGAGAGAGAATAGTAAGAATAACGCGCTCAAGAGAATGCAGGCTTCTCCAAAGGTGGAGAGAGCCCCTACACACACCGAGCGTTAGACGCAAAAGTACACATCTCAAGAGGGGAGATGCGGACGACACCTGTGCTGGGGTACCACATGTGCTCCGCCACGTGGGCACAAGCAGCACATGGGCTCAGGAGCAAATGCGCACCCTTGCTTTGTTCAAGGTGGTTTTTATAGGGTCTCTCCAAACTGCCCCCACGCGAGGCTTCTTTTCAGGTAAAAGTTGTTGCTAAGGAGGTTACCAGGAAGGTTGGAAGTGGTGATGGTCCTCTTTGGGCTGAATCACTAAAGTTAATCAGATTAAGGGAGAGGTCTGAGGGAATTTGAGGAATTTCCTTCATGGGGAGGGGCCCAATCTCCTCAGGGTCCACTGCTCAAGGTCTCATCTGATCTTATCTCCTTCTCAGAGACTTCCATAATCTAAGTTTCATCACCAAGGGCCTTTCCCTACCTACCTGCCTACATCAAATGCAGATTCTTTTCCACTTTGGAGAAGTCCGTCTTCTCTCTTGAACACTTATTTTTCTTTCTCTCCCCTCCTATTTCCCTCTGTAAATTTCTTTAAATAAAACTTTTTATTTCACTAAAAAGGAAATATTCAATGTAAACATAGAATGATTGACTATATGGCTCGTTTTTCCCATCTTTTCCTATTTTTTTTTGTTTTTGCATGAACTATATTTTTATTGTTCCTTCTCTAGTGGAACATATATAAATCCATATACCAATATCTGGAATCCATCTGATAAAGACTTTTTGTTTGCATAAACTGCTTTCACAGATGTGATTATGTAAGACTGAGATGAAAAGACAGATCTCTTTGGGCAATCTATGTAAACTTAGATTCCAACACAATTAAGTAGACTTAGAAGACAGAAACAGACAGATTGGACAGACATACAAAGGTAATGTGAAGATCGAGGCAAATTTCAAGTGATGTGGCTAAAAGCCAAGAAAGAAGAAACTAGGAGTAGCAAGGAATAGATTCTCCCTCTGAGCCTTTAAGGGAAGTGCCCCCCTGTGGAACCGCCATCTCCTGATGGGTAAGAAAATAGATGTTCAGGTTTGCTCTTTAACCCTGCATTCTCCCTTGAACACATCTCACTTGATTACTTGCTCCTTCCTTCCTTCCTTCCTTCCTTCCTTCCTTCCTTCCTTCCTTCCTTCCTTCCTTCCTTCCTTCCTTCCTTCCTTCCTTCCTTCCTTCCTTCCTTCCTTCCTTCCTTCTTTCTCTCTCTTTTTCTCTTTCTTTCTCTCTCTTTTTCTCTTTCTTTCTCTCTCTTCTTCTCTTTTTCTCCCTTCCTTCCTTCCTTCCTTCCTTCCTTCCTTCCTTCCTTCCTTCCTTCCTTCCTTCCTTCCTTCCTTCCTTCCTTCCTTCCTTCCTTCTCTTTCTTCTTTCTTTCTTTCTTTCTTTCTTTCTTTCTTTCTTTCTTTCTTTCTTTCTTTCTTTCTTTCTTTCTTTCTTTCTTTCTTTCTTTCTTTCTCTCTCTCTCTTTCTTTCTTTCTCTTTTCTTTTCTCTTCTTTTCTTTTCTTTTCTTTTCTTTTCTTTTCTTTTCTTTTCTTTTCTTTTCTTTTCTTTTCTTTCTTTCCACATCTTTGTAAGCAACTTTTATTTAATATAAACTACTTTGGTCCTGGGCTGGAGTGATAGTCTAACAGGCAGAGTGCTGGCTTTGCAGGATCCCTGCCCGGTTTTGTCTCTGCCTGCCCTGTGGTCCCCTGAACCCGCCAGGAATAATCCCTGAGGAAACATCCACTGAGCACAGCCAGGTGTGGTCCCAAAGCAAAACGAAAACCACTACAAAAAATTAAAAAATAAATGTCCCTTGTTTTAAGTTTCCTAAATTATACACAGAAAGGTAATAGACCTCTATCTTCCACAAATTATGTAACATATCTCTATCTTCTTTTATGGATTGTATTATCGTCCTTCTGATCTTTTATCCAGTCTACTCAATATTTTTCACTTCATACTGCGCCAATATAATGGGCATTTTCATCTTCTACTGGAACCATAGGGAAAATAGAGCATTCTAATGAGTATTGTACAACTTAAAATTCCAGATTTTTTTATTATTTTTTAATTTTTTTGGTACTACCCAGCAAGTTTAGGGGCTTTGGGGTTGCTTTTGATAGTGCTTGGGGGATCACGCAGAAATTATGATTGAACCCAAGACTCCAGCATGCAAAGCACGGGCTCTGAACTTTGACTGTCTCCCCTGCCCTCCCTGCTATTATTATCTGAAGTTTTAATTTGGGATCAGGATATAACTCAGCAGTAGAAGATGCACTTTGCGTGTGAAATGCCAAGGGTTCTTCTACCTGATGCCAGAAGATATCAGAGAAAAATCACTATGTTTTGGCCTTACTTATAAGTAGTGCTCTAAATGTATTTTATTTATTTCAACTGAGGTAACATTAGTTTTCAACAATGTTTCAGGTGTTCCATCTCTTCCCTCCTACCACATCTACCATGTGCAGTATGCACCTGCAACCAACCAATGAACTCTCCACACCTGATTCAATGCACCCATCTGCCCTTTTGGTAATTACCGTGCTGTTGTTAGAAGATAAGGGTTTTGCTTGCTTTATTTGCTTGGTTTATTTATTAAATCCTAAATATTAATGAAATTATACAAACTTTGTCTTCTTCCTTATAGCTTATTCACTGAGTTTGAGCCCCTCAAGGTCATCCAAATTTTACATCTATAAATTACAAGATTTCATCTTTTCAGGCCAGAGTAGTATTTCAGTGTGTACATATATCACATTGTCTTACTCCAACTATCTACAGTGCATACAAATTTGTGAAAAAATTTGTGTTTCACCATGGGGATGTTAAGTGTTGTCTATAGGATTACTAAGCTGTTATTACAAGTTAAACCCTCTGTGTACTTTAGTATTTTCCATGCTTTAAATATAGTACAAAGTGCTGCAGTAAACATTGGAATGTAACTATTTTTTTAAATTAGTTTTTATGCTCCTCTACCCCTCTGGTTTTGCGCCACACACCTTGTGCTAGGGTGTCTTTTTTGAGAGGAGTATCTCTGTTTATCTTACCCATCTGCTCGGGGTTCTGCCTCTTCACGCTTTGTTGTGGGAGCTCTATTGATATGGTTTGGGGTCTGCTTCTGAGTACTCATGGCTTATTCAATATGCAAAAACAGTAACAACAACTCTCACAATGGAGACTTTACTGGTGCCTGTTTGAGCAAATCAATTAACAGCGGAACAACAGTGCTACAGTGCAATGCTATTTAATCACCATGGTTTACAAAGTTGTTCATGATGTTTGTTATAGGCCTTCACTAATTCAGCACTAATCCCACAACCACTGTCATCTTCCTTTCAGCATTGTCTCCATTTTACCAACCATCCCCCAAGCCTGTCCCCATAGCAGACCCACAATACTTTATTTTATATTGCTGTTACCAGTAAATGACTAATGGAATGATAAAAAAGAAAAATTTAGTAAAAGGAAATTTGTGAAAAAAAAATAGTGTGTCACCATGGGGACATTAAGTCTTGTCTACAGGATTACTAAGCTGTTATTGCAAGTTAAATCTTCTGTGTTAATGTTCATGGTAGTTGAGATTAGCTGGCTTCTACATTATGTTCCCAACCAATCTGGTAGGATCCTATTGGTATGTTAGTATTGGAGAGTTTGGAGACATTGCTTGGCCTTGAATCTGACCATGTCCTGCAGAAAATGCAGAATGTTTAATTGGGCCGTTCAGCTAGAGCATGGAGGCAGCTGTTGGAGTGTGAGCAGGGCTACTAGGGCTTGGCCTGAAGGTTCCAGCTAATTTTAATTCTGGGTTTAAGTTTTGACACGCCAAATATATCTTTTAGAAATTCATTCAGAGAAAATTTATTGATCATATTTTATTTTTTTAAAAATTGTAATTTGATACTATTAAGTGATGGCTGGCTTGGAAATAAAATTTTAGGTAGAGAATTAGTTCTTATAACACATACATGGAATTTCATTAATTTCTCATCTCTTCTCAGAGCGGCTCACTGAACACTTGGGTATTTTGGGTAGATAATCAACCTTTACCTTATCATTCTTTTTGTATTCTTTTTGCTTCTCAGACATTGATAAGTTTCAATCTGAACATCACATAAAATTTCCAACCTTGCAAATTTCCATTTTTTTATTTCTTTAAATAATGTAATTCCTTTGCAGCATTTTTCATTTTTAATTTATGAACCTTTAAATATGTATATGCTAGGACTCATATTATCTTTTAAGACTCTTTTATGTTTTTCATATTTTTTTCCCTCTGGGATGAATTACAAGTAATTTTCCTAAATTATTTTTTTCTTATGGTTAATTAATTCTCAGTAAAATACTTATTTAAATTAGCCCATTGAGTCATTGCTTTTAATGATACTAACTTTAATCATTAATTTTATTTGAACCTTTTTAAACTTATGGTACTTATTTTTTAGTGTCCTCTCTTTCATTGCAATTTTTACACTTTTATTTATGCTTGTTAGTATTTTAAATAAATATGTAGACTCTTTTGTGCTCTTCTGTTATACCTTGCAGTTTGAAATGTCAGGTCACATGAAAAGTATCTTATTCTTTAAATAATTATCTCAAGGGCCTATGTGGAATTTTATTTTGTGTGTTCCTCTGTGAGATCTATGTGCTATGGTTCTTGGATATTTTTAAATAGAATGCTATAGTGTAGGCTTGTCTTATAGAGCATTACGAAAACTATTTCTCAGATTTGAATTTCAATATTAACTTGCCATAGTCCTCAGATAAATCTTGAGATTTATAATATTTTATTCATAGTTCATCTTCAATGGATATCTCTGTGCTATTTTTTTTAATTTATTTTATTGAATCACCAAGTGGAAAGTTACAAAGTTCTCAGGCTTATATCTCAGTTATACAATGCTCAAACACCCATCCCTTCACCAGTGCCCATATTCCACCACCTATAAAAACAAAAACAAAAACAAAAAAAAACAGTATACATCCCACACCTCACCCCCCAAACCCCCCCCCGTGCGTGAGTGATAATTTCACTTCCTTTTCTCTTTACCTTGATTACATTCCAGATTTCAACACACAACTCACTATTGTTGTTAGAGTTTCAAAACAGACTCACTATTTTTGTTGGAATTTATCCCCCAAGAATACAGCTCTATTAACAAGGAAATATTTGATAATAAGTTTTCCACTGATGAGAATGAAGAGATAAAATGTCGCGCGGCCGCGGTAGCGGCCGCACGGTTTACAATTTCTGTATTGCAGTAATTAAGTCTGCGGAGATTTAAGTTGGAAAATGAATCATTTCCCTTCCTGGAACAGCATGTAGCAAAAGCTTAGTTCACAGTCTCCATACATGGGTGCAAGCACTTGCTGGAACCCCAAGTCCTAAAGCTGTCTCTGGTTCCCGCTCGTTCCACATCCACCGGCTGTGCAGAGGCATGGGCACCCGGGCCGAAACTCGGCTGGAGCTGAGCACTGGCCCTAGCTGGGACTCTCTGTGCTATTTTGATCTTTTACTATTCTTCTCTCTTTGTGTGTTGTATTTGTGTGTATGTACATTTGTATTTGGGGTTCTACATACTGTAGGTATGAGAGTTTCAGAGTTATGGTACGAGCTTCTCTTTGGACTTGGTAAATGGTAAATATGACTTCAATTTATGTATTAATTATATTAATTTACTATAGTAAGACACTGGAAGCACATGAGGTATGACTTAAAGTGTCAAATCTATTCATGGTTAAGGATTGAGATTTGACATGATTTTGCTATGAATTAATCCTTACAAGTGAGTGTGTGTGTGCATATGTGTGTGTGTGCGCGCGAGAGTGTGTGTGTGTGTGTGTGTGTGTGTGGTGTGCTGTATACTTGAGGGGTATCTATGATAGATGGCCTTTGGAAATTTAGAGAATGAGGGGTGTTTCTATTGGGGTCTCAGATAATTTGCTACTCGGTTAACACAGTGTATCCTCACATTGAGATACCTAGCATAACTCCACTATAAATTATGGAGATATATATGTGTATCCTTATATACATATATAGATAAAGTATATAAATATATACATATTAAATTAAGCGGCTCCAGGACATGCTTTTCCGACACATTATAAGACATTTCCTACCCATTTTACATAATTACCACACCATATTTGATAGAGTTCAGACAGTAGGCAACAACTCATAGAGAGGAATATATATATATATGTGCATATACATATATATAATATAATATTATATATATATATATATATATATGAGCCTGGAAAGTTACTGAGTGTATCCTGCCTGCATGGGCAGAGCTTGGCAAGCTACCAGTGGCGTGTTTGATATGCCAAAAACAGTAACAATAGGTCTCATTTCCCTGACCCTAAAAGTCCTCCAATCATTGGGAAAGATGAGTAAGGAGAGGCTGCTAAAATCTCAGGCCTGGGAGGAATAGAGACACTACTCATGCCTGCTCGAGTAAATCAACAAACAATGGGATGACAGTGATACAGTGATATAAAAATATATAATCTCTATATATAATATATATGTATAGTAAGGATAGACGGTCGGCAACTACACCACCTCCACTTTGCTGATGACATCGTTCTAAGAACACCAAACATTAGCCAAGCAGCACAAATGCTGGCTGACTTTGACTGAGAGTATGGAAAATTCGGACTGCAGCTGAATCTCAGCAAAACAATGTACATGAAAAACGAACTAGTCCCTGACATTCCATTTGCTTTCAATGGAATGTGCATATATATATATATATATATATATATATACACACACCGATATACCGAGTGTATACATAGCTGCTACATTTGGAGAACATCTCCAAATGTAGCAGCTATGTATACCTGGCTCGAGAATTTAACATGAGGAATAACTTGGTGCCAGAACTTCGCAGGAGGAAAAGAGCAGTATTGAAAGCCTTCAAGGGCGTTGAAGAGGACAAAGAAACTCCAGCTCTGGGCGCATCTTTCTTCCTGCAGTAACATACGCCTCAGAGACCTGGGCCGTATGCAAACAGGATGAGAACTCTATTTGGGTCTCCAAAAGAGGAATTGAAAGAGCTATGCTTGGAGTGTCATGTTTTACTCAAGTGAGAGAAGGAATCCAGAGTTCTGAACTCCATCAACTATTGAGAATCAGGGACACTCTCTCTTTTGCCACGGCGTCGAAAATCAGATGGGCTGGACGCGTAATGGGATTCAGAGATGACCGCTGGACTAGAGCTGTTATTGACTGGATTCTACGGGATGTCAAAAGACCGCATGGCCGCCCACCTACAAGATGGTCAGACTTCTTTATCAAAACCCTAAATGAACGGTTTGAAGCTCTTCATGTTCCTGGAGCGAGCAGATACCATTGGGCTACACTAGAACGTGACAAGGACGAATGGAGACATTACTGGCGCCCACTCGAGCAAATTGAAGATCAATGGGATGACAAGTGATACAAGCAATACAAGTGATATGTATATAATCCATGATGAAGTCAGACTTTCTACATTTATAAGATTTTTTTCCTCTGAAAAATCCTAGTAGATTGTGTTTTCTAGTTGTTGTAAATGGCAGTTTTCTACCCTGTTAGAGGAGATGGGCCTCCAAGACTTCCCCGAGTGTTTTGTTATTAGTTTTAGCTTTCTAGCAGACTCCAAGAATACAGTTATTGGACAAATGTTAAATAATAATCCCATAATGTTCTCAGGTCTATAACTGAGACATTCTGACACTGAGTGACACTGAATCAGCTTGTATAGTAACTGCCTAGGTCATGAATACTCTATTTCAATATTGCCATTTTTTTATCTCTCAAATTTGACTATATGCGTTTGATTGTTCTCTTAAATTTGGAATTATGATGTATTTAGAGCAAGATGGTAGAGTATGTCAGATGAACTATTTCATGTTGCTGAAGGTTTTTTATTAGCAACTCAAATTCAAAACACCTAAAGAAACTCTAAATATGGTTTATTAGTTAGTATTCAAAAATATAACAATGAGTCACAAGCTGTATAAGTGCCTGAAATCAAAGCAAGATGATGAATGAGAAACTGGGAGTGGGGTCAAGAGTCAGGAAGCCAACAGATAAGATAAATTAAAGAAAGAGAAGATGATAGGGGAATCAGACCAGATACCTTGATGTGGAAACTACAGCTGAGAGATTTACTATCAGGAAAAGAAAATTTCTACAAACTTCTGCTGATCTACAAGGCAGTCATGCAGGATATGCAGCATAGAGAAACAGACAGAGGGTGGTACGAGAAACACGCTGCTCGGTGTATGGTTTATACGCGGCACTGGCATTGCCTGGGAGCATGTTAGAAATGCAGAGTCTCGGGGACATCTCAGACTCACCCAGTCAGAATCTTCACTGAACAAGATCCCCAAGGGATTTGTTTAATTTATATGAAATTTCAAACAGTCTTCTGATTTGAAGTACGGACTTGGAATTGAAGAGAACTGAGCTATTAGGTAGAAATTTACATTTACATTTCATCTCACAATTATTTCAGTGTGAAGGTGACACTCTTAAGGTCTTTGCTCTTAGAAAAAGGCAACTTCACTGGAGGGACCTAGAAATGAAACTTGTTAATTCCTCAATGTAACATAATTATCTTATCTAATAGTATAGGGAGACTAGTATTGCATAAACAACTAGTAGTCATTACCATACTCTTCAACCTTCTATAGTCTTCTTTCCTTTCCTTCACTTATTCAAAAAGACAATTACCTTCTTAATATACCAAACACACACACACACACACACACACACACACACACAACCACCACACAGTAAGTCATGCTCTTTGTAGATGTTTGATTCTGGGAAATTCTTTTCTCTTTTTCAGTTTTTGTTTGAAAAGAATTTTTTGGACTTAGTTTTTATTATTATTCTTTTTTATTATCTTTATTGGGATTTGAGCAATAGCACTTGGGGTAGGATAGAGAAGGGACCACTGCAAGGATAGTAGAAAATGATCACTATAGACAAAACTGAGTGTTGAAAGTAGATAAAGGGACAAACGTGCAGATCATAATGCCAATAGGAGAGAGAGAGACAGATAGATAGACAGACAATCTGTGTCAACTACAGATTGAAAACTGAAGGACTAGTGTGTATCAAGTTGATGCACACTAGTCCTTCAGTTCTCAATTTGGGTGAGTCAGGGTCCAGTCAGGATAGTAGATAGTACACTTGACATCACTGTAAAAAAATTACTATAAGGAGCTAGTTAAGAACTAAAAATGCCAAAATGTGGCTCTGAGCAGTTCCTCTAGGAAGCAGTTCTCTTCTGGATAGGAGTACAGAAGAAGGTCCAGATTCTCAGATCTTATATTCCTGGAGAAGAAATCCCTAAAAGCAGGATTCCAGCCATTAAGGAGGGGACACTACTACCTTATCAAAATACCTCAGCCTCAAAGAAGAGGGACGCGGCAGAGGTGGGAACGGAACTGACTCAGAGAGACAGTGCCTTCTGGCTGGCACTGGTGTCTTTCAGCAGATAAAATGAGTCTGCTTTGGATGGGTCATTAAAACACTAGCGCTTTTTTCATCCATGGCCAGTTAAAGGGTTGTGGCTGACGTGTGTTTGGGAGAAAGAGAATCAGGAAAAGTACGGCTCTGACTCTTGCCTTTGATTTCTCTCTAGCCCCATTGTGTGTGTGACTATATGGGGAGCAGGGAGCTGACAGCAGCAAAGATAACTTACAAAGCTCCAGTCTCTGCCCGGTGAAACAGAACACGGATGGCATAGACATAAGTCGTTGCTTTAGATTTATTGTTTTATTGTGTTTTTAATTGTAGCATGTTTTCTTATTCCTTCTCATGTACTGAGAGCCAAGGGCCCTTTCAGCATGCTTTTAAAACCTGACTGCTTTTCTTCTCCTTTCCTCTTCCCAAACACACACACACACACACACACACACACACACACACACACACACACACACACACCAGGTAGGAAGCTGAATGAGAGCTTTAAACTCAATGGTTTCTGTTCTTGCCTCCCCCAATTTGACCCATAGTTCCAAGCAACACCAGGTCAAAACCCTTTCCCACCATTTGGCCCCTGAGCAGAGAAAAAGGTGATAGAAACTCAGCAGTTCAGGGTAATTTTTGAGAAACCTGTTTCATGCACAAGATGAACAATTTGTGTTGCTCCTGTTAGAGCATATATACATTTCTTGGCTTGGAGAAATAAAAAGTAAATTTTGAAGTCCATTTCGATCATACATTTTTTTTTTCTTTCTGCTTTGCAGGGCAAGCACCTCTTAGCTGGGAAATTTTCTTGCTGATATAGCTGAGAGATAAGAGCTCAGAACAGTACAGTCCAGGGCAAGAACCAGAGCAGAGCAGAGGAGGCGTTTACCTTGCATGTGCCAACCTGGATTCTATCCCTGGAAAATGCTCCCTGAGCCTGCCAGGAGTGATCCCTGAGTGCAGAGCCAAAAAGTCAGCTCTGACCACCATTGGGCAGGCGTGACCCAAAAACAACCTACTCCATCCGCCTCCCGCCACAAAATAAAAAACCCAAGCTAGTGTAGTATATTTGGTTGGTTAATAAGCATCTTCTATATGCTTCTCTCCATGCACATTTCCACATAGCAGTAATCATAATTTTGGGCAGCCCACACCCAGCAGTGCTCATTACTCAGGGGTCACTCAGTACACCATACTCTGTACTGAGTGGCCACTCCTGGCTAGTGTCTTGGGGGGATCATATGCAGAGTCAGGGATCAAGGCAGGTACGGCGCGTGTCAGGCAAGGGCCCAAATATCTAGAGTATCTGTCTTGCCCAAACAATTGTACACTTTTGCCTTTATTTGCCTAGTTACAAAGGATCCTTCTCTTTGTGACATGGAAGACTTGTTGACTTTCCAAAATCTAGAAAGAAAATCTGTCACCACACTGATGAAAACACCCCATCTAATTGATCTTTGGACCTCACTTTCAAGACCTTCTCTTCTTTCCACCTTGACCTCTACTCCCCTTGCTCGGGTTGAAAGAAAGGGTCTGTGGACACTCATATCTTGGCCTTCCAGGCACTGAATTAGGTGTCACCAATGATGCTTTTTCAACCTCATTTTCATAATTTTAGGCTTCACACTTGTTGTGCGGGGTTTTGCAAAATTCTTCAAGTTCCTTCCCCCTGATCCCTGAAAGGGACTTCCCTGAGGTGCTAGGGATAGGGACCACACTCTTGTCCTGCTGTGCAGACCTATCCTTTGAGGCTCAGAACTTGAGATGCAGTGCTATTGGGGATAAGTAGTCCTCAGAGATTGACCAGTACTTTACAGGGGACTGGGTCATATGAGGTACCAGAGATCAAACTCAGGACCTCACATGAGAGGCATATACTCTTGTTATTTGAGCTATGTTCCCAACCCCACTTCAAAGTTTTTATTCCCTATCATAGTCCACGCCTACATTTTTATTCTCTCTTCCTGCAGAACTTCACTCCTGACTTACCTGTTTTACTCCCAATCTGTGTATAACATTCACTGAGACAAACTCTAAACTTCACTCAAAGGAGTTTTCTTTTATAAAAAGTTTCATTTATTTTAGTGTAGATAAAAGCAACAACTATTGAGAAAATTCTAGCATTGAAATTGATTAGATAACAAAGCTCTAATATTAAAATCAATTAGTATAAAATAAATTTTTAATGATAAAATTGTTATATCTGATCAAGCAAGTGAGTTTCTTTAAGCTCTTTTCCCATTTCTGTCATTTTTACCTAAGTTGTTAGATAGAATGGAGTCTTGCATGCTACGAGAGTCTTGTATTCCCATTAGACTGCAAGTCCCCTAAAGCAGAAATAACATCTTATTTATTTGTTTAGTCTTGGTTTTCTGTCACATTGTAGAAAATTTGGCATAAATAATTCTATGTACTTGGGCTATAGCAGGATATAATAGCATAGATGGGGCACTTTTCTTGCATATGGCAGACCCAGGTTTGATTGCTGGCATGCTATATCATTCCCTTGAGCCCTACCCAGAGTGTTCCCTGAGTACAGAGACAGGAGTCGGCACTGCCAAGCACTGCCACGTGTGGCTCTCCTCAAAAAAGAAAGAAAAAAAAAGGATATTCAGAAGGACATTATGAAACAGAAATTGACAACAAATTCTCAAAATTGAAGTGCTAGAATATGTTTGCAAATACAATGAAACTATTTAAGAAAATGTTTGTAGTGAAGATACTTGTAGTGAAGTTACTCGTCTGATTTAAAACATGCACTGAGTACAGGTTTATCTGTGTGGGTGAAATTCAGCTCAGCAGATTCCAGGAACTCCCTCCCTCCCTGAAAGGCACCTTCCATTGCCCTGTTGTTACAAGCTGGTTTTTAAAAGTCAATTTTTTTGTTCCTTTTTCCCTACTCAATTAGAAGATGTAAACTCACTTTATGAAATACAGAAGAATGGAGCTTGAATTAGAGGTGATTAATGAAATGAAAAAAAAAACCACTTTTCCTTTGAGGAAGAATTATGTTACTCAACATCAGGGTTTTCCTGCTTGGGGTGTGTATCCAGTAGACAAATGATTATTGTTGTTGAAAGCTAAGACTGCAGGTTTCTAACAAATAAGGATAAAAGGAAGTAACTCTCAAACCTCTAGATAGTCAGTCCCAGAAGATTTTCATACTCTATAGAAAAGCAGAAGTCAGGGGTTGGGTGATGACATCAACTGGGATTGCAGTGCTTTACTGCACAGGCCAAGAAATGTTCATGCTTCTTCATCTGTTCATGATTAAAAAATGATATTCTTGGTGTTTTCAATGGGGGATCTTCTGTGGGAGAAACATCGATCGCTAGGTCAATTCAATATAACTCAGCATTTCTACTGAGCTGTTTTGAAGGTACAGTCCCGCTCTGCTAAAAGCAATCAGTCCGGCTATGACTGGCTAGGAGATACTGCTTTGTTCAAGGTTTGGCTATGACCTTGGTCAAGGTTTTGATAAAAGTGGAGTTGAAAGAAACAGAGTGCTTTAAAAACAGGTAACGTTTTGGCAACCAAGTGAGGAGACCGCTCTGTCTAGCTAACAGAAGCAGCAGCATGCTAATTAGTCAAGATGCCCCCTGGGCTTCCAGCAGAATGTTCTTTGCCTTTAGAGAACCCTGGAGGTTCTGTCCAGAATCACTTCTAATGGAGACCAAATCACAGCTGCCGCCTGG
The DNA here is from genome assembly GCF_027595985.1 of Sorex araneus. Lineage (NCBI taxonomy): Eukaryota > Metazoa > Chordata > Mammalia > Eulipotyphla > Soricidae > Sorex > Sorex araneus. The sequence goes on along the minus strand of NC_073302.1, from coordinate 340,989,579 downwards.
CCTGCTCTCAGCCACAGTATGAGACCATTGTGTCTTTTTCAGCTATTGAATTTGAAGGAAGGGTACCTTATAGACAAAACATGAGGAAGCATTTTACAACTCATCATCCAATTGGGAGTAGCAGAGGAGCTAGGGATGGAACTCTGGACCAGGGGTCTGCTTTCCTGCTTGGACCTGAAAGTAGCTTTGGAACAATAGTTCTGCCTCTCCATAAGCAGTGCTGCCAGCTTTTCTGAAAGAGGGATGGACAGTGTTTATAGTTGACGCCTGACCTTATGATCTCTGCTAGGTTTTCAAAATGTGTTTAATTCAAAGGTCCAGAAAGTCACAAACTACAAAACCAAATTTTACTGACCGAGTTTTTATGTTAAACAAAGAGCAACTAGAAATAAAAGTCACTGAATTGGACCTGTGAGTTGATTAGTTTGCACAGCATAGCACTGAGCTTTATCCAAACAATAAAATTCATGCTGGGCTTGATGATAACATCCTGATAGCACTACAGTTGTGTACTAGAATTTCACTTCCTCCCCTGCCTCCGAAATAATGAGAGACTGGTACTGTTAACTAGCCTGCTGAAAACTCTTTTGAAAAAAAGACTATCTTTTTCATTTTTTTGTAATCTTACTCATTTGCACAGGTATTCAAAGACAATTATCATATTTGTCACCTGTGAAGGGTTCTTAAGAGCAAAAGCCAGGCTCCATCCCAATGCTTTCTTCTAAACGGCAGTTTTCGTTCTCCTGAAAGACTGGCTGATCTGTTCTACTTGTTTAGTTTCAAATCATAAGATTGGCACCGAGATTAATTAAATTTTTATTTCACTTTACAGATCTACAAAAGACTTAATTCAACAACAAAACCTTATCTCAGATTAATATTCATGAAACCCTACAGTTCACAGGGGAAAGAAAGATCTTTATTTCGCATGATGGAAGGTGGGTGGGAAGGTGGCACACTTTCAGGAGAATGAAATAATGCCATCAGGAATATGAACCAAGATTGCTTTGAGAATGGGGCAGATGAACAGAATAAAGAGATTGAAGTATGAAAGCTGATGATTGGATGGACGGCGCTGATAGCAGGCTCAGAAATGTTGGAAGCTATTTGGTAGCACCAAGTAAATCTGTTGGTTTCATTATGACTTTCTAGATAGTACATGGTATACTAAATAGAATGAAATAAATTATTTTTGGTTATATATGATAGATTTTTTTATTTCTGAATATTGAATGTGCTTAGACATACACCTTTTTTGGTAAATGTAAAGGTGACATTATGTTAGTTTGGAACACTTATGCACTGTAATATGTAAACCTTTGCACTATTAGTTTTTAGCACTTGTCTCACATAACATAGTAATCATTCCTCTTTAATGGTTGAGATAATTTTTAGTCTCAATAAGTTTAAATATTCTAGTAAATCATTAACTATATTCACTAGAGTATGCATCAGACATCTATATTTTATCATCTACTCATTGGAAGGATGAATGAATAACACACACATATGTACTCGCACAGGGATATGATTCAGCCCTGAGTAAAGAGGCCATCCTGCCATTTGTAACAGAATGGCCAAAACTTTAGTATGTTGAGATAAAACAGAGAAATACTAATCCTGCTTATTGTCACATATGTGTAATCTTGAAGAGTCAAATTCAAGATTTGCCAGAAAGATAGTATAGGTGCTTACTTTGAACTTAGTTGATCCTGGTTCAGCACCTGACCTCTGGGCATTTGCACATGCTCACATATCTAAGTGTGATCTCTGAGTCCAGGAGTAGGAACAAGCCTTGGCAACACCCAGTATGGCCCCAACCAACACTTCCATAAGTGTAAAATCAATTGTAGAAGTCCTTCACGTTTCTCATACAAATTTGACATTTTAAACATATTTTAGTGTAAGTCATAGTACAGGAATATATTCTCGTGATTGGTTTTGTTTGTTTGGGGTGGGTGGGATAATGGGACCACACCCAGTGGTGCTCATGATTAACCCCTGGCTCTGTGCTCAGGGATCTCTCCAGGCTGTGCTTGGGGCATTTTATATGGTGCTGGGATTAAGCCCAGATCTGCTACATGCAAGGCAAGGTCTTACCCAGTGTATTATCTCTCCAACCTCAGGAGCCCATTTTAAGGCACTTACTTAACATATGTATATTTTACATTTTTGTTAGGTTAATGTTTTATAATGTTCATGTTATTATAATTGGTAGAAATTTAAGTAGTTAGTTGATACTTTTTAATCTTTGTCAGTTACCTTACATAAAGTACTTATTGCATTGCAATAATAGAAATCCCATCTAGGATTCTACAATTTCTAAGAAAATATATCTTCATGGGAACCTAAATTAACCAGATTATTCACAAATTACATAACAGAAAGAAATATAAATGATTTATTCTTAAGATGTCCTATTATATTGGGTAATATTTGTATCTTTTTCACCAGCTATGAAACTCTTCAAAAGGAAGTTTGACTTCATGATACCATGCAATGCTGAAGCTCAAAGTATGTTAGAGCTCATCTAGTTTACCCAATCACTTAAGCAAAATCAGACTGTCCTTTAGTTTTCGATTGGTTTCATCAAAATATCAGAAAATATTTATCAAATATCACCCAACCAGTTTTTGCCATTTTTGGAGCCTAATATCTGAACTATTAATTATAGTAACCAAAGATAGCTTCAGCAACATGAGCTAATAAAATTCCCTGTCATATTTTACCTTATGTTTATTTATTTAAAAATAGAAATAAAATATCTATCCTATTAAAAATCATCACCATCATCTTCATCATCATCCCATTGATTGTTGAATTTCTCGAGCGGTCTAGTAACGTCTCCATTCATCCTAGCCCTGAGATTTTAGAAGTCTTTCTTATTAAAAATAAAAATAATAAAATATGTATAATTAAAAAGTAAGAATTGGGACTGAAGACATCAGATAGCAGACAAGTTGCTAGCCTTGCATGTGGCTGACTTGGCTTTGGTCTCTGGCATCCCAGATGGTTCCCAGAGCTCCGCCAGGAGTGATCTTTAAGTGTAAAGCTAGGAGCAAGTCTTGAGCACCACAATTTAGGGCCTAAAAATTTTAAAAAAAGATATTGTAATATATTCCAATGTAAATATTGATAACAAATCTGACATAATTTAACCAAATTCAAATCTGGTTAAATTAAATTTTTAATTCAACCAAATTAAACTTTATACATTAGCAACGTCAAAACATTTTATCTCCTGATATAAGTACTATGCTGAACTAATTACCAAAAGTAGTTTATATATTTATATACAGAAAACAGTATGGTAAAATATATCATTAATATGTGTAAGACATGAAATTATATGTTAAATATAAACTATAAAATCTTTCCTAAGTAATATATTGCTTACTTTTGCAAGTTATTTTCAATTCTGTATAGGTAAAATAATGCCTTATTCTGGGACTTTTAAAATTATCTTTAATACTTAAGATTTAACTAGTGAGATTTTCATTTCCTATGAGTCCCTAGTTCCTTACATGTTAAACAATATCCTATTGCATAAATACATGTTAATATATTTGTCCATTTTTCTGTTTATGGACAGAGTCTAAATTTTTTTCTAATAAAGTCAAGATTGCTAAGAAGCTTTTGGTACACAAATACAAGATAATGTACCAGCTATATACCTAGAAGTCCTAGAAGTAAAGTGTTTGGGTCATGGTATAAATGCATCCACAGTTGTTTTCCTACCAAAATATGGAGAAATTTTTACTTTTGGTGATTTTACTATTTTGCAACTTTGCTCTTATCAAACATAAAAATTTGCACTGGCGGTAAATAAAGATTATTTCTTATTATTATATTTCAATCTGTTTTGTTGATTACAAATACGTTTTCAATAGACACCTAAGGATCTGTCAGCTGGTAAGTAGTACAGTTAGTATTCAAATCCGTGTTTGAATGATTCTGATTCTAACTTTTTTTTTTTGGCTACTTTTATTATTTACTACTACTGTTAGTAGTTTGCTTATTATTCTCCTTAATTGTGTCTATAGCAGACATGACAAAATCTGAAAAAAAAGTTAAAAGATTTTAAGCATTGCTTATTAAGCATTTGAATACACTCATACTTTCTTACATTTATGTCTATACACATATCTGCAAGACAGAAGACAGAAAAGCACCAGTTGTTTTATATGCATAATAGAATGTATGCGAGTTAAAAAACTATTTCATGATAGTTGGGGAAACTTAAATGTGTCCACGTTAGCCCATTAATTGTCATGTATAAATCATATCTATGTTGTGTTTATATTCATTAATTCTATCAATCTGCTTTTCTAGCAAACAGACCATTAGCAGAAACAGTTTTCTAGTCCTTGTAACTATACATTTTAGCTCTCATCTCTTTACTAGCTCTGTTGTGCTGGGGATAAAATTATTAAATGTAAGGTATTGGTGCAATATGTAGGCACATATACATATAGACAAAGCATAATTTGATTATTTTTAATAACAATTAATAGGAGTAATTGACAAACAAATACTGAAGATACTTTACTGAGTATCATACTAACATTTTGCTAAGATGTTCCATATATTTGAAATTATATTTGGAAGCACAGATCTATCTAAGGAAATATAAATATAGAATATGCGCATAATTTGGTTTGATTTTATTTGGATCTGGGGGCCATAACTGGAAGTGGAGAGGGCTGCTCCTGGCTCTGTTCTCAGCATTGCTCCTTCTGTTGCCCAAAAGACCATGTGTGGTGCTGATAAGTGAACCCGGCCCCAGACAGGCCTCACGAAGACCTCAAACCCTATACTATTCTTTTGGTCCTGTGTGAATTCTTTTTAAAAACAAGATACTGTCTCAATTTACAATGAAACTAAAAATGTGTCCTAAAATTAGAAGTTTAAAATTCTGAGAAGTAGGAAGATCAACTGGTTAAGTTCCAGTCCATACAAAGTCAGGTGAACAAGCCAGCAAACCCAGCTCTAAGATCTTTTTGTAAGGTGGGAATAACAAATAGTTACTTGCTCAGGCTTGTTTCATAAGGAACAAATTAGTTTATTCAATGGATGTGGTAAATCTATCCACATATGGGTACAGAAATTTGCTTTATTTAATCTACTTACTGAAGCTTTAGTCTCCACCAGAAACAAAGAATGAGAAGAACATTGACTCAAATATCTGGGTATTTCACATCCCAGTCAAGTAGACACATAAAATGAATCACAAGAGCTCCTTATGTTAAGACAAATGTCATATTTATAACTGTTCACACGGCAATATTTAGACGCATAAATATTTCAGGTCTGAAAGAAAGTAGTACTATAGCACTGTCTCACTATCGTCCCATTGCTCATTGATTTGCTCGAGTGGGCGCCAGTAATGTTTCCATTGTGAGACTTGTTGTTACTGTTTTTGGCATATTGAATACGCCAAGGGTAGCTTGCCAGGCTCTGCAGGTGGGATACTCAGTAGCTTGCTGGGCTCTCTGAGAGGGACGTAGGAATTGAACCCTGGTTGGTCGTGTGCAAGGCAAATGCCCTACCAGGGTGGACTGGACTGGAAAGAAAGTAAGGGAAATAAAATTACAGTTTCTTAAACTGATCTTAAGGCAGGACTCAAAGCCTGGCTTCAGATCTCCTATCAGTGTGACCTTTAGATTATTTAAATGAGCCACTGCTATTTTACCTCTGAAATTGACTTAATAGTAATAACAACTTCATTGATGTTTGGATTGAAATAGTTACTTCATAGTAAGTTTTAGAAGTCCACAGTGTCTGCTATTTTCTATTTTGTTTTGCTTTTTGGGCCAACCCTCAGCAGTACTCAGGGATTCTTTCTAGTTTTGTTCTCTCAGATCACTCCTGGTCATGCTTGGGTGACCTGCATCGTGATGAGGATAAAACCTGGATCAACTGTGTGTCAGGCTAGATTCTAATCTCTGTACTATTTTTCCACACCCCCCTCCTCATATCTTATTTCAGAAATCAATGAATATTGTTATTTTCATTCTTTATGCCAAAAACTAGGGAAGAATAAAGTTTCCTTAGACAGAAACATCAATTGTAGTAACTAGAAACATAAGGTTGGAGGGAATAAGTATAAACAATAAGGGGTCAGAGTAAATGGTACAGTTAATTGCTTCCATGAGGAGATACAAAGATATTTATAAGAAAAAAAGAATAAGGGACACAAGGAATTCATATATTTTCAAAGAGGATTTATTAAAAGCACCAGGGATAATCATTTGTTCTTTCCACATTCCTTTGAAAAGTCACAACACATCAATATTGCATATCATAATTGTGAATAAATAATTCATTTATCCTCAGACTATGCCATAGAATGGGTGTTTGTATGCATTGAAAGGGGGCTTAAAATAGTATTTAATTTGAAAATCCAATTGGACTAATGAAAGAGGTTGTTTTAAATTAGTAAAAAATGTAAACTATAGAACACTATTAGCAACATTCATTTACATTAGGTTTACTTAACTTCAAATACTTGAAATTAATGAAGTATAGCTTAGTAAATAGCCCTTGGAGACCAGCTTTAAAGAAGAAATAAAAACAACATGTTTTTACATATAATTTGGTGTATATATGAATGCAATTAAGGTAGATGCAGTAATAATGTTTCCTAAAAATATATTAAAAACTGAAATTTCCACCACATTGTGAGTCATTTAAGTAGGCTTTGCTGAGTTAAGGTAAACACAGATCTAATCTGTAAAAGAATTTTCGCAAATACTGAATCAAGCTTGAGTTAATGAGACAAAACCTATTTTCTTAGCTCTTAGGATTTAGCATGGTGAAAATTTGAAACATAGTACAAAGCTCACAATTGTTTTTTTTCTTTTTGGGTCACACCCAGCGATGCTCAGGGGGTTACTCCTGGCTTTGCACTCAGGAATTACTCCTGGCAGTGCTTGGGGGACCATATGGGATGCCGGGGATTGAACCCGGGTCGGCCGTGTGCAAGGCAAACGTCCTACCCGCTGTGCTATCACTCCGGCCCCTCACAATTTTTATAGATGCTTTTAGGTTTTAGGTTTTGGGGAAGCTTTATCTAGAAATGTCTTGTTTTAAAATTATTAATTGACAGTATGTGTACTGACAATTGTTTTTATTTCTCTGAATTCCAATGGTGCAGTGCTTAGTATAAAAGTTCTGCTAGATTTTGAATAGAGGAGGACCATACCTGGCAGTGCTTAGGGGATCCTCCTACTCTGTGTTCAAAGGTTGTTTTTGTGGTCCTGTGATCTCATGGTGGTTGGTTATCTTAAGTCCTATATAATTTGAGGGCCAATCCTCGAGGCAGAGCCTGGCAAGCTACCTGTGGGGTATTCGATATGCCAAAAACAGTAGCAAGTCTTACAATGGAGACGTTACTGGTGCCCACTTGAGAAAATCGATCAGCAAGGGGATGATAGTGATGACAGTGATGATCACTGTAGCACTTTTGTCCCATTGTTCATGGATTTGGTCGAGCGGGCACCAGTAATGTCTCCATTGTGAGACTTTACTGTTTTTGGCATATTGAATATGCCACGGGTAGCTTGCCAGGCTCTGTGTGCAGGCAAGATACTCTCGGTAGCTTGCCAGGCTCTCCGAGAGGGGTGGAGGAATCAAACCCGGGTCGGCGGCGTGCAAGGAAAACGCCTACCCGATTTATTTTGGAGGGTGGAGTTTGGGCCACACTTGGTGGTACTTGGTGCTTACTCCTCTCTCTTGCTCAGGGGTCACTTCTGGGATGCCGTGTATTGAACTCACATAAGCTGTGTGCAAGACAAGTGCCCACCTGCTGTAATATTGCACTGGCCTCTTAACAGATAACTTTTTTTTTTTTAAAAAAAGGAATAGTTTATTTCCTTTCTTATTTATTTATTGAATCACTATGAGATGCAGTTACAAAGTTGTTCATGATACAGTGCTCCATCACCCGTCTCTTCATCAGTGGACATTTCCCACCACCAATGTCCCCAGTTTCTCTCACACCACACTCCCTCCAGCCTGCCTCCTGCCTCTACTGCAGGCACTTTTCATCTGTCTGTCTCTCTTTCTGTTTGGGCATTATGGTTTGCAAGACAGGTCCTGAAAGGTTATACCATTTCTCCCTTAACCTACTTCCAGCACTCAGTTCTTGTCCAGAGTGATCATTTCAACCATCTTTCTCATAGTGGTCCCTTCTCTATCCTAGCTGCCCTACCCACCACCACTACTTGTAGTGACTATTCCTCCTGGCTCTTGACTAACAGTTTATTTTACAACTTATTTTACCCTCAGTTAGCTAATTGTTTGATTTTTCAGAGGTCCCAATAGGGTTACTCTTGGCTCTACATAGGCTCAGTGGTCACTCAGTGCAGCTGGGGGACTATATATGGTGCAGTGATTTGAACTGGGATACTGGGATTGACGGCATAGTGGTAAACCCCAGTTCACAGGGGAAATATCTGTGTACTCTCCATGTTAGCTCAGCTCTTCGGTATCACAGAAACTATGTTTTAATGAATGCTTGATAAACCATAGCTGAGTAAATAAAGGAAAGTGAACTATGTTTAGTGTGTTCGTGAATGGGTTGCTGCGATGCTTTTCTGATGAATGAAACTCTGTGACTGCAGAAGCACTGGCTTTCTGTGTCAGGAGCATTATAGTTTCATCAAAAGCCACAGCATCCAATAGGATCCTCTTCATGCAGTTCTCATGAGCTCATCTAATTTTTTATGTATCAGTTTCTTTACTTTTATCAAAAATAAATCTAATATTTGAGAAGCTGGGAAGTCCAGTTTTATTCTCTTAATTGTATTATCAAAGGGCTTTTCAGAGTAGCACTTGAGACATTTGAGTGTTACATAGCTTTCATAGGAAATTTATTCAAAAATCTCAGGATAACATTAAAGGTACAACTTTCAACTGTACAATTCAAGTTCCTTCTCTGTATTTCCTTTTTGTGTGGCCAGTACCAAGTACTAACCAAAGGTGAGACCCAAGTTTCATTCTTCCTGTCATCAGGAGAAATAGAATTTGCTGTGATCAGTGGCAGGTGCCACTTAAACCCTGATATTTGTGGGGGGGGGTGGTAGGTGGTCCCAGCAAGATGGTACTTCCACTCCATTCTCAGAGGAAGAGTGACAGATCCAACTCTTTAGGCAAGTGCAGAGGTTACCTTATTGAATGCAGGGTAGACTTCTTAGCACCATGGAACTTTCCCTATAAACTCTAAAATACTCAGAATTGTTTATGCAATGAAAATCACAGAAAGACTTTCTGAGAATCTGAATACTTTTAAAAAAGTGCTGCTTTTATTTTTGCCTTTGTTTCATTGATTTGCATTTTCACAGCTTCGTTCCTTCCTTCCTTCCTTCCTTCCTTCCTTCCTTCCTTCCTTCCTTCCTTCCTTCCTTCCTGCCTCCCTTCCTTCCTCCCTTCCTCCCTCCCTCCCTCCCTCCCTCCCTTCCTGCCTCCCTTCCTTCCTCCCTTCCTCCCTCCCTCCCTTCCTCCCTCCCTCCCTTCCTGCCTCCCTTCCTCCCTCCCTTCCTCCCTTCCTCCCTCCCTCCCTCCCTTCCTCCCTCCCTCCCTCCCTCCCTCCCTCCCTCCCTCCCTCCCTCCCTTCCTCCCTCCCTCCCTCCCTTCCTTCCTTCCTTCCTTCCTTCCTTCCTTCCTTCCTTCCTTCCTTCCTTCCTTCCTTCCTTCCTTCCTTCCTTCCTTCCTTCCTTCCTTCCTTCCTTCCTTCCTTCCTTCCTCCCTTCTTACCTTCCTTCCACCACCTTTACATGTGATAACCTCAGAGCATGAATGTTTACCCTGTAGGACAGATACAATACAGACTCATGCTTCAAGGTCATAGTGTTCATCAAGTGAGATTATACAGATAAGATGTCCAGTTCCATGTAAACACATCTTAATGGGTTTTAAAGTAATTCTCCTTCTCAAATTCCTCACTCTCCCTAAAATGATGTTTATGCTGAGAGTTGTGTTTCAAATCTGCGATGCTTATCCCCAATATCCAAACAGATATGATATCACTTAAGTTTTGTCAATTTTCTTCTGTGGATATGAATTCTGGCAAATTCAACCCCATTGGCTCACCTAAAACATAGAACATGGGAGTGAGTCTGCCATAATGGCTAGAAAATGCCGTAATATCTTCATTGTGAGACTTGTTGATACTGTTTTTGGCATACCGAATACGCCACGGGTAGCTTGCCAGGCTCTGCGGTGTGGGCGAGATACTCTCGGTAGCTTGATGGGCTCTCCAAGAGGGACGGGGGAATTGAACCCAGGTCAGCCAGGTGCAAGGCAAATGCCCTAGTCACTGTGCTATTGCTCAAGTCTATATATTGTCTTACTAACTCTTATAATTATTTTGACACAAACATTTTAGTATGTTCATATTAGGATCAGAATATTGAGGCTACAGAGGCTGGGATGCATGATTTAGCTAGATGGAGCAGGTAAGATTTAAGTTCAGGCTGTGTCTAAAGTCAGTGGTCCCATGTGTAAATTCACAAAGTGGTGCAGGTGCTGTGATGATGGAAGGACGCCTGTGTTCCATGTGAGCTGTTTCCAATCCTCCCCAGCAAAGAACAGGGACCACAAACTGATGGTGGAAATGGCCCATTTAAAGCAGAGTTGCTAGTGTACTTATAGAACATCTGAAGGGGGATTGAGGTCAGGACAGGTATGATTGGTCATTTATATAGATAAACATTTGGCAGAGGAAATTCTCTTGGGGAGATCAACTCAAGAAGACACTGTCTCCCAGGGACATCCACATTGCTTTTATCTTTCCCTCTAGTTATATATGTTATCATTACTTGCAGTTGTTTGGATAAACACAGTAAGAGACAAAAATCCCAACATTTAGTTTTCTGGGTTGAGAGCAAACAAGGCTTTTACTGTAAATCCCAGACTAGTCCTCATGCCAGTGCAGCTTGTCCTTCCCCATGGGGATCCTGTCTCTTAAGTTCTAACAGTTTGCATCAAGACCATGCATTTAGGCTTTCTAGAATGTCCCATTTTGATGCTGGGTAGCTTTGCCACTCGCCCCGGGTCCGTCCCAGTCCCACAGCGAGGACCTCCCTTTTGGGGTGTTCGGAACTACAGAAACTGAAGACTGAGTCAAGTAGTTATGACCAAATAGTTATGCCCAGGAGCAGATACATTTCAGAGTCAGCCAACTCCCAAATATTAGGAGCATGGTATTAATAGTCTTTCTGTGTTTAACTAAAGAACATCGCTCTATAGTAAAATATAAAAAGGCTATAGGGGAAATAGAAAAGCAGGTCAAATATACAGCACTTCAAATACAAAGCAGTACAAATACAAGTTCAGAATTACCAGAACATTTTGGTTTACAAGCAATCAAGACTGACTTGGGGAACTGTGACAATGAGAGGTAAAATACAAGGGAAAGGTTGAAGATGGGCTTTAACCAAATTAGGGATACTAGCAAGGGCATGGTAAACTTCTCTAGGAGAAGAAAGGGGACAATTCACTGATGAAGCCTAAAGCTCTTAGGGTCAATATCCAACACAAAGGAAAGGTTGAAGATAGGCTTTAACCAAATTAGGGATGTTAGCAAGGACATGGGAAACTTCTCTGAGAGGAAGAAAGCAACAATTTACCAGTGAAGCCTGAAACACTTAGGGTTGATATCCAGCACCATGTCTAAGCCATATGGAATCTTGTTCATGTTCTTGGTTGTCATTAGATTCCCCCTCGCCATAGTAAATGATGAATCTCTAATATTGTCAAAAATTCATTTATCATTAGAAACACCAACCTCAGATCTCACTATAGGTTCAATATTTTTCTGCTGATAACTTAGCTTCTAGATTCTTTCTCTTCCTCTTCCTTTAAAATGTTTTCTTCTGCCTTGGAGCCAGAGAGATAGTAGAGTGTGGAAGGTGCTTCTCTTGCATGCAACTAACCCAGGTTTGATCCTCAGCATCCCACATGGTCCCCAGAGCCCACCAGGAGCATCGCTGAGTGGAGATCCAGGAGTAAAACTGAAGGAGAGCTGGGAGTGGCCTCCTGCCTCCCCCAAAAACCCAGAACAAATCAATGATTTCAGCTCCTATAAAATGTTTCATTGGGGAATTCCATTCTTCTTCTTGGGGTTAATATGTGTATATGCTGATATTCCAAAATATCATATTTATGTTTTAGTGAAAGATTATTTCTCTATTAAGGTTTAGCCAAAAGTGGTGACTTCAGTAGCTAGCATATTGAGTTCATGGCATAAAGCTACACTTTTCTGTATATATGAAGATAAGTTCCTCCGCTCCTCTCGGAGAGCCTGGCAAGCTACAGAGAGTATCTCATCTGCATGGCAGAGCCTGGCAAGCTGCCCATGGCATATTCGATTGCCAAAAACAGTGACAAGTCTCACAATGGGCCATTACTAGTGCCTGCTTGAGCAAATCAATGAGCAATGAGATGACAGTGATACAGTGATGAAGATAAGACTTTTCGTTATATAATTAGAATGACTTTGACTGTAGAAACCATGTCTATATACAACCCTGAGAACAACCTACAATTGAATACTTTTCAGATAAAACATTATCAGACCTTAAGACAGATGTTGCTAGGTGATTTTTCATATAGAAAAAGTAGGTAGTATAAAAAACTACACCCAATTTTTGCTCATTTGCAAATCAATATTTCTGATGATATTTTCTGAGTTCTAAGATAGGTAAATTTTCTAGAAGCTATTTAATTTTTTTGTACTTTAGGTAATAGGGTTACAATAGTGTCTGAGTTTATCGTACTGATATACAGATTTCCCACACACTAAAACAGACTTAGTGCCATGACCCTCATTCCCAGCTCCAGTTTCCCTTCCCTCCCACCCATGTCCCCATTCTCTGTTAATTGAAGGTGATAGTTCATTGCATTCTGTTCTCTCCCTAGGACCACCAACATGGCTCCAACCCCCCCACCTACACTCCTGAGTTACATTCAGTCAACTTAGTGCCATTGCCTTCCCCTAAAACTACTATGGTAGTTTTAGGTCTGTATTCCAGCATCTAAGATTTATTGTCAATTGATATTGCCCATACCCTTGATTTGTTTCCCCGCGGAATCTGTAGCTCTTTAGTCTTCGTCAGGGTGTCTACACCACAAAGGCAACAGAAGTGGAAGCAGTTTTCAGCACTTTCTCACAGCATCCAGCTCCTACTCGTGGATTCCATTTGCTGGGCAGATTTCAAGCTACAGTGTCAGACACTACAACAGTAGCGTGATAGAGCCTGCTTAAACAACTTTCATTGGAATTGTGAGGTCAGATTCTTATAATAAAACTCCTATGGCTGGAGCAATAGCACAGAGAGTAGGGCATTTGCCTTGCACACGGCCACCTGGGTTCGATTCCCATTATCCCATATATTCCCCTGAGCACTGCCAGGGGTAATTCCTGAGTGCAGAGCCAGGAGTGACTCCTGTGCATTGCTGGGTGTGACCTCCCCCCAAAAAGGCAAAACCTCCTAAGGCTTTATAATTATATAACCATATAATATGCAATAAGATGCTATTCAATAAGAGATAAAATATCATAAATATTTAATGTATAATTTCAAATAAAATAAAACTAATTAATATACCAATTATATTAATATAATCTAACTTACAATAATGTGCTTTACTAATTTTACCTGACAAGCTAACAAGTGATAAATAATGTAGGAAAACCAGTCAATGTTTTCTTACCCAGAAAAGTGTCTGTCCTAGAGCATACTGGAGGCAGGGGGCATGGAGGGAAGGAAACCCCAGGCATTGGTAGTGGGAAATGTAGAATGGTGAAGGGAAGGATTTGGAACATTGTATGACTGAAACCTAATCATAAACAACTTTGTAACTGTGTATCTCATGGTGATTCAATAAAAATAAATTATCACCTGGTAAAATTGGTGGCTTCAGGATTGTAGACAATGTAAAAGGAGCAATATAACATTTTGAACTGATTTAATTAAAAAACTGGAAATCTTATATAATATTAGATAAAAAAAAAACCTGGGAAAGGAACAAGGAAAATTGAGGAATCTTAAAAGTTTTGTTATTTTATATAAATGATGGGAGAAAAAACAAGTGGGTGTCTTAAAGGAATATGTCTAATCTCCTTGAAGTCTGACAACAGGTTTCTACAATTATTTTAGTGTATACTCTTGTCTTTCTTTCTAAAAAGCAAACAAAAATGTAAATGCAAATGTCAGATATCTTGTAAATGGTTCCTACTGAGAGTAACGAAGGCATGAAGGCTACAAGATAAGAGAAGCTTAGAATGAATACTGATTTAAAAAAAAATAATCCATGCCAATTATTAAACAGTATAGCCTTTTTTTTTTTCCTTTTTGGGTTACACCCAGCGATGTACAGGGGTCACTCCTGGCTCTGCACTCAGGAATTATCCCTGGCGGTGCTCGGGGGACCATATGGGGTGCTGGGAATTGAACCCGGGGTTGGCTGCATGCAAGGCAAATGCCCTACCTGCTGTGCTATTGCTCCAGCCTATAGCCTTTCATTCTTAAAGAGAAATGAAAACCAAAGAAAAAAAAACCCTGCCAAATATTTTAAAATTTAAAATATAAGACTTAAAAAAAAACTAATTCAAAGAAAATAAAGACATCACAATTTTAGTTGATTTTCCTAGAAAAGTGTGAAAGAACATGACTTTCTATTTAAAAGAACAATTGGTGAATAAGAGTTCTTGAACATGAAATCTGCTTGACCAGAGAGACAAGACTGCGTATAGAATGCTTTACTTCCTTGCAGATTTGATCTCTGGTATGCTTGTAAGTTTCCTCTAAACCCACCCTGAGCTCAGAGCCAAAAGTAAGCTTTGAGCCCATTGAGTGTAGCTTAAAAAACAACAACAAAAAGTGAAATATGCATTTCAGAAATAAAATTTGGAAGACAGATAATGCTTAACGTTTAATGTTTAATAATTAATGTTCAAATAAAGGGATGGAAACTTATAGCTCAAAAGTAACAAAAGATGAGAAATTTCCTTAACTAAAAACTGATGTGTATAAAGTCATAGTCAATGAAATATTGCAATGAATATTGGCAGAAAAATAGATTCATCAGCAATATATCAACATGTAAGTGTTGTACATACTTTTATATATGATCCTACTGTGTGGCATAATTAATATTTATGCTCAATGGGAAAATGTTTTACTTAATAATTTCAATAACAGTAAAACCATATGGAACAAATTTCTATGATGACTTTAGATTCTACCTCATATTATAATAAAATAGGCTCTAGGTTTTTCAAATGTAACATTACATAATGGGCATTTGTTATTTAAAAAATTGGATAAAAATACTTTTTGCTGAAAATAGGATTCCCAACTGTTATAAACAAAATGCAGACAAATCTAATGTCAGCTGTATTTTTTTGAAATAAGGAAAGCACATATTCAAAGTTAATGAAAAATACCATAAAAACTACAATTTTCAATCCATCAAATTGTTTAGAGTAGTAATAAAAGGAACCTTATCATTTTATAAAACATGGGCAAACATCCCATGGACAAGTAGAAAATAAGACATTTGGCTATTCACAGAGAGTGAATAAAAATAACCAACAAGTATGTGAACGTATGTTTATTTTTGCTAGTAGGCATCGTCTAGAAATTCACAATAAACCAACCAAAGTCCATTTTGTTTTAATCATCAGATTGATAGCCATTAAATACAATTAATATTCAATTCTGAAAGGATAGAGGGAAAATATTTTTGGGTGCAGACATTTTAATTAGTCTAAATTTTATTAAATAAATATTATAAGAACTATTTAAATTAGGTTAGAGGACAAAGTGTGTTAAATATGTTAAATTTTACTTGGTGTTCCCTTCTCTGAGTTGCCCAGAATGAGAGACCAGCCTCCAAGCAAGTAAAATGTGGTTGAAGGTCATGTGGGGGAAAGATGATGCGGGCCGAATATATACTAGAGACTGAACACAATGGCCACTCAACACCTTTATTGCAAACCACAACACCTACTCAGAGAGAGAGAGAACAAAAGGGAATACCCTGCCATAGTGGCAGTGTGGGGTGGGGGGAGACGGGACTGGGGAGGGGGGGAGGGATGTTGGGTTTACTGGTGGTGGAGAATGGGCACTGGTGAAGGGATGGGTTATCAAACTTTGTAAGAGAGAAACATGAGCACAAAAATGTATAAATCTGTAACTGTACCCTCACGTTGACTCACTAATTAAAAATAAACTATTAATTTTAAAAAAAAGGAAAAAATATGTTAAATTTTAGCCATTATCTAGTAAAATGATGCTTACAAACCATGGTACAGCAATTTCACCCACAGGAACATACTTTAGAAAATTCTTGCATATATGTAAAGAAAGACATGTACAAAAATACTCATTCTTATTTTACTGACAATAGCAAAATCCATTAGAAATCTAAATTTTCATCACTGAGCAAATAAAACACTTACGCATATACATATTTCAAACATCTATAGAAACATTAAAAGAATTTAATGTGTGTGTATGTCTAGAGCTTGACAGTAAAATATTTAAGGTTAGGAGATAGTTTAAAGGGCTGAAAAAATGACAATGTTACATTGATAAGAAAAAAGGAAACCTCAAAGGTTAGCCAGCATATTGGTATTTTGTAAGAAATAAATGAAATATAGAAGTGCTTACATTAATAAAATTCTTATCAAAACATAAACTGAGAGCTGAAGTGATAGCACAGTGGGTAATGCATTTGCCTTGCAGGCGGCCTGTAGGATAACATAGCCTCAGTAGTTTAGGTTTATTGGGTTACTCCCGTTACAGTGCTCCTATTCCTCTTTGTTTATTTGTAGCTTCTTTCTTAGTGTTCTATTGACTTGTAAATAATGTTTTTCTCTTCTCCTCGAGTCCTTTTCATAGTTTATTCAGAGCAAGTCCTTTTTGTATGGACACAGGAAGACTTAACAAATGCTATGCTTTTGTAACCTGGGAGTCATTTGACTCTACATGATATTTTCCTCCAGGTCATCTGTTCTCTTGACCTAAGCCTCAGCTGCCCTTACTTCCTAGCACCCCCAAAGCACGGTCCCGACGTGGGACAAGAAGGACCCAGGGCAAGCGGTGAGTTGTGTGCTACCCTGGCATCGAGATGGGCCTGGCCAAAGTGCCTAATGCTTAACTATAAGTTAAGAGCTTGATCATAGACAAATGTTGTCATGATCCAAACAGTGATAACTAGATTCGGACCCTGCTAGGGTGAGGAATGATTAATCTGGCCTGAGTGCTGTGGTCTGAGCCTGTGGCAAGATGTTGCCAGGAGAGCTGCCTTGCAAGCCTCAATGTATCCCTTGCTATGTCCATACAAAAATAACTAGTATTAAGATGTTAATAAGTTCCTGGACTAAGGAAAAGAAAAAAACCTTAAGAGTGAGGAAGGGCTTTGGAGTGCCCTGCCCTCAGGAAGGGCTTTCTTATGTTGATTTTGCTACCTGGCTGGGTGTAGCCTAGAGGGCAAGGTGGGAGAGACAAGTGGGAGGAGAGAGAGAAGCCAGAGAGAGGCAACAGTTGAGCAGTAGATCCAGAGAGAGGCCAGAGCTGGGAGTGCGGGAGATGAGAAAGTTTGAAGATTGAATAAACGGTAACTAATCAGCAACCAGCTTGGTCCTCGTTCTTCCTTCGCCTGTCCTTGACCACCGGCCGTCCCGATCCAGTCCACACACTGCGGTTCCAGAGCACCGAACGCGGGTGGTGAGACAGAGCTGCCCGTAGAGCCCGCTAGTGCACGTGCCCCTCGGCGTTCTTTAGTTTTTTACCGGCCGACCCAACCTGGCCGGTATTTCCAAATGCTATTTCCAGCATCCCATATCGTCCCCTGAGCACTGCCAGGCGTAATTTCTGAGCGCATGAGCCAGGAGTAACCCCTGTGCATCACTAGGTGTGACCCAAAAAAGCAAAAAAAAAAATTAACTGTAAGATATGATTATATACATTGTGCCAACAGAAGGATAGTACAACAGGGAGGGTTCTTGCCTTGCACCTGGTCAGTCTGGGTTTGATCCCTGTCACCACATATGGTCCCCTAAGACCACCAGGAGTAATGCCTGAGTGAAACCCAGGAGTTATCCTGTATGACAATCAGGTTGTGGCCAAGATAAAAAAATAAAGGAATAAACATTGCATATATGTTGTTTAGCATAGTATCTACATTCTTTACGATGACAATAAAATTTTTTTATTATCAGAAAAATATCGTCTAAAGTTAGTGAAACATACAAATATTTACCCGTAGTAAAATGAAAAAATTATAGATAAAATAATAATGTGAAAGATCAATTTAGGAAATCTTCTAAGTTTAGAAGAAAAACAAAAACAAGCAAATTATAAACAAATAAATAGGATATAACTATGATTTCACATATTAGATGAAAATTACAAGATAGAATAGATACAATGGAAAGAAAAATCTAGCAAAAATTACATATTTTCGCAATTTTTCCTACACTAAAGAAAGAAAAGAAAATTTAGATTAGAAGTATAGCTACCCCAAACAATGAAACTTATTTATGAGTAAATCAATACTGTTGAAATATTACAGCCACAGCATACAAAGTTCTATACATTTCAGGAGTAAAATTACAAAGTACATTGGTTGCAATCTTCAGATTAGAACTGATGAATTGAAAGTATGTTTTAAAACGTGCTTCCTTATGGGTCTGAAAGTAAAATATAAATACTAGCTTATTTTCTATATCTGTGGTATATAAAGAAACAAAGAAAGAACTTAGACAATTCCCACTGAGAACAAATCCTGAGCTGGATCAATAAGTCAGTTGTACTGAGGGGTGGAGGAGAGGGATGGAATTGTCAGATAACGGTGCAGTTATTTTGAAGCAGGAACAGAGGGATTGGTGTAGTATCTCTGGAGCTATGAAGTCATGACTCCGAAACAGTTGTAAACTATAATATTTTGAATTTTAAAATATCATTCCTTTTCCCAAAACCTGAAAATACACGAGAGGGCTATAAGAGAAAAGAATATAACTAAAAATATTGGAAGCTGAAAGATACATGGTAATTGGCACACAAGGTAAAAATTATGCTGAAAATTTATTATGCAGTAAGAGTATTGTAGGAAACTAGAGAAATTATTTTATGACTTCACTATTAATAGTAATTATAACAAATATATGCATAATCAGTTGATATCTTGAAAAATTTGAAAAGAAAATGTATTCATTAAAAAAGTACTGTATATAAAATAAAAATTATCTTGAAATTAAATCTAAGGCCAAATGTGAAAAGTGCAATGTAAATAGTGTGAAGTCAAATTCTTGAAATGTTCCAGACATTTGAAAAAGAAAAATTCTGTTTTTTCAGTAAAATAAAATTTTCCACAGAAAGAAGAGAGAATATGGAGTGGAAGGGGTCATTGAAAAATTAAATAATGTTCACAGACCCCCAAATATATGGCCACTTAATCTTTGACAAAGAAGCAAGAAATGCAAAGTGGAACAAGGAAAGCCTCTTCAACAAGTGGTACTGGGAAAACTGGATAGCTACCTGCAAAAAAATGAACTCTGACCTCTGTCTAATGCCAGGCACAAAAGTCAGATCAAAGTGGACTAAAGACCTCAACATCAGACATGAATCTATAAGGTTCATAGAAGAAAATGTAGGCAGAACTCTCCATGACATTGGAGCAAAAAGCATCTTTAAGGATGAAACAGCACTGACCATGCAAGTGGAAGCAAACATAAACAAATGGGACTACATTAAACTAAGAAGTTTCTGCACTTCAAAAGAAACAGTGACCAAAATACAGAAAGAGCCCACAGAATGGGAAAGAATATTTACCCAATACCCATCGATAAGGGATTAGTATCCAGGATATACAAGATACTTGTAGAATTGTATAAGAAAAAAACCTCCAATTGCATCAAAAAATGGGGAGAAGAAATAAAGAGAAGTTTCCTCAAAAAAGAAATACAAATGGCCAAAAGGCACATGAAAAAATGCTCCACATCACTAGTCACAGGGAGATGCAAATCAAAACAACAATGATATATCATCTCACACCACAGAGACTGGCACACATAGAAAGTAAGCCAAAGAGAATGAAGACCTGGGGTCTATGAAAGAGAAATATCTATAAAGGAAACTGTTTTTAAAAAAACTGGTAAAAGATACATAATTTAAACATTTAATGATAGATGAATAGACAAAGTAACTGTAGTATTTATAAACAATGTATACTTAGTAACTATGAAAAGAGAAAATTTTGTAGGTCACTGAAATTCAGATATAACCGGAGGGCATCTTGTTATGTGAAGTTAGAGGGAGAATGATAAACACTGGAAAATCTCACTTATCTCTGTGGACAGAGTAACAAATTAAGAAAACAAATAATATCAAATGGTGCCAAATCCTTGACCTTGATTACAAAATGGAGACTACCAAGTAGTGGAGTGATAGAGGGAAAGAAGAGGCAGATAAAAATGACATAAGGACAGTTCTGGTTTTTGGGCACTCCGAGAACAGATAACTGGTTAAAGAAACTTTGGTACATCTACATAGTGGGAATACTATGTAGTTGTTAGGAAAGATGAAGTCATGAAATTTGCTTATAAGTGGATGGCCATGGTCATAGAGAGTATCATGCTAAGTGAAATGAGTCAGAAAAAGAAGGACAGACATAGAATGACTGCACTCATTTATGGAGTATAAAATAATATAATACGGGTCTGACACTCAAGGACAGTAGAGACAGGCCAGGAATATTGCTCCATGGATGGAAGCCTGACTCGAGCTGGGGGAGAAGGCAGCTGGGGTAGAGAAGGGATCACTAAGTCAATGATGGTTGGAGGGATCGTTCAGGATGGAAGATGTGTGTTGAAAGTAGATAAAGGGAACATCTCCCATCCCAAGCGGGTCCTCCAACCACACTTTACTTGATGTTTCCTTCTCTATCTGAGCTGCCTTTCCCCCCAGCATGTGAGGCCGGCTTCCAAGCCATGGAGCAAACCTCCTGGTCCTTATTTCTACTATTCTTGGGTGTCAGTCTCCTATCGTGCTGAAAGTAGACTATGAATTGAACATGATGGCCACTCAATACCTCAACTGCAAGCCACAACATCCAAAGAGAGTGAGAGAGAGAGAGAGAGGGAGAGAGAGAGAGAGAGAGAGAGAGAGAGAGAGAGAGAGAGAGAGAGAGAGAGAGAGAGAGAGAGAGAGAGAGAGAGAGAGAACAAAAGGGAATGCCCTGCCACAGAGGCAGGGTGGGGTTGGGGGGATGAGATTGGGGGGTGGGAGGGTTACTGGGATCATTGGTGGTAAAGAATGGGCATTGGTAGAGGGATGGGTTCTCGAGCATTGTATGACTGAAACACAAGCACGAAAATATGTAAATCTTTAACTGTACCTTCATGGTGATTCACTAATAATAAAAAAAAAGTAGCTAAAGGACCAAACATGATAGCCTCTCAGTATCTGTATTGCAAGCCATAATGCCCAAAAATAGAGAGTATGGGGTAAGTTGTCTGCCAGAGAGGCAGAGAGAAGGGTGGGATGGAGTGGGGGGAATACTGGGGGCATTGGTGGTGGAAAACATGCACTGGTGGAGGGATGGGTTTTTGATCATTGTATGACTGGAACTCAAACATGAAAGGTTTGTGTAATTGTATCTCAGGGTGATTCAATTTTTTTAAAGGACAATGTTGGTTAATCTTGAGCATGTTGGTGGTGGAGAAAGCACAATAATTTCATATACCCAAATAGTGAACACTAATACTATTGCAATCCTGTTACCTTAGGTAAAGAATAATAAAGATAAGAAAGATAAGTTACCTATAAGGGGAGGTTCAAAATGGGAACTGTAAAACTGCCTAGAAATATATAGTCTGGCTAGATTAGACAAACAGGGAAAACCTTATGAGGTCCTGTCTGTGGACTTGGGGAGTGGGTAGCAAACATAGGGTAAATAATAGAAATAGTGAATACCTGGTATGTTTCCTTAAATTATCAGGATACTTATTTTTTTCAAGTGTTTTGGGCCAGAATTAATGGGTGTTTTTGACACACACACACACACACACACACACACATATACACACACACACACACATATATATGTCAGAAGATGAGAGAATTATTTAATGGAGTAGAGGAAGTTATACATTGAAACAACAGTAATCATAAAACACTACCTAGTTCAGCGATCAGTAATATTTAAATAGTGATAACCAAAGTACTGAATTTATAGTCAACAATATTTTTAAGTTTTCTACATGGGGAGGATTGAATAAATTCTGCTAGAAAAGTGGTGAGAGCAAAAGTATATACTTTCTATACTAGAAATTTAGTAGGTAATATAGCAACCTTTAGTGGCAAGAAAATTACAGCATATGCAATGTATTTAGGGAACTAGGATCATCAAATTCAATAACACCATGTTGGCTGATTTAAGTTCTCTAAATTTAAGAACTGGGGTGATTAGATTGGGTTAAGAGGATGATATAAGCAAAGATTTCGGCATCAAGATTCTTAGTTTTTATCATATCAGCAAATTCTCTTATGCCATGTACCAAAGCATGTTTACAGATTTTGGGAATTAGAATGTGCACAACTTTGAGTAACAGTTGTTCTTTCTGTAATACTATACCTCCTCTCCCTAATCAATCTAGTCTCAAAGTCATTTATTTTGAGGCAGAGATGTCATCTGCAGTAGAGATGTGGACAGTTATGACACAAGTTTAAGAGGCAGTCTGAGGTAAGGAAGACATTTTCAAAAGTTGCTTTGTGCAAGATGTAGAAAAATCACAGGGTGAGAATATTCCTACATAGAATACAGCCTTTTCTGGAGCCCAGGAAATGGTGGAAATGAGGGGAATAGTTGTCACAGGGTTGGGATCTTAAATGGGAAAGGGAATCTACATTTGAGGAGACTTACATAAGACTTGAGATCTTATGTAAGAGAGATACAGAGAGAGACGGAGGTAAGAATGTATAAAAGGAAAGGAGAGAGCTAGAGAGATGGAGAGAGGAAGGGAGGAAGGGAGGGAGAGAGGGAGGGGAGAGAAAGAGAAAGGAGTATTCATATAGAAAGAAGGTAGTTTGGGTAAGGACTATGCTCATACCTAAATGTATACAGGATTCATGGATAAGGGGACCTTGAGAATGGCTTACCAGTGTTATAGTTTGGGGTACTTGAGAGCATTTGAAGTAGAAGTTTGTGATGACCATTTTATATACTGACTACAATATACATTAGATATATGGAATCCATTAAGGGCAAGAGCCAGCATTTTCCTCCTGACAAAGGGAGTTATAAATCTGGAAAAGGTCAAAACCAGATTGTGCCTTTTAGATAGAAATGAGAGGCGGCACTACAAATTCATGATATTCAGTGCACTCAGAGGTAGAGAAATACAGATGCAAACATGTGCACATATGCAATCATATAATGTACATGAATATTCACACACTTAGTACCTAGATGATGCTACGTAAGTGCAATTTTCCAATAAATCGATCTAGTGCTCCTTACAAAATTAGTTGGTTTGATTTTAGGATTTGTTCAGGCAACACGTATGATGTAGTTGGATCATCTTTTGCCTAGAGTACTGAAGTGATAAAAATAAAGAATAAAAATAATTGAAACACATAGATGAAACAAAACCAAAACTTCATAAGAGTAAGAAGAAATTGGCATGAGGCCAGGAGAGATTCAGACTGTTCATTGATGTCTCTCCTCCAGTACAAGGTGGGGAAACCAACAATTAATCTGTTGGTTCTCCAAGCAATGCTGGAGATGTCAAAGGGACAAGAGATAGGAAAGGCAGATGACATTTTAGCATGTAGGGTCAGAAAGAGAGAGGGGAAGTGATAGGAGACCTTTGTAAAAGTGTAATATCTCAATAGCATGCTCTATCTCTACCACTGAACATGATTTGTAGTATTAAAGAGAGAGGAAAAACCAGTGCCTTGTCAGCATTGGAGCTAATCTTGATACCAACTAGCTTAATGGGTTTTTTCTATGGATTTCCGATTCCAGAAGATAACTATGGAGTTATCTTCCTCTCCATTTCTGTACTCAAGGACCTGTTGCTTAAAGTGATGAAATCATGCAGGTCACTGCAATGCAGATGGAGCTGGAGGGTAATGTGTTAGGCATAATAACTTAGAGGAAGAACAAATATCAAATGATCTCATGCATTGTGGAATAGAGAGAGCAAACAAAAACTGGACAGTATTGAACAAAGGTAAAACTGGATTAGTCTGCATTACAAAGGTTATAAACAAATAGTGGAGTGGTAGAATGATCACACTAGACATGATACACAGATATTGACACCTAGAGCATAGGGATGTTGATGAGCACACAGGTGACAGATGGAGGCAGTAATCAGTGCAATAAGCTTTAAAACTGCAACAACTGAAGATATAAAAAATTTTTAAAAAATAAAATAATAAAATAAATTTTAAGGAACCTATAACTTAGACATTCCTTGTAAGGCAGCAAGTATAAAGTAAAAGGGCCTGAGCGATAGCACAAAGGACTGGCACACCTGCCTGGTGTGTGCAAGGTGTCAAGTTCAATCCTGAGCACTGTGTGGTGCCGTGAGTACTGCTGATATAGCCGTGGTGGCCCCCAGTATCACTGCCCTGAGCACTGAAGCATCAGGACTGTAAATTAAGGCAAGATCACTATGAGTCTCCCTCAAGCAATCAAAGCACAGTTTAGGAGAACTCCCCCCTGCCAAAAAAAAATGAAGCACTGTAGCATTGTCATCCCATTGTTCATCAATTTGGTCAAGTGGGCACCAGTAACATCTCCATCATGAGACTTGTTACTGTTTTTGGCATATCGAATACGCCACGGGTATCTTGCCAGGCATACTCTTGGTAGCTTGCCAGGTTCTCCAAGAGGGATAGAGGAATCAAGCCTGGATCGGCCATGTGCAAGGCAAACGCCATACTGGTTCAACTATCTTTGTGATTAGAGTTGGAATGGGATACCAAAAGTCATATTCTATCCAGCCTTTATCAAGTGTCAAGATTATACCATCAGTAATAGGGCAAATATATAATCTTAAACTTGTTTCTTTTATTCATGTAACTTAAATAGGTGATGAGATTTAGATAAGTAGTGGAGCGTTAATATTTATTTTTGAAATTTATGATTATTTTACAGTTATATGGGAGAATGTCTTTATATAAATTATATGCTACAGTTTTTTGGGATAATGGGACCTCAGGATCACTAGAGTGACATGGATATCCAAAATTTATATCATTGGTATATTTCAATAGTACACAATTAAAAACTAACATCCTAGTACTTTAACACTGTAGCACTGTCAACCTGTTGTTCATCGATTTGCTCGAGCGGGCACCAGTAATGTCTCCATTGTGAGACTTGTTACT